>NC_135707.1:16567922-17279589 GCF_964276395.1 Gasterosteus aculeatus | reverse complement strand
GACATGTGGAGGTATGCAAGTGAAGAGGAAGTGAACACTTTGGCCTTGGTTTGTGGGGTGAATTGAATTCCCACGTTGTGTTTCTGTTGCATAGATGTACCCAGCACCCCACAAACCCAGTTCTGACACACACACACACACACACACACACACACACACACACACACACACACACACACACACACACACACACACAGCATCCATATTAGATGCACCCGCTAGTTACTTCTTAATTAACACCTACTGCAGCCATAATAATAGAATCGCTTTCCCCCCCTTTCTGAAATCCCTTTGAAATTACGCAGGATTAAGGAAAGTTGGTTGCTAAATTGGTGTATGCATCTGTAATTTAATTGCATCTGAGGCCATTAATTAATAAGGTGCCTCCTTTAATAGTCAATGTATAATTGCTATTAATTAACAGCACGTCTTGATAAACTGTCACCAAAATCAAACAAAAACAATTAGCTTTTTGAGGTAAGTGTCTTTTTAAAGCCTCATTATTGGCTCTAGAGGTAATATACAGTAGTTAGAATGATAAAGAAGCCCGTGTAGATTTTAATTTGGATGGGGAGAGACGTGATGGGGGGGGAGGGGGGGCGGCACAGTTGACATCCATAAGGGAATTACCATGCCGTAATTAAGGGATAAGCTCGTTGTAACATGATAAATAATGCAGTGAATCTGTCCCCTCCAGTTAGGTTGTCTCCTGTTTTTACTAGAATGGACATTATTCCGCATCCTGTGTAGTCCTGCAGATCCGTTTAGCGTCTCATCATTGTGGCGCACTATCGGGACTACTAGCTTTTAAGGCCAATGTGTACTTTTCGGACATGGGTTTGGGCGTTTGAAGATATGTGTCCCCTGTAAATCTCCCCTGCTCTCGCTTCTTGATGAGACGCAGTCGTGTGAAGTCCTCGTGTTTGAGTCTCCCTTGATGGCAGCGTCGCACGGAGTAAACATAACAAGTAATAACTCAGCCAACAGGTGGAGGCCGACCGATCTCGCGGGCACTCGGTGTGACTGGCGAGGGTCCGTGTTTGAACCAACGTCGCCCGAGGCGTACTCAGGGGAGAAGGAGCACCAAAACAATATGTTAGCTCTGCTCATCCTATCTGGTATAAATCAGTGGCTTGTGGTTTTTAGCCGAGATTTAAGAGCGGTTGGTCGTCGGCGCAAAATGAATTGGGTGCCAGGCTGAGAAGCATAAACACACATCTGGAGCAAAGAACTTTAAACAAACCCGACTGTTATTTGCCGCGCCATATTACCATGAATTCAAATGACAGCGTGACCTCAATTTTCTGCACCGTGTGAGAGTGTGGAGGAAACCAGCGGTTTTAAGTGCTGTTCCATCCCAAAGTGCTTGTTTGGTCTCAGTTTCACTGCTATCACAAAGTCAACAATCACGCTGTTCAGTACTGAATGGGTAGGAATAATATTCAGGGTCCCTGTCCACGGGCAACTATTATAACAACCCTGCAATATGGTTTGTTGATATACATTGCAAACATACTTTGGGCAAGACGAGTCTGTTTCAGCTTTGTATTTAATGAGGATCCAGCAGCCGAAAAGAACCGGCCGTGTAACAAACTGTCAGCCTAAGAAGTCCCTTTCTCCTCGGTACGCTGCCGAGAGATCAGCTCCAATCCACTCGCTGAACAATTACGGCATATTAGCTACATGTCAGTCAGACCTTTCTGGTGCCGATACGTCTCCATCTATTTCCTCTCTGCATTCATCCTCCCCCGTGCTCGCCAACCTCCTCTGCTCTCCTCTCCCCAGACGGGCGGGGATGTGCATGGGGGTCCGCAGGGAGACGAGGAATATTTCACTCCGCCAGCGAGGCACCCGGTGGGAATAGGGGTTGAAACGGTGCGAGTGTGTATCTCATTAGTTCGGTTATGTAATTTGGAGCACTGATAATCCTCCAGGACTGCCACGTCGCGCACCTCAGAAACAAGAGTTGGAGTCGTCAACACGCAGCCAAGTAAAGACTAAGCTGCTAATTGCCGGGTGTGCTAATGCGACTGGTAATGTGAGCCGGAGTCCTCTACGGTATTAAGGGTAAACACGTGCTGCAGGGGGTGAGTGAAGCGCTTTAGGTCCAGGGTAATCAATTCTGAACGTAAAGATTGGCAAGGAATGCAAATGATCGACATCATTTAGCATTTTTGATTGAGGATGGAGATCAGGGCATCATCTTTTCTGGGGGGGGGGGTCAACATTAAATTACCATTACCATTTCCTGTTATGAGGAACAATGGCTCCCTTTACACACATGCCTGAACAACGTCCTAAAAAGAACCCTGCCAGTTCCCTGTACTACTGAGGCCCGGCCAGGCCTGTCATTACATACAGGTCATTTATCCAAAGTGACTTACATTACACTTTAAACCCATGGCTTTTTACATTTTGCCCGGGGAGCAATTAGGGGTTAGGTGTCTTGGTCAGGGACACTTCGACTTGAGCTGTGGGGCAGCCGGGACTCAAACCACCAACCTTGCATCTCCCAGCGCCGCCGCTCTACCCCCTCCGACTACCCAAATCACAGCACAGAGTTGTTGCCTTTACCGAATCAACCGAACCACATCAATCCTGTCAGAAGTGGGATTCGAACCGTCGCCTCCAATGGAGACTGCAACCTGAACGCGGCGCCTTAGACCGCTCGGCCTTCCTGACTTCGTCCGTAGGACTCACAGTGAGCAAGTGGTTCCATCATGCAGATGGCAAGACCCCAGGAAAGGAAACAACCATCCGAGGGTGAAGAAGAGAGTTCCTTTACCCTTTGAAGTTTGCCCTTCGTACACACTCTTATCTTGGCTGATTAGCCTTCCTCTGATGACTTTTAGGAGGTGCACACGCTGTGCTTGATTGACATCTCTCGTATTCTCCGTTTAGTTCCTGTTCCAACTTGAGGTTGGGCAGGTTACACCTTTATCATTATTTTCAAGTATATATATTTTGGTGACCTCATCAAACTCCCATTATAGCTACAGCTGAGTTCAAGCAGAGCGGGGTCTAATCAGCCAAATGAAAACACCTGGGTGGGTGTGCAGGGCCTTTAAATAAATAGTTTACTCAGTGAACTTTGACCCTGTGGTACTTGATCCTGGACTCTTCGTTCTGGGAAGGTAGCTGTGAGGGACAGCTGGAGCAGCGGGCGAATGCAATTAGCTAGCTGGTGGGACGGAAAAATCATAGTCCCAACGTTTTACCCAAATCTTAACCCCGAGCCACTGTCGGTGGAAATTAGATAATTGGAACATTCTTTAAATCAATCAAAGGTTATTTTGGTTTGTAGAAAATGAGACCCCAGTTGAATCGGTGGCAGGGAGCTCATTTCAATCTGTTTTGCTACCTTTCCTTTTTTTTGCAAATTCTATACCTCATAGTTTTAACCTAAACTTAAACGCCCTAAATTACACATTAGCTAAAAGGCCACTTGTGGAATACCAAAGCTTTTAATGGACTATTGTTCCTACTGTGTACATATATCTATAGTTTACGATTCACTCACATGGACTAAACAAGCCCCAAAAGCCCAATAGATGTATAACATGCTTGTTTTGATTATGATGCGGTTCAAGTTGTATTTGCACCCTTAAGCTGCCACTAAGAGAAAACCACCGTGACGAGGACGGCGGTTTACTGGCTGAGTGCGGCAATTCTTCAACACTTGACCCTCCTCTTGGGATCGCCGCGGGTCCTCGGCCTCAACCTTACCTTGAGAAGGGCAAGAGGAAGAGCAGAAAAATGTGTCAGTATCATGGAGTGTGACATGCCATGTCCAATAACAACGAGCAACATAACATCATTTAACCTTTACAACACTTGTATTGATCCATCTGGTAGTTATCACGGCGCGATCACAGCTCGGGGCCCGGCTCGGCTCAGCTTCACGGGGCTGTTTGAATCCACTCGGCAATATTACTGGGAGACAAAGAGATCCGGGCCTTCTGTTTTTTTTTAACCCTGTCCTTGGATCATCCTTCTCCCCGGCCCACTGTGTCTGTGGAACAGTGGGAAGATGTGTCACTGGCTGTATCCCCGCAATGACTAAATATACAATGGTTGGTATGAGATACAATCTTGGCACAGCGGAGTGGGATGATGAAGAAAAAACGCCCACACAATTCCCTTGATGATCCTCCAATGATGCAATGAGTCTCCATATTCATTCTCAACAAAGATGTGTTTTTTATTCATAGGAGGATATAATTCACAGTATGTTTTTTTAAAAATTATTTTTCTTTTATTAGCACATTCCCATGATAGATGCAGCAGGAGAAGCGCATATTAATGACCATGCTCATTGATATTTGTTCCCTTTACCTGCGCTATGGATTTTAAAGTAGAGTAATAAGCTTTGAATACTTTGAAGAAGTAACAAATCATGATACGAGCCACAGTGGAGGGAAGTTGCACGTCTCCCTCCCTCAGGAGACGTGCACCCAGATGGATTCACATACACCCAGATGGCCCGAGTTGACAGTCTGTTCTATCTAAAGCTGTTATATTTTTTCACTTGTAGAAAGCGGAGGTCAACACAACGTGAATGAATACTTTACCGATACTACCGATAATAACAATACTGGCAACAGTAACTATAATGAGAAAAACTAAATTGTCTGTTTTCAAACCCCCTCCTCCCAAGGTACTCTGCATTTAAAGACATTAGAGGGTGGTGTCTTAGTTTTTGTACACATAAAAACAAACAAAACTAGTTGGTTTGTCTCTTTTGCTTTATAGCTCTATTGGATCCTGCAATTGTTAATAGGCAAGGGTTGCTAGCGCACCACCTGGACAGCTAAGAACAGCTAGCTTAACTTCTTGTATTTCTGAAAGATGTAAAACTTGTCTAGAATAAAAAATACATAGAAAAGTTCTTATAGTAATAATAATGTATAGTAAGAAAAAAGCTGTGTTAAAAATGAGGAATTATCAGCTTGTTGAACTCATTGCGCTAACGTTGACGAGCTAGCTAGAGCCGATGAAATCTGCCAATTCAGGCAACAAAATCAATGCTGCGGTGGAAATGGAGAACCTCTTCTGCCTGTGTCGAAAATCAAGGACCCATTGTTTTTAAAACGAGGAAGTGCTAAGAGTGTAAAACCTCCCTCCATAATGGGAGCATGGATAAACTGCTTCGCTGGCGTAACTGAGGGAGAATTGTCCGTTACAGTCGTGTCTATGGTCAAAGTTTTCTATTTGCAGCTGTGATAAGAATTATTTGTTGATGGCTTCATTCATTGGAACAACTACAAAAGGTGCAGGCAAGAAAATACGTCCAAGCAGCATCTTGTGTGAAGACTACAGTCAAACGTCTTCCAATTAATAACATAAATTCACTATTGAGCATTAAAAGAGCATAATGACAGATCAAATTAGCCTTAAATGCTGATAATAGATATGCATGCTAAGGAAAATGGTGCTTTAATAGAGTTTTTAACTGTAGATCTAGAATAGAAAAGTGGACATATATTCTAATTGAATACCTGGTTGAAAATGCACCGAGCACACCGTTATAAATCATCTGGAATCAGTTTTCTCGAACTCTTCTCTCCCTCTCACCCACTTTACAAACACAGAGCAAGGCTTTTTCAGCCTCTGATAAGTGTTAATAAATTACCTGAATTTGAAAATTAATGGCTAGCCGGCTGCTTCAGGGAGATATCATTGTGTTTCATGAATATTTTGATTCTGTGATTAGATCAAAATGCTGTGAATTCCTAAACAGGCCCCGTGCCCAAGCTCCACTGATCATAAACTCTTCCCTCCTTAAAAAAAAGAAAAATCCATTCCATGCAAATGTGCTGATATGGAATAATTAAAATGAGTTTTGCCAGTATTTTTCTACAGTAACATTTGCATGACTTTAGATCTTCCCCGACTGATCTGCTCCTAGCTGAGGGGGGAAAATGTATGTTTTTGTGCAGCTCCCCCCCAAATTTACCTTGCCAGGCGAGATAATGGCTTATATTGTGATGTTAAAGAGGCTTGTATTTACAAAAAGAAACAAAGGCGAGCCGGTTGCCAGTCCTGGAGGACATTGATTAGGCTCTTCCTGTCATTTCCTATTCACACTGTATCAGTGGCATTCCAGCTCATCTGCTTTTGTGTACGATAGGGATCAAATAGATTTCCACACATTGTCAAAGCGTTCACAGGTACGGGAATGTGAGGAGAGGTGGGGGGGGGGCACTCTGACTTAATAGCATATTCTTGCTTCAGAATCTTCATTCTCCTCTGTTACACATGAAGTCGCTAAGTCTGTTTTCCTGTCTCTCTCTCTCTCTCTCTCTCGCTCTCCTCTCACTCAGTACTCCTCAAAAATACAAGACCACATGCCGACAATCATACACATTCACCAAGACACACGTAGACAAAAGGTTCACAATGAAATAATGTATCTCACATCTCTGCAAAAGACACACAAAAAAACGTTGTATTACGCTCCTGCCACAACCAAAGCATTGTGTGCAGCGTACTCATTTTTTGTTTGGATGCATTTTTCTTTTTCTCTGCTGTTTACTTTTTACGCTGTCTAGTTGGCACACGGGAATGTGTGTGTGGTGCAGGAAAACACACCCTCGATGTGAAGTTGTGCGACTTCAGATCTTAGTTAGCCAAAGTGTGCTTTCAAACGCAGAGGGATGCTGATGGCTGCGTGCGTCTGTGTGTTTGTTTGTGTGCGAGGTAGAGAGGTGGGAGAGGGGGGGGGGGGCGCGCCTAAGTGTGTGTAAGTGCGTGTGCACGAGTGCGTGTGCCCGGCAGCTGCACGGGGCCCCAGGGACGGGCCTGTGTAGATTGGGTCTCCTCAACCCACAGCTCATTAGTGGAGAGTGAAAGGAATCCACACAGATGGCTGTCAACGTTCAAAAAAGTCTGCATGCGTGAGACGTGTCAATTGAGGTTTAACTTCCTTCTGCTCATTTCTGTGACATTGCAGTATTCAAGCGATATTTGTTTATTCTGCCCAAAAAGTACAAAAACACAGAAGCCTGGTGACATCTGAAAATGTGTTTTCTAATGAGCGCTCAGACTACTGAACAGGAGCCTGCACTTGTCATTCATCACCACAAATTACTCGTTCTAACTTGACATGTTTTCAGTGCTACAGATGACGGGCTTGTCTGTTCTCCAAACACCGAGAGCGGTCCGCGTTCAGACTGGAAATGTGCCGTCGGAACAGTCCGGCGAGACGCCGCAGAAAAATCAATTAGATTGTTTACCTGTCAAAGTTGGAATGGAGGCCGTGGCACTGTAGCGGTCGCTCATCATTTTCACTCCGCCGCTGTCACCTGCTCTCGTCCTGTTATTCAATTAATGCAATTGAACACACAGTTGTGATACAGCGCAGGCTTTTACAACGGGGGGGTTATTTGACCGCGCTCGCTCTCATAATATGGTTTACTGTAAACCGTATGGAAACCTGCCACTTGAAACCCATGCGAGCGAAAAGGTTTCAACTGGCAAGATAAAAGCCATTTAAAATGTTAGCTGTTAGATGTTTCCTGCTATGACCACAGCAGCTGACGGGCATTCAACGTCAAACGGAACCCTGCTTCAACTCACATGTGCACTTGTAATTCAAATGAACCCAGCAGGCGGCTGTATTCTGACATATGCGGTTCTGAAAAACAAAAAAGGATGGTCGTGTATGGTTTGGCGCTAACAGCGGCGAGGGATACCGGAGGTTACGGTGAGGGAAACGTACAGTAGCTGTAGGAAACTGTTGGATCTGTCACTAAATATCCAAGCGGCTGCAAAGATGTGTAACAGCTGTTATTTGACAACAACTCACGTCGCGTACGTAGAGAAAACCAATTCATAGAACAAACTGTTGGCGGATTAGGGAAGTAAAAAAAAAACAAGAAATGTGTTGAGGGAGAAGTTTACTTGCTCATTCACTGGAGTGTGGATTAAAAAGTTACTCCCGACCACAGATGCCACTTTTCAGTAATTGTACATAACAGCAATCTGAACACCACTTGAGCTGACCTACTTCTGGGGCTCAGAAACTTTTTATCCTGCAGCCAAGTCTAAAAATACCCCCCATGGCCACTTTTAGATTCATCTCAATGGTAACCCTGACAGTTTCACAGAGTGCCAGTGACAGAGTCCTGTTAAGCAGCAGCCGTCTGCAACAGCTGAGGCGCTTGTTCGCCCCGTCGCCGGACCCGCCCTTCACTCCACGCCAAATCCCCCCAGTTCAACGCCTTTTGGTCAGTGCTAAATACGTGCAACATCGCCACGTTGGCCCAACGTGAGCTCAACAAAACACAAATCACAGCGGTGCGACTCGGCTAGCAACGCAACATCTTTGCATTTCCTGGTTCTGTCGCTTATTGAGCTTCGTTCGCGGGATCAACGTGAAGTGGCTCCCCTTTAATCGCTTCATGTCCAAGCGGGAATCACATGGAGTTTTTGTGTTCTCTTTTCTTTCCCTCCTTTTATTTCTATTTCTTTTTCTTCCCCCCCCGCCATTGTGCAGGCCTCCCCTCGCCCGCCATACGCATCGCCCGTTTAAGATGATTTGGAATTAGAAGAGTGGGGGGGGGGGGGGGGGGGATTTTCACACAGCACATATTATGTAGCTTGGTGGGGCTCCATTAGCCTGAATCAAAGAGGACAGCAGCCTGCGTGGAGCCACACAATAACGTGGCAGGCTGTGTTTCAGCAAATAAAAAACAAATCCGCCGCTTACTGTACCAGCCAATGCAAACTAACTAATTAAAAGATGAAAGGGGGGAGGGGAGATGACGTCTTCCCAGCAGTGGAATGGTTACGCTGGAGTCCTGAAAGGAGCGAGACGCTAATAAGGATGCAGAGCGGCTCACAGCTCGGGTTTTGGGGCGTAGAAGGGGGGGCGCCCGACCATAACCTGCTGCTGCCGCTGCTGGAGAGCGTGCAATCAGGGCCGAGACGCTGTCCCCGAGCTGACAGTGGCCTCTGGGAGGACAAAACTGCCTTTTTTTTTCTCCTCTCTCTGTTGAATCCATGTTCCCCTGCCCTCACCACCTCCTCTCCTCCAGTCTTCCTCCTCTCCTCTCGAAGCATCTTGGGAGCGTTGAGCTCAGACAGCGGGATTAGTCAAGGATCCATCTTGAGACGCAGATAATGTTTTTCGCGCGCGCAGACTCCCCTTGCTCTCCGCTGGCTTCTGCTTCGCTGATTAGAACTGGAAACTCCACCAGAAAACGGCTATTTGTTCTTAAGCTGTTTTCCTCCCCTCTCTCTTATTCTCTCCCCCCCCTCCCTCTGTTGAGCTGTTTTTGTCAGCCGTCCCTCTAACTCAGTAACGAGTCACAAGTAGGTCAAGACAATGCTGCAGCCTCCGAGCGGCCTGACAGCAACATGGAAGAGCCACAGGGCTGTTTAAATATGCCCTCTGGTCTGCCCCGAACCGGCTGACGGGGGGGGGTGTTGCTCCAACTTTTCTCCCTCCGCCATGCGAACTCGTTCCGTGGGTTTGTTTGAGCAGCAGGGCCTTTACCTAACAAGCCGAGCACTATAGGAGTAGCATGAGTTCAGTGCACTGTTCCCCCGACGGGAGTAACACACACCTGAGCGGTTACGCGCCTGTGGTTGAGTGTGTGTGTGTGTGTGTGTGTGTGCTGCCTCACCTGTCTGTCAGTGCGAGTGGCGGGGGAAGTGGGGTCGCGGGCGTTCAGGAGCACAACAGCTGGCGACACACCTGCACGATGGAGTACGCACTTCCATTTGGGGACCCTCCTTCTTCTGTTGCCGTGCAGTTGCACTTATATTCATTTGTTTGTTTTGCCATTTGTTTCTGGCCATTTGTTGATGAAATCATTTTAAAACAGAAATACAGTGTGAAAAAAGAAGCTCTGCAGCTCGTCAGGTGAAGTGCTGGAAGAAAGCAGTGAATACAAAGCATATTACATATGTTTAAAGAGGCAGGTTTTTGGCCTGTTTAGTCTCCACTTAAACCTCACAAGTATTTAAATCACGCTAGTTGACATTTGAATATTAATAGCCTCAACTTGCGCACATGAAACAATTACATGTTTTGTGTGATTGTCAAGACGGGTGAAAAGGAGCCTCAGTTCCCTACACACACACACACACACACACACACACACACACACACACACACACACACACACACACACACAGACACACAGACAACTGCACATTCACGGCACCGAGGCAGGGCCCGAGCAAATTTAATTTAGAGACATTCTCTCCTTCCCTCCACATCCTGGGCTTTTAAGACACTGAAGTGACTGTTCTCCACCCGTGTAAAAGAAGCCCATTATCAAAGCATTAAGATATGATTAAACTGACATTTTCTTAAGAAAACGAAAAGAGTTGGGAATAAAGGGAAGGACAGAACTACATATTCCAGATCTTATCAGGCGCGAGGGCGGGGGGAGGGGGGGGGGGGGGGGTGTACATACTGATCTTTGAAGGAGCTTATTACAGAGCGAGCTAAGAAGACAAGCACAGCGGTGTACTGATCAGAGGTATGCAAGCCGAATGCACCTGCCAGATGTCACTATCATTCACGGAGTGTCAGTCAGTGTTGAGGCCCCTGACCGACGCCGCTGCAACCTCGACGCTTTTGGGGCCACGCTGCAAAAAATATCCAGCTTAAGAAGGCAATGCCGGCCAGCCCCGAGCGAAGCGGAGGAGATGATAACAGCCTCCCATTAGGATGAAATCATTTCACTTGATAACAATGCCGTTTTGAAGCATCGTCACTCTGTGGTAAACCGGCGAATGTGTGGCAGGACTGTGGAATTATACAGTATCAGCAGCATGAGTGCTTTTTATATTGTTCTTCACATCACGATTGGCTAAACTGATAAACTGTCTTTACTAGATTATTGTACGAGGCATCTTATAATGTACTTTAAATGTATGACGTCATTATTTAACCACATTTTTCTGAGTGGATTTCTGATTTGTGATTCTGATTTCTGATCTGAACACTAAAATGTGTTGCCAAGCATCTCAGTACTACATAAGGAGAGTTGTTGGCACTCTTTGTCCTGTAAACATCACCGCGGCTGTATAATATTAGATCATAATATTCTTATTTAATTTGCAACGGCTAAATATGTATGTATTCCATGTAGTCTATAGCTTTACAAAATGTGTTATAATTATTGTGTTAGTTTATGTGACTAAACCTCAATAGACAGAAAACCAATACGTCAATATGTCTTTGATCATCTGACATTGTGGTTCGATCACTACTGTCTCGTTGACGCCTATCAATCTATTCTGCTCCCAAATTGACTTTATGTTTGACGGTTCACATTGTCACTGTCATCACTTAATGTTAGCAGTACACCAGATACAGGCTAACGAAAAGCATTTCACGACCAAATGTTGGGCTCCTTTGTTGCCGTCTCTGAGGTAATCACTCGTATTAACTCATAACTTAGTAGTACTGAAATGAATTAAATAAAAATAACATTTAAAGGAACATTATTCTTAGTCACATGTTCAAAGAAGATGAACGAGTTAGCATTTGCATCAGTGTCAATGTTTTCAATAAAACCAATGATTTCAGGTTTCTAAACTTGAGCAGCATTTTGGGGACTGACTTTGAAGGTAGAACCTATAACACACTGTCACTAACTTACACACTGAAGAAATGTTATTTCATTTTTGGAAAAAACTAAAAAGCAAAAGTAGAATAAAAGCTTGCTAATGAGTTGCTGATGCAGGCTATTGCTAATCGTAGCGCCACAGGTTTTTACGTGAACATTACAAATAAATAGCACGTTCCAGACATTGACAACGTCTGGAAAGTGTTTAATGAAAGAAAAGGTGTTAAACAGAACTGACCGCTGAGGAGCCGCTGGTCTCTCCAGTCAACAGACCACAGGGCCCTTTGACCCCCCACAGTGACTGTGTGTTGCCTCCACCAGCGAACTGGAGAACAATGGCTGCCTACAGGTATTTACACAGAGCAGTAAAGGTGAGGGAGTGGTCACTGGTGAGTTCAATGGAACTTTCTAATGTCTATGCCAGTTGTGGTGCTATCAAGTATTACATGCATGCATTCCAGTTGATTATATTTAATACAATCATAGTGTACATTGGTATTATTCTATTGATTACAGTTTCAAAATTACAGTGGTTTTACAATATTCTCATTACTTTGCAGAATCATGGCTGTATTCTGGTGTACGCTAAATGCATTTTATTAATTTATGAACCGGGTCGTCCGTTTATTTCTAATATCCTACACAATACAGTGTCTTCATTACGCTTTCTTTCTCAAGGACAGATAACTTGTATTTGTCACTAAGGATGACGAGCCTATGAGCCTGTCATCCTTAGACAAAGCTAAGAATTTATGCTTTAAAAACAGGATTAAGCCAAATCACATTTTTTGCAGTGCTGACCAGGGAGTGCAAGCGTCATTTCTATTTGTCTTTCATCGTCCCCACATACAAAATAAAGCCTGCCGTAGATACTGAGGGGGGGGGGGGGGGGGGGGTGCACGAACGTCAGGATTTTCTTCTGAGGCTCCCAACTGCAGCCGAGGTATTCTCAGCATGTGATGGGAAATCTGTGTAATTTTTTGAAAGGCATCACACAATCAGGGGGAGTCCAACGCGTTCTGCCAGTAATTGCCTTTTGGCCACAGACAGGATGTACAACACTTTGTAATCTTTCCCTGCAGAGATTTCTAACAAATAAGCCCAAGGATGAACTCTGTTCTGTCTGTGCTGAGGGAATTTGCAGTTGTCTCTCTGTATTTACATATTAACCGCGGCACTGTGCTGCAGGTTTCAATGCACGGATGAACTGATCGACTATCCACCATCTTCTGCTTCAGTCCAGGATGAAGCCAAGAAAAGAAAAGTTTTTTTTTATGGGCAAAGTCTTTAGTGTATCTGACTGGCTCGGTAACATTTGTGCTTTTGGATTACGACCATCCAAGAGGAGGCTGGAAATGAAATCTTTATATACTGTACATCTATATCCTTGATGTGCAGCCAGCTGCCATGTTGCACGAGGAAAACAAGCAATATACTGTCAAAAGATCTGAACCGAGATAACAGAGACATTTTGATTTATAGTCTGATCAGCTGGCTCCTGCGTGAGCTGCATGATACACTCTCGCTCTCTCTCCTTTTAATTATAACATCTCTTTCCTCTCTCAGACCCACTTTCCATCTTTCCTTTTGTTCTTTCAACCAAGCTAAATTTCTCTCTTTATTCTCATTGCTTCAACTTTGTGTCCCCGCTCACCCCTCCCACTAAGCCCAGCTGATGCTCCCATCGAGGGTCTGGTTTCAGCCGCGGCGTCATCCTTCCTGCACCACCATTACAGACTCTCAGTTTCATTGTGAGGGGAGTGTCGTTTACGGTCACAGCTTGAAACAGCTGGAGCTCTGTAGTGAACGTAAAACGTGAGGAGACCGAACCCGAAAGGAAGGACTTCACGCGGGACGCAAGCAGCCATCTCCTGACCTTTTGCCCCGTCTTCTCTCCCTCCCCATGCGCACTGCCGTGGACTCAATTGGAAATGATTACACTGGAAAAAGAACATTTTCCTCCAAATATTTATGCTGACTTGACTGTTTTTCAGCATACAGCGCTGCCCTTGTTCCACAGCTTTGGTGGGAAGTAAGGAAAAGGGGGGGGGGGGGGGGGGATGTGTGGAGTGGGCCGACGTGTAGCGTTGTTGCTGATTTCCACAGCTTCACTCAACGCACTCCTGCTGAGTTAATGATCGTGACCTCCGCTTAATTAAAATAACAGACCATCCTCCACTGAGAAAAAGAAAAATTATTCCAACTAATCACTAATTAAGATTTAGCAAAAAAACAACAAGAAACCTGTCTGGGAAGATGTATCTATTTTTAGAGCTCGTTCGGAGGAAGCAGCAGCTGCGTGTGGACACTCCGTCTTCAACCAAAGAGAAGCTCCGGTTCCTCTTCGGGGAGCAGTGTTACTGCTGCTCCAGAAAGCCGAGAGAAATGGAGTCAAACTGGTGCACACGACGCCGCGCGACGATTAGCATAACTGTGGCGCAGAAACAAATCCCTTAAAACGAACCAACCCAACAAGAAAATAATCACATTTACAAGTGCTTATTTGGGATCTGAGGCTATGCACCCTCTTCTGAAGACGGAGTCACAGCTTTGCTTCCTTAATTGCTCATTTTGTAGTGTTTGCTCTTTTGACTGAGTGAGGTGAACGGGGCCAGAAACACAGTCACAACAAAATGATTGTGCTGTAATAACTGCATCTTCTCTCTAGTCTCCAATCTTGGCCCCTGCTGCCGTGAGGGCTGTAAATCTGCAGCAAGGAGCGTTAAGAGGATATCATTATCATGTGTTTTCCCAGTAAGCTGCAGTTTTTGGTTAAATATAGTAACATTTTTTTTTTTTTTTTTGTTTCCTCTCCTTTTCAGTTTTGCATTAAAGCTGGGTCAAGCCGACCCCTCCCATGGCGATTCTTTTCAAACGGAGCTGCCAAAGCGCCTCCTCTGCCACAAATGAAGCCAATATCGATGCCATGCTCAAAAACTGATTGAAAAGAGACTTACATGTTTCAAAGCATGCTGGGAGCCGGGGGCCAGGCGAAAGCCCAGAGCATTAAAGCTGAGATAGTCACCGGCATGCTATAAAAAGGCAACATATGTGCAGCCAATCAGCGCATGTTGTGATTCTGAAGATTTATCTAAATATGGAAATACTATTTTTTTAAATATTTTTTTGTTTTGCCCTATTTTTAAGATAAAAAATATACCCTCCAACGTCTTTTACATTTTTAAGTGCCGCAACATTAAGCCACTGTGACGAGACGATAAATGAGGGTCATTTGTAGGGACATTTAAAAAAAGAAAGAAAGGACTTTTGTTGTTTTCTTACACATTTCTAAGACGGAATTGTAATTTAATAGGGCTTGTCGGTCCTTTCGTCCTCCAAAACCTCACAGGTAAATGGGTCGAGGCACCAGTGAAAGCATCTTTATTTCAAATAGAACCTTGTCGGAAGAACACAGCAGAGCTGTGGAAAGAGCAGAGGAGATGACACTGCAGACTTAGGTTAATTAACCAGTGTGATTCTATGAATCCCATTTTTATTCTCTGATAATCAAACATCTCTTCTGAAAGTATCATCAGCAGATTTGTGAAAAAGAGATTTCCAATTAGTGCAAGCGAATGAGTGTGAAGTGTCTTGATTTCTTCAGCTGATATCTTTAGTTTATCACAAGATGATAAAGAAGCCCCCCCCCAACCCCCCCAATTCCTCCAAATCCCCAAAGAGGGCCTTTGTTATCTCAATATACTGTTAGTCTCTAAATCTGAGCGCATAATAGAAATTCTGCGGTGCAGCGTGGAGCTTCGCACCACGTTTGCATATTTATTCAGCTGTCATATCTATCTGAGCAGATCATCAGAGGAGATAAACTAAAGAGATGAGGGAGTAGTGGCTCTCGCTGAGAGGCACACTGACGCGTTCCTGAAGAACACCAGGAACCGGGTAAACAAAAACAACAACAAAAAAGTACTCTACAAAGCCACGCGATCGGAAAATGAGCTTGCGGTTAATGATGGTGATGATGGTGATGATGATAATGATGATGAAGACGCTGCGACAGAAATTTGAATGATTTCTTTCGGTTTTTGGAACGGCAAACTTTTCTACTCACGCGAGATAAAACATAGACTTTCCTCCTTCTTTTCCCCCACCTTGTTTTCTTCTGAATACGAGGGAGGACATGCATTATTTACTCCTCCACGTCCAAGGCCGAGCGGCCTGTGCGAGCTGAGCCTAGTTACTATTTATTTTGTCTTCGTGGCAAAATGTTGCTGAAAAGAACACGGCCCCTGACATTTAGTGGGAGAAACCGCTCGGGTCAAGCTGCTGCTTCGTTATCAGGAGAGAGACGCAGCAAACGTTCCCTTTGATTCGCACTAGATACAAACACGTATCACTCTTTTTTTCAAACAGCCCACACACACAGTGAGCTGCACTTGCTGGAAACGGTGTCCTTTTTTTCTGTTTATGCCACCGCCGATACATTTAGTGGGCGTTTCTCAACAAGTGAGGGGCCCCCGCGTTGTCCGTCCATCAATGCATATGTACGCCCACGTAATGGGGACAGTATAGGACAGTTAATTGAACAATATCCAGAAAGTGACAAGAGGACAGAGGAGAAACTCTGCTCAATGGTGCCATCTAGTGGCTGATCCGGGACGCGCCGCTCCCACAGTACAGTAAGAGCTCTCCCCTGCTGCTGCTGCTGAGGAAGTTTGGATAACAATTATCTGTTGTATTTGCATTAATGTGATTGCTTTGTCTGCAGACTCATCTGACTGCAATTATAAAGAGTAGCATTAAAACACTAATTAATTAACTCAATTGTGGGTAGATTGATTAATTCTAAACAAACATGAGATCGCAGCAAGCAAATGAGCTCTGGAGTGCCGATGCATCTGGGAGTGCTTCTGCAGAAGACATTTTGATTATCTGCAGACACATGTAGTTGCAAATCTTTTAATTACCACAAATAGATAGTGCGGATCCGCAGTCGGTTGTGCGACTACCCTGCTCGTTACACTTGTAATCATAATTTGGTCAGCTTTTTAAAAGACTGAGGGTGTGGATGTGGAATCTGTTTTTATTTTATTTTTTTTGAGACAGTGATGGAGAGGCAGAGCAATTATTCCAAAGTTGTGCTCGTGTACATGTGAGGGATGTGCGCGTGTACAGTGTGTTTTGTGTGGGCCTTGACATCGAAAGTCATCAGGCAAAAAAGAGATAATCAAATCATGATCAAAACAAAACAGATGGTCACATAAATCATCCATTCACATGTTGGACTGGTGCCTCCGGTGCAGAACAATGAATCACCGCCTATCAATGCTAGAATCAAAACATAAGGGCCGTTATGAATACAAAAGGCACCTTATTAATACATCTTAACACAAATCACTGCGTGGACACGTTCAACCTCACCTCAGATATTTTATAAAGCAGGTATTCATTGTGATTCTTCTGACGTTTCTCAAAATGTTTCAGATTTCAGATTGGGGGGGGGGAAACGTTCCCTCCTTTTTCCGAGCGTTTTTACAGGCATGCGCCTTGTGTATCCGTACAAGTGCTGAACTCCGGATCTGGATTCAAAGGGGAGCAGTCAGTCAGAGCTGCCTTTCTCGGTGTGCTGTCAGCATCTGCACATGCAGAAAAGCTTAATCAGAAAGATACCAGTAAAGTGCATGTAATACTTTAGAGATTTAATGCAGTTTTTAATTGGATAGAGGCCCATTATTTTTCAATACAGAAGGGGCACTGAGGCACATAAAGCTCTTGAATATTTTTGCAAATCGTGTTCAACAGCATAATGATTAACCATGGCACTAAATTTGCCTCACAAAATGAAAAGCAAACTTCATGCAAGGCGTAATTTAATTGTTTCCCTTCACATTTTCTGCCTCCCATTGTTGGAAGCTTAACATTTTTAGAGTCTGCTTAACAGCTGCCTTGTGATGCTTGAGTTGCAACAATGTGACTGACAAATGTTTTGAAGTAGCTGCAGACTTCTCTACTGTCTTGGTGGGCAAAGTGTCAGGGAATCACTTTCTGTCGCATTTGACGCCTTATTAAATGGTTGGTAATGTTTATTTTTGCATTTGGGCCTGAAAGTACCTCATTCAGCTGATGCATGACGCTTAAAGGTGTATTCGGATTTGTTGGTTAACATTGTCTGTTCACTCTCTGCTCACAGTTATTACATTAAAATCTGATATCCAGAACAATAACCATATGTTCCAAAATGATCCCACAAACATTTAATTCCCTTAATCTCCCTTAAACATATATCAACATATTGGATCTTACAAGAAAATTCAAGAAAATCTTACAACGGTCTTTATTTCTACATACCAACATTCACATAACGGTAAATATGGTTTCATTCTCTGCTCTGTGCACTACAAACGTTTGAGCAGACCGAAGCACGGATCACATTTACATCCCAACCCGAGGAGAACACTGCCATCTGGGCTGCAATTAGTGGTAATGCAATCCTGAGCCCGTCGTTTGGGTGCACGAATATTCACCATCAGGCCCCAAATCATTGGCTCACACGTAACGTACTTAACATGTGCTACTAAGACAAACACCAGGATAAAAGGATCAACAAATATAATTATATTCAAATTAAATTGAGAGAAAAAATCTAATAGGAAAGCCGGTAAGAATCCAGTGGCTACACACACGCGCACACACACACACACACAGCAGAACACGAGGCTGTTGGAATTTAAAGTGATGCAACGAATGAACTGCACTGTGCACCAAACCTTTAACGGGAACAGCTTGCTGTACGCGTCGGCTAAACGGATGTTGGGAAACTGTCGTAACACGTTCACGCGGGTGAGTGAGTTGCTCCTCGGCGTGTTGCGCCCTGTGGATGAACTGCTCTCCGGAGCCTGTAGTCCCTCGTAGTGCATGCTGGGAAAGATCACATACGTTGGGGTCTGGGTGGGAGGAGGAGGAGGAGGAGGGGGTCTGTGCCGAACGTCCCTCTGCGGGGACAGGGGACTATCCTGTCCTCTCGACCCCCGTGGGCCTGTTGACGTTCAGGTCTTTGGGATGCGACCAGCAGGCCGGTTGTTGCTTATCTGGTTTTCTCAGCTCATCCTACCCCTTTTAAATTCCTCTTACAGCCTGTCCCTCACGTCTCTCATCCAGTTTGATTCAAATGAAAATAGCGCACGACAGAAACACAAGACAGGCGAGTCTGCAGCGCTATTGGATTTAAAAGTAAATCGAACTAGATAAGAGAATAAAAAGAGGACAAACATTAGATTTCACACAAAACCCTCCACTTAACAACTGAAACCAGCCATAGAAATGCCAAAACGACAGGTTTATAATCTGCCCTTTTCCCCCCTTTCACAGATTAGTTGTATCTCTAACACACATTTCGCTGTAGCCGCAGCGTGATGTGTGACGTGTGAAGTTTAAGCACAAGCACGGCAAACAAGCCTCTTTGTGCCCGAGCGCTGATAATCTGACTGAGCATTATCTTATGTCACTTTCTGTGCACACTGTGCCCTTCTAATGCCAGAGTTTTACCTTGTCAACGCTCGGGAGCAGCGCTCGCAGGATTTGAATGCAGTCGAGAGAGAAACTGACATCTGTGTTGGTTTGTAATGCAGGTTGAGGAAATGAAAATGATAAGAGCCTCCGTCTAAATCCAGCGGAATGGCAACTTTACTCATTCGCCGGCACAGAGACTTGGGAGGAGATGCCATTGCTGCCTCATTGGTTTTTTTCACTCCCTCTGATTACTCCTCTCATCTTATGTAAATCCTCTTAAGTCACATGTTATTGTTTATTGCAACTGTGAAGGTTAGGTGTTCCTAAGCCCTGTGCGCGCGCTTATCTCACCAGCGCATGCATCTTTGTCTCTCCAATGCGTCTTGTTCCCGTAATACACTAATGGATGAGAAAAGTTGTCTGGACTGATGCGGCGCTGACAACCAATCCACTGCAGTGAAATGCTAATCTCTCCCAGTGGCTAACAACTCTTCATGAAAGAGAGCCAGTTGCATGCTCCAGGGATATCACAGCATTATCAGAAGCCTGCTGAATTTGGGGATTTTCTTTCTGTTTTTTTTTACAGTGAATACCGACAATTCATAGACATGCAGTCGCGTGTTTTTGACTAATCAGCCTCTGTGTGTGAATCTGAACTGTTGTCGTCACAGGTTTTCTGAATGATGACCGTGGATGACACATGGATGTGTGAAGAAATGTACTAGCTCCGTATGGAGTGACGGGCCTTTTGGAGGGAGGTTCGCCATTATTTATTTTATTAGTATGTCTGACATGATGTCAAAGGGTGATATCGTCAAAGAAAGTAGACAACAAAATCTACTTGCCATAACAAAAGAAAGACTGCATAACTGAGGTGACGCCTGGTTTCAGTGACCAGTAACAGCTGTGAGTCTCTCCACCTCATTATTATGAACATTTGTTTAAAATTGTCATAATTAGTACATGAATTCTTTGGTTATGGCCAAAACCACGAAGACGTCACTGGGACGACATGGTGGTGGATGGACTGGTCCATGAATAAAGGACTTTTTGCCCAATGGACGTTTCTATGAGACACCAAACGTCCATGTAAACTGGCATCACAGTGGTTCTGATGTAACCGTTGAATTCACTTCCTCCCAGTAAAAAGAACATGCGCTGATCAGGTCCAGTAAACAGACCTGAGGTCAGTTTGGACTGCAATTGTTTTTGGAATGTGTATGATAAGGATACTGGTACCGATAGTCAGTAAGCTTTCAAAAGCTTATATCTTTAAAATGCTATATGTTCATTAAGCGGGCTGATCACTAACTCGCCATAAATGTAGTGTGTTATAGTGAGAGTTCCCTCCATTATTTCTATTTCCAAGCCCTCAGAGGGCTTCACAATCTGTACATAGGACAGTCTCTGTCCTTGGATCCTGGCATCAGATATGGAAACGTTTCCCTGAAAAAAAGCTAGAGGGGAATAGAGGAAGAACCAAAAAGCTCCCCCAGGATGGGCAGGAGTTCAATAGATGGTGCTTGTGTGCAGAAAGAACAACATGATACAATTACAACACAGAAACGGTACCTGTAATGAGTAGTAACAGCAGTAGTAGCAGTAATAACTGAGACATTATTGTAGAAATGACTATAAAGGACTCAGCTGAGGTCCTTAGCATGCAGATGGCTGCTTGGGAGAAAACCTCAAAGAAGTATTAAAGTGTGAGTACTAGTTCACTGTAGTTGGGCATTCTGGCTTTTTTGCCAGGCTGCATTTGACATATTTATATTTCTCTCCTGCTACATCGTATCGGTATCGATTTTGTTATTGTAAATTGTCTGGTTATACATAAAATGATACACACAGTTCGTGGGTCTGTTAGAGGTCAAAGGTCAGGGGCACAGTAGTACCAAGTAAGTCCAAGATCTTTGCTCTGCGGTCTAAAACTAATGCTGTGTAAATACCACAGCCCTGCATGGAGGTCCATCTGTGTCTATTCATATGAGAGAGGTACACTGAGCTGGTTTAATGTCCCACAACCTCCTGATTATAAACTCACACAAAACTGAATACTTTAATACTTGCGTGAGGTTTTCATCCAAGCAGCCATACACCATCTGCATGCTAAGAACATCAGCTGTGTGGACATTCCTGCGTTTTCTCCCCAAGAGCAGAAGAGATACCACATGGGGACTCAAGGAAATGTAAAGTCTTTAAGCTTCTTTAAGTCACAGCGGAAACACATGAAGTGTTTATTTCCCTGCAAGGTGCAACCCTTTCATGCGTACAGGTCACTACAGTGGACACTTTTCAAATGTTGTTTTCTTGTATTTGCATGGATTATTATGGCATAGTTACACATAAGCCACTACAGTGAACCCTATTGCATCCTCCCACACACTGCCACCCAGTGGCAAGCAGTTGTAAGTGCAAGATCCATTTCATCAATACCTTGCAAATCCACGAAGAGATCCTTGTGGGTATAAAAATGTTGGTGACTCAACTAACATCTAAGGAATCATATAAGTCACAAATATTAATAGGATTGAATTTATATTGGGAGGAAATTATGATTAATTATCTGTCCACTGCATTGGACATCATGCATCACTGACGTAGTTATGCGCCTGTGTGACGACATACAGCAAAAGAAACCCAAGGTGTTTTTGGCCCTGAGATGGAGCAAGAAAGAAGAAGAAGATGCTCAACACCGAAAGGCCATTTCCTGTGAAGCTGTGATAATCAGCATATGAGAGGATTTCATGTGTCTCAATGTATCCTCACCGATGCAAAAACGACATCAGAGTGTTCTTCTACTTCTTGGACATCACCACTGTGAAGGCCTAGTACCTCTACCAATGGAACAGATGGATCTCCTGCACTTCAAGGCATCTGTAGCTCCTAAATGCAGATTCCATCCGTACACGTGCAAGAGAAAGACCAAGTGCCACCCCACCTCCTTTGAGGTGCAGAGCAGTGTCCAAGGCCCCCTTGAGATCCAGTTTGGTTCTGGAAACCACTGGACCCGACTCACTGAAGCAAAAAATGCCAGAAGATGCCGTGATGCTGCATGCACACGAAGAACCAAGTACATCTGCGTGCAGCGTATTGTGGCTTTGTGCTTTTCCAATTATCAGAAAAGATAGTTTACACATTTTCTTTGTGTATACATATATTATTTTATAGATTTCATTCTTTTATTTTTTAAGTACATATTTCTTCAGTTGAAAACCCAAACGCATGAGTCCTATTAAGTCCTATTATTATTCATTATTTTACATACTTTCAGAATGTGTTCTCTATTTTAGTAGTAAACCAAATACAGAAATCTTAATTAATTCACATGAGTATTCTAATGTGCTCATCAAAGGATATCCGATTTAAGGCTTTTAGGACAGCCCTATTACACCTGTATTTGTACAAGTGAAAAATATTGAACTATGATTACATTGTCACTTATAAATGTGCCTCCAAGTCTATTTTAAGACCATTCATTATGATATAAATGTTACACATACAAACCCCTGATCGATTCAGAACCAGCTGTACAGATGTTGTGTTTCATAAGGACAAGGGCGGATAAAAGCAAATGTGCACATGAACTTTGGAACTGACCTACATGCTGCACACACAGATCTCAGTTCAGTTTTCATACACTCTCTGTGTGTCTCTGTGTCTCTCTGTCTCTGTGTCTCTGTCTCTGTGTCTCTCTCAGCGGGATGTCCGAGCCCAGCGGGATCTTGATAAAAGGGGGCCAAGTGGTGAACGACGACTGCTCCGTGATCTCCGACGTCTACATGGAGAACGGGAAGATCGTCGAGGTCGGGCTGGACCTCCGGATCCCCGGCGGCGCGCGCGTCATCGACGCCACCGACAAGCTGGTGATGCCGGGCGGCATCGACACGCACACGCACATGGAGCTGGAGTTCATGGGCACCAGGGCCGTGGACGACTTTTACATCGGAACCAAGGTGGGGTCCACTTTACCGTCAGAGGACTGAGAAGAGAGACGTGGTGCCGGAAGTCAAGCCGCGCGGCCTTCACAATAATGCGCTACCGTTTCGTTTTATTTCTTATAATTGATTTATTCATTTTACACTTTTTTAAATTCACCTTACAAATAGTAGCAATATTTGTCAGCTGTCAAATATTCCAAACGTAAAAAATGCCAATACAACCTATTTGAGGATAATGAATATTATAATATTGATCACATGAGTTCATCGCTCGAGTGTTGTAGCTGGTAACTTAATACACCGATGGGTAGATTGTGAGGGACTGACCAGGAATTCAATAAGTCTCTTCTTTGTCTTACTTGATTTGTGTTTGTTATATTTAGTTTTGGCAATCTGAATCTGCTAATTGATACCACGTCGTCACTAAAGTCATCAAGTAAATTAGTAACACATAACACAAAAATCTCACTACCACAGAACGTTTCCAATTTGTTTTGACTGTGGGAAAAACCTGGATGACGTACATGTAGACTAATTCACCACAGGTATAGGATCTATTTATCGCCTTGGGCGTTCTAATTGCACCTATTTCTAATTGTTTGGCGTAGTTCAAAGGAGCTTATGCAAAATCAGATTCCATTTTTGCTGTATTCATATTTGATTTGCAAGTCGGTGTTTTATTTTGAAAGCTGTGCCCACAATTGTATTTTAAACTTGAACTTAACTTTCTTTTTTTGTTGCAATCGAGGAGAAGGTGTACACATACAAATCTAAAAGGTGCAGCAAACTATTTTTGATTAACTTCAGTATTAAGTTCCCTTAAGTTTCTTTTCTTACGCTATGAAGTTTATCAGGCTGCTAAAGAACTGACTCATAATACATCAACTCATTCAACACTTTGTGTCGACTTTGCATTAGTAGTGTGACAATCATATTCATAGTAGTAGCATATTCCCCCCCGGCGCTGAGTGGACATGCTACATTCCTCATAACGGCGTGCATTCTTAATCAACGCCTAAGCTTCTTCAAGCGTTACTGAATGTTAATCTGTAAACTGGCATTCTTGTTTTGAATGCGCCTGTTTCCCCAGGCGGCCCTGGCAGGAGGGACAACGATGATCCTGGACTTTGTCATCCCCGAAAAGGGCAAGTCTCTCCTGGAGGCCTACGACTGCTGGCGGAGCAAAGCTGATCCCAAAGTTTGCTGCGACTACTCGCTGCATGTCGCCGTCACATGGTGGAGCGACCAGGTGAATGAGCTGCCAAAAATACCACCAGAGATCCAAAAATGACATTGCACCAGGTGTATCAACTGTAGACATAGAATCAATGCTACTCAGAGCTATTCCTTCAACCCTTTTCTTCTCCAGGTCAAAAAAGAGATGCAGACGCTCGCTGAAGAGAAGGGCGTCAATTCCTTTAAGATGTTCATGGCCTACAAAGACGTGTTCATGCTGAAGGACTCCGAGCTGTACGCCGCCTTCTCCCACTGTAAGGAGGCCGGAGCCATAGCCCAGGTGCACGCCGAGAACGGAGACCTGATTGCAGAGGTTTGTGCTCAAACACACCACAGGCTTAAACAATGATGGCTTATGGTTTAAGGGGCTAAGGGGGAAGAACAGACGCTGAGGCAGTAATGGTAGTAGAACATTGATTGATGAAAGGACATGTTGACTTAGTATTACCTGCATGTCCCCCCACGTGGTTCAAGGTCCACTTGAGACCAATGTGATGTAACACTAAAAGCAACTGTTGCCCCGTCCTCGTGCCGTTGCAGAAAAGGACCGTCCCATGAATAGGTATTTTTCTCTGATATCTCTAGTAAAGCACCAGTGTAATTAAAAGGTCCATTTACAACTGCTTCAGGGTCTTTTCTTCCCCTCGATTGTCATCACGGCAACTCACCACTAGGAGGCAGCAAATGCCTAAAGAGGGAAACTTGTGACCATGATTTCAAGGTGTAGTAAGCTCAATCTATGTTGTTAACCCAAATGATCTGTTCTTGAGAGCACATGAACTTATGGGATCTCATATGACCATTATCTTAAAAGATGATATATTTCAGAATTCTACCAAATCTTACGCTACTTCTGTCGGGGTTCTGCAGCTGTAAAACGTGGTGAAATGAAGTGGCTTTTGATATTCTCCACAGCTGTTACTGGTCTCGGCGGTTCCTTTAGTGAAGATCAGCTCCTCTCAATGACTGATGGATGTTTCGTTTTTTTTAATTGTTTTATTTCTGCAGTATTTTCCATTCCAGTCATCCATAGCACACAGTGAAATATGAAATATTCCCGTTGTCATTTCCATCATTGGGCACTTTCACCAAATCTGCGATTTAGTACCTCTTGACATATTGTTTTTTTAAAGAGGTCAGAAGAAAAGGGACAAAGTATTGTAACTTATTTTGCAATCATTATAATCTATACACATACATCGTTGGGAACAGAGTTGTTGGTTCACGTTTCCACATGCTCCTCCATCAGTTGGCCCCCTACAGCGTCTCCAATAACCTTCCCGCTGCCTTGTTGTCTCCGTCCCCGCTGGCACTCGGCAGGGGGCGAAGAAGATGCTGTCTCTGGGCATCACGGGGCCAGAGGGCCACGAGCTGTGTCGGCCGGAGGAGGTGGAGGCCGAGGCCACCCAGCGCGCCATCACAATCGCTCACGCCGTCAACTGCCCGCTCTATGTGGTCCATGTCATGAGCAAGTCTGCCGCCAAGGTGGTGTCCAATGCTCGCAGAGATGGTGAGCGTGCGATTTGCTGCCCCCTGTTGTTGAAATACGTAAATGTTGATTGGGTCAGTGCTCATATTTGCTATAGAAATATAATGTCTTTGTTGTGGAAACTGTGGAAAAGCTTCTGATGCATCCAAATGGGAAACGCCATTTGTTCACAAGCGAACTGACCTTTGGTCCTCCTCAGCTTGTCTGTCTGTCCACAGGGCGCGTGGTGTTCGGGGAGCCCATCGCAGCCGCACTGGGCACCGACGGCACTCACTGCTGGCACAAAGACTGGGCCCATGCTGCTGGCTTCGTCATGGGCCCCCCCCTCCGACCTGACCCCAGCACCCCGGGGTACCTCATGGACCTACTGGCCAAGTAGGTGGACCCGTCTGCAGTGTCATCACAGATTAGTGCGCTTTGGGACTTTGCATGAACGTTCAGCCTTGAGTACAGGGGGGGGAAGCTGACAAAGAACAAGATCCAATTCACACAAACGGGGTCGTCCACTTGTTCTGTATTTTCTAATCATTCATTATTCATTCACCGATAATTGGCTAGCGACGATCTCAGTTTGACCGGAACGGACAACTGCACCTTCTCCGTGTGCCAGAAGGCCCTCGGCAAAGACAACTTCACCAAGATCCCCAACGGAGTGAACGGCGTGGAGGACAGGATGTCTGTGATCTGGGAGAAAGGAGTGGTGTGTGATTTCAACGCCTTCATTCTGACCTTGTTCAGCAGCTTTTTACCTTTATTGTGCACTTTCACTTTGGCTGTTTGGCTATGAATATACACTCTTTTAACAATTATCTCAATTTATTTGAGTGGAAACATCACGTATTTCAGTTTTTCTTACAGTAAGCTCTCAGAACTGCAGAGGCCGCTGGGAAGATTTACCACATTCCACAGCGCTGGCACATCACACAGTAGATGATATTTTGGCAGGAACAAGTTGCTTGCTGCTGCAGTTCAGCACTGACCTTTTGTCTGCTAATTCAGTATTTTCCCGTCATCCACCGTGTGGCCCCTTTAACTCCGGCCGGCTCCTCTGTGCGTTTGCTCCCCTCAGCACAGCGGAAAAATGGATGAGAATCGATTTGTAGCCGTCACCAGCAGCAACGCGGCCAAAATCTTCAACTTCTACCCGCAGAAAGGCCGCATCGCCAGGAACTCTGATGCCGACGTGGTTATATGGGACCCAAAGATGACCCGGTGAGGCCCCCGACTCCCAGCCGGCTTTTAAGACGGATCAGTCTGAAGTGAGACGTTCCTTTCAGTGCTGTCAGTGACTCCTGCACGTGCAGAGTGCCGGTGACATATGCTTGGAACCGCGTCTCCACGGTGTCAAGCATTGGGTCAAATAAGATACAGTTCGTGACGTTTAGCGGTGAAGCGTGCACGCTGCAGACGCAGGCAGCTAAAAAGGGAAACGATGTATGTTTTATCTTGCACCACCTCCACACACACAAACGCACACAAACACACCACGTAAGCCGGTTGTTGCTCTGTGCAGGAGTCACTTATCTACAGACGCGACACAATCTGCATATGAATCACAACCTTTACGGAATGATTGATTCTTTTCCAGGTTTGGTAGATTTTCTGTTTTTGGAAGGATTTTAACACTTGCTTCTGCCTCAGTGGGACGCCGATGGGTCACGGTACGGATCTTAAAGATGACGAATATTTCACGTGGGAGCTGAACCCGTTTCTCTTCGCGGAGAACGTGCAGAATGAAAGCTATTTTCAGTCACCGGCTCAGAATATCACACGGCTGCGTAGAAAGAAGGATCATGTGTTTGTTTCTTTTCCTTTTTCCTATTTTTACACCCCGATATGAAGCAGAAGACAGCGTGCCGTCTCAAGGAGCACGTCACGCACTGATTCTACAGAGGACTGTTCCAATAGCTTATATAAACCAGAATGGTGCCGCTCTGTGTGCTGCAGAGCCGTGGCTCAGCCCCCTCAGGGGCGTCACAACCCGCTGATGTACACATCACATACTGGTGTACGCATCACATACTGGTTTACGCATCACATACTGGCGTACGCATCACATACTGCCGTACTTTTCCAGTGAATGGATTCATTCTGTGTGCGACCATCACGGCCCCCTGCTGAGGAGGAGCTCACCGTTCCCTCCATCATCTCGGGCCCGACTGCCTTAGAAGTCGATTGCCTTGTTTGTCTCATGACTTGGATAATGAGGACCCATCTTGCTTTGGTCAGTGCACACTGGGCGTGGTGTCTGCCTCCGCCAACCAGCGGGGGAAATGCATGAATATGGGGAGGAGCGCTCTCATTTCTCATGGAAGTGGCTGAGTCACTTCTCTGCTCCCCGCTGATTTAGTCTTTTCATTTAGACCTGATTTATTTGTCGGACGTCATCAATCCGTACGGTTCAGATTATTCTAATAGGAAGCGTTCTAATGTGTGTGAGAGATTTATTATTTCCCAGAAGGCCATTTCACCACCCTAAGTTACTACCACTATTACTAACTGCTTTCACTGGCGGAAGCTTCTGGACTCTGGAATTATTAAAACGTGGAAGTTGCGTGTTAAAGGGGCTTCAGTGATGAACACAGAGAATTTGCGTCACAGTTTTGGTTCACTCCGCGCTTCTGATTATGATTTGTGCATGACGGCAGCAGCAGGAAAAAAAAGTACATGAAAAAAACGTTTCCAAACTTTCAAATAGTACTGCACCCTTTTTCAAAGCGGCACGATGACACAAAACGCTGTATTTGGTTGCATTCATGGTGGTTACACGGCTCACTGAGGGATCATAGCTGTGGTGCAGTTCCAGTTAAATTGTGAAATTATGAGTTAAACATTAATCTTTAATACATTAACCATGAGTGCTAGCAGATAAATCATTTGCACATGTATACTGTGTATACCTTTTAAAATGTAATTTGTGCCATGCTAAATTTCAAATCCTTTCCAACATTCCATCCTTTTAAGACGAGCACATCGCAGGAGGAGAAGTTTTAAATATGTAAATATGATGCGGCTGCAAAGTGAGTGACGCACTAGACCAGAATGCGGAATGCGTTTGCATGTGATAAAGACATTTAGAATTTCAAATTGAAATGTAGTTCTTTGTGTACCTTTGTGTTTCGGCAGGAGGATATCAGCTAAGACCCACCATCAGGCCGTGGACTACAACATCTTCGAGGGCATGGAGTGCCACGGCGTCCCCGTCGTCACCATCTCGAGGGGCAAAGTGGTCTATGAGGAGGGACGGCTGACGGTGCCTGCGGGACACGGACGATTCATCCACAGGAAGCCCTTCTCTGAGTATGTGTACAAGAGAATCAGGCAAAGGGATCAGGTCAGTCAATCCCCCACGACGCGTCTGCTGGATTTGTACATACAAGTTCACGGTATCTCAGTGTTTACAACGTGGTTCCGCTCGGCCCGAGTGGCAAATGAACAAATGAGCCACAAGTGGCCACTTGAGGCTGCCGCTGAAAGTGAGTCATGAAACTTTACAACAGGAACTACTAAGTTTAGAGACGGGTACTAAAAGCAGCTGGTCCTGGGACACATATATTTACTCACACTGTGTATTCATCATCTCTCGTTCATTATGTGAGCATCAATGAAACATGAAAAACCGCTTATGTGTGAAACGTGTTTCAGAGGGTTCAATGGAATTCAGATGTATGTTGAATTTAAAGGCAGCAAATTGTACACAAAGGTCTCTTAACGTTTCTCTCTCCCTTCCTTGTGTTTGGCCTGCAGGTGGGGAAACCGACCGCTGTGGAGAGAAAGCCCTATGAAGGCAAAGTCATTTCTGTATGAACATCTGGCCCAGAACATGAAAGACGTACATTATTCAGTGCAGTAAAGGCGGCGTCGTCAACATTAAGGTCAATGTTCTGTTGGCAGACAACACCTCCGTTAAATTTGTTCCACTGTGAGATTTGGTGGTCATCTGTGCTGCTGTGTGTGCATGAAAATACATTACGCATTAAGTAATTCAATGCAAGGAAGGAAAATAGGGCTTATGCATGATTTCATGTCTAAAATGTGTGTGTTTGATTTGAAAAGAGAATCTTTTATCCCTTAAAAGTTTGTGCATAACTTGTTATAAAATAATAAAAAATACTATCTTAGTTGTAAATGTGTGTAAATTGATCTTTTACTGGGTTTCTGTTCTCCCATCTGCCTTCACGATCGTTGCCATTGCTAACCCCAAAACATCTTTTCCTTTGATGAAGAATTTAAACGCTGACCCAGATCCCCTCTGTACCCGCGTGCTCGGGTGGATGGCACGTGATGACGTGCGCTGCAGCTCTGCGTTGCTTCCCACGGGACAACAAAAGAACGTCTGCGGCCGTCACCGAGCATCACGGCGCGGCTTCCTATCGGGCTGGCGTGCCGCCGTGGTTTTTGGCCACAGGGCCAGTTGAGACCTAATGTGAGCTCATCACGTAGCCACACGGGTCAGTGGCAGCGTGTGAGTCACAGGAGGCCACGCCCCCCCACCGGAGCTGCACCGCTTCCCCCCTCCGGCCCGGGCCGGCGGGAGGGCTGCACAGTGGAGTATCACCAAGTGTTCCTCACTGCATTTTAAAAAGTAAATAACCAGAGCAAATACATGATTCATTTTCATGTTGATTTGACTTTTTTTAAATGTACGCGATAAACTAAATCTAAATGAAATCAACATAATTCTTCTCTTGAATGAAAGAAGGTGTTAACTTAAGCCGGAATAGGTATTTGCCTTTCCTTTTTAAAATTAAAATGAGGCCACATGTGAGAATGTTCTATTGTGTATTTATATTGTTGTATAATCAGCCGTCTCTGGCACTATGGAATCCACAAATGCTCATCGGGCTTTTATCCCGATTATTAGTTGTGATGTTGTTCCTGTTTTACTAAGTCTGACTGGTCTGAACACATTCACAATAAGCTGACACAGCTGCTTGTAGAAGCTACTTTAATGCCAAACACAATAACAGCAGAAACAATGCGGGAACACATGCAAATAAAGACTAATTTGTCCTGGTGCATCCTGAGAAGGTTCCTCCTACACAACAATGTCAGAAAACTGCAATATAAACTTTTACAAACTATTCATTTTGTCCAATGTCCACCGCTGATTTAAATAAAATAACATGGAATGTTCTTCCATATCTGAGACAACTAAAATACACTTATAAAGAATGGGTGAACAAGTTATTTCAGAAGAATTGGAAGGAGAAATGCGTAGCAGCGAGATGTTAATGAGCAGCGACAGTGGAAGGAGGACGGAGCTGTTCCTGCACACGTAGGAGGCATCTGTCTTAGATTATGTAAGCAAATATTACTGTCCTATTCTCTGCAGGGGAGAATTAAACATGAGGTGAAATATAGAAGCCTGACACTGTTTTGTATTTTCTTTTGCTTCCTCGGTCATGTTAGACAGACAGTGTAGAGAAGTCACGAATAACAGGATTTACTGCTACCGTCACAACTCCATGGTTATTAAACAAAAGTCATTGTTAATTTGGCTGTTTGGTCATCTTGACGATCACGTAGAGATATATTCATCACAGAATAATGTCATCCGCATGTTACATAATGAACATAATGTAACGTCCATAAATGTACTGTTCTAGTTGCCGGGTGCTCTTCTGGTTTGAATTGGTTGATGGTTTGTAATTGGGTGGCGATTGTTAATGTTTATATGAGGCGTCTGTTAACAATTCTACATGGTAACAAGTATTGCCAATTTGCACATGGGGCCTGTTATGTCTAATGAGGTAAGTCACTCAGCTGAATAACAAGGACACAGTTGAGGTGGAGTCAAGGATGCAGCACATTTATTACTTTAATGTGCCATAAATTGATATCTGAAAGAAATATATTTACACACACAGAATATCAGTTCTTCACTGATTTTTCCAGATGATTTAAACAACTAGTTCCTAGTTCAAGCAGTACTTAAGAATCGATCCTTTTCCGTGATCTGAGGATCTGATTGTTCAATGTGAAAACCGTATACCTCCATAATCCATTACATGTACTACGATGGATTGCATCACTGTGTCTGTTAGACTTCCACTAGATCAGAGTCTTAACATCAAACTTGATGCTCTTGAGTTTGGAGCGAGCATTAATTTTTATAAAATAAAACATTTCAATGGTCACTTGGAAGATAAATAACATTAATAAATAGCAGACGGCCAGTTATTGATCCTCGTGGAACACATTTATCAACTACCCGGGGACCTGAGTTAAAACACAACAGTCTCAACCTGGAATATACGATTTCAATCATCAATAAATAATGGAAAGCAGCTTATTTTACTGAATGTTATAGTTTTAAACAATATTAAAAATCTTTGATCAGATCTACAAACAGTGCAGCACAGTGTAGCATTTGGTCTCCAGCCTGACTGTAGCAGGAGCAACGCTGACGTTTGACCAGAGAGCTTAGACATAAACTGGTAGGGTTCAGTCACTTTGTTCATACGGTACAAGTTCATTTTAAAAGAATGCTGGAACAACAGGATCATCGGGGACGAGGAGTCCGTTGTTCAAAGTTGTCCTCCTCCTCCTCCTTCTTCTTCTTCTTCTTTTTTTTAATCAGAGAATAGAAAAAAAACATGCAGCTAAAAGCATAACTCCCCTTACACGACGCTTGGCGGATCCGCTTTGGGCCTGAAGAGCAGCGGGCACCAGAAATGTGGCTGAAAGGAGACGACAAACAACTTCAGCATCACGCAACGAGATGTACGAACTTACCCCGCGGAGGCAATAATCGATACCTTCAAGTAGAGCGATGAGAGGCTGCAGGTGTCTCGCCCCTCCCTCTTCTTGCGTCTCTTCCTGAGGATTTTGGCGTGGAGGTACTCCACCCTCTCCTGCGCGGCGCCGGGGAAGAATCGCTCGCAGACCATCAGCCGGAGCCGGGCCACTTTGGCAGCCATCAGAGCCATGACGAACAGGGCGAGCAGGATGCCAGTCAGAGGAACGACGGACTTGTAGAGCAGCAGCTTGGGCTTAGGAAGGCATTTCTTCTCAAACAGGGTCACAGAGTAGGAGAAGTCTTTCCGATGGCTTTCCTCGCCAAGCGGGATGCCCATTAACGTCGCAATCCCCTGAGGAGATAAATGAATTCATGTTCAGTTTCTGGAACAAATCCATGAGAGGTTCTTTGACAAACGCACTTACTGTGATGCTCATGAGCAGCGGGACATGGAGCGGCTCCAGCTCTGATAACTTCCTCGTTACAATGTCAACAAAGCAGTACAACAAGGCGTCCATAGTTATGAATATGACCCAAGCCACAAAATGGGTAACAACTGGGACGCCAAATTTCAGCGCCGCCCTGCCCTCTGCGGCGGTGGGCCGGGCCGAGGCGGCGCCGGCGTACAGCTTCTCCTCCTGCGGCGTGAGCGGCAGCACGTGGGGCTTCCCCTCCGTCCTCCGCTTCCCGTCGAAACCCACGAACCTGCCGCTCACGAACCGGTTTTGGTACCTGGCGTCGCCGCGGTACCTTTTGACGTGCAGCGCTATGAAGAGCGCGAGCAGCAGGAAGCTCGCGGCGGGGAACATCTTGTCGGTCACGGAGGAGACGGCGCTCAGCAGGGACTGCGCGCGCCTCACAGTGTCGTTCAGCTTCTGCTCCGCTTCGCTCAGTTTCCACCGGAATTTGTCTGACTCCAGTCTGGGGGACACCTTGAGGCGGGAGCTGAGGTTCACCACCCCCAAGTCCGTGACCCCCCTGAGCACCTCGCCGAGCCACTTCAACACCTCCACGTAGCTACTGAACGGAGCGACCGCCGCCGCTTTCTTGGCCTTCAGGTTGCAAATCATGCTCCGGACCAGCGCCGTGGTGTTTTCCAGGGTGTTGCGGATGTTTCTCAGAACCACTAAACTGGTCCCAGCGGTCAGCAGCAGGTTCCGGCTCTTTTTCATGAAAATGGATATCACGAAGAGAACCGCCAGGCACCGTACCCTCTTTGATAGGAAGAGGGCAACCGTCAGTAGCGCCTCGACGCAGGCGGCGATCCCCGCCGCCACTGGCAGGTCATAGTTCAGGCTGAAGAGGAGGTAGAGGAGCAGTAAGGAGCTGAGGAGGAGGCCGGAGAAGCTACATGTGAGGAGGAGGACGAGGGTTCTTCGAAATCCATCCCTATTACCGGTAATGAAAACATCCACAGCCAGGTAACCGATATCCTCGAGGCTCCGTTTTAGAGCAATCAAGGGGAAGAGCCTCCTGGACATTGAGGAAGGTTGTACGTGAGGGGACGAGGGGTGGGGGCAACACTCGAGTACCACAGCTTCACTACAATAAAAACAGGCCACATGAACAGATGATTGCAGAACATATACGACATCTAATGCTTACCGAAATGGTTGAACCTTTCAGACAAAATTCAAACCGTGAACGTGAAGATGCTGCATGAACACGAATGTAATGAAGTACGTACCTGTGGTGTTGAGCTCCACGTCTATTCTCATGCATGTAGTATGTAAGCTCCTTAAGTACGGCTAAAACAGGAACCGTCCCGTCCCCTCAAACCTCAGCCAGTCGTCATTCGTCATTCATTCCTATTTTTTAACCAAAAGCAGAAGCAAGCGGAGGGCTGATATGAGGCAGAATCCTGCGCGTGTGGGAAACTGGCCTGTGCTTCACCATAAATGGACATTTCTCACCAGAGCTAAAAGACAAAAGGCTTTTTAATGTTGGTGTGAGTTGCTTGTTTTTGTTTGTCTGGAATTGATCTCTAGTTCTCTCTCCAAAACGATATGCCCCAAATCGCCCCCAAAACACATTTCAACATGTGAGCAGTCTATTTTCACATGTCCACAGACATTGTTGTGAGCAGTTCCATGTAGAAAATATGGTTGAAAGAAAATTATTCCCACCGGAAACTGATCACAAGGATGTCTTTTCAATAACAAAAACATTTTACAGAAGGTAATACACAAAGTTTCAGTTTGATTGAGAAACTTTGTTCAAAACAATAAAGTGGCTGAAGTAAAGAAAACAGTAGAATAGATAAAATAGTCCACGATCTATTAGATCCTGTTGCCTATTTTCTCAATTCTCTCCTTGTAATTTGCTACAAACAACAAGATAAGAAGACGTATAGAAATATTCTTTCTTTTATTTACTTATATTTTCTTCTGGTATTATTATTTTGTAGTATTAGTCCGCACTGAGATCATCTCCACAACCTTTATGAGCAGGTGGTGGAGATTTTCCCGGTGAGGTGACTGGAGACCATGGAGACCCCCGGACCCCATTTGTCTCTGTACAGTGTGCTGTCTGTCACTTCATAATACAAACCATGAATGATAATTATAGTAAAAAGTAATTATACCAACTAAAAGTATATGAAAACCAATATACCTCATGATATATGTCCAGTTATAGTGTTTACGCTCTATTGAGGGTGTCTTACAGATGATGATCATACTGCCGGCCCTCTGCACTGAGCAGAGTATCAAGTAAGTATCAAGTAATATCCGTTTCATTCAACACCTTCACTGTGTCTCCAACGTGCTCGTACGCTCGGGTCAGAGTCTCCGTGCCGTTGAGCACAATCGCCCGTCAAGTTTGCTTCTATAGATCGCAACTCTGGGAAGTGTTGCGCATGCAGTTGTTATGAATCACAAACTATGGAGAGGGATAAAATATCCCATATGTTGCATGATGGGAATTGTAGGATTCAGGGTTCTTGGGCCTTGACGCATACTGATGAATAGTCATGATTTCCATAGATAGACTTGTTTTGCAGTTTTTTACAGAAAGCACGTCACCGTTGTTTTTTGTGCGACACTCTAATCAGCACCCAACTCTTGGCATCAGTGTAATATCAATTTTTTTTATTTTTAATTTGAAAAATAACTTACATAAATCTCTGTACTCAACCATACTTAACCAAGACATAGCCTTGGCATTAACACATTGCACCAAAAAGAGAAAATGAAAAGGCATTCAAAAGGATAAATAACATATGTCTTTGTCATCATGTGAGGCATTTTTCCTGTTCCAAACGAGTCTATCGATCTTCATGGTAGCTTGTTTATTCCAATTCTGACATGTAAAGGTATGTACAACAAAAATGAAAATGAAAATATATATTATAGCGCGTGACAGCTTGAGACGAGTTTTTTTCCAACAATAAAACGCACTATCGTCAAATGGAAAAGGAATAATGCCTCAGTTCAATTTCATTCAGACATACTGCAACTATAAGATTTGTGTACTTCCCAGACATGAGAAGTATTTCATAATTACTAAAAATAGAAAATAAAAAATAAACTGGTCTTGGCTTTTAAATAAAACTAACAAAAATAAATTAATTTCATTTTCATTAAAACAAGAAAAAACATTTTCTGTGGCAATATCCCTTGTTATTTGAACTGGTGATTCGCTCATTTTCACAAACAGTGCCTGTAAAACCACCACAGCAACATACCTCTCTTGCACGTTTGCTACCTCTTGATTAGGTGGAGACCTCTTGCTGTACCAATAGAGACTATTTTTGCATGTTCGTCAACAATACTGAAACAAAATACACTTGCAATCACAACTGTTTCGTCAACCTCCATCGAATATAAAATATTTTCCTTGTCACTTTTTTTTCCTCAAAAACCTGAAAAAAAATACGACCATAGGGGTGGAATGTTTTTGTTAAAACTCCAATAATCGGCCACGGGAGACCAAGAACTAATTTTTCGTAGAGTTCAATTTAAGGTGAGGGACAAAAGTAATGAAGTTGACATGCACTGTACAAGAAACTGCAAAAATTCCAAATATCATCTTTATCAAAACATGCTGTTACTGTAAGGTGTGCCCAAGCCATGTTGCAGAAAATCCTTTTCAACATGCTTGTTAAACAAATCAAATCCCAAATAAAATACATACTGAAAGAATACAGAACTGTAAAATAACCAACAGTCCTAAAATCTGGACAATATCAGGGGACTGAACAATGGTAGCGATGGATAGTACAATAAGAAGTACCCTGGGACAAGGAAGAAAAAGAGAAACATGTACAATTTGCACATAATGTTTATCTTTATCAGGCATTAGCCTTTTACTATGAAATAAATAACTTACATTTATTTTCATTATCACTTTTTGTCACATAAACATCTGTTATATAGCTCCAAAGTTTCCTTTAAGTTTCCCTTATCGGCGTGTCTGCAAAACACAGACTCATGAATGGTCTAAAGAATGATAAACAATGTCTTCTTTTTTTTAATTCACAATGTTGCATTCACTCCCCTTGAAAACCATGCACTAGTGAAATTTATCTTTAAAAATAATATAAATTGTTGAAAATGGCTGATCTGTTTTATTTTTCATCTTCTATGCAAGTTGCAGCCTCAAGAAAATAATTTTCTTTCATTTTTTTTAAATTCAGCTAAATTTGTGTCCATGCAAAGGAACTAAAAAGGGAAAAAAATATTTTTTCTCATTTAATTTTCATACAATATATCAACAGAGAAAGAATGATGGTAGATTTTACATCTTTTAATGGGGTTTGGATCGTTACAGCACATTCTGGAGTGTTGATGGTCACCACTTGAACATTGCCTCGGATTAACTTTCTGGTGATTCTCCAGTACGGTTTGATTCAGTACATAAACCTGGAGTATGCCGGGTAATTCTTTTGGGCTGTGGGGGAGTGTGGACACAAGCTGGGACACATCTCACCCAAAGGGATGCTCTCCAAAACTCCATCAGCTTAGCGAGGTCGGTTGGCGTGGCGTGACCAAGCATCTGGTTAGAAACACCGTCACCCCCTTCAGATACAAGAACATTTGACTCTAAAAAAAAAACAAAACAGAAAAAACAACAACAGAAAAAGGACTAAAAGAAAAGAAAAAAGAAACATACATTTCTCATTCGAAAAGGGCTTCCGTAGAACTCGTTTAGCGGTTCCCAGTACTGAACCCCATGGCTTCGAATTGGATGAAAACCTGGAACTGATGGGTTCCTCGTGCTAAGGAGTTCATTCCAGCTTCCTCCAAACAACACCCGGCCGCCGGGCGCTCGCGACGCTCCTCGCCACGTGCACAATGTGCGCAACGTTTTTGCTCAAAACACAGGGTCACGTTTCGCACCCCTAGAAACAGGCTCAGAAGACACAACATCAAGCATGCAGTGTAACCGGGGGGGGCGTGACCCGTAGTCGCAACACTGGCTGCTACAACAACGCTATCAGTCCACGCGCTGCTATGATCGAGAGAAACTGTCCAGCGACGATTGGGAAGCTCTTCTTGTCAGTGGGGCCAGAGTAGGGTCCACCAGTGAGGAAGGAGGAAAGAGCTTAAACCAGCCAATCACCATGTTGGACAGGTCCAACTCATCTAACAGTATCTGAACTGCTCCCATGAAGGATTTATGGTCCATGCGTCCATAGTCGCCCCAAACGATAACCTGCAGAGACAAGGGATGCATCAAAAGGATGAGACGAGATGGAACATCGACAAATGAAGTGGTTTTATTGAGAGCAGGTTCATTCTCTCCCACCTGTAAAACCTTCCCTCCTGGACTCTCCTCGAACGGCAGTTGCTGCTGGTAAAGGGGGTCCAAGGTTTTTCTTGCTACTTTTGTCTTCTTTTTGGCTATGCAGACCCCGTTCTCCAAAAGGTAGACCTTAACATACGGTGCTGAGAAGACAGGGGGAGGAGCCCAGAGAACGTCACTATACGCACAACCTCCCATTCTTTATTCCACAGCCTTGTAAGAACAAGCTCGATCATCATGGGGGTCGACGCTTACTTCAAGGACTGCGTGATCGCCAGTGATGACAGGCGTGAGAGCTTTGATTACCTGGCAGTGCCTTGGAACCTGGTTTCCCCACAAGGCCACGGGCTCGGATGATCTCCACCTCCAGTGCTCCTTTCTTGTCCACCATACCGATCTGGATGTCTCCTGAAAAACAAAAAATACCTGAACTTTCAGCACACTTCTGACTGGCTATCCGCATGTAACGTATCCATAAAAGTTAGGTTTATGTATAAAATAACTTCCATCTTCCCAAGGTAGCATGAATGTTTTGAATTGAAGGATTGTTGTTCTCACCCATGGGTGGGGTAGCCAGCGTCTGTCGGCCCACCAGCTGAGCGGGACCAAGACCATCCAGGAAGTCGCTGAACTGGGCTTCTGAGGAGAGCCTGACCCCAGGGAAGATGAGACTGGGAGAGAGACAAAAGACACTGGTTACCACGGAGATGTTGGCATCGCGGACGAGGACGGTGCGGAATGCGCGTCTCCTTACTTTCCCTCGGAGCTGTAGCTGTTCATGCTGCCGTCCGTGGACTCCCGGCTGGCCTGCCGGGTCATCCTGCTCCTCATCTCCACCGCCAGCCCCGTCTCCGTGCTCCTCTGGATCGTGCTGCGCAACTTCTTACCTCCCGCTTCTGCACGCAGAGCGACACACAGGCGAAAGGAAGGAAGGAGGGAGGGAGGGAGGGAGGGAGGGAGAGTGGTGAAAACTGTCAATCCGGGACGTTGCATCTCTTTGTGAGTCACACAGCGAGTTGCACTCGCTCAGATTACCGACATTCCTGCGCTTTCATCAGTTTATAGAAAATCGCTCTAGAGGGAAAACAATACACAAAAACCACTCGTAGCATCCGCGCTACTGTTTTTCTTCAGGGTTCTTGCAGAAGCTGTAGTGAGTCCGTGCTTCACCCAATAAGCTCCAGTTACCCCCCCCCCCCCCCCCACCCCCACATCATAACTGATCCAATACGACATCTGACATCTAAGACTGATAAAGACTAATCATCCTAAGCAACTCGCAATGTCACCTCAGCTATTATTGTTATGTAATCTTTTTTTCCTACCGGCAATCAAATGGCGACGCGGTGTCACCTCCCGCTAGTCAAAGGAAGCTAGTCATGACTTTAGCATCACTTCACAGTCATGACAAACGAGCCTAAGGCAAGTTCCTCCCCAGCCGTTCCCCGGTTTGTGTGGATGAATCCCATCGAGACGACTGCGCTGTCCTCCCTTCTCTCTCCCCTCCTGTCAGACGAGAGGCGAAGAGCAGAAAGTCGATCCCGTGTCCCATCTCTCACACGGGGGACCAACCCCCATGAAGCCTTTCAGCCTTGAAATGTCCGTTACCCCGGCCTCCTCTCCCTGCTCTCCGCACCTCACAGAAGGAGCACAGAGGTCGTCTCTGACGTCTGTAGCGAGACGCAGCTGGTAAACGCCGGCCAATCAGGGGCCTTTCAGATGTTATCGACGTTGAAAACACACCGTTTTCAAGCAACAGAGATCCGGTTTCCTGCTTGGAAGCAGAAATAATTGACCCACATCCTATTTAAACACATTCGTCATCGTCTGTACAGCTTAGAACAGCTAAAATAGTATAAAAACTCCCTACATATACACACATTCGCATCTACATTACAGACAAAAGTATGGAGACAACTGCATTAAATGCAGCAGTAGAGGAGCATTATCAAGACTATCAGGAGAAAATGTGTTGGCCGAGCACTTTTGTATTGTCAGACAAACTGGCTCATCACCAAAGGTTCACTTGCCCTCAAATCTGAGCCACAAACACAATGACTCGTGCAGAGTTGGTGGCCAAACAGAGGAGTGTGTGTGTGTGTGTGTGTGTGTGTGTGTGTGGGAAACTGTGGCTGAAAAAAGACGGTATGACGAGGCAAAATAATGCAGAGGTACAGAAGAGTAATCTTCTGTATTGCAAACAACTGCTCTTCTATATTTGTCTATAAATAAATCCCCAGACACTGAAATAGGAAAGGAGGCGATATATAAAAACACAGTTCTGTACTCCTACGCTAAGAAATAAGCAGTGATTCAGTCCGGCTACCAGCCTTTGTTTTCATTCACAGATTTTGAATCATCAGGGGCAAAGGAGATATGATGACTAACGTGACTAGAATACTTTGTCAGACTGGTTGATATATTGATCCATGTCAACACCACCAGGGGCAGCAATAATAACAACAACAGACAAAGTGTGTTCGTCGCACACCAAATCAAGAGATGATTAATCGATTATCTCATTAGATGCAGGCGCATCCACCTCCAAGTCACAATGTCACCCCGAGCATCACGTCCTCATCTTAATTAAACCACACTGTCATCTGCCAACTCCAAATACCCTAAACAATTAAAACCCCTGCACCTCCCCGACTAATCCACTAAACGTTGTCCCACAGTTTTCGACTGCGCCCCAACCGCCGCGATCCTGCTGCTGCAACACTTTCCCAGATGTCACCTTACCTCCATCCTCCTCATCGAAGGAGTTCATGCAGGGGAAATACACGGCCAGCGCTTCGAACGATGCAGAGAGGCTCATCTTGCTCTGGGAGCGCTGGATACGCATCCCGGGGACCGCAGCAGAGGTATCGTGCCCCTGCCTGCCCATGGCGACCGGCGTCCGTCCTTGTCAATGCGGCGAATCGGACTGAATGCCCTAGACGTCAGCTTTGCCTCCTCTGGGCCGACCGGTTTGCAAAAAGGCTTGAAAATCAAACTCAAGATCTAGTCTGGTGGATGAAGTGCCACGCGCAGCGACAGGAGAGCGAGTCCGCGAGCAGTCGTCTAGTCGGCCCCTAAACGCTGTGTGCACTGCATCTGAGGAGACGCTGCTTCAGTGGCTGAGTCTGGCTCCGTGTGGGTCTGACGTTCCTGCTGCACCTCTTTCTTGAGGGGGGGAGGGGAGAGAGCTGCATCGCGCGCCACCAATCAGAGAGCCGCGCTGCTCAGACGGACCTCGGCTGGCTCTGCGGCTAAACAAGCTCTACCCAGAGACCTTTATCTTCCTTTTGGTTTCTCTTCATCCCTGGTGAGGTCTTTCTCTTCTGCCACATAGACAGACACTCAACAGTCAAGTCTGCTGCTTCATTTTCATATTACTCAAAACTGTGTCGGGAGGAAGTCACTCTGCTTTTGCTGTCTGTTTGCAGAGAGGCTGAGGATGTGATGCGGATGATAATATTCACACGCTGAACCTGGCAACTGTGTGACATTCCTGTCCCCTTAATCAATAACAAAGCACACTTGCAAACACTGAAACAAGCAGAATAACAGTGGCGCTAAGAGAAAAAAATGTCTTCCTAGGCATCCTGAAATGCTGACAGACATCCGGCATCGTGTGTGAGGGGCGTAATGAAAAAACGGCAAATGAATGTGTTCAAATTAAACCTGAGCCCCTCTGCTCACTGTCTCTCGTGCAGCTCGGTAAGAAAAAGAAAGCAAAATTGTTCCGCTTCGACACACTGTCCAGGTGTGAGTGTCCAGATGTGAGTGTCCAGATTGTACAGATTGTGAAGCACTCTGAGGCAGATTTGGGGTTATAAGCTATACTAAATAAATTGAATTGAATTGAACCAACTATGGTGAACTGTGTCTACGACACTCTGCACAGGAAAAGTTAAGTGACACTAAGCCCCGCCCCCCATTGTTTCTCCTTCAGGCAGAGAACAGTGGACATTGAGGGATATAAAACTGATAGAACTGAATCAACGCCTAAAGATCACAGTTTAAAAGTAAGCAGTAATGTAACTTTTCAATAAATAAATAAATAATTCCTTTTATTTAAATAAAAATAAAATGAATCTGAGGTACAACATTGTCCTTTGTCCTGTAAAGTTAGTTTGTACATTTTTGTTCGCGGTCACATCCATTACAGTCAATAAAGCAAAAACTGCCATGTACAGTAACACTCAAAGGTTGGGACACACTTTTTCACTCAATTGAATGAGAAAGAAGGTCCGAACTTTTGACTGGTTCTGTATTTACATTACATTACATTACAGTATACTTTCAGCAGCTAGCGTAGCATAGACGTGCTAACGCTAGTCAACTGTGTTCTAATGTACTCGAATGCTACACCGGCTTTGACGTGGAAACGTAACGTTTCTGAAGCGTTCGTCTCCCTGAAAGCTCTCCAGGGAGCAGAGGGACAATTACGCCGCCGCTCTGCACCATCATAAAAATAGCAAACTCTCTTTGGCGTTCTAGCTGAGGCAAAAGTTCCACCATGAGGGACACTGCAACCTACTTTCACAAAGACGTCCATGTGCAGGTTTGGTGGAGGTCGGCACAGCCAGATCCAACAGTTATTTTCGGCTACGGTAAAATTGAGTTGTTGTTTGTCAGCCAAAGCAGCGTGGCTCTGGAGATATTCTGGTCCTCACTGAAACGCTTCAAGGACTATAGACAGTCATGGCCACCCTGAAGGATTCAGCTCACTGCCTTCGTCGCGCCATCAGCAGATTGACGTTTTCCTATTGAAAAATACAGCCTTATATCACATGATTTCCTGGGGGACTTTCCATTCGATTGGCCATTCCCCTCAGGATGCATTTTACCAATATCGTTTATCCTTTTTTATTGGCAGCCTTTCTCTGGTCGAAATATGAATTGGTCTTATTCTTACCTTTGGCCCTCTGACCAGACCTGTTTCCTTCGCCCTCAGATGTACTTTTTGATGTAATTTTATGGTAAACGTTATACCAGCATTGTTTTTGTGAGAGTGTAATGATAAAATTACAGGTCTTAATACCTGACAACCTGTTACTGTTTATTATTATTACTGTTTTATATACTTGTTTTATCTATTTCATGATTCAAAAATGTTGACACATATTGATTTTCTGATGAGACATCAATCAAACATTTTTATCATAACCGTGTAGTATTTTAATGGGTTCCTGAGGTAAGATGATTGTTCAATTCAAACCTTCGGCAGAGTTTATTCTTACTCATCCACCCAGTGCACAGTGGAAGAGGCACCATCCCCCTCTCACCACCGTCCTGAGAAATCTGTTCAATACGGCACGTTCATGTGTGTTCAAGGATTCTGAAAACGAAGTTACTCTCTTACATGCCTGAAGAAAATAATCTAGGTTTATAGCAGCTCTGATTTCCCAACATTCCCCTTTAAGCTCTACTCTCAGTCCAAAACAACAGGACAGTGACCAAAAGACGGGAAATCACAAGCACCTCAGACGTCAGGAATCTGAGGAACGCTGCCCCCTCTGCTACAACAACAGGGGAGCGTAAGATCCCAGAAGTCCTGCGTTACGTCCCTCTGGCAGGCGGCAGCGATCACAGGTGGGAGCTTTCGGAAGTCTTTCAGATTGATGATCCCAGGCCGCGGCGAGCGCCGGGCAGCGACTCCGGCGCGCTGCACTGTAAACACAGCCTAATGGAGGGCTCTAACCCCGGCACTCACATGCATGGAGGTAGGCAAACACACATATTTGAGCACTTACATGCACACTGGCCAGGACACGCGTCAATATATTCGCAAATGCGGGAAAACACGCTCTCTTCTCTCAGTTTACATTCCCTACCTTGATGCAGGCCGGTCCTGCACACAAGGAGAGCAACACATTAAATCTAAATATTGGGGCCTTCAACTTGGTAGATATTCAAGTGTCCACTAGCTATCTTCTGATTTTCAAAGTACAGTAGGCTCATCTGACTTTTGTCAGATATTGTTGCATCAACAGCGTAACAAGAGAGACAAAGAAAAAGGTGGAACAAAAAGGGCTTAAAGAGGTTTACAAAAGCTCCATGAAGCTGCGTAGCTGGGTGTCAGTTCTCCGATAATCACTATAAAGTGACATCTGCTTCCAGGGAGGCCTTTTGCTTTCGCATTATCACAAAATATTCATCATTACAGCTTTAAATCCTGTATTTTCTATTAATGCGATTGGAAGTTCGAAATTAGTATCAGCCTTTACGTCTGATATGAAATAAGATAATCGCGCTCACACCTTCGGTGGAAGGCGTGAGGCCGGATAATTGAAATGCAGGAGGTGTAGCCGTTGGAACAGTGTGTTCCTCCACTCAGCGGCGTAAACACGGAGAGAACAGCAGATGGACAGCTACCGAGACGGAGGAAGGGAATCAAAACACCGCCGCGTCCTGCATGTGGAAACATCCCGATAGAGACCGCTAACGTCGCCCCAGCTGACTTGTCACAACAAACTGGCGTGATGTGCAGAAAAGCATCTCGTGCGTGTGAAAAAACCCAAGCGAACACCAAAGCGTGTTTTGGATTATTTTTCATGACCGGGAGGAACATCATGCTCGCGCTCCGTGACTACGCCGGCCACAGCGCACGGCTCAAACCAAACAAACAAACCTCTTCCTCCTCGACTGGCAGCTCCGGCGCGCTGCCGTCAGCGTTTACGGGCAAAACAATCGCAGGAGGAAGTCACGTTTTTAGCAGCAGTTAAAACCATCTAAAAATGTAGGGTGGAGGTTCATTTTCTCCCCTGTGCTCCCCTGAAACGTGTGTCTTTAATACGGTGTCCGGGTCTCAGACTCTACTCAAAGGAGACACATGGCTGTGGAGCGAGATCCACACTGCAGGCGGAAAACACAAAGCAGCTGGTGGAGCGTGGCAGGGTGGAGGAGAGGATCCAACAGCTCTTAAACTCAGAGATAGAGAAATGTCATTCTAGGAAAGATATTCCAACTCTAAAACCCATTGTATGATGCGACAGATTATATTCCTTAGCTGTTAAAGTCTCAATGAGTACACTTCCCTTTAAATAGCAACTGTATCACAACATTAGTCCCTGCACACCCAGCGTCAACATCAATGGATCTGATGTTTGCCTGGGGTCACATAATGAAAGAAAAAAACAACGTCTTCAAAACAAGAACGTTGGTTGATTTCTTGGATAATGCTCGGAACCGTGTGCGTGCGAATAGAGACGCTGTGGGCAGCTCGCAGTGTGTAAACCATTCACTTAGTCCACCAACTCGCATGCTCACGCCACAGCTCGAGAAAAAAAACATGAACTCATCAGCCGTCTTCAACACGTTCAGCAGAATCACTTCATAAACAGCAAGAAAACATACTTCCCCTCTGCACACATTGAGGTATTGTCTTCAACGCTGACTGTAAAATATTTCAGACATTCTAGGGGCTAACAAAGTAAAGAAGCGCATAATTGACATATCTTCACCTTTATGGAACTGATGCTATTCTGAACTTCCTTGTGTTTAATGCTGACCTCGCGTGTTTAGGTTCTGCTGTAGCTGCACAGCAGGTAAAGAAAACGGTGGGCTTTTTAAAGGGGGCATTCTTAGTTGAGCAGAAAGGACCACAAAGAAATTATGAAAATAGTCAAATGTCCCTAATCAGCCTATAAATTATCCTTTCTTTTGCTTAAGAATGTTCTCTTGCTGAATCCATTTGAAGTCCAAAGTTGCCTATCAGACAGGAACAATAACGGGCGCAAGGAGGAGGAATCCGTGACCTGGATTTTGAGGAAAGTTCTAGTTATATAGTTTGAGAGGTATGAAATCTCCACTACAGTTTATTTACAAATATTTAGGTCAGGGAACAGACGGCTTGTCTGAGATCGTTTAACAGACACGAGTCCACTAAAGAGCTTTTGTAAAAGACATGGAGACAGACGAAGACAAAGGGGAAGAGACGCTGTAGGGCCGTGGTGAGAGACGAAGCCCAGCAGGTACAGTGAAGTGTGGAAAACGGCCGAGATGGGAAGTCCATGATAGCGATGTCCGTTAGCGGGGAATGAGGGGCTATGAGGGGCTATGAGGGAGGAGGCGGCACGCGGAGAAACCAGTGACCCTCCGTCACCGCCGTACCCGCGCTCCTTCCATACATCATCATCCCGTGAGCGCCGCGTCTGCTCGGGGGCCCCTAGGAGATTAATTAGGAGCCTCGGCTAGCCGAGCGGCTGCTGATATAGGTCCCCAATTTAACTCACAAGATAAATCACCTCTGCTGAAAGCCCAAAGTTCAGCTATTTCAACACATACAAAAGAGCCTGACGGAGGACACTTATACAGTGGGTGGTGTAGCATTGTTCGCTCTTTTGTATACATTTGGCTATTCTGGGCATCGTCTGTTAGGTGGCCTACATACTCTTGGTGGACTTATATATTCATCATCGAACACAGTGAACCTGCCGGCTTTCAGGTGTATTTTTATTATCTCCGTATCAGCTGCAGCACAGCACATGCACCAAACACCAGCAGTTCCCTCTTTCCTCAGAAGCAAAAAGTAGGACAGTGATTTAAACTCCCTTTTAGAGCCAATAAAACAGCATCCAGTGCGACTTTCATTCTGAGCAAAATGTGCACAAATTGAATCCTTCTATGTAAATTTGACAATTTAAAGCAAAAGAGTGGCACATCTGGTCCACATACTGTGGTAGAATAAAGTAGGCTGTAAGAAGAAGCACGCTAGATTACCCATGGCTGCACCCGGGGGGGACAAAAAACTACATCTACTGTGCCGCATCCTCCCCACTGATTACTTCTTTTTTGCCTATTGAATGTGGACCTCTCCATCCTCAACAACGGGAGGCTGACGCTGGGACATCGGGAGTCTTTTAAAAGCCGTCGTGGGGCAAAACTACTGACTGGTACTACAGCTAGAATGCTGGTGGATGCATTGTACTGACAGTCCCCCTCCATGCACATCTATCTGTAGTGGTTTTTTAATATGCATTAAGTGTGGCCATACTAAAATAATAATGTATTATATGAGGCCCCAATAGCAGCAAACATAAGACAGGACCACAGCCAATAATGACTCACACTAACACATCTTCATCAGCATATTTTTGGATGACAAAGTCCCGACTGTTAGTTAGTAAATGTTTTGGAATAAATATACAGAGAAAACAAGAAAAAAGGCTTATTGTTTTCAGATGCCAATCAACTGGAAAATGCCAGAAAATTTGCACAAATGAATGCACAGGTGGGTTTTCAATAAGCCTGCCAGATTTGATTGTTACTTTATGGTTTCAGCTGAGTGGAGCTTTGTAGTGAGTTTAAACATAACGCCGTGTCACAGATGTATGGTTATGGCAATCTTTATTAAGGAAACCGTTACGACTCCTCGTACACCGCGGTCGTTATTCAGATACCGTGATACGCTCATGATTTCCCAAAGTGGTTCACATCTTTGCCTGTAAACTTTGTACAGACTAGTGAGGCCCGGTCACCTGGGAGCACATCCATTCCATCTGACTAACCCGTGTTTGTCAAAGCCAAAGTCGTGCTGCCTGGCTGAACGCCCCCCCGCCTCTCCTCCCCCCTCCCCCCCCACAAGCACTTGGCAGCGCACACAAACTGTCCTGAAATGGTCCATCCTTTGAATGCACCCTTCAAGCGGGCCACGAGCCTCTCAGGACAACGCACAACAGAGGAGGGCACGAGATAACAAAATACAGATCTCACATATAGAAAAAGCAGATGCGAGCTCACACAGACCGAGAAGCACGGCGTGAAATATGAATATCTCTGGGGACGGCTCGGTTTGTGTTGCGTCTGCATGGGAAAGGAGTGTGTGTGTGTGTGTGTGTGTGTGTGTGTGTGTGCGTGTGTGTCCGTAGCCACCGGCCACGCGGGCAGTCTGCGGTTACGTGTCCTGCCCAGGGACACATGGACACAGACACTAGTGAGCGGGGATCAAACCGCCGACCCTCTGATTGAAGGACGACCCGTCGTCGTCCGGACAGAGATCACTGAGGGGTGGAATTGATTCTCGACCACCTGAGGGTCGACCAGACGGGATGAAAAGGCCCTCGATGCTCAGGAGGACACCGGGGAGCCGCGGCCAACCCACTGACCTCACTTTATGAACGGACACGAGGTCACCGCACGCCACCTGCTGCCTTTTCCCACCGTCTGGCACCAGTTAATCAACCCCTCTCAAAAGGGTTATTCAGTGTTTTTTTAAAGGAAAGAAATGTAGGTTTCTATGCAATTTGTCTGTAATATGCTGCTGGAAAATATATACATGCAGTGCTTTCAGCAAAAGCAGTATGGGTTTGAAAACAGCAACACAACTCTCTAGTTCTGGTGTGTAACGGGAACACACTCTCACACTCAGGAACAATAACGCGCCCGCACACAACTACTGTATGAGGTAGTGTTTCACAACATGACACTGGTGAAACAAAGGTGACCCCCGAGATCATCCGCGTTTTGCATGAATACACAACTCCAGTGGTGTGATAAGGAAACAACCGAGGCAGAAAGACAGAGAGAGGAATTTCCACGCGAGCTTTCACCTAAATGAAAGAAAGAAAAAGGGTATAAGAAAAGTCCTGCTGACTCCTCAAAGCGCCGCGCGGAGTCCAAAGCCCTTTGAGAAAGAAAAAAAGGAGGAAAAGTAACACCGGAGAGGAATGGCTGAATTAGAACAGAACACACAACAGTTGGGGAACCACACAGACACAACAAGAGGCCGCAGGACAGATGCACATATGAACACACACGCGCACGGGAAACACACATACCTGTTTGGCTGAGCTGAGAGGTGCTCCGGCTCTTGCGCGACATGCCGACCATGGCCTGCATTTTGGCACCAATGCTGGAGCGCCTCTTCTTGTCGTCGGTGCCTACCGTGCCGACCGCCGTGTCCGACTGGCTGCCGTCCGTCTTCTCCAGGTTACACATGTCGCCGCTGACGCTTGTGCTCTTGGTCATGTTCACGCCGCCCGACGAGCCCATCTGCCTGTTTTTCATTTTGGATGCAAAGTCACTGTCAGCCACCACCATTGACAGGATAGGGTGGGGTCAGAGGGGGGGGGGGGGGGGGGGGGGTTTGCAGGCAAGGACACAGAGAGGACCGCAGGAGAGGATGAGGAGGAGAGAGCGGGAGATGAGGAGGCGTGGGGTGGAAAGGGGGAGGAGGAGAGAGATCAGCTACAGGTGTCCATGACTCACAGTGCAGCAGAGTTTAGTGTCTGATGGAGTTTGTGTTGTAGAACGATTGTTCGTGCAGTGAACCACGAAAGAGCCTTTAAATAGTTGTGCACTGACGCAAGTTGCCTTGTGTTGCATTCAAACACAAACAATTGGCTAGTGAGTGAACCCTTGAAACCACACGTGACCCCATTGACCGTTACAAGCTTTTTGAATTGACCTCATCCGGCCCGTAGGGTCTATGATTGGTGCCGCGTTATGTGCGTGCTCTACAAGCACCTGATGTTTGCTTTGGTTGTGTTGTTCTGACTTGATATTTCAGTTGTATAATTCTGGTGGCAGATGTTTTATGTTGTACAACTACTGCACTCAGCATTAGAGTTACTTTTAAATGACGTGTTGATACTGAAAATGAACTTCTAACTGTGAGACATGATGGAAGATAACAGGATCGCTAACGATGTAGCGGTCAGTCTTCTTCTTCACTGCCATTGCAGTGCTGTGTTTTTCGACACATTACCGCCACCTGTAGGTCAGTGGGGTGTAATGAAACCACTGTATTAGTGCACAAAGAAAGAAAACAGGGACACACAAGGTCCCTTTGGCCTTGAATCTCAACTTTAACGGCGACATGGACAGCACACCCTCGAAGATCTCAGATAGATTTACATGTCTTTATAAACTTCCTCTGCTGATCACATGATCGAGGGCTCCAGAACAGCTAATAATGAACTGTGCATTGATTGTCTTATTCCCTGCTGTGTATTTTTTATAGAAACATTACCATTTATTTCCTTTCCAATAGTTTAAATGCAAGCATGAAGATGACTTAGTGTGTATGTTTTACATTGAACTATTGGCTAATGCACGTACAATAAGAGATGATTAGAAATTCACATTTCACATTTGGACCTCTCTTGCTTCGCACGTTAACACACACATTGTCTGTCATCAGCATTATTCTCCAGCCCTTCCCATTTGAATGGAAATAGGCCAGAGTCTAAATTAGAGTCTTATTTTAGCTCTGCCCGTAATATTATCTTGAAGAGACAAATTACATTCTGTATCAGGGGCTCTGCATCCTTAATGGGATAGGTTTCGTGTAGCGGCCTGCGGCTACTGCTCATTAATTAAAGTGTCTGACCTCTGCAATGTAACTGTCTCACAAAGGAAACTTATGGAGAGACACGCCGACTAAAACGGGGGAAGAATCGATGCAGTTCGACAATTGACTCCATCAATTACTTCAATTAGGCTCCTTCAGATCCTGCTCTTTCATTCATTAGACATCAGTGTTTGACTCCATTGTAACTGAATTAAGAAAATGATCAGTATTTGATCAAGAGCATGTCTGGCATTGTAATAGGATTTCAAGTGCAGACGGTCGTGTTGCATTAGGTTGACATTGAAGGTGAGTGATGCTTCAGTTCGACCCAGTATTCACAGCCTGGTTCTCTGTGGCTTTAAGCTTGAAGGAGAGAGAAAGGAGCCTCCATCTCGCTTTCAACGAGTTGGATCATAAATTATACTTTCCACTTAATCTTTCAGGACAACACAGAACTGTTTGCTTATACCATTCGTCTTGCTGCCGACAAGGCCGCTTTGCACTGCCACGCGAGCCTCCTTGTTTATGCGTCTGACTGCGGCTGGTGGTGAAATGGGTCAGATATGCTGTAAAAGGGCCTCGTGCCTCAGCCGGCGGTATGAAGCCTTTTGTTTATGCCAGTTTGTGATGCCAGTGGGCTCTGTTATGGATCAGTCTGTACTTTAATGCATAAATATTCAATGCTTATTGGGGGATTAGTGCCTTTGATCAGTTAATGCAGGCCAGAGGCTTTGAAGCAGACTTCAAGCGACTTCTCACAGCGCGTACAGGTGACTTTCTAAGCTGCGCTCTCGAGGCTGCATCTTGTCTGGTCGACGCAGGGCAGGCGATGATGCTGCTTCTTCTGCTGAGGTCAATGTAGTGGCACCCGGCTTCTGCAAACGATGAGGTTCAACTGGACGGACACACAGACCCTTTCAAAAGGATATTCATCTTGCAGGGTGTTCTATAATAAAAAAGTAAACTGGACACTGGATAACACATTCTAGTCACACAGTTTTTATGGACAAAATATTTAAAAATATTTCTGCAAGATATCCTGTAGGTATTTTTAATTCCCCTTAAAGGAAAATAATCCCTCTTGGACACTTTTAAAATACACATTTCTCCACAAGCAGTATTTCCTTTTCCTAATCTGATCTAAAAACTGTTAACGCATGGTTATACTGATTTACGATGTACATGTACAGTATGCAGGCCAGCCCCTCGTCACTGTTCCTCAGACAGACATCACTGTATCTCTTCTATCTGAGCAGGTCTTGGACTCTGGGCGCTGTCTGAAAACAGGAACCCTCAGGGGGGATTTCTGATTTTCGACCTCAGCTCAAAGAACATAGTGTTCCTCATGCAGATTGCTCACCGTGCATTCTTATCTAGGCCAAGATGTTCCCAAGGCAAAACAAAACCCGGGAATGTCTTTGTCTCGAGGAAATGGGGACCGATTTTTGTCTGAATGTAAGAGAACATAAAATCAATCATATTTATCGTCAGTTAAAAACTGAATAAATATCAGCCAAACTAAAATGCATCACTACCAAATGCTGTTGTGTACTTTTAGCTTGGTCAATATTTCTGCAAACCCAAATATATGACTAAAGGGCCAGTTCATTCAACCAACTGGGCTGAAACCAACCCACCGTTTTGACGGCTGGATCATAAAAGCAATTGAACGTAAAGTCATGCGAGCTGCGTCGTCCTCCCACACTCATCCCCTTTCACACAGAGGATCACTGCTTCCTTGTAAGGTGAAGCAAAAAAAAAAAAACGTTACCATGGCAACAGTGCCCCAGCCGGAGCGTCTGGCTGTGAACACAACTCATAGGGAAACGCTATCGTCGAGCACGGAGGAAGGTACAGTTCCTGCCTCTCATTAGGCGAGCTGCTGTTGATTGCTGAGGCGCTTAAAGTTAACAGGCCCTCCCTTCCTCTTTAGTACCGATTAGCCTCTGGCCATCAGAACACTGGTCTCTATCCTCCCTCACACCAATGGGCCAGTGGCCAGGCTAAGACATCCTGCGTGAAAGAGACGTGGAAGGGCAGAGGTTACGTGGGATTTAAAAAGCGCTGACGGAAAGCTCCTCGCATCCTGAAGGCGGCCGCAGTTCAGAGGCGCGTGTGTCTGAGCGTTGGCCTCACTCACTTTGGTTTAGCAGCCGTGGCAGCGCGAAGCGGCCTTTTTTTTTTTAATGTGCAGCAGATGCACGCTTGCACTGTGACCTCAACACGCAGGCGATGAGTCATAAATAAATGGAGCTCGTGGCGACGCGTTCCTGCCGAATCAAACCGCTTCGTTGCTTTCACGCGTCGGTGAGCATGAGAGCAGGCAGCAACTCAAGCATTGCACAGCTACTTCCTGACTCCTCCATAGGACTGAGGACACACAGTCTACTGTCAGTATTTACAGGGTGTCGACCTGTAGGCTCACTGAGGCTCAGGCCTCTGCTGGTTGCAGCGTGGTCAGTGGCAGAGTTCAGGAAAAAAGCCCGTGGAAAACACAGGTCAGCTGCGTGCAGAACGCTTCCCACCGCTGAGCTCATGAGGTTGAGAGGAGACAACCTCCCGTCTCTGCTGAGAATCGTATTCTGTTTCATGCAAATGAGGTTTTATTAGCTCAAATATTCAGAGGCCCACCGTCACAACATGGCAGGCATGTAGACGGTAACGTTTTGTAAGATGATCAAGTAATCTGCAGATTAATTTTTTTCGTTGGTAAAATTCATAAGTTTGTCAATGACACTGCCGTCATAATAGCATTTTATTTGCAGATTATGAATTGACGATATTAGATAGTTGCAAATGTTCAGTTGTTTAAAGCCTCCTCGGTATTTCACAAAAGTCTCCTTTAAAGAGAATGATTTATCTCCTGCTTATTTAATTAAATTAATAATATATATTTAATTAAATATAAAAAAGCATGAGCATGAACGAATATACAGATATTTTAGGTGTATAAAATATGTTCTGCTGCTGCCCTCGTGCACTGCAGTACTTTGCACAGTGCGTATTCATCCAAACTGGGGCGAACCAGAAAAGATGATGTGTTGTAGAATTACACTCTAGCTGTCATGATGCATTCGGGGCTAATCACACAGAAAAGAGCTCAGCACGCAGCTCACTTTCCGTCAAAGAGGAAGACGATGTTCGAGTTTAGAATAAATGGATCAGAATGTTTCTTCACAATTTAAAGATTCCACTCCCTCTTGATCAAAGTCTTTGGATTGCTGGTTGACAGTGTAGGTATGAAAGTTGTGGAGAGAGAGAGAGACAGAGAAAGGGAGAGAAATGTTCTTGGCATGTCGAGGAGAAGCTGGGGGAATGTGGGAGTTTGGGGGAGACGAGTTGCAGGCGCAGAGGGACACATGGAAACAGGAAAACACCGACGCAGCATCCAAGCGCTGAGCAGCACCGACAGAGAAGCGACTCCAGACTGCAGCCGCAATCGCTGCAACCGCTCAGGACTTGTGCGCCTTCTTATAGCACGCGTGTAGGTGAGGAACCTGTAAAGCTTTCTCTGCTGAGGGCGTCTGACGCGTGCGTTTTCTTAATCGGTCGGTACACACTGGTGCAGTGTTAATCGCTCATAAGAGGCTACAGCTTTTATCTTAATGTGTTTTCTCTCAAGTCGAAGCACACACTAAGTGCTAAGTGCTAACAGTGCTAATGCGGGGAAGAGGCTCTCACTCGGATCCTGCTGTGAATGTGATTTGATAGTGAAGACATCTTATTAGCAGTGCAAGCTGAGCTTCAATCCTGCTGTGGGCTTCTCAATCAGCTTGCTCTTGGATTTGCTCTTGACATACTTTGTATGCCTGCTAGTCGTCTTCAGAGATGAAACCAACTCTCTTGTGGCCGATTAAATAGCTTCGTGTTAAATATATTTTTACTTTCATTACAATGAAAAGTGATTAGTTTAGTATTTTTCATACATTCGGTCATGTGCGTGTCATTGCTACAATGGAATACGACCATATCGTTTCATGGTGAAATACTAAATTTTTGTGTTTCAGCTAACTGCATCCTAAGCAGAGTTTGTCCAAGTGTCTCACACCCGGTATGTTTCCTTTTCTCCTAATTAAACCTTATCTTTCCATGCAGACATGCGGCTTCCGTCTCATTCGCAGAGGTTTTCAGAAATCTGGTTCTGAGAATTTAAATACAATAAATTATTTTAACCAAATTTGGAAGATATTCTTTGATATCATCTTTTGCCTTTGTGGATTAGTCTGAGTAACCACGATATTGTTTTTTCAAACCGACATTGTCGAAGTTCATTTGGAGATTGGGGGAACAAAGATCCCATAACTTCCATCAATTGTCATGTGTCCTGTCAGCGGTGAATAAAAGAATCAATTTCCATATTCCTTCCTACATGACACAGGTCAATACAGTACAAACACTGATACAAGTAATTTAACTTTCTTAATCTTATGCTTTCTCTCCCAACCAGGAATCATATAATATATCCTGTACATATGTGCTGTATTCCTGCAGACGTTATCCTAAAATCTCTGCCAATGAATCTGAACCTGTCTGAAGGCTTCATAGTTCCTCAAACTGTTTAGTTTTGGTTGACAGGGCAACCGTTGTCATGGTTGAAGTGTGGAGGACAGTCACCATACTGCTTTGTGCATGGTCAGCGGGTCTACGGGTCAGCGGGTCTAAGGGTCTACAGGTCTAAGGGTCTACAGGTCTACGGGTCTACGGGTCTACGGGTCTTGTTAGTAGGAGTCTACGGTTAGAGGCTGACGCGCACGCGTTACCTGAGGTCAGTCTCTGAGATACTCCTCTGGTGCGAGTCCTCTTCCTTCTCCACCAAATCCTCCCGATGCTCCTCGCCTGTGTCTACCTCCCGTCCTCCCTTCGATCTCCCCTCTTTACCCGCCCTCCTCCCCTCCAGCCCTCCTCCCCCCACCCCCGCCTCCTCCTCCTCTACTTCTCCCAACTGCGCGTCCCTTTCCCGAGACTGGCTCCTCGATCGCAACCGGCTGCAGACGGGGACGGAAGCAACAGAGCGGCACATGCAAAGCAGAAAGAAAAACCACACAAAGCATGAATATTGTCAACAATACGAGAGAGAAAGACAAACACAGAGAGCGAGTGCAGCCCACATCGAGTGTCAGAATAACAGAAAACAGGAACGCAGACTTACAGCAAACTCCATGCAAATGATTTATCTCTTTTTTGGGGGGGGTTGATATGAAACAACATTCGAAGAAAGGGTATGTGTTTCATGTTCCAGCGTGTGTGTCGCCAGATATGGACAAACTTCCCCCTTACAGCCCCAATGAGTTCAACCGTTTGGTTCCAGATATTTGCTCTAAAACGGAGCCAAACCCGAACTCACCACAGAGAAAATGACCCGCGGTGCATTTCCCCCTTTACGTTTAACCGCGTGCAAACTATTTCAGCGCTGAAAACATCTGGACGTGGCAACGTGTATGCAAAGACATGTTCACAGCCGAGGGGGGATTTGTCCATTCCTGGTAACAGCTGGATGAGTTTAAGGGGGGAGACGGGTTCACTGTCCTACCGGATTTTGCGGTTTCCTTGCGGCCTCTCTGATTGGACAGACATGTAGCTCGTGCTGCTGAACCGAGAGGCACTGCTGGTTCTCGACACAGCGGACACGTCGCTTACATCACTGTCCGACGACTTGGCCGACAGGTTATCTGAGGCCCGTGGATCCCTTCCCGAGCGCTGCAGAGAGGACAGTGGTATGGTGACGTCTCACAACATAGAATCATCTTACCAACAACGTCCAGGCTCCTCAAAGGTGCTCATTGTCAGATGAAGCATCCGGGAACACAGACGTATGATCATGATCATTTGGGCCTGTCTTTAATAGTGTTTCATATTATGCTCAGAATATCACCCTTGTGTGACAGTGTGCACGTTTAACAGTCTTTCCATTTGGTGCTACTTTTCACAGGTGATTATTTAATGTATCTGTCATAAAAGCATATGATTATCTAAATATGAACCAGGTGTTCTGGCTCGTTCCCTTTAAAGCGCTTCATTTACAAACCATGTGAGCAAAGTATCAGTCACAGAGCTGCCGATTCATTCAGTCATATTTGCATTTACTATCACTTACAACCACTTGGTCTTTGTCCCAGTTGTCCTCGGATAGTAATCCAGCCTCAAACACTTATATGAAGTAAAGCCATTACTTTTTGCTCTAATAAGACCAAATACAGGAATAAATCCTTTGAATGAAGTACGTCTTGCTGATGGTAACGTGTCCGTTACAAAAGGACTTGGGGCAGCGATACATGATGGAGGACACTGGCTTTACTAAGAGGCTTCCTTGGAAGCTGGAACGATGAATTTGCATCACCCTGGTTCACGAAATACTGCTGAACTGTGTGTGTGTCTACAATGATCCTTTGTGTACTTTCTGTGGGTTGTTTACGTTCGGAGAACCTGGACCGAGCGTCACACTAAGTGTTTCCTATCGCAAACGCTCCCGTCCTGTTTAATGACAGCGTAAGTTTTGTTTTGTCCCTGGCGCTTCCAAGGGGGATGATGTTTGGCAGAAAAGCAGACGCCTCATAATTTCATCTGCTTTCTACAGAGTCCCAGCCAACACATTGACTGCCCCCCAAACGCTGCGTTTTCATTCTAAAGACTTAAAAGGAGAGGCGGGCAGGGAGCCTGGGTCTGGTACGGCTCGGCCCAGCTCGCAGCGGGAACACCGGGCCCGACCTCTCCGCAGCGGAGCAGTAAACACTCGACTCTGCGCACACTCACTGTCACATTCCTCCAATTTACAACAAAGGGCTTAAGGCTCAGTTCATCCGACGAGGAGAAAGCATATTTTGCTTGTATCCGTCCACAGACAGTTTGGGTTTAACGTGCCGAGCTCGAGAGGTATCCACTTTTGTTTTATGACTCGAAGCGCTGATGAAGGATATTTGTCACGCGCAAGTAGCGCGTCTGCCAGGAAACTTTATACCAGCCTCCATTTGGTTCGATTCATCAAGGATTTACTAGGCTTCCTTTGCGGAGCCAAGGTCACATGTGGTACGTAACTGAAGAGGACCTTTTCAGGGTTACGTATTCCTAAAGTGTTGATTTAAGCCTGGTTTGTGCTTCTGCGTTCTCAGAGAGACGCAAGGACACGCAGACGCAAGAGCCCCTTGCGTGCATCGACCCATTTTGATGCGATCGACCCATTTTTCTTTTTTTGTCATTTGGATGAAATGGCGCTTCAGAAAACCACAACATTGAAACGACTTTAGTAGTCCCTTGACCTTTGAGCGTTTTAGTGTTTTTGAGTGACTTGGTCAGTGTGTGCTCGTACACTACGCAACCATCAATGTGCAACGTTGATATGTGCATGTGCACATGCTTGACCGCGTGCACGGTGTGGCACGCGGCCGGCGTGCTGTGGGTGCCTGCGTGTTGGTGAGGACGTGCTCTGACCTTGTGGTAGTCCTGCTCCAGTCGGGGGTCGGAGCCCGCTCCCTGCTTGTACTTGTTCATCTTCAGCTTCATCTGCCTGGTCCTCTCCTCCATGTCCATACCTAAGCAGCACAGAGACGGGGGGAGGGGGGGGGGGGGAGGGGGGGGGGGGGTGGACGGTCAGGTGGGGGCCTTCGCCGCGAGCGAGGCCCGACGGTGAGAGACGAGCTTCTTGCCGAGCGGTGAGCCATGAGCTATGACGAGGACGGGTCTAATGGGACAAAGCTGAATGGTCGACTGTTTGAACACAAACACAAACTGAAAAAACTGAACAGGCGCATCTGGGACCGATTGTCATTTAAATTGAAGGAACAATAGTATATTATAAAAGCTTTGGACACTAAGGCTCAAATGTTTGACTTCCAGTCCACATTGGGACACACTATACATGAGGCAGCACATCCCTCTCAGCTCAAAGGCTCGCAGTATCTTTTTTCTCAATTTACGGCTTTGTAAAATCCTCACATCATCTTGTTATTCCCTCTCATCTCCTCCCAAATTCAATTTTAGCGCTGTGCTCGGTTTTGTGTCGGTGCAAGCACAATTTGCATTGAACAAAGATCAAGCCGTGATCAATACAGAAGCTTAACCTTGTTCTGCCGGGAGGTAATAATGCCGTTGTGTACAAACTGTGCCCATTTCACGTAACTGAAAAGAAAATAAACCGCCTGAAACGAAAACCTCACAACAAAACACTTTCTGCTGAAACTGCTACGTGTCGGCACTTTCCTGCTGCGTCTGCATCTCCGTTCTCTCCACTCGCTCTCTGCCTTTGTGTCATTTAATGGTAATGATGAAGGTGAGCGTGATGAATGTGCCATGCGCACATACAGTAAGCGTGTAGCGTCACGTACAAACATGCACACGCAGAAAAAAGGGAGGTGACATCAAATGGGAGCGATGTGTAAGGCAAAGGGAATTTGTTTTCCCTTTGGAATAGAGTTCATTTTCCTCTCTTGATCCATTGATGAACGTCACTAATAGTGCGTTAATGCTGCTGTTTAGCTGCGCGTAACACACGTCACCCTGATTCTGTCAAGAGAACAAGGCATTGTTTCCTCTCAAAGCAAATGTGCTTTGAGAACCAGATAACTGAAGACCTATTGGTTTATATATTCCTAGAACATCACAAGTGGCACAATTCCAATCTGGCCCGTACCTCCTCACAAACAAATGGTTCCGTACGATTATCAGTACCAACATTTGAAAATGATATTGTCATGGCTAAACTGTATTTAAGCTCAGGCATCCCTTCTTTTGCCTGTTCATTTGATTAATGTAATGTGTCTATATGATATTTGCTCTTAATATTTTCACTTAATCACTTTTTTTCAATATAATAATTTATAATGTTATATAATGTAGTTTGTATATTTCTTATTTATATTCCTACAGTTTCATTATATTGCAGGATGAATCACACATTTTTACATACCTATATATTATGTTATTATATTTATTTATATGATTTCTCTTCTATATATAAACACACACATATATCCAGGAATAGGAGCAACTGCACATTAGTAATTTAGCATTAATGAAGCATTTCTGATATTCATTGTCCTGAGGTCCCCCGCGGTGCCCCCCACGCCTTAAAGACTGTGTGTGTGAGTGTGTCCACAGACTGGATGGGTGTGGGGGGGGTCGCAGTTTGATTTCTGCCTGTTTGATGGTCACACCTGCAGCAATGAAAGCACATGACCGCGACAGCCACACAGCCCATCCACAGCCAAATGAACTCAAATGACAGAAGCCAGAAGCATCATGTGCAGAACAAGTAAGAGGACAAGAGGATGAAGGCGAGGATGAAGGCGAGCAAAGCGGGGAGATGAATGAGGGAAGGTGGGAGGGGGAGGGCAAGCAGGGAAGACGTTGAGAGTGAGTAAAAAGTAGGAAAAGAAGAAGGAGGAGAAGAAGGAGAAGAAGAATAGGAGGCTGTTAGAAAAGAAAGAAGAGGAAGAAGAAGAAGAGGAAGAGGAAGGGACAGACCTGAGTTCGTCCAACCTGGTGAGTCCGTGTCTTCTGGGATCACATCACAGAATGGACAGACACAGACGGAGGAAAGGAAGATGGATGTGAGAGGATGCACGAGGGGGTAAGGGAGGGGGGAGGGTTGGTGGCAGAGGAGAAGAGGGAGGGAGGGAGGGAGGGAGGGAGGGCGACCCCATCGCCGTGGTCGCCGGGTGTGACAGGTTTGTGGGGTCAGAGTAAGGTGGGAGAGGAGGGACACGACACAACAACAGTACGACACGACAACAACAAAAAGGACAACAACAGAACAAACAAACAAAATCATAGCGCACACCAAGAACACACAAAGTCCACCATGGGCGCGGTGAGGAGTCAGGAGAGGCTGAGGTAGAGGCTAAGAGTTTGGTTATTAGAGATCGGGGTGGGGACGGGGCGGTTGGGAAGCTTCTGTGCTTTAAAAGGGAAAAGAGCTGAAACGGTAAAGACATGTGTTACTTCTGGGGGTGGGTGGGGAGGAGGGGGAGGAGGGGGAGGGAGAAGTGGATGTCACTTGAGTCTGCATGGGGCAACCGTGGGGAGACAGCCTGGAAAAATAACATGAAAGAAAAATAGAAGAAGAAAAAAAAAGAATACAACAGAAACGGAAAGCACGGAGCGGCGGGCGCACGAAAGAGAGGCGACGGCCTCACGAGGGTTCAGCGGGAAACGTGAAGACATGACGTTCAAGATGCAGACGTGACCCGAGCCGAGTCGCCCACGAGCGCTGGCCTGCCGGCGCCGGCTACAGTATCCGTCTCAGAAGCAGGTCACGCCGGCTTTGAGGCATCTCTGTAACTTCAAGTTACATTTCCCCCACCTCTCCGGGTCACTCCCCCCTCCTCCCCCCTCCGCCTGCCGCTGAGATCCTGCAATATTGTAATATTGTGTAAGCAGCCCCCCCCCCCCTCCCTCCCTCCCTCCGCTGGCCACCAATGGCGTTCCTGTTCACCCTTCCTGTCTGATCTCCGTCCAGGAGTCTGAACCCGAGGAAACCTTCAGCGACAGCTGGGGGGGGTAGAAAGGAGCCCACTGTGATCAGACTTCATCTTCATAACCCCTCACACAGAATTTGCACATCTAGCTCAATTAGTACTCCATTAGGGTGAATAATGAAGTGTCACATGCATTTAAAAAAGACAATGTGAGACATCTGCCTCGCTGGCTTTCATCTCTTTGTGGCAGCTAACACCGTCTCATTAGGGAGTCAAATGATAATCGAGAGGGCAACGGACTTTTTCTACGCCTTTCTCCGTGGTGGAGCCATTGGCATAAGAGAGCGACATGTGACGCGGGAGAGAATAACCAAAAGGACTGCGTGTGGGAGGGGGTCTGTCGGTTGATACTGTTTGCTATTAGCATCTCGTATGCTAGCCTGACTGTTGCAAACACTAACAAATGGTTAATTCATGGAGGATGTATGTATGATGTACTTACAGTCCCACGATAGTAAATGCAGTGTTACCAGGGCTGAAAATGAGCTAGATTGCCGTAGTAAATATTCTTAAATTATAAAGGACACACTTTTTTTCTCACATTTTATGCCAGGCGTCCTTTAAGCTGGTGTCCAAGGTAAATCTTTTTTATAGCTCAAAGCAATCTCAGTAAATGAATTCTTAAAAAGAAATCTTACTACAATAACAAACAAAAAAACAAAAATATATTAAAACGGAACTCATGGTCCACATCATTGAGATGTACATAGAGAATATGCTGTTATTCTTACAGACATTCAATGGTAACGTTTGCTCCTAATATATAGAACACCATCCTAAATATACGAATCTTGGTTCCTTGGTTACAATAATTATCAGACAAGTGGATCTCTTCACCAATAAACGCCACCAGCTGCAACAAGCTTCCTTTCTTCATCTCTTGCTCATAATTCAGTCCGAGGCATTTTGTTCTGCTGCAGAACCAGAGACAGATTAACCTGCTATGAAGAACTTCTAGTGAATAATAAGATCAAGGTGGAGGGTGTAATTAAAACTGCCCCCTCGCACACAGTCGACGTTGAGGAGCCTCAACCGGCCGACAGATGGCTGCGAGTGTCGATAAAGAAGCGTCGGTGTGGTCACGCTGGAATAGAACGTTGTGGCCCGTCAGCCGTTCCAGGATACATAAAAATTGAGGAAAGACAAAGAGAGCAACAGAGGACCAGAGGGTTTAAACGAGAAGAAACAAGGAGGGTCTGAGACAGAAGATACCGACTTATGAGCACTTAAACACTACAAGGACGAGAGCGAGTGGAAGCTCATAAAAATAACCGTTTCCTTCTGGCTTTTTATAAACAGAACAGTTGAACATCAGTTACATTTGAAGCCGCCAAAGCCAACATCACGTGGGCATCACATGTCTGTGAGAGACGTGACAGGCAAATTCAAAGGGAGGTGGAGACGTGTTGCCAAGGATGAGGCTGATAGAGGCAACGCAGCAGCTCAAGTCCCATCAGACGTCCCTGCATTGAGCTCAGCATGACATCACACCAAGACACTGTTTCCGGGCTTTGTTTTGGGTGATGGTACGTGCTGTACAACTGAACCTAGATCCATTTACAAATGCTCGGTGCGCGTATCATCAGCTCCATGCTGCACTGCAAAAGCACACGCACACACAAGAGAAAGAGGGAGGCTGAAGGACGCCACCCAGAGGCGGACCTGGGTAAACTCATGTAAAACTTCTTTTAAAATCCGGCGCATTCCAAACAATTAAAGAGACTACTTGTAGAATTTTTCTTTCTTTGCATTATTCTAACATCCACATTCTACTGTCCAATTTCCAGGTCTGACTTCGGTGAGGCGCGAAGAAAGAAAGTATCCACACAAACTGTGAAGCACAGCACGAAAAAACTCCTCACAGATCACTCTGGCAGAATGTTGCTCAGATTTTAGAGGTGCAAACTTTTACATGAGTCCACAAAGAACAAACGGCTGTTCATCCTTTCTTCCTCTGCAGTATACATTGTTTACTCCATTAAAAAATCCTTTTAAAGCAGCCCTCAAAAAGTTATTTTGGAGGAGATTTAAAAAACAAGTTGTTCTCACTCCCTTAAGATCATCTTTATAAAACAGCATGAATCACTATTGTTAACTTTAACACAGTTTAGATGGTCTACAATGTTTGTATCATCTGTCACTGCGACCTCATGTCTTACAATTATTCATTATTATGAAAGCAGCACGCCCAGTGGACACAGAACCCCACAAATAAGCAGATCTAGTTTGCAGTGGCCACTCTGTGTTTTATCGTTCATGGACTCATGGTCTGAATACTCTTTCAAAGTGAAAGTGTCAGAATTCCACATCCAGACCAACCAACCTGCGCCAGCGAGGGAGGAGTTTGGTTGTGTCCCTCCGTCAGACAAAGAGCCATTGAGCCCTCGCTGCTGGTCCTCCCATGTTACCTCTACAGCGAGACACGCAAACACACATACAGCACAGATTTACACGCGCGCACACACACACACACAGACTGTTTGGACGTCAAAGCTATTAGGGACTTAAGAGAACCTTTTGTATCCTGCACAAACCTGGTAAGAGAAGGTTACACATATTGTCGACAGGGATAAGAGAGGCCAGTGGGACGATTAGACAGAAGGAGAAAGACCTCTTTGCCCCTTCAGCACTGAATTCATGGACAGCTCCTTATCAAAGATAATGCACTTTGCTCCATCTGCTGGCCAACAGACGTAGCAGCGCGTGATGGTCTAAATAGGAGATCACTCTGCAGTACTTCTACGGCAAAGTGCACAGACTGAAAGCAAAATGAATTGTTATGAGTTGGGAGGGAATAATCTACTTTAATTTCTGCCGGAAAATTTCAAGGAGTTATGTGCGACTGCCCAGAGTGCGTAAACGTGTTCAATAATCCATGTCTAATTGAAATCACTTGTGATTTCACAATGGATGATACAGTGGAGAGCGGGTTCTCTGTGAAGTGGAGCTGAGCAGGATTTGTTTGTGTTAAAGTAGACGGCGGATTTGGGCCGTCCTGCAGCCAGAGAGGGACGAACCAGCAGGGATCCCAACGACAGCCCTCTGTGCACACTAACACAACTCTTACATGCAATCACTTCAAATCAGCTCCTCACAAACTGAACACAGTCTATACAACAGACCACAGGTGAAGATTCTGGAGGGCTAATGGGAAAGAAGAACCACCAAGAGCAAAGAAGCAACGAGGATCACAGCAGCGAGCGAAGGTCACGCGTCAAGAACTCGTGTTGAGCGAACAAAGCCCACACAGCAAACTCACGCCATCACACTACTCTGGCTACTTGCCTTTCCTCCCATTGATCGGGGGGCCGGGGTTTTTTTCCTCACAGTCTGCTGCTGGTAGAGAGAGACAGATGGAGGCTGGTGAAACGATGGGTCTCTGAACCCCCCCCTCCACACACACACACACATAGACACTCGCGGGTCGCATCCACGTTTCTGCATGTGCTCAAACACACACAGGGACACGCATCCACTCACGCCCGGCGACACAACGTGGCTTCTTGAGTAACGCTACGCTGTTTCCACCGGGCCGGCCAGCACAAGCGCCACGGCGGTGCTGAGTAATCGCACAGCGCAGGCAAAGGACAGAAGCAGGGCACGTAAACAGATGGGAGAGTAGGAAGTGCAAACCGTGGGGAACTCAGTTTGTGCCAAAAGTCTGCCCATTCATTCCAGCCGGTGGATGAATGTAACGTACGAATGTACTCTCCCGCCGTACTTAATACATCCATTATGAGCAAGTGTGGGATTATTATTTTTTATGTTTTAAGGAAAAAAATTATAATTTCAAGAAAAAGGAGAAAAACAGGTTGGTTCGAAATTGGGTTTAGAGGCTGTTTGTGTAATTAAACACACACTCGCACACCTTCTTAGGAGTTGCCACAAATGATCAGATAACAAAATAGTTAGGTACGTGCAAGTGTTGAGTACGACTGTGGTTGGAAGCACAGCAGCAAGAGGGAACAACGGCAGGTTTACCAACAGTCCACAACTCGATCCCGTCCACAAAACGCTGCACACAAACCAGACACACACACATGCACGCAGACGTTTGTGTTACATAAGTTGAGTGCCATATGGCTCTGTGGGAGCTGCAGCACAAGGTCAGATCAATACCTCCCCCCACTGCCCACATAATGCCACTTTCCTGCGAGGTACGTCTGAGAGGGAGAGAGATGGGGGAAGGAAGGACACGACGAGAGAGATGTGAGGGAGGATAAGCGGTCTGACAAGACGAGAAAAAGGGGAAAAATTGCGAAAGATTGCGGCAGGAATAAAGAGGAAAAGGCAACACAAAGGAGCGACGGGGAGGTCCTGACAGAGCTTCTGAGTGATAAAAAAATAATGAGATGGCACAGATACAGAGGATAGGAAATACGAGAGAGAGAGGGAGATGGGAGGGAGACGGGCTTGTTGGCCGCTGTACAGAAGACAGGGAAAGCCCTCCTGGACTTTGACAATGATGGAAGAGTTCTGCGGGTGCTATGACAAGTCCTCCACAACTGCTGGAGCGTTCTCCCCCTCTATCTCTCTTTACTCAGTCATTCCCATCCAATCACTGCAAAGCTAAGAGAGCCGCACTCGTCACAAGTCGCTGCAGCACATGACAGTTTTAAATAAATTAGACTTTGTAAGCATCGAGTGGTTTGGTTGATACGGCATCAATGTCTTTAGCGACGTATCTCAGCATTCTAAATAGTTGAAGCTAATCAATGGCTCCAGGACAAATACAAAACTATGTTTAGAGTGTAGCTCACTGGTTCACCTGTGTGGTAATCCAGACAGGCCTGCAGGTAAGCACAACACAACGGAACATGATATCCAAACCGTACGTCAAACACAGCTGCAACGGAGGGAGGCGTTCAAGGAGCGGCGAGTAGCCTCCAGCGGACCCAGACGCCCCCCATTGCAGACCCGGTTTGGGCCTTCAGGGTGAGGTGCAGCTTGAAAACCTGCACGCCCAGTCTGAGAGACCAAACCCGCACATTCAGGTACAGACCTTCACTAGGCTCTGTTCCTTGGTCTCCATCTTCTGAGAGAGAATTTGAAAAGGGAACCGAGTAGAGAAGATACGGTATGTAAGGCAAAAGCAAAAACCAATGAAAGGTGTAAAAACAACCCGCCTATAAGGTTTGATCTATAGCTGATAACAGAGCTACTTCTCAGCCCCCAGTCAGTTGGGCCGACATATAAAAACAATGTCATCATGAGGCTCATCGTTTTGTCCCGCCTCCTCACAAACGCTGTAATATGTTCCCGGTCCTGAATACAAAGAGAAAAGAACCAAGGTGACTTACTTCTGTCTTTTCCCGTGGGTGGAAGCTGTGGGAGTTGCCGTCCTCGTCTATTGGACGCTGGTGTACTGGTGGGACTGGTCTGGACTGATCCACTACGAGGATGCGCCCTACATGACAAAAAGTGGCAGACAATGCGGTGAGACACAAATTGGGCCTGGCCACATCACAAGAAAAAAAAAAGGGAAAGTTAAAACATAAAAAATTAAAGCTATGTACAATGACGGCAGACAGACCCCAGTTAAATAATTTATTGTAAGGTCACATTTTTGCTTTCAGGCTCAATTGGAGATAATCAGTGACTGAAGCTACATTTAATTTGCGTAAAGAGTTCTCTATCGCAAAATGTAAAGCATCCAGTTAAGATTTCAAACTATTAAACAAAGCAATGAAGTTTGGCACATGGCATGGGAGTGGAGGGACGCGTCCACTGTACGGAACTGAGCTGCAATAAAAAAAGATGGCAGGTGTGAACCGCATGGGCAGTCGACTCATCAGGCTGCAAGGAGAGAAGAGTTCAATGCAGGAACGGCAGACCCGTGCAACCATGCGTTCAGACCGTCCCCAAAAGGCTTCAACTCAAAACAAAAGAAGAAAAGGAAACAGAAATGCCATCACAGGATAAACGGCATCAATTGATGTTAGTGATGGAGTCAAAGTAAAAACGCCGGCCCATCACTGCTATACTCACGCAAGCGTATGAGCAGTGTGTTCCAAAATAAAACGTCAGCACGCCCCCCCCCGCGGTGTCGGCCCGGGGGTGTCGTGCTCAGAACATGGGTGAAGCAAACGCAGCACCGGTGCCTTTGGGGACAGAACAGAAAGTGGGTGGTGTGTGGGCAGTCATGGCGGTGGGGTGAGGTGAGCTGGGGAAGCAGGGTACAGGGAGGGAGGGTGGGCGGATGGGGGGTTGGGTTGGGGTTCGTTCTGTGAGTTAGTCAGGTGGGTTCGGAGCTCACGGGACGGGGCCTGAACTGGTTTGAGATGCTGGCGCTGCAAACATTTAGCAGAGGTAGAGCTGCTCTGGGGGGGCAGGAATAATCCTGCTGGTTGGCTTAAAAGAAAAGAGATTCTCACAAAGTAGCTGAGTTCTACTTTGTTGCGAGAGTAGTAACAACAGTTACTCATTATTTCGATGTCTTTGTTACTATGATGAGCAAAACATCGGGCTAACATAAAGCCTTTGTAAATAGCCTAATATTTAGGCTAAGCTAGGTAGCTAACCTTGAAGCTAGCCTTACTAACTAACCTCGTTAACATCTCTGTCTATGTCTTTCTTGCATATTCCCAGTTAGCAGCATTCTAGTAGCTTTAATGAGTTCTCTGTGCTTCGTCCTGATAACGTTACTGTGATTTGTCCCCCTTATCGATGTTTTGAGCGAATGTTTGAATGATGTCTCCCTCCAGAGTAGCCCGGCCTCATGGGAAATGATTGAGCGGCTGAAACTCCACGTCTGCTCCTGTGCTTAGATGGTTTAGTCTCTGATCTGGGTCACACCTCGTCAAGGCAGGTGAGGGGGGGGCGGACCTCCCAGATGGCAGAGACGGCATGGACCTCATGAGCGAAGAGTCGTGGGGGCGTTCAGTGGAGCGCGAGCGGGACGTGGGCCGCTCTATAGAGGGCCGCTGGTCTGCAGAGCGGGACCTGCTGTGATACTCGTGTCTATCCATGGCTCCGTGGTTCCTACAGAGGTTATTGAGAGATAGGCAGGCACTCAGTGGGGCCCGAGCAGGGCAGGGACAATATGCTGGCAGAGAGGACCGCATGGAACTCGTCCAGAGTGCATGTGACTCAGTAACATACCTGTTCTTTAGCACGTTTCAACCCCAGACTTTACATTGCTGACCATTTTCTATATCATGCGGCCCAATTGGAAATTGTCTGAGAATCAACTTGGCACTGGAATGTATCAGAGTGAACTTCGTGTATGCGTGATGGTTCCATTTTGTGACCTCTGGGTCGTGTGGTGAATAAGGGGTGAGGCCCTCGGGTTGGTGGCAGGGACCATCTGCCGTCCCCACGGGGTGAGTGTGTGTTCATTGGTGCTCTGTTTGTGGCAAAGTGACATGTGAGGGAAAAGTGAAGTGCATCTTTACTGTACATTGCGTCTGGCTTGTAACTTGTGTTATTTCCTGAAATATATACACATCCACTGTACCACCAAGTATTTTTGGCACAATGAGGCAAAACCGTGTTGATCCGACGCGCTAGAGGAAAGAAGCAGGTGAGTTTCCCAACTAGGAGAATGAATCGATAGTTTACATGGAACGCATTTCACTTAGCAGACAAACATGAAGATAAAAACATTTTCATACAATTGCACATATAACGAAAGTGAAGGAAACACTAGCATTTGGACATACGTTGTCACGAGCATAGAGAGGGTTAAAGCATGCGCATTGTCGGTGACAACATACAAGTGCTGTCAAGTTAAATTGGTGGACAGTTGCATTCACATTCTTTATGTCTAATAAAACAAACAATATAAAGTATTTCACCTTTCTTATTCTAAAGTGCAGGAGACACGTTGCTGTTCTAAAGATACTAACAGCTGGGAGCTGCTACTAAAAAGGCAAACAGACAACAAAAGCTTTTTTGGAATGTTCATTTTTCTTAGAATTTGAAGGACACTCTGTAATTTGAATCATTTGACCTTTATTTAAAAGTCAATCTTATCATAGTCTGTATGTCGTAGTCTTATAGTGTCTGTAGCCTTTTGCAGCATGAACAAATGTCCAGTAGAGACGTCCTTTTTGTCTCCAATAGCAAAACAAAGGCCCATCAGTCGACCTTCAGTCGCCTTTAACACTCTTCATCTGCAGCCGTTCACAGTGATGGTCAACATGATTAGTGGCTTCACATGGTGAGGTTGTCACGGCCAAGGATTTATGGGTAATATGAAGGTTATGTCTGTAGCAAATGAACTTCTTATTAGGTGTAATTTGATGGATGTAGACACAACAGACCACGTTCTTACTGGATTCAAACCGAGCCCGAAGCGTTAGTCTGTCGATTTGGAGAAGCTGCTCTTAGTTTGCAGGGACGCTGCCGATTTTGTCCCACTCTAGATGGACTCTGGGGCGAAGCACTTAAACAGAAGCATGCACCACATCTTCCAATGTTCTGGAGGGAAATAAGCCCAAATAAGACACTTGGCAAAAGGCTCTACTGATGCTCTCCTCCGCCTTCTGTTTCTTTAACCTGCCCTCATTTCCTTTCAGTTCTAAGTGCTGTTTTTACTCTGCCAGGAACAAACAGGAACAAACAGAATCTGTGTGAAGAGAGGAGGGAAAGCTCGTCTACTCCTCAGTGGATAACACCTATGTAATGGCGACTTGCCTCTCTCTGTCCGCTCGGACCAAAAGAGAGGGGAAGACGGAGGGCTCTCGTTAACGGCTACCTGGGCCTTGCGCTCAGCCCGAAGTCGAGGCTCCGGGAAACTTTGTCACACTTCAACAAAGTCAGTGAGGCTCTCGCGCTTCGTCCAGAGGACTCATCACTTTTTTTCCTCCCGGAGGAGAGAAATGGCGCAAACATCAGGAGTGGAGTCATTTACAGCGTTTCTCGGGGGGGGGGTCTTTGTTTTTATTGGTGCATCAGGACGCTGGCGTGGGTCCTGGGGGATTGATGGATGGGGGTCAGCGGGCCTTTCTATGGTTGCTTGGAATGGCCTGGCAGCCCATTCAGGCCAGACACCAGACGCCACAAGGGCGAAACACGGAATCTACAAAACTGCTGTGCAGCCCAGAGCAATGCACGAGAGACGCCATTGCACAGGTGAGCGATACACAGCTGTCAACAGCAATGAAGGACAACACTAAAATCCACACACACACACCAATGAGCAACATACTGCTGTTGGTATAATGTACATGGGTACATAAACAAGGACATCCACGGATACACAGTCAGGTGGTGCTGGCCAGCTGCTGACCCAACAACCAGGAGACATGAGGCTGGCGTCAGCCACACAAATAGCTCTGAGGCCTCCGCATACGGAGGCAGTTGTGTGTTACCGCTACACAACCACAGCTTCAGAGCTGTGATGACGCTTTTAGCAAAAAGCCGATATCGAGACAGGATATCATTTTCTGTCATCACGGAAAAAATTAAAGACGGACGAAGGGACAACTTCAGGGGACCACAGGATGGCGTATGCACGGGAGCAGCGGCAGTGCATGTCAATACCTCTCGTAGTCATAGTCGGAGGAGTAGGCGCCCTCAGAATAGGCGCGGGCCATCCTAGTGGAACGCAGTAACCTGACTGCTTCCTCTCGGCAGATTGGGTACATGCGATGGTTGCGGCTGGCGGAAAAATATCAACAAGTGGTCAGCATTTTATTTATTTCTCCAGCAAAAGGGGGAAGCAAGATGAAAAACAAAATAACCTGCAAGGGAAGGATACTCGGAGCGCGCCGTTTGTTTAACCATCACATACTGAAAACACGCCTTGAGGGAGAAACCACCTCTGCTGGACAAAACTTCACAACTAACAAACACTAATCGACCCTCAGAATTGCCGTAGTCACTCTTTTGGTGTCACACAGCAAATGTTTGGAACAAAACAAGAGGAATGTTTACATGAGAATGACTGAGGTGATGAAAAGAGAGAATAAGCAATGCTGATACCAGCTGGACGGCTACTCATTCCCTCATGTGCTGTACAGAATGTATGTGTTTTGCTGAAGTATACAGTATATATACTCAACACATGATGTCACTGACTATCGGCAGATAAAATGGAGCATCCACTTCATCCAAAACATGTGTTGTGCATTGACAGTGACTGAAAACATGCTGTTGTGTCATCGTGTTCCACACCCAAATGAAAGACTGCCTCAAAGAAAAGAAAGGGGTTGAGACGGGGGCTTCGTGCATGCTCAGGTAAAAGTCTACCTGCGGTCGCTTTGGGGGTCTTCATTAGGCTGAGTATGTCTGGTTCGAGGTAGGGTGAGAAAATGGCTGCGACCACATGGAGGGAGGAGAGAAGACAGAGATGGATCTGAGATGGCGTCGAGGAAGACGCGGCGGAGGAGGCGGAGGAGGAGGAGGAGGAGGAGAGAGACACAGAATCATAGGCACACAGATGAAGAGGTGAGGTAAGGGAGGGAGAGAGAGATTTCTCAAAGAAATAACGAGGTAAAGAGAGTGAGGGAGCTCATAGGAAAGGTTGATGTTACAGTTTGGAGGAGGGGAAAAAACAGCCGAGGACGGTGAGAGATGCTGGGAGGAAGTCTTCCTCCGCTTTACCCCACTGACAGATGAAAGTGCGCACCGGCAGCTTTCACGGAGGGAAGAGCAGCTAAAGCCGCTCTCACTTCTACTGTGTGATTAAAAGAGCTGAAGACCACGGCACATGTCAGAAGATTTCTTCTTATACACACACAACGTTACAAAAAGTAGGTACATACAGGCAGAAAGACAGGGTTTTATTTCCTAAATGTTCTGGTACATTTCCAAATTCCCTGTGACTCATTTAAACGGTTTTCCAATAAATAACTGGGCGCTGTTAATTAAAGCAGCTGAAATATACTCAAGTGAGCACTGTCCCAGACAATTTAGATAAGTGCCTTTTCTGCGTCTGACACTGATTTAGGCCGAGCCTCAGCAGTATCAAATAAACCTAATTGGACGAGGTAAAGTAGCTGCGGCCCGGCACTGCCAAGGCTGTGATTGGACAACATTTTCCAACCCTCACAGAAAATAACTGCTGATGGGGGATAACCGGCCACTTCCCCTTAACCACCTGTTCCATGCAGATAGAGAGATACAAATGATGCATGCTGTATGCAGCATTTCTAGCAATGGAATGTTTCCTTTTTAATTATTGCTTCTGCTTTGGATTTAAAAGCATTATGATAAACTAGTTCCGAGGAACGGAGAATGTCGCTACCTACACACAACATCAGTTCCAAGAGAGCTTAAGGCCAGCGGCGGCGTGCATGAAGCGTATGCGTGCATTAGGACACCCCCTTGCATGTCTGCTCAACAGCCCCCCACTTGTGCTCGACAGCATCGGCTCCATGCATGTGCATGCATCCACCGCACACTCAGGTGTAAGCTGGAGCGCGCACGTGTGTGTGTGTGTACCTGTCAGGTGAGTAGTTATCTTCGGACACACTGTGGTGGTCCACTCTAGCGGAGGAGCTGTACTGAGAAGGCCTAAGGTCAAAGGCTTGATCCAGACTTCTGCTGTGTGACAGAAGTGGACCGGATCACGCCCTCATGTAGTCTACACGTCACACACTGACCTCTACTGGCCAAGGTGGGGTGGGGGGCAGTGGGGGCATGGGGGCGGGGCATATCGCCTCATGTTTATGTGAGACATTCAGAGTAATCTCATCAGGTAGAGTCCCTGTGGATCCCTTAAAGGCAGTTAAGGCTATACGTGTTTCAGCAGGGTGTTAAATACATCCGCCCCGAATTCAAGCCCAGTATTTACCTTGAGGGTGGGGGAACGCTGGGAGAGCGCGACCGTGCCCGGTTGATATCGGCCGACCGAGAGCAGTGGTTAGACGACATGACCTGCTCGGGGACGGACAGCGTGGAGCTCTGGAAGTCTCTGCCATTTGGCCGGTAGTCTGCGAAGACATAGGAGGGATGAAGATTAAGAGGGTGTTGGTGTCATAATACTCATAATGTGACCAAGCATTGCAGTGGTTTGAATCTCCTGCATTTGATTATAAATCCAGTGCAGATCCAGTTTAACCACAGCCATTAATAACAAGGAAAAGGGGCCAAACTTCATAGAACGTGCACTAAAACATTAATCTGCAGAGGCACAGCTTTTCATTTGTCTTTATGCTGAGTCTCTATATTCTAGAAAACAAGGTCTAAGTTTCAATAAAGGTGGAATAATTCACCTGCTGTGTTAACATTGTGCATTAAACATGAAAAAAGCCTTAAAAAACCCTGAAACATTATAATGAATTCTTCTCGGCGAGGCGGATCGGTCTATTGAACTTGAAAGAGTTCATTAACCGATAATCAGACGTGGCTTGCAGCCATGGTTAAGGTCAATGCTTAGCACTATTAAACTTGATTGATATTCAACAGAGTGTGTAGCACATCGAAATGAGTTATGGAAAACCCTGAATCAAACGTTGTTAAAGAAGGAAAGGTGGGAAAAATTTGAATTCATGTTATGTTGACCTTCACTAGAGTTTGAATATGATGAAAGAGTTGACCACACAGAATGACTCAAATATTCAAACTGAGTAACCTGTCCTGAGTGCAAGCAGATTCAAATCCAATTCTCATCACGTCTGATTATTTGCTCTTCAGATTTTAATAAATAAAAGTTAAAAAGGAGAAGAAAACAATACACGTGTTCTTAATCATGATGCCAATTCGATTTGAAAGGGAAACAACGACACACTGGAGCAGCAGATTAATCAGGCAGCGTGCTGATCTATTCTTCCTCTTGAGATGCGGCCTGACGCATGAGCACACTGTCTGTTAAGCTCATCTAAAGAGGAGAACCGTTACTGAGGATTAGCAGGGTGGAACTAGAGGAGCGGGCGCATCGGAGCAGGAGGACAGCAGGGACGGGCCTGAGGGTCAAAGCAAATCCAATCGTACCGCACAAAATGTTATCACGTGACTTTTCACTTCTGAAACTCCAAGTGCATCAAAAGAGTGCAACAACAGGAGTGACGTTTGAGTTGGGTGGGTGAGAGCAGTTTGGTAACACTGCCCCAAACAAGGTGTGGTTTATGTGGAGTAACCACGTCATGATCCCTGGAAAGAGGTGCTGCTGTTGAGGTTCTTCAAATGTAGTTCTTGTGGCGCCACAAGCTGAGTGCCATTTCGTTTTGTTATATAGGAGAGAAAGCAGGAACCGCGAAAGTTTTTGCCAAATAGATTGGCAAAAACTGTTTATTTTTGGGCTGAATTGTCCCTTTATTAACGCAAAGACTGTGTAGAGAGGACGGTGCGATCGGAGCTGAACAAAGGCCGATGCCCTTGCCTGTAAATGAAGTGAGGGCGACCGCCTGCCGTGGGGAGGCTGTGAGGGGCTGATGAGAATGTTAAAGAGGCGTCATTGAATTGGGGATTTCCTTCAACGACAGACAGCATCATCAGCGAGGGGCCGGCCTTCGCCACGGCAACCGAATGTATTGGCTTCTCCCTTCTCTTCGTCTCGGGGGCCGTGCCTCTGCTTATGTGAACTATCGCCACAGGATAAATCAACAGCTTTCCAGCCAATAAGGTCGGGACAGTTTCTGAGGTCTCCAAGCGGAATAAAAGAGAGAAAAAAACAGGGATGGTTTCAATTTACAGAGGATAACAAAGAGCCTACTGACTAATTGTCTTTCGAATTAGAAAACAAAAGACACGTCTGTATGTTTTTCCAGGGTTTTGCTGCGTCTTTCAGCGTGGTTTACGGGTCGGTGTCGCGCGTGGGCCAGCTTGAAGTGCGTTTTGTCCTGGGATGTGAGGCGGGGGCGAGCTCAGCACAGCCGCAGCTGACAGGATCTCAGCTCTCCCTCGGCGTGCTGCAGCATTTCACACTGCTAATGTGATATATAACAGCAGCGGAAGCTCTTCAGGCCAAGGAGCGATTTGAGGGGTGGTGGCGTGTGGGTGGTGAGGTTAAAATGAAGCATAAATGTTTAAGATGTCCAGGTGAAGCAGCCCAATAAACATGGGAGACTCGGTTGTCCCTTTGCTTCAGACCGGTTCCTTCTGCTTCCCAGATTTCTTTCCCAGCCACTCACGAGTTAACATAAATATATATATATATATATTACCTGTTATTACCCCAACACCATCTTCACAATCGTAGTCTGAGATCTCACTGTCACTTATCCTCTGGGATCCTTCGAGATAAAGACATAGAGAGAGACATTGGAAAATACAAGGGACATTTTCATTCCCTTTCATCTATTCTTCCATGTTTTTCTATTGTCTCCCTAAGACGCGTCCCGCCGTCATACCCCACAACTACAGCAAACAGTCCTCCAGGAGAGCGATTTGGATGATTCATGTCAAATTATGCATCAGCTGTAACAAATAACGCCGCATTTCACAACGAAAATAACAGCAGATCTGTCTTCATCTGGTCCGAGGCTCTTTGAGGCGATACATTCAATCACTCATCATTTGCATGTGAAGGTGATGCTGCATTACAGCTTCTTCTTCATCTTCTCCAGAAGCCTCATAGTCCTTCCCTGTCCCCTCTCTTTAAAGTATGAACCCCTCCCCGAAGGCCCCCAACACACACACACACACACACACACACACACACACACACACACCGTTCAGTCAACTTAAATCAAGCGGACCAGTGTGCTCTATCAGACATGACAAGTGCTGCACTCTGGCAGCGCCGCTCCGAACCTCTCATCTCAGTCGGCTGCAGACTTTTTACAGCTGTCAGCTCTTTCACCTCACACTTACACAAATGGCCAGAAAATCATCCTGGTAGGAGGGGGGAGGGCGGAGGGGGGAGGGGGGGGGTGGGCGAGTGAGCCTAAAGTGTGTAGTAGGAGCAGCACGGGGAGGCGGTGCTGCGTGACGCGGACTACAGTCCAGCCGGCTGAAGCAACAATGAGAGACAAACAGGGATTGTTGAGAGAAAATACGACGCCAACTAAACAAATGTAGTAACAATTCATTATTAATAACCATCCTTTCATTCGTTTTCTTTATAACTTAATAATCCACCACCGTTCCAAGGACACCATCCAATGACCATGATCGAGAAAACATTGGAGAAAGCAAAGAAGAATGAGTCGGCTCTCTGGTAACGACTAGAACAAACTAAAGTTGCATTACAGAGGAAAGGCAAGTGGTCAAAATCACGGCACGATGTCGCCCGGGGTTTTAGCACTTGACGTTTTGCAGGATAAGGTGTCCGGGTTGCAGGTTGGGATGGTGAGGTAGTTCATAGGAGAGCACACAGAGAGGGGGAGACCACTGCCTGCTTAACCTTTGTATCCCTGCAGCGTGCATGTGTCGGCTGCCCCGCGCCAAGCGGTATACGAACGTACGCCAGCTCCCCCCACCCCCCCCCCCCATTAAACTCCATGTGGGGCAGCAGAGACATGCGGCCTTCATGGAGGAATGGACTGGGGTCAGAGAATCAGGGCACAAGGATGCATCTTTGCAGGGGACAGGAGAACACTGAGATGCTCGGCCAGCATTACCTGAGTTGTATGAATGTGAGCCTGAGCCTGTAAAAGCAGAAGCAGTGAGGGTGATGTGACATGCACGATAAACACAATAACTGCAACGACTAAAGTCAGCAGAAACAGAAAACCAGGCGGGGCAGAAGTTTAGTGTGTGTGAGCCTCAACTAGTATACAGGATCTATACGAAGAGCTCCATCGTCAGGGAATTGTGTGTGGAGGATCATTTATACCAACACTTTCCTCCCTAGGTGTATAATGTACTACTGTAGAAAACTCTTGGTTTGAATGAAGTTATTTCATAACGGATAAAGTGTGTGAAACGCACTCTGGAGCCGCCGCGTGGGACTCTCTCCGTGGAGCTGCCTGCGCTGTGTGTTCGGGGAGGCACGTGGGAGGGGGATGGAGGACACGTCGTGGGTCTGTAGCTTGTACCAGTGTGGCTCGTCGTCCAGGAGAGCCGTCTCAAGCTCAATGAGGATCTGACGGGGGAAAAGAAAACGGTCCACGGTCAAAAATGTCTTCACTGCAAACGATCGCAAACTAGCAGATTTTTTTTTGTTTCCCCTCCATCCCTTAATAGTCAGTGACGATCCAAAACAATGCCTTCCCCCTTTTTACTTTACGGTTTAACACAGTAAATGAAAACACCACAGCTCAAGGTCCGTGTTCGACAGGGGCCGGACCCCCACAGCCACGTAAGAGCTTTATCGAGGGCTTGACCCCATTGGAGGGGATTAGCTGAGATGCTGTCAGTGAGCGTCCGTGATGGGTGATGTCTGCTTTTCTTACCTCTCCCAGGAATTCGCTCTCCTCTTCCCTCACCCTGGCTTGGTCCCACAATGTGATCTCCAGCATGCGCTCCCGAAACTCCCGCCGGTGCACCGGCGAATACATAAAGGTCTGGTTCCATTTGGGCTCTAAGGATTTCTTTACCGTTTTTGTTCTCCTCTTGCTTTTGTCACTGGAGGAACAATAATTCAAACTGTTTTTATTTACAACCATGATAGGGGAGAGCCACGAATACAACAGGTCAATAACACGACACAGCACAGAGCGCATCACCGAGGCATGCTGATGATGGCAATGAGATGGAAGGAACTGCTTGACCAGAAGCAAAACTGCACTGAATGGCCAGCAAAGAAGTGGGAAACATCCGCTTACATCCCTACAGGCTAATCTGACGCTAACAGGTTAAACAACACTGAAACATGACTGTGTGACATCACAGGCAAAGACCACAAGAACACAAAGATCCATTTTCTCAGACACACAACAACTCAGCTTTATGGACCCATAAATGTTCGATTACTCCCTGAACAGAATGAAGTGATATTAAACGAGTAGGCAGAATGGTAACTGTTTCTGCTCTTACCTTCTATCGGGGAGGAAGTAGATTTTGACGTAAGGGTTCCTGGGCCTGCCGTCTTCCCTGGCTGGCAGGTCTTTGGCGCCCAGGATGGTGACAATTAGCTGATGGCCTACTTTGTCGTACCACAGTTTGACCTGCAGGGGCAGAGCAGAGACAGTCCGCTGAGGGGCCGAGCCGGGACAGCGGGAACAGAAACACACAGAGGGACTAATGCGGGAGAAGACAACGGCATCCAATTAGAAGTAGAGCTACTACAGGAACATTGGCGTCTTTTATTGGGAACTAGATCATTCCGGCCAGGTTTTTTTCGACTACAGCACAGAGTCTTCTCCTGTATTTAGCCTTAAGGGAAGAGGGGGAATATGTCTAACGGCTAAAATGATTTCAGGCCACATGCTTGGCGGCACAATTGATCAGAGTTTAATAAGGCAGTCCAGATTATTTGAAGTGGGGTTGTATGAGTTATTTCCATAAGCTACTGTAGGCGGTGTACTGCTCACAGGGAGCTAGATGGATCTTTCTTTCAGGAGTGTAAAAACTGCTTTGCTCCCGTTCTGGTGCTCCAGACTGGGGCCTTGCAGATCCCCGTGTAAAGTAGCTCCTACAACCACTTTTCAAAAAAACTCAACTATTCCTTTAAGTGCTGATAAGCAATATCAACGTTAATATGGTATGATGATGCTAAAAATGTATCTATGATATTTTAGCGCCTTGCCCTCTGATGAAAATATGTGTTTTTGTCTGTGGAGTTTTTTTTTCATTACTATCGGTGTTGTAAAATCAATGTGTTTATGTTAGTCATTAAAAACTCCCCTTGGAGGGATGAATAAATGGAAGTGAATGCATTTGACCCAAATGCAATTTGCACTGAAGTGAATTGAAGTGAAATGCTTCAGGCAAGAGCCTCTGAAGTTAACAGTGTGCTCTGTTGAAATGATACCGTCTACTAGTGATGATGCTGGCTCTAATAATGTTCTCTAAGACGTTTGATGGCCATTCATATGGAGAAATCAATCATGCTGTTGCGAGAGAAGTTGAAGACAGTTCACACTAAAAGGGAAGTATGGACGGCCAAAAGAAAACACTTAGAAGAAGAAAAAACTCCAACGTAGGCCTCACAGAAAGTACATGGAATGAGAAATAAAACTTCTAAGCTTCTGTCCATACTTCTCTGAAAATATGATCATGGAAAGGGTCTGTGCCATTTCAAAAATAACTGCCAGCTATACGTGCAGCAACGCGAAAGAAGAGCATTCAAAACAAGTCGTGTATGCAAAAACAAATTGTACCAAGTAATCTCAAAACTTGTGGCCCACCAAAACACCAGATACTAAGCATGCATCTGTGGAACCATTGTGATAGTACGAGTAACAACACATTTGGTTTATAGTAAATAACTCAAATATTTAAACTGTGGCTTTACAATGAGTCCATCTAATAATGAATGAACTGAAACATAAAAGCTGATAACAGATTAAAAAAACTCTCTGACTCTTTTGACTCCTCATTCAATTTGAAAAACCCAACCTGCATTTTCTATGCATAATAACAATATTCTTCCATCCAATCTGCTCTCATGCTTCTTGTACTGTCAAGTTAAACAACATATTGTGACCGGGTCAAAGTAGGAGGGGTAACCTTAATGCTGGTGAACCACGATTACAGATTCACACACAGTGAATATACTGCGTATTACTAACCAAGAGAGGCCTCTCAGTGATGTTGAAGATGACTATTAAAGAGCGAGGCCCAACCTTCAAAGCATTTGTTGTTTGCGAGGTACAATTTGCTTGGACTGTCATCTGGACGGGATATTTTGTTTGTTTGTTTTACTTTCCCATTGAAACTGCAGCCTCATCCATTACAAGCTGCTGATCAAAACTACTCCTGAAGATGAGTAAAACAGGAAGCAACACGTCCTTTGTCCTGAGACAGTTCAGGGAGACACCCTCCTGCATTGCCACGGATACAGAAATGTGTGACACGAGGTCGTGGTCAATTACTGGCGTCAAATCAGGCAATGAAAGAGTGTCTCTTTAAACCTGTGAGGATTAGTCCAGCATGCAGAACCTAGGAGGAATGAGGTGAAGGGTTAAAATGAGATAGTGACTCTCATCGTAACGGGGATACCAAGAAATCAAACTGAAGAGAATGACACAATGCACTGCAGTAAGAGGAAACTTGAAGCTGCCATTTCCCCGTGAATGCATTTTTCCAACAGAAAGTCAGCCAGTCGACAGTCAATGAGCAAAGACCAAATAGTGCCCTTCAGACGGGGCCCATTACCTGGACCCTAGGGGAAAAAGGCGTTGTTCTTCTACTAAGGCTTTGGCTCTGGATAAGCAAAATTAAACAGCAAAAAAAAAAAAGAACAGAAAAAGAAAAAACAATAAAAACCTCCCACAAAACAGTTACAATACAGTCTAAACAGCATCAACAACAGACGTCTGTAGTTTCAGGCCAATGGGCTCATCTGCATGTAACCATCAATGGCCCCCGATCTCTTCTGCTGCTCTGGACCGTTCATCCTCGGCTCCACGCAGTGCGTCACGGCGACCTTAAAATCCTTGTTGTGTTTGAAACAAAAAACTCCAAATAAACCACAGAGAGCCACTAACAGGCAGTGCTCATCTAACAAGGTTAATTCACTGGACAGTTTCACTAATCAGTTGGATTAGTTGGAACATCTGGGCAAAATTCAGTGCTCGTTTTAAACTGGTTGGAGCAGTGTTAACGGTACTGCGTCAGTCACGTTATTCTACACTCCATTACAGTAACTGGAATCAAACTATTTCGTCAGACCTCGATGTTCTGGAGGTGTTACCTAGATGCTAAACCGTTTTCCCTGTTGGACCCTTTATCTTTTGCTTTATTGCAGCCCTTTACCCAATTTACCCCAGGAGGGTTTTTACACTAATGGACAACACACACAGTAACCTGATCTACAACCCGGTGCAGCGTTGGTGAAGGGCCTGTTGAGAGAAGCTGTTCGCCCAGCGGTTTCATCCAGGATTCAAACTCACATTATATTACAAGTACATTCCAAAATGTAGAGGATTTCACAAATGGTCGTGCTGAGGTCGCTTACTGAGAGCTGTCCTGACAGGTACTGGGGGGCGTCCCTCAGCATGCTGGGACTCATGGGGGACGTGACGGAGATGGACGGGCGATCCATCTTCTGAGACTCAAAAGAACTCGAACCTGAAGGCGGGACGGAGACGCAGTCAGATCATTCTGTAGGGATGCTGTTTGTAGTTTTTAGGACCATTGAGGGAGCAAAACCAGAAGATGAGGGGTGGGAGGGGGGTGGGGGTATAGTACAGATTCTTTGAAAAGACCTACTTGATTCCAGTTGTGCATGTGTGCTGTCTGGTATCCTCGGAATATCTCTGAAAAGAGAGAGAGAGAGAGATTGTGTGAGGCAAAAGAGAGGGAGGGGATGGAAAGGATCAATTTGAGCTAATGCTGCCTGCACCCTCGCACTAATGACCGTAAGCACCGCATTAGTCTTCATTCACCCAGCAGCTCCCTCGGCAACACAAAGCAGGTCAGGTGCGGGCAACTCGAGGACCTGCGGCTGTTTGTTATTTCTTTGAAAAACAAACGGGACGTCGCCGGGCGGCGTTGTGCCGCCGCGTACGAGTCCGCAGCCGACAGAGCCGGATGGAGAGAGGAACGCGGTTTGAATAAACGAGACGGCGAAACCTATATTCCACGTAGATTCATCCAATGCCAACCTACATATTAGGGATTACTCAATTTAATGTCATTCAGAATGACGCAGGCAGTGATGCGGCCTGAATAAGCATGCCGACAGAAAACTAATATTCTAATCGGTTTAATGTTCAGCTACTTGGCAGAAATATATTATTTAACTTCTTCTCCACTGTCTCAAGGACCTGGAGGTTATCCCAGTATTCTAAGTGGTTAGAGGCACGTAGACAGATTCCTCATTGCTTGTTATTAATTAAGATAAAAAAAAGCACAAGAAGTAACACAAATTCCTTGTCCCAACACGGCAGTCCCCGTCCTCCAATGCCCCGGCCTTTAATCGGCTATAATTCCCACCCCCCGCCTGCTGAGGAGCGTGCAGTGTGCAGTCGGGGAGCTCTCACCCTATCGGCCGTGAGACCACCAGCTCCACCTGCGGCTCAGGCTTGGATTCTAGAATGATATTGTAAACTTCTTTAAATGTGGCTCCTTGTAAAAGCTTCCCATTCCACTCCAGAACCTGGTCACCTGCAAAAAACACGGAAACATCGTTATGCTCCTCCAAACCTATTGTAGTTTCTATAAGTGTGTGTGTTTTTGTTTTTATACCTGGTCTGAGGTGTCCAACGGTGTCTGCTAGACTTCCTTTCCTCACTTTAGTGATAAATGCACAAAGTCTACCAGATTCTGTCATCTTGCCTCCCACCACCTGCAGAAGCAGAGAAGGGACAGAGTTAGCACTGAGATACACGTGTGTTGGTGTCGTTATAGCTGCTAACATGCTAACTCAACAGGACATCACTGCAACGTCTCCCGGTGATGTCGTGACTTTAGCTGTTGCCTGGAAGGTATGAATCCTCAATAAAAGCATTAAGGGGAGGGCCAGTGGTGAAAGTGCCTCCCCAGGGACACACTCCTCTGTGGTTGTGTGACAGGTGCCGGCCTGTGGGCCAGAGGCGCCCTGTACCGTGCTGAGCTGCCGTACCGCGCTCGCCTCGGCTTACATGGGCATCATACAAATAAAAATCCCTCCTAATGGCAGCTGAATGCCAACATACAAAGGAGCTTAGGGAAGTCTGCTAAATGAAATGGCTTTATGTAACCGGGCGGCAGCCAGAGACGGAGGCTCGCAGAGGAGGAGGAGGAGGAGGGGGAGATGGACGGAGTGGGCGAGGCTGACTGGTGGACGGTGAGTTGGCTGGCTGCTGCTGAGCAGACATAAGCATCGCTCTATCAGTAATGATTCTTCATGTTCAGGCAAGCTCCTCTGGACTGCGGCTGCTCAGCTTTATTTTAGGTTTTCCCCAGCACAGTGAATAATAACTGGGTTTAAATCACGTGAAGCCATAAGCCCAGTTAAAAATGCACGTGACAAGCTGGGATGTAACCGCCCAGGGGACTATTTAAAACATAAAGGCTGCAATGTGCAGGGCAAATGAGGTTTTAGTTGTTTGGGAACACTGAGTAGCTGAATTCACCTCATTAAAGTAATTCAGTGTGAGTGAGTTCAGAAAGTCCATTGATTGAAATCCATCGGGAGCGTCACCTGGTGTATCACCTTTACCCAGACGTCCTGGGTGGGGTCGGCTGAGGTCTATCACCGTCTTGTTTTGTGTCATACGTGCTGCAGCTTTACATTTTGACACGTGAGCTCCTGAAGCCCACGCGGCGACGGCGTGAATCGCTCGCTGTGTGTACACACACACACACACACACGCGCACACAGTGATTACGAGCTCACCTTCAGACCGAGCAGAGCTCCGGAGTCACGAGGAACGCTCCCGTCCTTCATGCGCTTGTTGAGTAAAATTCGCCCTATGAGGCGATCCCCATCTTTGGACGGCTGCCACGTCACCGGGTGCTACAAGGTCAGAGCAACACACCCACTGTTAAACAACTCGGCCCCCCGAATCGGATCACTTCAGACCAGAGCAGACAAATGGTGACAGCGAAAAAGGGGGGGGGGATCAGAGGAAGTGTTTATTCACTCAGGGGGTTCACACAAACCGTTGCATCATCAAGCTGTTCATTGCTTTTTGTTTGTTTAGCAACATGCTGAATTATTGAAATTCATAAAGTTTTGGAGTAATACACTCGTGAGCTAATTGTGGAGTAAACTGTTGATGAGGAGCTTGTGGGAACCGCCGGTGTGAGGAGGGGAGGGGGGGGGGGTTGTTTCATGCAGCGCCCCATGCAGAGTAAAGCAAGCAGCCCGACACTCCCCCTCAAACCAGCACACGCAAACACACAACCACCATCCAGTGGAGTAGTGAGGGGAAAGCAGACGTCGAGAAGGGGGAGGGAGGGAGGGAGGGGGGAGGTCATCTATGATGAAAAAGATGAAACATCCACCGCACAGAATAACGCCATAAGACACAAGTAGGGTGAGGTCACAGACGCGCAGTGGAAAGGGAAAAAAGAAAAACATGTGTTTTCATTTATTTTCTTTTTTTTTGGTGTTGTTGTGCAAAACAAATCCAGTCTTCCCTATTTTGTGTGCTTGTGCAGTCATTTGGGTTCTTGCTACAGAAGTGAGTGGAAGGCCGGGCGAGGGGGTGGGTTCTGTCTGCACCGGGTGCTGTGGGGGTGGGGCAGCAGAGTGAGAGGGAGGGGCCTGAGCAAAAGGTGTTCCCGCTGCACTGCACAGGACCGCTGCAGAGCACGCACACAACAAACGGAGGAGAACCAGCATGCAACTAGGAGAGACCCACATTCCTGTGTGCCATGACAAAACAGAGAGGTTGTGTGTCAATGCTCTTTTCTCAACAACTACTGTGAGGTGTGTTGTTTCTGCTTGGGGAACAAAACAGCAAGTGCAAGTAGCAAGCAAAGAGGGTGCCCCACCCCCCCCCCCCCCCCCCCCCAAAAGAGACTTTCTTTCGGCAACACCGAGCAAAGTGGAGCCAATAGTAACCGAAAAAAAGAAAGAAAACAGAACAAAAGAGGAACACAATCGCAAGAGAAATCAATTTGTACAACGTCAAATTAAATCCCCGAAACAAACATCTCACCTACGTACACTGAGTGACAAAGAGCAAACAAAGACTGGATGGGTAGGTCATAAATAATAATAACAAACAGCAGGCTAGATGTCTCAGTACCTTCTCACTATGGCTATGCTCCTCGTTTAGGGTAGTGCTACTGCACGTATCAACTCCCGAGTCTTTAACCTGCGGTTCGCACCATGCCAAGTCCTCTTCAAATGAGTGTCCCCCAAAGCGCACCATTTTCTTTTGCCTCTCAGATAAGGTGTGTGTCGGCTCGGACATATATGTCTGCTCAATAGTTTTTCTTTTTCCCCTTTGACTGTCCCCTACAGGTGTGGGATAAAACAGAAAGAAAAAACAGAAAAACAACATGCAAAGGTGTAAATAAAACAAAGGAAACATGGAATGACAAGAGACTCTGGGAGAAGGGAGGGAGGGCTGGGGGGGGAGGAAGGAGAGAAACAGAGACAGGGAGAGAGAGATGGGGTTAAGGGGACGGGAGGGAGGGAGGGTCCAGGCAGGACTCCACATGTCTCACCAAAGACATTAGGGAGGCCTCGCTGCTTTGCCAAGACGCATGGTCCCACCAATGGCCGTCCAAATCACCTGTAAAGTGGAGGGGGGGGGGGGGGAGTGAGGGGGCGGGCGCACATACACGAGAGAGGACAGCGAGAGGGACCAGTGAGGACACGACGGAGACAACAATAGGCCGTAACAGCCAGACGGACGTAGAGTATTAAACAAGACAACTGTTCGTCTCCGCAGACACACACACTGTTACACACACACACACACACACACATTCTCACATACTGCTCAAACTCAGACGCTGGTCACCGTGTGCCTGAGATTCCTGTGGAGAAAGAGAGATGCAGCTCAGGTAGAAACACACAGAGGAGCGATAACGATTTGACCAGGTGAGGGACGGACACAAGCCTGCAGACACACGGGACATTCATGACCACCAGTTCCTCATTCTTCTCCTCGTCTCAGCGGCTTTGATTAAACCCGACATGCCCTCCCTTGTGAAGATGCTGACTCCACGCAGGCAGGACCAGAGGTCACATTCTCCGACAATAGTAGGTGTCAAATTTGAATTTCACAACTTTTGACTATTTTTAGTGCATTTTAGCTCGATTCATTAGGAGACGTGCTGCCACGCTTCACAATGCGTACAGGGAAAATCATTTTGGAAGGAAAAATAATGCTGCGTGGATACGGTCTTGTCATCCGCTACTCACTTAATTGACCCGAAGAGGAGACGCGTGGAGATCAGACTAGCGTGTCATCCAGCCGTGTCGGCGTTGTGTAACGTCCCCTGCATTGCTCTAAAGCTGCAGGTGTGTGTGTAGCATCAACGCAACCAGAGGGAAGCATTTGTCTGTCTGTTCCTCACTTTACTGCGACATCTCGAGCTCCTCGTGTCATCTTCTTTCCTAGAGAACAATCTTTGCTGCATCTGTTAGGGGGGGGGGGAAATATCTAATGTGTTTAACTGGGGATTCAGATCGCAGTGCCGCACAGCCTCAGCTGACCTCAATCCGAAGTGCACCGGGGAGAGCTTTTAAAGATGTTTGCTACTTCTGTGGTGGCACCAGCGGACTTAGGCCTCAGGAAACACGCCGGCCGGGCGAGTGGCTGTAATGGTTTTACACGGGCCGAGGTTCCTGGGACATTTTCTTTATGTTCTCATTAATGCAGCAGGAGGGTTGGAGAAGAACCGATGGTGGTTAGACTCTTAGGAGCAACAGACCAAGAGGCGCAGACATCCTATGAGACACATATCAACTCACTTACACAAATAAATCAGAAAGCCGTAAACAATAGAAAATAGTGTGGTAAAGAGGACTTAACGTTTCAGGTTTAAATCGTTTTTAAGATCTTGATGTGCGGGCCCTGGTTTTCCGTTTGCACAGGCTTTCCATATACTTGCTTATGTGTACAGTATGTACCGCATGCATGTAGCTGTAGTGAACCTCAGGGCCAAAGGCACAAGAAGGTCATGAGAAAACACTGCGACCCCTGAGCCACATACATCACTTTCTCCACACATCACTTCCCCTGCAAAGAGCTGCACAACCTAATGGATCTTTGCAGGACAAGCCTGCTTTGAGCGCTATCCGGGAAAAGGCATGAAAATATGCTTGTGTAAAGGAGGGCGGTGAGGGAGGGAGGGGAGGGGGGGGGGGGTAAAGAGGACGAGATATTTGTTGGGAAACTGAAGCAGCGTGGAAGGAGAGCGCTGCGTATAGAGGCCACTGTGAATAAATATAGCCACATCGCTTCCACTTCATGCAGCTCTTGTTTTAAGGGATCATTTAGGTTTATTAGAAGAGTTATAGTTCCACACTTCCACAATTTCACTCACCATAGTAATTGGTGAAGTTACTGTTAACACGAAAAAAGTTAATGTGAATCAAAATTAACTTTATTAGCTAATGTCTCTTGCCCGGTCAGATTTAAATGTGTTACCATATCTCAACATCATCATCTGGTCAGTGCAATGTAGTTATTTGTAAAGGGTAAAAAAAAAATTGAAATGAACAAAATTGTATTTTTCAATATTTGATTTTGTATATTTTTCCTAAAATTATCCTATAAAATTAGGACCTTTTTAAAATATATTTGTATACAATGTAATGTAATGTAATTTTATAATGCACATTATATTATCATGAAAATGTTATAAAAAAAATTAAAAATAATTGATGCTAAAATGATCCAACTAGTATAATTTACCTTATTTTCATGTTATATTTGAGATAACCGGCGAAAGTAAAAATACTCTCGATGACTTTTCCATACTTTCTTCATATTCAAGTTGCAAGGTCGGTCTGAGCCAAACTACCAAGCTGTCCTTCGCGCCTCTCGCCCTCCTCTATCGCTGCTATCCATCTGTCAGTCAGGGCGAGCGCTAAAACGACTAACTGTACACGCTTATGCGCTGTGATAAAACATTACGGAGGTCCCTGGACAGGCTTTGCCCTCTGCGGCCCTCCAACCAACAGCTGACAACAGTGATTACCCTCTTAGCCTCCCAGCTGCTACTCTGTCAGCGGCACGAACACCAGAGCCCACATTCGGCGTGGAGGGCGCTCTCCGTTGAACGAGTCACTTGCCTAATGTGGCCATGATAGTGCAAGCAGCTTAAGGCCCAGCGAGAGGGACAGAAAACACTTTTTTGGGGCCTTTTTTGGAGCGCAAGTTAGCTTTAGCTTCATAGTGTTTTTGAAGGTTGCTTCAGTCACAGTCTCACCTCCACCTGCGCCTGTTCTTCCTCCCATCGTACTCCTCCCGCGGCCCACCCTTCGCGCCTGTCAACAAGAATCAAGCGGGCGCCAACCACGAAGCTGCGTCCAGCCTCTCCCTTCTCTTTTGCCAAAGCGTTATAAGCAGTGGGACGGCACATTTGGGCACCGACCCCGCTTGCCTTTTTTTTTTTTTTCAGGTAGCGGGAAACTCATGACGGCCGTAAATTGTGAGCATCAGCAGTCTGAGGCCGGCCTCGCCGTTTCCGCCGCCCCCCCCCGACTACGAGGCCCCCTGCAAAGTGCTGATTCAGGACGGAGGCAGAGAGCAGGCAGTGCTGGAATTCACCCCCAGCAGGCTTTCCATCACTTTGACAGCTCAATAAAAACCTGTGTAAACTATTAATTGGATCATTAATTATTGATGCGGTGTTTACTACAATTCAAGGGGCGAGAGCAAGAAAGAGGCTGGGGTGAAACTCTGTGTATGTTCAAACATCGTCCCACCGCTGGGAAGGTGATACTCAAAGCCCCGGTAGAGGCAGATCTTACAACAAGCGCTTTTATTCTGAAAAGGCCAACACCTAACTTCTGCTATGAAGCACAAGAATCTTAGATTCTGTCAGCTCGTCAGAATGAACAGTCAACGTACTGCCAAACTTGACCTGTGTGATGGCCGGTCTGATGCCGCATGTCCTAGAGTTTGGACCCTGTCACAGATTATTTAATTAAGTCTACTTGATAAAGTGCAAACAAGGGCCCCAATAAATGGTTATGCAGACATTATGTTATGTAGACAACCTTATATCAGACTCGCTGCATGCACCATATCACAGCAGCCTTAATCATGTCGTAAACTAAAGAAGAATAAAGACGATGGCTCCATGTGATCAGCTGTCCTGCAGTAGCTTAAACAGTTCAGCTCTGTCCTCTGTCTCCTACGCAGGCTGACCTGTGGAGGAGGCGGACAGAAGCAGACAGGAACAACAGCAACTGTGACCCTCTGAACAGCCGGCTTTGTCTCCCTATTTCTGTACCACGGCTACCTGGAAACTCCCACATCAATAATGTAGCGCTATTCTTTGGTGAGGACAGTTACATAATGGAGGAGACCTCCGGATGAAACATTTCTCAGCGTGCGGCGGGCGCTTTGGGTCCGCTGCGACCGACCAAAGCAGAACCGTGCCACTGTACTTTTCCCTCCTTTCAATCTTTCATTCCACCATTTGTCAAGTGCGCCTCCTCCTCGCGTCGTTGGCGTCCGTTGCTTTTTACCATTTCCGAGGCGTAGGCCTCCGTAATTACAGGTTTGACAACGGAATCAATTTGCAATCACGACAACTGTCGAGCGGGCAGAGCGGTCGTGAAGCCAACAGCCTAAACGATTGCCTGTGATGTTGATTCTATGCAAAGCGGCATTTCATTCAGTCACTGAGTGTTTTCTTGCGTCTGCACACTTTGTCAAGTGCACTTGTTTTTTGCCGAGCAGGTAGGACATTCGACATCTTGTGGTAGGCTAGCATACGTCGGAAAATGTCGTTAACTGCGCTGAGAGTTAAGACAATTTATAATATGGAATTAATAAAATGAAACTGGTGGAAAAAGCCTAAAACTACTGTTCTGTTCTTTTTGATCTTTGTCCACCATCAGCTTTAGCTCCTTTCCCTCCAGACTGAGCGCTTATCCTCCAGACGGGCCACTGTACCAGGAATGATGTCCAGGTTTACAGAGGAGGTTCAGCACACTGCAGGAAAACCAATACTAACCCTCCGGCCTTCTATTACCTTTATTCTAATAAACCCTGTCTACCTAAACTCCCACTGTCAGTCATGCAAGGCTGTTGGCTGGAGAGGGCCGATCACACGAGGCCGCTGTGGTGGGACCCGGCCAGATGTGCCGTAAGATGGCAGCGAAAACAGCAGCTTTTCATTTGTTTTCCAAACCACAGCCACACACACGGAGCACACACACACACACACACAAACACACTGACGCGGACGCGGCTGGTGCGTCCTGCGCGAGCATCCTCCTCCCGGGAAGCTGTAAGAGTAGATTCAAAGAAACGCACCACTGCTTTGCATTGACGTAAGGCTCAGTGTTTTCGAGAAGCAGAGATTTCAAATCAATTTCATCACCCGCATAAAGGTGTTGTGTTTTTAGGACAAAATGATTAACTGTTCCCCACAGTTTAGTAGGGAAAATAGAAAACGATGATTAAAAAGGGGGTGAAAAGATAAAATGAGCAACTGAGAGTGTAAAAACTGTTTTAGTCAATTTTTAATGCCAGATGTTTCAATCATTTCTTTCATGGATCGTTCTCAAAAAAATGAGCCTTACACATACAAATGCACATGTAGACATAAACACACAAAGCACGTGTAGAGACTGCAGACTGGGGGGATCTGAAGGTTACATCGGAGTCAACAGCTGCAAGAATCAATATCAACATGAGACAGCAACAATAACTGAATTATAATGCAATCTTTATTTCTTTACAACATTGCGTCAGGATGATAGTATGAAAAGATAGCTTCATTATTACTGAAAAACTCTCAGAGAAATGTGTATTTGTGTGGTATAAAGTAAATGAATCTCTAGAAGCGGTGCAGCATGTGGCCCTTACCTTTCTCACTGACTGACTCACTCTCTATCTCCACGTCCTCACAGCTGGTGTACTCTGGTGTGGTGGCCAGCTCCTCCTCCGAGCTGCTCAGCGACACCTGCCGCATCTTTCCTCCCTTTTTGGTTTTGTGGGGTTTGGGGGGTGGCGGGCGCACCGACTCGGACTGGTCCGAGCTGAGGGAGTCGTTCCTCAACATGCTCTCCATCTTCTCCCTCTTTGTCTTGCGGACGGCCGAGCTGGGGTCTAAGTGGTGCTGCTGCCTCCTCATGGAATCCCCGCCGACGCCCAGGTCGCCTCTCCGCAGGTCCCCGGATCGGTCCCCCAGCACGGGGCTCCGGTGCGGCGTCGGGGGGCTGTGGTTGGAGGTCCTGTGGCCTCCCAGGCCGGGACCCATGGGTCCCGGTGAGGAGCGGTCCACGGAGTACGAGCGCTGTCCCACCATAGGCGGCCGGCGCTCGGTGAGATGCTGACGGGACAGCCGGACGGGGCCGGGGTCATCCTGCTCCGTGTAGGCCAGCGAGACGTCGCTGTGGCGCCTCTCGTGCCTCACGCGGCCCACCTCGGCGTGCATCCTCATCTGCTCCTCGTAGGGCTGCGGCTTCACGGGGTAGCGGGCCAGGTTGGGGTCGCTGCGGTAGCGCGTCTGGAACTCCTCCTGCCGCTGCCGCTGCAGGTCGTACTCGCTCGGTGGTCCATCTAGCTCCTGGTCCAGCGGGTATTCCTGGGAGTGCCAGCGTCCGGGGCCCCGGTAGCCCATCCGCGCCGCTTCCGCGTCTGGGTACATGTGTGGGCCCCGCGGAGCCCGCCGATGGTCCCCATCCCCATAGTCAGACGGTGATCTGGGCATGCCGCCGTCCGTCGGGGCATACTGTGAGTGGTCAACCCCCTCCCTTTGGTCGTATTTTTGGTTTGGATCCCTGGATGCAGATGGACTTTGTTTCCTGTAGATAAAAGACAAAAGAATGCAATCAACTGGTCGGCCCCTTTTGAATGCAATGTTATCTAAATCTCAAAATACACCGTACACATAAACATGTACTCTGATAAAAGAATCCCTTTTGCGTGTGCATGCTGATGCTCAGTTAATTTACAAGGACTATAGAGTTTTTCTGCCTGTGTACAGGTGGAAATGTGAGGCATCAGTCAGAGATTAGCCCAACGTTGCTTCCTCCCTGCCAAAGCTGAAGGCTCCAGTCTGCAGTCTACGGCTTCACTTTATGCACTTAGTCGGCTTCAGTCCCTCGAAAAACCTGATGAAAGCCTGATCTGTCTCTGTCACACACACACACGCACACACACACGCACACACACCGAGAGCGAAAGACAGAGAGGGATGGGACAACCAGCAAGGTGCAGCACCACTCCCTCCCCTCATTGGACCAGACTCCATAACATGGCTGACTAATGCGCTTCAATTACTGCATGCAATCGTATCGTTGCCTTCGGATGTGACAGGAAATAAGTCAAAGGCGAATGGATCCGGGCAGATAAAAAAAAAGTCTTTGCATAAGGAAAACATACACTCCTGCAGTGAAAGTCCTCTTTGATTATCTAATTTGATTTAGTGGGTTGCAGCCCTCACAGGGACAACGTTGAATCCAATACTTGCTACAAGCAATCTTTCATTTCCGTTTTGATAGCGTCTGATTACTTTGTGGATATAGGTGCTTAAATCATCATCATTGTAAATTATAAATAACAGGATGACACGAGATTAACAACACGGCCAGCCTAGATATGACCTGTTTGTTTTTCAAAATGAATAGTGGGAGTATACGCGTGTGTGTGTGTGTGTGTGTGTGTGTGCACAAATGCAGAGAGATGAGCAGCCAGACAGCGTAGTGAAGGCAGTGCATTGATAAATGATTCACAGATTGTGTCTGTGTACACAGTGCAATGGACATGAAGGAATGCAGAGCGCCAATAACAACGTGTCAGAGTTCTGTCTGAATTCATCAACCTCAAAAGGAAGGTGCGCATTTATTCAACTCGACACCTTTTTTTCCTCCGATCATCTAACGGCACACAGAACTTAAACAACATTCAAATATACCCGTGACATAAAAAGAAGATTCTCACCTTCTATTTCAGGAGAAAACTAGAAACAAGCATTTCTGTTGGACATGACGTGACTTTAACTTCTCGCCATTTAAATTTAAATTTGCTTTAAATTGTTTTAATTGATTTAAAAAATCCCTTTTATCATTGTCCGTCCGTCACAGAGGACGGCTAACTGATGCATTCACTCTTTTGTTGAGAAATGAATTATCCGTATGCCACTTTGCTCCAACATTTCTCCCACTTTTACTCCAAAATAATAATGACATTTTGGTGAGGAAAAAGCTCTGTGAAGCATTCCTTTAATTTTGTACGTGTCAACTTGCTATGAATTTCAAAGGGCTCCATAAATCACTGCTGACAGCCTTGCTCAGTGGCCAAGGTAAAGCCTGCTCACATGTGATTGGCTAATTCACTGAACCACAGAGGAGGTTTGGTCCCACCTGCTGTCTCACACACCATCTGGGTTAGCCTGCACATAATACATGTACAGTATGTACTGTATACACAGTGTATTCATGAATACCTATTCTTATCGCATACCCTAAACAATGTACAAGGGTGTGACTTTGGTTTGAAAGAAACACGGCGCCTTCTGTGGGCGCTTTAGAAATAGATATTTTTAGAGATAAGTGATTCTCACAGTACGGCTTATTGGGGGTTAGAATTAGCACGAAACATCTGCAGCATCATGTACATTGCACACTAATGTCGCAGTAATTTAATCCAGAAACATCATGTATAACAAGGAAACAGCGCTGTACCCAATAGTTCAGTGAAAGCTTCATTCACCACGCTGACATTCAGATTCTCTCAGATCATCACTCGATGATGTGCAGGTTTTTTCTATTACCTTTTCATTGTCTACTGAGTGTGTTTATAGGCAGTATTTCTGCACAGCGCAAGTCTTCTATTTGTTTTCCCAGAGTACATCAGAGAAAAATGGTTCTCAGCCACAATCTGACAGACAGGGGTGTGGCCTATTTAACGGGGTGAAAATAAATTGAAACGGGGGTATACATTTTTTTTATTTTTGTTCCCCCTGTTGGATTTCTATGTCGAGCTTCATGGGCTGGTGGGGGACTGGCAGTTAAATCAAATCCTGTGTTTCTGAGCTCAGCTGCCTGTTACACCAGAGAGACGGACAACAACACATAACATTAATACCACAACACGGCCAGGCCAAAGAAGAACCCTGAACCCTTTAAAGGGGACATATTATGAAAATACCACTTTTATAGGTCTCCTACACGCTAAACACTGGAGAAAAACAATGTTTTTCTATGTTTCCTGTAATTCATTTATTTTCTACTAATAAATAAAACCTGTTTGAATATTCCAAACGAGACAGGCATATTCACACAGACAATACGAGACCAAACATATTCTTCTTTAACATGTTGAGGTGGAGTATGAGTCTTAAAATGAGCATATGTCTCCTTTAAGAGGGGTTAGGATGAGGGATGAGCTCAGTGTAGCTGGACTGCAGACGTTAAGCGTACAGAATGTGCTTGCAAGCATCACTATTACCTAAAGGAAGATTTACTGAATAGCAGAAATGATGTATAAAATATCAGACAGCAATAATCAACTTAATGGTTCATTGTTTTGTTCACAGCTTTCTGTCGTGATCCTGTTTGCGTAACATATTTATAAGATCACGTTGTGTCAGCGTTGTGTTTCAGGCTTGTTTTGCTGCGTACGAGCTCAGATATTCCATTGATGTTAACCCGTTAATCTGGGATTTGTAGGAAGCATTAGGCAACTGATAACCGCTGCTGGGACTTTCGTTTGGATTTCTCTTCCTCCCCCTCTGTGCCGGCAATTTAAAATAAAAGCAAGCTAATTCAGAAAAAGATTTGTTCACCGTAACATCCTGCTGGTTTTGTAATGAGTGACTTCTTGCAAATGGAGCACAGCAAAAAAAACAACAACATCTAAGCGCTGCATGCAGCGGAAACGCTCGCGCACAACAAAAACAAGACTAATGGCTAATGCTCACTTTGATGGACACGTCTTTGTTTGCAACAGAGACAGGAAAAAAAAAAGACCATTTGGAGTTTTGTGATTCAGCGAGCTCACCATGTGACTTCTCCTCTCTGCTTTTAACGCGAATCAAATGCCTCCCATCCGGCCTCGCTGATGATTCAGAAAAGAAACACCCACAAACAACGGTTGCTGCACACAAACGGAGCGCCGCTTCATTCACAAATGTGAAGGAAAAAAAAAAATGCAGGATTGGGGGACGGACGGCGTGACTTGGATGGGGGATGATGTGGAGTTTGGGGTGAGTGAGTGTGTGTGTGTGTGTGTGTGTGTGTGTGTGCGGAGCATGAGAAGCGTCTTCTTCCTGATGATGATGATGGAGGCGTGTGTTGCTTGTGCGCACGCGTCCACTTTGTAGCTGAATGTGTGTTTGCCGAAGAAACGCCTCACGTTGACTCTCGGCGCGTCCTTTGGGCTTCTTGCTAACGTCTCCTCTGGGATGCCGACTTGGAACACGCTACACCTTGAAAACACACACACGCGTGTGCATAGAACACGCAAGTAGCGGCTGGAGCAAACATTAACAAACTGCCCCTCAGACGGACTCCGACTCACCTCGACGCAAGCATCACATTTCCCTGCTCCCGCTTAGCGGCGCGTGTCCTTCCTGTCGAAACACAGCAATATCTGTGGCAGACCAGGAACCCAAACTCCGCCCTTTTGGCGTCTTGCATCGTGATGCTACAGCGCTGCCGGGCCCTGAGCCAGCATTCGGTAAGCACAACGGAGCGGTGGCGCAGCACTAAATTTTCTACTGTGCATCATTCCCCCATTGCTCCAGCTGCCACTGCTACTGTAATAGCCTCTCTGCAGATACTTCTGAGCTCTCCACAGCTCTGCCGTAACACACTCTGCTGATCTTAGATCTGCATTCCGTCCTCAGTGAGATAAACGGTGAAAAATGTAAAGGAGGTGGTGGGGAGGGAGGGAGGGGGATGGATGCATGTGAGTTCGGAGAAGCCAGCGGGGAAGATGGACGCTGACTGTGACCTAGAGGTGCAGCTGTGTGTGCATGGTGCATTCAGCTCGTGGAGGATGGAGCGTGAGGTGGCAGGACGGAGACCGTGGGATCGGGATGCTGCTCAGAAAGGCTGCTGCTGCTGCTGCTGCAGGGATTCTGCCGAGGACTCAGGCGCCTGTACTCCACTCGCTCCCGACATCACATTCCCTCTCACACCAACATGTGCGCATGTGATGACCCCGCGGCCCTCCGGCGCGCACGCAGACCGGACGTTCTCTGGGATCTTATGGCTGCGGATCTCATTCCATCGTACGTCATTGTAAGCAGTACGACGGATTGAGGCCCAAACGCGGATGGAGGCGCGTTCTCTGGGGTTGCAGGCGGGTAAACCCTCAAGTTTCGCCGTGTAAACGCGGTTTCTTCCCAATGCTTTCAGCGCAGCGAGCGCTTCTATACTATTACTATAATCATCTTTTCAAAGTACACCCTCCTCATCAAAAGCAGAGTAATGTATCAAAGCCATGGCTCACAAATATCATGGGATTACACTACGGGCCCCGAAAGATTAAAAAGCACGACCCCTAAAAGATTAGAAGTGACCCGACGCGCTCGCCACTATAAAACCTCTACGTGCTGTTTTGTTTTTTTTTCCTCTTGCGACGCGACACAAAAAAGACACGATCGTTGGAGTTTCCCAAATATAGTGCGTTGTGGCAAGAAGTGGGCCCGTGAGCGGTGAGCTCTTGTTCCCGCGCCGCCTCATCCGCTGCGCTGCCGCGTGACCATTCTGACGAGGCCCAATCAGGAAACATCCGCAGCCGGTCACCTGACCGCAAACTGCTGCAACACACACACACACACATAACGAGAGAACGACACGCACGCCGCTACGATAAAAGGCCCGAGATGAAGCAGGAAGCCCCTGTGGTCGCAAATCATTAGCGTTTGATGTGGGTTCGCGATAGAAAGGCTATGAAGTTATGGCACACGCGTTGACGCAGAACGCCGCGCGCAGGCCGCTGATCGCCTCACCGGGTAGCGCGACACACTTAAGCCGCGAAACGGAAAAAGCCCAGAGCAAAAAAAAAAAACGTTTTAACCATCTTGCTGATGAAAACATTTAACTGCCTGAATATGATTAGCGATAAATTGCTCAATAATGTGATCATGACTATTTTTGACGTTTATTCATCCAGCTTTGGTTAATTTATTTTGGTCAAAAAGGAAAGAGTTGTTGAGTAGAACAGATACTAGATGTCACTCAACTAGGTGCTCTGATTGCTGCGGAGCGGTTCATGGGACAGACACGTGCGGCGGGGGGACGGGGGGACGGGGGGACGGGGGGGGTAGTAGTCGTTGCCGGCGGATGACAACTCCCCCCAAAGTACATTCAAAACAGATTCCATTCATTGGTCAGTTAAAAAAATGAACGCAGCAAAGCATCGTATATCACAATAAGGGAGTCGGAGATATTGTGATGGTGATTATGTGATTCCTTCAGCCTCCCTATCTCGTCCTGTCTGCCTTTTCCTTCCCTTACCCTCCTCCTCTCACAGCTTCTGTGACAAAGACCCAAGTTTATTTTTTTTTTGCGAGCTGCTTACATCCTGTTTGGCAGAGCTTTTCATACAGCGTGTGTGTCAGTCGGCCACTAGAATGACCTAAAGGAGACGCAACATGCACGACACATTAGTTACACTCTCAGCGACTCGACTCCAACAGCCGTCTGTGCCACAGCGCGTTGACCGGAGCCGTCCGGTCCACCAGGGCCGGGTCCTTGCTGTCCTCTCCAATCCTCTCTAGAGCCCTTGTTTCATTTCCAGGGGCGCTGCTCAGACTGAGCCTGTGAAAATAATACATCCTCCAATGGTCTTTATTACAATCAAATAACTAGAAAGAGCTGAAAGGAAAACAAGCAGAACCCTCAGAGCAATCAGAGAAGAAAACGTCCCCGATGGTCCAGTTACAGATGCGGCATTGCGCCCCCCCTCGCCGAAAGTGACTCAGCCAGCATGTGGACCCCCCCACATGTCCAATCCCCCCCCCCCGGTTACCTGGGACGATCAAAGCGGGTTAAAATCCTGCAGCAAGCCGACAGTTGAGCCGCGACTCCTAAAAGGCAACGGATATCGCAGCATCAGCACAAGCTGCTCTGTTCCTGCTGCGCCCGCAGAGCGCCGCCGCCGCTCTCTGACGGATGTGGATAGATGGCAGAGTTTATGAACCGGACTGCAAAGGCGTCTGGGTTGCCTGAAAGCAAGCTCGACTTTTTTTTGGGGGGGGGGGGGACACAGCATGGTCATGTGATCGCTCTGATTGGCTGGCGGTCGAGCTGTTTAAAGGAAGGATTACACCGCTCGGTTGCTTACTGGCTGACATCTATCGCCCAATAGCAGAGCAGCAGCGCTCACCTAATCGCATTCAGCCAGGGGTCTTAGCATCCTTAAACTGAACAAATTACATGGTTTACGTACTTATTATTTTTCTATCCACAGAGCGGATTTTTAGGCATCAAATCAAATACAGAGGAGGGTGGGAAAGAGAGCGGTAGAGAAATAAGAGGGAGGGAGAGACAGATCGAGAGGTTTCTCCTCCCGCATCGTTTCTGTGCGTTACAGAAACGGATCAGAGACCTTTTCTTTCTCCTGGTTCTGCACCACGATGGCGCGGCTGTATTCCAGTGACCTGGTTTGATGAGTGACTGGCTGCGTCCCACTGCTGTTAGAAGTCTTTCCGTCCTGCCGCTGTCCCTTCATTCATCCCTCCGCCTCGACACATTTCATCTGTCACAGTGTTCCTCATATCGTTCCCCATCTTTTGCCCCCCCCCACCCCTCCCAACTCCCCTGGTCTCAACCTTTCCCGTGGTGACGGCTAACTGACAGGTGCGTGGGCAGGTGGGCCAATGGGGTTGTCGACACAGCGTTTCCCAGGCCGGGTGGGGGGGGGGGGGGGGGGGTGGTGGTAAAGGACCACTGGGTGAGGCTGCAGGGCTCCATGCAGTGAGCAGGAGGACTACTTCCGACCATCAGTGCTGACATGGTCGACCTACAGGAGTTGCCATGGGTGCAAAAACATTTCCTAACAGCACCATGTACTGCAACAGAAGACTTCTTCTCTGAAGAACATAGGACCTAATCAGTAAATCTCCGTCCAGTTTAAATCCAGGTGTTTCAGTTAAAGCCAAACATCTGTTTGTGTTTGTGCAAAGATTTTGCCGTGTATTTTCACTCCTACAAATCAGATCTGCTTAAGAGCTCGACGCTGCTCACGGACTAGTGCCGATTCGGAGAGCACGTCTGTGATGCAGAAGGATCGGGGTCGGGAGGGAGAGAGGATGGACCAGTAAATCGCAGAAGAGCAGGTGCTTGAGGACTGGATTAGGGAGCGCTTTACGCACGGCAGGGATGTTATATACTGCATAATACATGATGGCAGTTTGTTAATATAAAGATCCTGCAGGAAGCAGTGAACACGTCTGATTAAGGACAGATTCAAAGGATTGGACTAAAACAAAAAGGTCGTGTCAGAGGCACGCCAGACTTTTTAAAAGGTTAAAAAAAAGCATCTGACTAATTGTAACTACGTCAGTACATAAGCGAGCTATGGCCTATGACAAGTGCAGAAGCACTTTTAAATGCTAAGGAGAGCAGGTACGACTTTATTCTTCCTCTAGCATGCTTAGAAGTCACCTAACAATACCTCTACCCAGGGGATAGAGGAAGGGTAGAACATCCTAGACCCATGTCCCAAAACTGGGAGTTTGACCCGGCAAGGTGTAAAGGAAAGTGCATTAAATCTTTATTTCATCTGGACACAAGGATCTTGAAAGACAAACGTAAACGGGGCCACCTTAAGGGGGGGTGATTCTCCCCCGCTCTGCTGACAGTGTCTGCAGATGTGCGAGTCTATTCGCTGATTAGCTTCCACGAGCACAGACTCCACTGCTTCTGTCTGAGAGGAGGCCAACTGGAGCCTGTGTTCATGTTTCTTCTCCGTGCGGTTAATATGTCTTCCTCTCTGTAGCACTCAATGTAGGCCAAGCCCCAAAAGACTATGCCATTAAGAGCAGGACGGCTACGCTGCCGCCTGCTGCTGCCTTCCCCACACAGGAAGGTTAGAGGAGCATGTTGGCTTTCTTCATTTCATCTTATTGCTGCGTAAAGACACGACAGCTCTGTTGAGCAGACGCAGTGCTACTCAAAAGCAGCCCCCCGCATGCCGTTGACTTACAATCACAAACGTCATCCTCAAACAGTTAGCAATGACCACTCCAACCAAGCGCACTAACATCCTCGGCGCACACAAACACAACACAGAGACCTTTTCGGCTGAACGGGAGGACCAACCCACGGAGTCGCACGCCGTTGTGCCGTCTCACAAAGCGCTCTGTGTAGAAAACATGCCGAGATCCGTCGAGCTCTTCATGACCCGGCAAATTCTGTTGCAGCCAAACACTGGGCTGTGCATCTGCACCGGAAGAAAAAATTAAATGTCTTAAGAATATCCTTCTCTCTCTCTGACATGCAAGTAATTGAACACACTCGCTGACTCTCTCTCCCTCCCTCTCTCTCTCTCTCTCTCTGACTCTCCAGCCATGAATTTCTTCTTGGTTCTGCTAAGTACACATTTTTCATTCCAGTGAACAAGCTGCATTTGAAATCAAAGGTGGTGACGCTGCGCGGCTGTCTGGCTCCACGGAAAGCGAGGGGGGGTAATGAAAAAAGCTGAGGGGTGAGTCAGAGGATGCTTTAATAATCCTTGCAGCCCAAAATAACGTCTCAGGAGCTGGACAGAATCACGACCCTCCTGGCGAAAAAAAAACAAAACCCCAGCAGCCGCCCAGGCTGGTCTGAACTGATCGCGTCGGTCGCTAGAGTCCCCCCCCCCTCCCCCGTCCCCTCATCTCCCCTCCCCCTATAGACACTTTCCTCTCCCTCTCTCTGTGGTTTTCTCTCCATCTCCTTTGGGTCTATTATTGACAAGAGATAAGACTGCAGCAGCACGGCACGACGCGTCAGAGAGCCCTTCCTGTACCAAATAGACAATGAGGCTTAAAAGGGCGTAATGGTGGGACGGAGGGGGGGGGGGGGGGGGGGGGGGGGCTCTAGTGACCGATGTGATCAGTCCAGACCAGCCTGGGCGGCTGCAGGGACCGGCGATCCAAAGGAAGAGTGATCCACTCAGGAAGGAGGACGATGACGTCCCTTCACAGGCGAGCGGCGTTTCTTTGGTTATTGAACAATCATTGCTGACGAATGGTGACGGGGTCCCGGCTGAGTGGCTCCTGGTGTTGGGTTCAAGGAGGGGCCTCCATCTCCCCCATGCAACCCCATTCTCTGCTGTGCACACGTGCGGACGGGTGGGGGGGAGAAAACCAGCCCGTCATCTAGTGTTACCAATGCCTATCTTATGTCTCTGCACAAAACCTGTGAACTCTAATTCCAATTCCACTTAACCCTTTCTACAGGACCTTTTTGTACACATGGAAGCTGCGCTCCTCCAAATAAAAGTTGAGTGTGTGATCAAGAGAAGACTGCCGAGAGTTAATCCTTTCATCAATTAGCACCAATCACATGAGAGCATGCTAATATTAGCATTAATCTCAGTGCGTGACTGGGATGGAAAGTCACTGCATCCCATACTAAATCATCTTTGAGCACGATGCAGAATTATCATTGAATCAGGGATGAGACAGTTGGGCTGTGAGTCAAAGTTTGCAATCTTCCATAACTGTTTGCAACCTCAACGCGTCCACGCTGCGAGCTCTTTCCCTGGGAAATTGGTTTTAAAGCATAGCTGCTTTACAGAGGAAAAGAACTGCGTCGGACTTTATGGTTTGTGGTAGAGGAAATACAACATTGTAAGAAGCGTACTTACACAATGAAGGGAAAAGACGAGGGAGCCCACTTGACAGCAGCATTTCTATTTAGATGTGCCTTTTTTCTACAGCAGTGCACACTGCACATCGCCTCTGGCCATCCAGCACACTTCACGTTTATCACCGCAGCAGCTATTTTTAGCACATCATTTATAAATTAACAATAATACAAGCGATGATGGTAGTAAAAGCTGTGTGTGTGTGTGTGTGTGTCGTGTTTTTCAAACTGGTTTAAAGATATAAAAGGAAGCTTGAAAAAAAAAACGCCACAATTCATTGCAGTGCTGTCAGCATTTTTCAAACAGATATGTCATGCATATGTACATCCATCTTATTGCCTTTTTTTTTGTTGCAACAAACTGCTTGGAAAGCTGCGCGTCACTAACTTCAATTCAAAGAGAGATTGCCAAGAAAGAAGATATTAGCATTCTCCAATTACATCCATAAGGACGGAGAGTCACTGCAGCCAAGTCGCCTCCATGCATCTCTGTGACTGGTCCCTGTGCTACTTTCACAGTGAGTGCCCCGCTTAACCAACTCACATATGCACCGGGCGGCATCGCGCAGCACACTTTACAACCTCGAGCCAACATTGACAATCTGGTCGGATCTTTACCAGGCACAAGTCAATGTACGACTGCATGCAAAGTGAAAATCGCTGAACAATCGCTTTTCAATGGTGTTTTCTTTTGGAGAGATTCAAATCTTGCTCTTTCTTTTCTTTCTTTCTTTCTTTCTTTTAGACTGTAACTGAGCTGCACAGGTTTTGTCCTACAATGTGCTAAATTAAGCGTGCAACACTTGAGAAAGTGCAGAACAGCAGAATAATGCCAGCCGTGTGCAATGGGTTCCACTGGAGCGCCCACAGTGGATGATCTCATCTTCTTCATCCTGCTGTGGGACTAGCTAGCAAAGCCCGTCGATAGATTTACCCCCGTCGGTTACTTTCTTTTTTTTTTTCTCTTCCGGTTTTGAAACTCCTGCTGCCCCCTCCCCCCCCCCCCCATCTTCTCCATTCCAGCTGTGCAGCCTCAACCCCGCCAGTCTCTCTTAAGTTGAACTCAAACAGGTCGGCTGCTAGAAGGCTTGCCTGAAGGCAGACAGGAAGCTGTGCATAATGGGAAGACGATGCCTCCAGAGCTGCTCTCTGAAACACGTCCCCTGTCTGAGAGAAGTCACTACTCTCACACACACACACACACACACACACACAAACACACGGAGATCAAAGAGACAGTGTGAAGCTAAGTACAAGGGTTGAAGAGTTTGTCTTCCAAACTAGAAAACAGATGTGGGAGATGCTGTCTGAAAACACGAAATGTGACTCCAATTACTTTATACAACTTTCAGCACATAATGAGATGTGTTTGTAGTCTTTAATGTTCATTTTAATACTTACATCATTAAAGTTATCTCCCCAAAATACTGTAAAAAACAATAATGATGCTGGATGAATGCAGTGGGAGTTCACTAAATGTCAGAGAGGAATACACGGAAGCAATAATACGGCTAAAATCATTCTGAGCTGGTGACTAAGTTTCGCCTTTGTCTGATGAAAAAGCCCCTCGCTGTGTTCCTGTGTGTCCCTGTGTGTCCCTGTGTGTTCAACGCCACTCAATGGCATTGACGGGCTAAAGCTGAGACCCATGAACCCACGGACAGACCTTTACAGAGCGAGTCCCAGACCCAAGGGCTGTGTGGGGGATTGCGATAAATGGGACAGCGTCTGTAACACTGAGACAAACGCCCTGAGACACGGTGCCCTGAGACAAACGCCCTGAGACACGGAGCCCTGAGACAAACGCCCTGAGACACGGAGCCCTGAGACAAACGCCCTGAGACACGGAGCCCTGAGACAAACGCCCTGAGACACGGTGCCCTGAGACAAACGCCCTGAGACACGGAGCCCTGAGACAAACGCCCTGAGACACGGTGCCCTGAGACAAACGCCCTGAGACACGGTGCCCTGAGACACAACGCCCTAAGAAAAACGCCCTGAGACACGGTGCCCTGAGACAAACACCCTGAGACAAACACCCTGAGACAAACACCCTGAGACAAACTCCCTGAGACAAACACCCTGAGACAAACGCCCTGAGACAAACACCCTGAGACAAACGCCCTGAGACAAACGCCCTGAGACATAGAGCCCTAAGACACAACGCCCTAAGACAAACGCCTTGAGACAAACGCCCTGAGACACAGAAACCTGAGACACGGAGCCCAGAGACACGGAGCCCAGAGACACAGAGCCCTGAGACACTGAGCCCTGAGACACTGAGCCCTGAGACACTGAGCCCTGAGACACGGTGCCCTGAGACACGGAGACATATACGGCACATTCCTTCTACAATGTTGGTCAACTCTACCAAGGAGGTTTTCATTGTCTGAGTAGCATTCAGCTCACCTTTTTGAGCTTAGAGTCATTTACATGTATCATAAAGTGTAGCACTCTATACGTTGTACAGGTGGGATCTTTAAATGATGAGTCATACTGGGGATTTCATTAACTGGGTTCAAGGTTCCCATTTTTTTGTACACACTGCATCAAACTCTAGTTGTACAAATGAGAGCAGAAGCTCTAGGATTCCGTAAGCGGGAGAACTGTGAATGGACTTCTGACAGGATCAAGAGAGACGTATGAATAAACGGAAGAAGTGCTGGAGAGCGAAAAAAAAAAAGGAAAAATCTTCAAAGTCAGCTTCTTTCCTCTGCCTGGCCACCCCTGGAGATCAGATCAACTACTATCCTAAAACCTAATGAACTAGTAAACACTGGGAATTAAATGAATATTACATGGGGGTTTCATTAACGCCAGCCAGAAGACTCCAGAAATAATGAAGGGGCGAGGCGGAAACGGGAGGAGACAGTTGCTGGAGCAGCTTTTTCTCCCCCCCCCCGTGTTTGCTCAGCATCTGCCTGCCAAAGGAGGAGGCTTTTTGATCACTCCTCAGCTGGGTGTCAGGAGAAGCCCAGGGAGAACACCTAGCGCCGCTACATCGCCAACACAGACAAACTCAGCTAATTGTACAGATGCAATGAGGGCAGGGCAGGTGAGGGGGGGCACGGGGCAATGTTTACAAAGTATTGAAAATAACGGGTTGAGCTTGAGAAATACAATGAGTGTTACGGAAGCGGATTTGAGGGCGAGGCTGTGGATGAGATGAGACGGATGATGACAGCAACGGGCTGGATAGATGTTTAGACTAAGCTTCTTCATTATTGCTTCATCACGCGGCTTCTTCAAGTGTATTTTTGGTAATTGATTAAATTGGAGCATGGAATAGATCTGGATTTGGCGCACGGCAACAGGATTACGTGTAGAAGCGGGCCTCTTTTCCCCATTCATGAAACAATGCAAGCAGATATTATGACGTTGGGTCAACAGTTTATTGGGCGTGTGGTGGGGATAATAACTAGGTTACTAAAACAGATTCATAGAGAAAACCTGGACCTGTAGACCCTGAAATAGTCTTTGGCTTTGGTGGACATAAAACTGATTCCAAGCACACAGAAATATCTGACACGGCCAGCATGGCCTGAAATGTTTGTTCAGCTGTGTCGTGTAGTCCACCTCTTGACCTTCAAAAAGGTCAGACTGTGATCAATAAATCAAATGTAAAACCAGAATGATGATGCTGTGAAGTACCTTTGAGAGGAGAGCGCCTTAAGTTAGCACCTCCCCTGACCATCAAGACCAGAGGAGGATATGTGGGATAACACCATTGAGATCCTGCACAGACGGCAAGCTCCTACAGCAAACTGAACCCCCCCTTCAGACTGTTAAACGGTCACTGACGTTGACAAATAGCATCACACATCAAGGCATATGGTTGAGCGCAAAGCACTATCCATGCAGAGTGTGCAGTCCCCCCCCCCCCCCCCCCCCCCATGGCTGCGTAAAAACCAGATGACATCAGACATCTGTTTGGCAGCAAAAAGCAAAGATAATCCTTTCACGAGAAGAAAACGACCCCGTGGCTTCAAACACATGAACATACAAGTGCCGCCGTCGCTGCGTGCCCTCTCACCAAGAAACACAAGCAGACGCAAGAAGAGCCACGCTGGGCAGTTTGAAGATGCTCCCAATGTCTGACTGGAATAGTCGTTTCACTGGCAGGATGCTACTGTAAGTGCACACAAGCCTCTTCGGCCTTTGAGGGAATCAGTCTCGCTCCGTAAGCATGAACAGGGCCCAGCGCTCTGCACAGGCCGCTGTTTCAGTTTGAAAAGAACACCATCTGTCCCTCTGTTGCCCTGCGGCCACTTTCTGCACCGTGCCCATTGACCGCAGAGAACGGGCTTGCCGGTTAAACTGATACGTCACCTTCCTCTTACCGGGTGACACAACCACGGCGGCGTAGAAACCTGTAACCCAACCTCTGCAAATAGAATATTTCACCTCCTTCATCCGGGCTGCAGCATCGGCAGAGGTGGCAGCGGGCCTGCGGCTCGGGACATGAGCCCGATGCTTATCTGGCTACACAGCACACCGCTAGCAACCCACGCTCTCTCTCTCTCTCGCTCTCTCTCGCTTTCATTCTTCCTCTCACAATCCTACCCCGGCGCTGAGATATGATTTGGGCATATCGATTCGGCCGATGTCTCTCTCGCACTATTCATCCACCTTTTCCTCTGCGCTGCTTTCGTGCCAACTCTCTCCAGTTTATCTCTTTCACTCTCTCTCTCTCTCCCCCCATTTCTCCCTCTCCGTCTCTCTCTCTCTCCAGCGTGCAATCATAATAACGCCTCTCTTAGACGCGCAGGCAATAAACCAGGGCCTCCCTTCTTCCTGCGCACATCTCCCATGGCGAGGACAAAACCAATAAAGGGCTGGCTTAATTACAGCTGCTGAGTGCCGCCAACACCCGTGTGCAACACCATGAGGCTGAGGGTGGGCTGAGGGTGGGCTGAGGGTGGGCTGAGCGTGGGCTGAGGATGGGCTGAGGGTGGGCTGAGCGTGGGCGAGGTATGAGGGGATGTCGGGGTGGGGGGTTTGACTCGACACCTAAACCCTGAAGACGCTACTTTACAGCACTCACAGAGACAAACTAAACAGAGAGGACGGTAGCCCGGAGGCAGGCAGGGGACATGCGGAACTCCCAGTAGCTCCAGCGGAGGAGCTCAGTTTTTTGCATCCGCGAGGCATTCATGTGTAACTGTTGGTGGGGGAGGATGGCCGTTGGTGGGGAAAACTAAATACACACTCAGACAACTTAGCCTGGGTAAAGAGGGGCAGAAACAGGGGCAACTGTTACATATGCTGCAATCTGGCCAATGATACAGCAAGGTGGATACACCTCTAAATCCTCCCGTGTCCAGGACTGTAACGGGGGCCATGGGAGCGACTGCTGTGAAGTCCTTGTCGCGGGCTGTTTCTAGGTCTTTCCTCTTCTCTAATTTGCCTCCTCTCCTTTCCCCCAGTTCTGTCACATGGACATGAATCTGGGACCCCCGGGGGTTCACGGTCCCACAAGCTGCAGCCCGCTCCGTCTGCCTCGACTACAGCTCCGTTACCATGGTGACTGATGCCCGGGTCTCCCTGTCTACTCCTATAGTGTCTCCTGCACTCCTCTCTGTGTGTCCTTTCCTCTGATTTGTCTCTCCACTGAGCTCATCTCACCTGACCTAGACAAGGCTTGCTATCAATACTAAACAGGTCAGAGTATATGCCTTTTATGCTACATGCATTACAGACTGGACGGGGTGTTTGATAAAGTTACATGGAGCCAATGCAGCCATGAGAATACAGCATGTCATGCAGATGGTATGTGTAAAGGAACGCACTCTTGCGTTCCTTTACACATACCATCTGCATCTTTTGACGTCACTTTTCCTCATCCACCTATTGGTACAGTCCATGGCCGATGTGCTGTCCAGTCCTGAGATACGAAGCAATGAGTGCAGCATCAGATGGAGGTGACGTTCATGCATTTCAGACATGGGACTGATGTTATCGACCTTTCAACATCACAACCATCGCTATTTTTAATGGTTAGGCAATTTCCAGAGCTCAAAAACTTGGTATTACTGCTCTGGTAGCAAATAGTGGAAGATGGCAATTACGAACACACATTGCCTAACCAGCACAATCCTGAGCCGCTACAGACAAATGAGCTGCTTCGAATGTGATAACTTCAGAGATGACTCATAGTTAAGAGGCCTCTTTAACGAAGATCCCGCTACTGAATTGGCTTCACGGCAGTTTCATGAGGTCTTTCCTGTGCTGTAAATGTTTTCATATTCTCTCAGAAGCACGTAACTTACTAACTTCAGGTTTCTAATTGTGTGTTGTATCAGTCTTTCAGAATATTTGGGCATCAAATCTGAGATAGATAAGATAACCGACCTGCCATCATGGGGAAAACATACCACGGTCATGTTAACCGCAGACCGTTCACCGTTCAGTAGCTATGTGAGACGGCACATCCCTCGCTCCATGCCTTCCTCATAGAGGCTCCGCTCTGACATCAGAGTTGACAGATGGGGAGGATCATCATTTCTGTTGATTGAACATCGCACCTTATCACTATGGCAACCAGATTGCTGAGAGGGACAAGTGAAGAGATGGGTGGGGGAGGGGGGGGAAGGGGGGGGTTCCACTTCAGAGGAACTTTCAGTGTCGAACTGACAGCTTTCCTCCGCTCTGAGACTGTACACACTATGCGACGCATAGACTCACTGCGGGAGAACAATATGTGAGAGTGTGGGATGAATTAAACATCTGTGGTTATGAGGATGACTCACTAAAATCACATCCGAGATTGGGCGGCCCGTTTGGAATCATTAAACTGCGGCAGGATGGGTTTTATTTAATATGCTATATTTGAAACACTTCGCTGCTTTCAAAACATTGCATCTGTGCAGAAAAATGGAATGCAGCTCTTCCTATCACGCTTATAGCATCGCGCAGCTTGCAAAAGGCTCATCTGGGAGAAGGGTATATGATGTGAGCCATAAACCATTGTCCTCATGCTTGGTTACAATACAATGATTCTCATCTTATTTTTTGTGCGTTCTCCAACAAAGTCCCAGCAACACGAGCGACCGACGCGTCCGCTCAGGACCTTTCAGAATTAAGATACGTGGTTGGGTTCAGGGAAAGGTTGGACTAGGTTCTGTAGCTTAAGTAAGTAGTCTTAGTTAAATACGTTCGCAAAGGTACGAAAAGTCAAGTGACCTCCATCAGCCTCCAGGCCTCCTGTGTTTGACTTGATAAAAACAAACTACGGTGCCTTCTTTTTCTCGTCAGGACAAACAGCGAATGCGAAAAGCCTCACATATGCAGTAACGTCCCCTCTGTCACGTCCCACGTCCATCAACAGACACATTTGGGTTTCAGGCCTTTCAGGGCAGCGAGCAAAAAGAGCTGCCATATAGCGTCTGTATGAGGGTGTATTAGAGGAGTGTGGGTAGGGGGGGGGGGTATGGTTGCAGTTTAAATGTAGTGACCACTCAATTCAAAACCATTCAGGCCTTCTAAGAACAGATCCCCACTCCCCATTAGGCCCTCTCCTGACGCACACATGCATAATACATGGCAGCTGGATCTAAAAGCATACAGCCCATTAGCAGGCCAAGAAAGAGGCACAGATAAAGAGAGAGAGATAGACAGACAGAGAGAGAGAGAGCCAAGCTGCTGGTTTGCAGAGGGTTGTGTTGTTGTTATTGTTTTGTACCGGTGGGTTCTACTTACAGACCCACAAATGAGTGGACACTGGAGGAGCGTTAAAACTGAGGACTCCTACCACTTAGTTGCATCACTCACAACAGTACATTAGTTCGCTGGTGCGGCCACCGCCTCCACCGCTCTGAGAAGGTTTCTACGGGAGAGGTGTACTGAGAAAAGAAAAGAGGAAAAGGGGTAAACGATGGGAAATAAGTTCAGCTCAATCAGGCCGATGTGATGATTGCCGGATCACAGTTTCCGGGCACAGAGCCCTCTGTTCGGCGCTTCTAGTGGCTGAGTGCTCTGGCCATGTAATGTGCGGTGGCAGGGAGCCCAGCAATGCTGTAAATTATTTCTGACGGTAGGTGGGGAGGGGGGGGGGGGGCAAGAGGAAAAGACTCGCAGTCCCCGGAGACAGGCGGTGCATGGCGTGGAGATACGAGGTGTGTGTGGGGGGGGGGGGTTCGTCTTCTCTGGGCCCTGCAGCTGGAACGCGAGGAATCAGTTAGTTAGTTAGGGGGGGGGGGGGCGGAGCATTTAGCAGAATAATCATAAAATGCCCAATGCATCCAAGTGAGATCCGGCTATGCTCTCCCTCCACAAACACCACACCAGCACTCCTCTTCCAGCAAATGAGAAAACGCAGCGAGCAAACGTTGCAGTAACTCCGGCTTGAAGGGGAGGAGACAGTAAAAATGATCCTGGTCTAGAAAGCATAATATGTGTATAACGTTTCACCGCTATTCAATCAAAGAATGTATAAGCATGTGCTTTATTCCCTTCTTCCTTCTTCTAAACACAATATTGTATCGGTGTGTACGTGCGTGACTTGCGTGCGTGGATGCGCGTCTCCAAGACTCTTTTAAAAATGTACATTTACCCACTTCAGCCCTCTCGTGTTCTCCTCGCGGGGACGGCAGCAGAGGAAGTAGCCTCCAGCACACATGCGGCTGCTGCTGCAGCGGTGCGCGGAGCACGCGCGCACACGCGCGCACACACACACACACACACAGGCCCACATACAACACACCGACGCGGCCAAGGCGCACGCATCACCGGGGCACCTCGGCATGGTCCTACAGTCTGCCTAAATAAAAGGACTCCTTTTCAGTACGCATGCGCAAACGGCATACCGCGGCAGCATCAGTGTTCACACCCCCCCCCCCCCCCTCTCTCCCCCCTCCATCAGCCAGCCAGGAAATATCTGCAGCAGCAGCATCGGTACTACAGGCTACTAAAGGTTGTGATTACGCAGGCTGGCTGCCGATCGATACAACCAACCCCCCCCCTCCCCCCCCCTATGCCCCCTCCCCACAAAGACCCGTCTGACATACCGACGGGGAAGCCCTTCCTCATAAATTGGGCCATTTCTTCGCAAAAGGAATCACTCACCCGATGCTGCTCAGCGCCTGCTCGAAGAGCTCCGTCTGCAGGATGTTCGGGGGCGCAGCGAAAGCGCCGTTAAAATGCGAGAAAACGGAGCTACAGAACTGACGCAATGTGTCAAACTGCATTTTCCCCGCTCCGCTTTTCTTTTATCCCCAGAAAATGATCACCTCCCCCCCGCCCGCAGACCCTTTCCTGCGTTCACCGGCAACACATCCCGAAAACCCTGCGCGCTCTCTCCGGACGACCCCCCCTCCTCCTGCTCCCCCTCCGCCCCGATCCACCTCCACACATAGACCTCCTCCGTGTTATACTCGGATTATCCCCGCGGGCGCGTCAGACGCAGAGAAGCCGCCGAGCAAGTTCCATATTTCTCGGGCCGCTGCTGGTGAAAAGTGTCCTCAGACGAGACGCATTCCGGGCGGGATCCGTCGGTCATGATGCCCCCGACTTGGAGCGGTGGAACGGGGGCAGCGGCGGTGCCGGTGACGAGCCCTTTCTCCGGCTCTTCTCGAGGTGCGGGGAGAGGCGGAGGAGCGCCCGGAGGAGAGGAGAGGCGGAGAAGCATCCCTGCCCGGCAGCGGCTGCCTCGCGTTCAACTCTCATTCGCCGTCGCCTATGAAAAGCAAACACGCTCGGAGAGGCGCACGCACGCACGCACACAACGCAATCTGTGAGCACTCTTTGCCATATCGCTCCGTCCTCTCTCATGCACTCTTTGGTAAGCGCGCATGAAAATAATATATATAAAAATAATAATAAACACGGTGTTATTCTGCGGAGACGCGATGATGTCGTCAGGATTTTCTTATTTTTTTTTCCATTTATTTCTTACATTCCATATCTGGGATCATAGCATCGACTCCTCGTCACCATTAGCAATTGACATGGTGCAATAGGTCTGAAGGGTGGGAAGAGTGCCTGAGAGGAAAGGGCCAGACAGAAAGGAGGGCTCCCGAAGGGTCCCGAGGGGTACCGAGAGGTACCGAGAGGTTAGCCCCCCCTTATATTGTTTTCAGGTGGGCATGTAACTTGAAAGAGTAGAAAGACGTTTTTAAAAAAATGCATTGAGGTTGAAGAGGTTCTAGAAAGATGCTGATGTTGAGCATTTGATTAAATACCTTGACAGACAATCAAAGGTCTGTGCATTAGAACGTGGAGGTGTGGCGGATTGCAATCATTTGAAAGCGTTTTCTTCACAAAACACGTGGCCAGCCGTCGAAATGTTACCCCATTGTTACATCTGTCAGTTAAAGGCTTTCAAACAATATTCTCCCAGACTAATATTCTCAAACAAACCAAGCGTTTAAGAGCAAACTAAATCACGGTTCTAAATCAGTTCAACTATACAATCCTCAATATTTTACATACAATGAAGAAGAAGAATAGAGATTTCAGGTTTGTTCACTTCAGGTCTAGTCCATTGGATGGTTTTGGGTGTGGCCGCATCATCCGATCATAATTTGCCCGCTAAGATATATAACGTCATAGGAATGATCACTAGAAAGAAAAGGGAACTCTGTGTCAACGTGAATTATTTGGGTAAATTCCTACTGTAAAGCTCCTCTGGCTAATGGGGCTTGTTTGACTCAAGGAGACAAGCGCCGGCTAAGCGACGGTGACGTGAACCGTGCAAAGATGGGCCGCGTTGGGCTGGATGTTAAAGGGCCACGGCGTGTTCCTCCTCCTGCTCTTCCTCCTCTAACATTTGTGGCTCCGCCGAATGAGTTTAAAAAAGGCACAACGTGAAGGCGCTCCGGCAGTGAGTATCTTCCGATCCCGCTGTGATCCTTGTTGTTTCGTCAGCCTCACCCCACACTGCAGCTCTCCCTGCAAATCCGTGCGTTCATTCGAATGACACCTCCGAGACCAAGATAAATTAGAGGCCTTCCCAAGTTATTTCTCCTTAGAAATAGACTGTCAGCTCCCCCCCCCCCCCCCCCCGCTCCTTTCTTTAGCAGAACACATCCAGGAGTTAATTTAAACATTCTCTAAGATTGATGAAAGTGGGTTTTGGTGCTTATGCAGTGGGAGTTCTATTTATGGACTCGCTGCTATCCATCATCAGCATTACCCCGTGAGTTTTTTAGACAGCCAGTTTCCTGTTGTGGCATTGCGTACGTAGGCAATGTCGAAGTGAGAATCGCTCTCCGGTGCCATCCCCACCTCTGCGGCCGTGCCATCAATTGACATACATCGGCAAAGGCCTGGACTGGGGCAGAGAGGGACTGGATGACTGAATGCTTGGAGCGATCTGATCCACAGTCAGTCTGATCCTCCATTAAAACCAGCCTTCAGAGGGTGTTCAGGGTTTACGTAGATGGTCACGACTTGCAGTTAGCGATGATGCTCTGCTCTTAGTTGTGCGTATTCAGAGTATGAAAAGAACACCAGTTTACCCAGACAGGGGAGGAATACATATCTATGTTGGAGGACATGGGGAGGAATACATATCTATGGAGCAGGGGTGCCCAATAGGTTGATCAGCATCGCCTGCAAGAAAAAGTAGGCAAAAGTCGGCATGACTTGGTTGGTTGAAAAGTAGCTCGTTAGCCGAAAAAGTGTGTGCACCGCTGCTATGGAGTATATGTGGTCTTGTTGTGGAGCGGCCTCATTACGGTGTAAAAGCACTGAACGTATGTACTGGGCAGGTATGCGTGGTGTATCCATCAAAACATCTATTTGGAGCCAAATATCGGGCAATTAAAACAGACAGAGTGCTCCCCCCCCCCCCCCCCCCGAAAGCTCCCCCATGTCGGCTGTTTCTGAGCGTATCCAGAAGTAGAGAGGAGGCTGCAGCGGCGAGGAGGTGACACAGAACTAATGGGTTGTGTCTCCGAACACACCGTGAGCACAGGCTGCTTTGTCCCTGTGCTGGACAAGGTGGGGGAGGTGTGGGAGGTGTGGGGGGGGGGGGGGGGGGGGGGAGTATACGACCCACCAGATGTACATCTACAAGGTCAGCAGAGAATAGGAACAGGGTTGGTCTAATTCACTCCCTTTCCTATACAACGCTCCTTTAAACTAACATGCATGTGCGTAAAATATAATGTAAATACAGAATATCATGTTCCAACTGTCAATTTCCCTTCATAGACGGTCTGTTGTCCCAAACTGAGGACATTTTGAGAGATTCCGGTGTCTCACTGGGTTTCTGCATTAGAAATATACAGTACTTCCGTACTACAGTAACCCGAGTTGGATTACGGCAAAGTTGCCTTTGCCTCCAGTCATCATCATCCTCTCTCTCTCTCTCTCCTCATGCCTTTCCCATCCCTCACAGGAAAAGAGCAGAGATGCCAAAGAAACACCATTTTAACAAAAGAAACACATTTCTCGAGGGTCGCTGCAGTTAATAAGCTTCTCCTCCTCACTGTGGAAGGAGAAAGAGGAAGGAGCCCCCGTGTGGACATCAGAGCAACTACCTTATCTGACACCCGTATGAAGCAATAGCCAACCGGGGAGAAAAAAACACACCGTGAGTGTGCTGCTCAGAGAGCGCAACTACTGCATATGACAAATGTAACACAACGTTCTGCGTTAGCGCGCGGCCTGTTTTCTACACCAAAAGCATCTTAATTATGCTCCATTTCCAAGCCATTCAGTTCATTTAAATGCTATTTCCCTCCAAAGTAAAGGCAGTATGCCCCCTAGCTGAAGTTGCCTCAAACCCCCTATGTTTGTATGTGCTGTGTGTGTGTGTGTGTGTGTGTGTGTGTGTGTGTGTATGTGTGTGAAGGAGTGAGCGAGCGGGCGGAGGACTGTGGTGGAACTGTCTCTGTCCCCTTGTATTGGCCTCATGGGCTCATGGGTTTATATGGCGTCTTGACTGGCTTGGACCAGCACTGTGATGCACTACCATCGATGGCCACACGCCTGCCCAGAAGGTTCTTAAGCAGCAGCCTTCATGGGGGGGGGGGGCATCAGAAGTTATTTATCCCCCGATCGAACGATCTACTGGATGAAATCCCCTCTGCGTGACTTGGCGCGTGCGTGCAGAACTGACCGGTCTATGGGTGCGTCGCCGGGCGCCGAGTACCTCAGCCCCGCCCCGTTGTCGAGGGACGCCTGTCTGGGCAGGAGCCCGCCGTGAGGTCTGCTTCTGTCTGTCAGGTCCCCTGAGGCTCCCTGGTAGGGGTACAAGGACGGGTCCTGCAGTTTGGCCTTCTTCCCCTGCGGTCCGCCCTCAAACACGGCCCGCACCTGACCAGGCCCCGGGTCGAAGAACCACGCCCCCGATTTGGTGAGGATTTCTTGTTGTTTTCGGCACAAGTTGCATACCCACATAACCTGCAGGGAAGAAAAGGGCAGCGTTGGTATTTTGGAGAGGTGATCTACAGGCAGACGGCGTCTTATATGACCTATGATGAGCTGTAATGGAATGATTATGATTTGGCATCAAACATTTTATGAGAAATTAGGTTTAAGGTGGCAGATTTGGAGAAAAAACCCCGTCACCCCACAGAAAACAATAGTCGTCAAAACAGTTGTGAGGCGAATGGTGAAATATTAACACATGCAGCAGCCTTTGATATTACTGAAAGGTCAATGGGTTGACTTTATTATTATTACAGATTTTGAGTCCGTGAGTCTTAATAATCCCCTATTCAGCTCTTCTGATGTATCAGTCAAAAGTAGTGTGTGTGTTTTATATGTTAATTATAAGCACATTCTTATTCCTCTTTACGCATATTTCCTGACTAAACAATTATTTCTTCTGGTTAACAAACAGCAACATGTCAGAGCCTCCACGTCTACCGGTCGCAGGGACTTATTGAGGGTTCAGGAAGTAAAGACGCTACTATTGCATGTAATGCCTTTTAATAGGTTAAATGGAAAAAAGAATATGAACATTACATAGACGGAGTTCTTTTTCTGCCACCTCTCCACATTGGCCTCATAGATCGAGAGGACCAGGCGACCACACTTGTCTCATTGACTTAAAGTGACATCTACGTGTGTCTGCGAAGGCCAGGAGATCGTTAAATGATTGACAGGCCAGACGGCCAGCAGGCCGGCCAAGAGCTACTTGCAGGCGCCCCCCCCCCCCCCCCCCCCCCCCCCTCGCAGCGACACAGAGCAGCGACCCATGCAGAAGACACCTGAGTAAAGAGCACAGGGGTTGGCCACCTTTGGCACGCCATGTTAAGCCTTTGCACTACAGCGCACAGATAAAAAATACGACTCTTTCATGAGGTGCATGGGTGAAGCAGAAAAAAACAGTTGTCCAATTATGCAACTCAAGATTCAGTCCCCAGCCTTTAGTGCTGCTGGCTGAGACGTCAAACTTGTCGGTTCATGGGCGGTAAGTCAGCGGGAGACCGTCGCCTAACCAGTGACTTGCTGGTTGGTCTGGGTTTGTACAAGAGCTGGGATTCATAAACTTCCACAACATTACACCCTCCTCGTGGAGCTCCCAGCTGTCCTCTTCATACTGGCAGAGCGAGATAGCAGTGACAAGTACAGTGTGTTTGGTAGTCAGCGGTCGGGATCCCACTGTCTGTTTCTGCGTGTGACTGAACTGGCAGATAAAATAACCCCCATATGAGCCAACAGGTGATGCCCACAGCTTTTCTAAAAGGCCATTGTGTGTCACGTTGGGCTGTTATCACTTCTTTTTTTACTGTAGATGCACATGGCAAATCACACTCACGCTTACTATTCTTCATACCGTCTTAAAGCTAATTTCAAATGAGGTGTAAAAAAGACACATTGCGTGTACTGGACTCCGCAATGTTGACACACGGGCGTTTACGAGCAGCTATTAATGTTAAAGATGTGCCATAACTGTGCTGACGCACAAAGGAGGCAGGAGCGCCACAAACTGTGCTTTCTATGTCCCAGGGGAGTGTAGCCGGTGAGGCCATGACTGCCTCTTTAACGGGGGTCACGGCGAGCGCTCTGCAGTGACCCATGAGTCATCAGACCCGCGAGCCACCAGGGCCACTGTTCTGTTCTTTTATCAGCCACACTGGCTTCCTGGGCACACATGTACATACTTATAGTACACCCCGCTAACTTAATATGGTTTTTGGTTTAGTGTGCCTTTTGGCACTAAGTCTTAAAATGATAACAAGGATTTTGGATCAGACGGGTCATCGGTACATTTAAAAAAGGTTTTACCATAATACATTTCTCAAATTAAAATGACCGTTTATTAAGCCACTTCAAAACTGAATAAAGTTTCCATCTCACGTGAAATAAATTCCTGGTTCAAGGTGATCAATGGTGGTCCGGTTTGGGTTAGTCGGTGGTCCGGTCAATGCTAAGCCGATCTAATCTGTTATGATTCCCACAGTCTCACCAATAACAGTAGCAGCTGTATAGGTGACTAGAGTACATTTTTTCAAATGGAGGACTGCAATCTTTAGCCTAACTATATACATCATTCGTAATAATGTGAGGTAACAGGCAGTTTGAGCTCTATGCACCAAAATACAAGGATCAAAACGGCAGCCTGCGACCTCCACATTCACCCCTCTGAACTGCAACTAACGTACGTTATTGTGCACCTCTCTGCTCTGCCAATAATAATTAACCACATTCTCAGCCCTCGGACTGCACATATCCAGCTCTTTCATCTCATCGGTGTACAATAGTATTCCCAAAATAGTGCGCATGGATCCAGTAAACGTTGAGCACACTAAGCCTCAGACATCAATACTTGGATTTGATTTGTACTTTGGAACAGAGTCAGAATGAAAATGGATGTTTACACAGCGCGTTAGGCAGGAAGAGCCAAAGTAAGGGACGTGTCAGCGCCGGGGCTGAGTCCTCAAACGCCCGAGACGTCACACAAACTACCAAAAGAAGAGCCTCGTTTGCGCTTGACGACGGTGCATTTAGAGATTAAACAAAGGGATTTGAAAGAGCTACGTGGGCCCAAGAGGTTAAAGAGTTTCATCAACTGATAGAGAGGCCGGTGGAATATGAGCTTTAAGGCTGCAGGGAAAAGCGGCCTTAGTCAAGGATGCCAAATGGATTCCAAGCACATCTAGGTTGAAATGTTCTTTGTTCCAAATGTTCTCTTAGATTAGATAAAATAGCCGAAATACCCCAAATCCAATCATGCCGCATCCCGCCAGATATGCGTCAGTAACAGAAACATGTTGTTTTTTAATCATTACACTTTTTTTTTCTGTCTCCAGTCACACTGGCAGAGCCTTCACACAGCATGAGGCCGCTAACAGTCCATCTAGGCGAGCGGGACCAAATCAGTGTGAGCGCAATCCGCACCGACGGGAAACTGTAGTACCCCTCATTCGCTAATAGACCACGATGACTCTACAACAGATGCATGCATGCACAGTGGCACACGCAGGTCAAGCCGCTGTAACAGCCAGAGGTATGTTCGCTCTCACTGCAGCCATTCTCCCCAAGACTCTGTACACACACACACACACACACACACACACACACACACACACCCCTCCGGCTTAACTCTTCACGGCTGAGCGCAGGCAAGGGGTTGAGGGCTGCGGCCCTCGGGCAGGGCCATTTCTCCCTGTGTATGCACATTTCATAGTCATTGAACCTGCAGCTAAAAATAGAAAGCTAAAAAAAAAAACCTAGCACTGCAAACGGCAGGAAGATACACTCTATTTAATGCGCCATAGGCTGTTTACTGGGGCACTGAATTATGGGAAACAAACACCCGCTGCCTTGGGATCAATAAATAATTTCCTTTCTAATACATTCTCTACACACCGAGGGGTTGCTGTTTTTTTTTGTCAGCAAATACAATCTTCCAAAGCATTTGTGTCTGCAACACAAAATACACAAAGCAATGCCGCAACCGAAAGACGGACTGTCTTTCGCAGTAAACATGTGTTTGTTGCAAACGGGTGTGAGCCGCCTGTGTCATGAACATGTTGTGGTTTTGAAAAACCTTGGAGCCGACTACCTCGCATACAAATTATAAGCTACACCAATAGGAAATAACATGCTTTGGCAACGTGCTTTACATGGTCCTTTTTTGCCTGCTTCATTCACAATTTCCCTGGAGGAGTCACACACACACACACACACGCACACACATCAAAAGCAGATAGATCTGCAGTATGAGAGAGTGCTGAGCTCTCTCTTGTGGCCATCAAACTGCACTACAGCATTACTTAACAGAGGCTCCGGAGTGAATCAGCAGTATCCTTGCAGGCACAGCTCAGTGTGCCCAAATGGAAAGCCAAATGACATCAATGGCATTCATTCATTCATAACGGTAGATGTTAAGGTTGCTGATTAGGCAGTTCCTAATTTAGGGCGGGCGTTGCCATTGCCCCGAAATTCACGTTATTCGAGAGTTGGAGTGGGCATGCCAGTTTCACAGTGGCCTCAGATGCATGACCCCCGCTGTTTGGTTTGCTGCCGGCTAAATAAAAAAGCGGAGGAATAAATTGCAAAAGAGCAAGAGTAAAGGCTTGGATATTTGGAGATGGCCCAACACTGCAATATTGATGACAGTATATAAGCTGTCATAGGTGTCATATTGCTTTGGCGTTTCTCTCCTTCACTTGAACCAAGGTGAACTGAAGCACCCGTTAAAGACTCATTGTTCAGGGTGAGCAGGGCTCCTCACATCGACGCCTATAGGCCGAGTCCGCTTCAGGCACACACGTATGTGACAGGCTGCAATGACAGACATATGGAGGCCAATGAATAATGTGCATCAGGACAGATATATCTTATTCTATTATTTCCAGGAGCAGGATAACATTGCATGAAGTGAATTGTTCCTCTATAGTCCACATATGGATACCGTTCACTAAATCAAATAAACAAATGCAGACGTTGTTTTTTGTTTGTTTGTTGCCTCGTGGACTTACGGATCAGTTTTTCTATATAAAAAAAGTTTTCGGGGCGTTTTGGTGGGATTCATTTGGTTCACGAGCTCTATAGCGGCACGTGGTGAATTATATTTTAATGAGCTTATAATTTTAGTGTGGGGCGCCAGTAATAATAATAATAATTTATGGATATGTATGTTCCTTGTTAGAGGTTCAGAGACACGAGGATAACGAGGAGTGGAATTCTGTTGCCATCCGGCGGTAAAGATGGAAAATGTTTGTGGGACCCACATCCCTCTCAGCCTCTCTCGGACCTTTGAATATACAATGTACAATAAACACCACGCCATTTAAAAAAACAAAAAAAAAAATGCTGCAAGGTAAAACAATAAATCGACAGCTGTGCTCAATCTTCGAAGGGGACGTGTAGGACCTCCTCCCCGTCACATCGGGCCGGTGGTCGGCCAGCTTACCCATGGTGCCGAGGAGGGGGAGCGGCGCGATCGCGGCGTTTAAGTCCTTCGGATGTGTGGACGGATGTCCGCAGCTCCTGGAGGGGAAAAAAAACAAAAAAAAACGGCCGACCTTCAGCACCGCGGACAGCTCCCGATCAACGGGGGCGCCTGTCGGAGCGCGGCACGCGGGGAGCACCGTGAAGGTTAAATCGGGGACTTTTATCCCGTCACCGTCGACCGCAGCGTCCGGAGACGACGATTCACCCAACGGGGATGAGGGATTCCGTTAACGATTCCGTGAATCGTCGCGCTGGATCCTTCAAACCCGCGTTTAAAAACCACCCCGCGGACTCGGCGTGTCAGCGCGGGAGGAAACAACAAAAAACACGAGGCGCGCAGCGTCAAACCCCCGCTGTGATTCCCACCGCCGCGGTGTGAGTTGGTCTGAAGCTCCGCCGGAGTTGACGAGCCCTCGTTACTGACGCGTCCCACCTTCCGCTCCCACGGACACTCCAGCAGACGCGCGCAGCAGCGCGGCGACGCGCGACACCCACCGGCGCCGCGTTTCCTCCGCTGGCTTTAACGACCCCAACACATACTGGGTGTGAATAAGGGTTAGACACAGATATTTTTAAAAGGGGCACAGCCGTTGTGCTCGTGTATTTTTCTTCGTCTGTCAGACTACCGCCGGACTATGAAATCACGGGAGCCGTGAGGTCACTGAACACAACAAGGAACGGTGCTGCGTTCACGTGCTGTTGGAAAAAAAGCGTTTGTGGATTCTAGAATTTCAACGTGGGATAAAAGTGGAAAGCTTGTATGAGATGAGGCTGTGCCCATCTTTCCCTCATTCATCATTTTGTTGATGATCAGGGGGGATGAAGCTAACATCATCAGCACCTTTTAAAAGTCACTGTACAGCCAATTTGGAAAATGCAGAATTCTTGCAAAAATTCAAATCTTAAATACAATTGAGGAAAATTGCACTTACAGTTTGTTAGATTTCAACCAATTATTTGTTAATTCGGGTCAGAAATACTGTAACCTTGGTTAAAGTTACGAGTTAGTGGGAATTAAGAGATGGAATTTAATAATAGGGGGGAATAAATAGGGGGAATTTGAAAAACAGTGTTCAGCAGGTTACACTATATATAAAGAAGAGATATGGTCTCTTTAATGGCCCCACAAGCTGGGCCCCACAAAGTACGACTCCCCCTTTGGTTTCATAGCAGTGATGTGGAGGGGCCAACATGGAACGTCTTCAACGGTTGCTTTAATCACAAATAACTTCCTCTTGGGGACTGTTGATTTCTCGGGCCCTTTTGAGGACACATCAGAGGAAACGGTGGTGAGCTGCACCGCTACAAGCAGGGATTCTGAGGACTTTGCAACACTGACACAGACTTTATCTCTATCAAAGGTATATCATACTTGTTACCCCCCAAAAATCAGCCCGTACTTTGTTCTTTGAGCGTCTCCTGTAGAGGCTCAGCTGGTTCAAAGATGTGATTGTTATCAGGCAGATATTCCATCGGTGTTTCTATATCTATTATTCAGCTTGTCGTGACATTGTGATTAATTGTGACTATTGTGCAATCAGTTAAACGTTATAGGCGGTTGAGCGGGGATTCTGTTGAGTCTGTTAGCTGTTCTATTTATTCACTCTATATCACATTCCCGCGTGCCTCTGCTACCTGCCCCAGACACAGAAACTTGTAAATATTCAATGGCGCTTCGCAGAACTAGATCTCTCTCGCCAATGCTGTCACCATCTGCGAGCGAGGGAAAGAGTAGACGGATGGAAAAAGGGCAGACTTCACCGGTGCCACCTCTTTCACTGACACCCAAGATTTTGGACAAGCAAGGTCTACCGGAATGTGGCCCCCGTAGATTAAGGGCAGGTAAATCAACGCTTCTTTCCTGCTGTGACTACGAGCACAAAAAAAACCAGAATCAGGTATCAATACCACAACTATCTGACAGTAGTGCGTTTTGCAGACTAACAAACACCTGCTGTAATACCACCATCTAAAGGAGGTCTACTCTTTATCTTAATAGAAAATCAATTGCAAAATCATCGATGATCAATACATGCTTTGAACCAACCCAACATCTGCTCAAATGTTCACTGGGTTATCTTCAGCTCCAACACGTCTCACACTCACATCCTAGTGATCGCCTATAGTACAATTAGTCCAACAATTAGTCCAACAATTAGTCCTATCTCCCTTCGCAACAATATGTACCAGTCAAAGGTTTGGACACATTATCTTATTCAATTCACTGGTAGTGTATATATATATATATATATATATATATATATATATATATATATATTGTTTTTTTTATTTAACCTTTATTTAACCAGGTAAAAGTCCCAATGAGATAGAGATCTCATTTTCAAGGGCGACCTGGCCAAGAAGGCAGCAGCACACGTCGTTAAAAAACAGCCATAAAATACATACACATGACATGAGTAAAACACAATACAAATTAAGTCAAAAACTAAAATACAAAGAAAAAATGGTCAAAAGCAGAGGCACCGTTCAATAGATTTTTGTTGTCTGTCCATTTGGAGACGTCGGAAAACATTAAAAGATACAAGTTGAGACAATTTCAGTTCAGCCTGGAGATTGTTCCATGTTGATGGGCCGGCAAAACTGAATGCTTTTTTCCCCGATTCAGTCCGCACTCGTGGAATGTACAAGCAGTAAATGTCGCTGGACCTTAAAGCGTACCGGTTTTCTGCTCCACGGAGAAGTGAACATAGATAAGACGGGACCATACCGAGGAGAGCCTTATAGATCAAGGACAGCCAGTGAGTTTCTCTCAGAGTGCTCAAAGATGGCCACCCAGACGTCATATAAAGCTGACAGTGATGTGTGAGGCGACCACAGCCAGTGAAAAACCTCAGTGCACTGTGATATACAGTGTCCAGAGCTGCTAGGCTTTTGGACAAAGCACATATATACAGCACATCTATCATATACATCATATACATATATATATATATATATCAATTTTACAGAACCACATATTAAACATATGTGTATCTGGTCTTGCCTAAAAGACAACCGCTGCCTTAATTGGCCCCTGCTGACCCTCCTTATGGTCAATTTCCAGAGACTCTATGCCACACAAATAGAAAACAGACTGTGTGTACTAACCCCCCCCCCCCCCCGCATCTTTTTTCACACTGGATGACTGATGCTGTCATATGAACTTCTGTATCCTGTCATAAATGCTTACTCTGCTCCCCTGCTGACGACAAGTCTATGCATAGCCAATTTCATAGAGCGTATACTCATTCTGAAGGCATATCTGCAAAAAGATATGCAAGATTGTCAAGCACCAAGACTATCTCGTTACGGACAAAGTCCAGAGTGTCCTTACATTACATTGAGCAGCACTTTATTAACATCAGCATCCACAGTCTATGCACGGAATTGACCTTGAGTGCCGGCAGGCCGGAGCACCACCTGGTAAATAGCTGGCATGGCCCCAGTGGCACATTCCAGGGCCTCTCTGCCATCGGTGGCCTCCTGCCACCGTTATTACTCAACGCCATCTGATCGGTAACCGATCTCCCAGCTTTTATCTACCAGCAAACAATGGCGGCCTGTACAACCGTGGTCTTGGCCCTCTGCCCTCTGCCCTCTGCTACCCTGGCGTTGGAGGTAGCAGAGGGCAGAGGTCTCTCCCAGCGATCATGCTGCTGGATCCGTTTGGTCTAATGGAACCTGCTGGTGTGTATCAGCGTCCCTCCATTGGCGGCACCCAGCAGCTCAACACAACCAGGTTAGAGATAAGAGAGGTATGGAAATCTATGTCATACATGGACAGCGACAACAGCAGGACCCCTGGGAGGTTGTCTTCTCAACTGGCTGAACAAGTACATTATATATACAGATAATTCCCAAGGGTATTCAATTCTGCAGTAGGTCATTATGGCTTTTTCTTTTCTGATCCACATTTTATGCATCAACGTAGAACTACATTGGGTGTGCGGTTTCATGTTGATCATAATCATTTTTAGAAAGACGACCTGCCTCAACTGCTTGGTGGGGAGGAGGTATTATTACAAAGAATACCTTAGATAATAATCTGAAGTTAAAATATTTTAAAAGAAAGGATTGATTTGTTCGCCATTGGTTTGCCTAAAGTGCTACTGCAGGCATTTAGGATTGAATGGCTATAAGGTTCTAAGATTCATAAGAGATAACAATAAAAGATTAAAATTAGTTCATTCTCTGTTTTGTTAAGATGTATCTCTTTTAATTCCATCCTAGCGGTCGTTTGTTATTTAACACTTTGTATTTCTGTTTGAGAAGCACAATATCGAATCATTATGATTCTGTTTTTCATTGAGAATAAGTTTATTAAATAAGTTTATTTCAGCATAACCTGGTAGACTCACAGAGAATGACCGATCAGGGCGTTTCTGCTCATTTTGTTGGCTGCTGAATGTGTGTAAATATATGCTGTACATATCACAGCACTTCATGAGCAATGCTTGTGTTTAGGCACACTCCCAAGAAATGCAGAAAAAAAGGATTCGCTAACCACTTTGTCCTCCTGTTGCAATTCCATGAGAGCAGGAATGCAGCAGAAAGAGGGCGACAGAAGGGCAGGAAAGAGAGATTGTGGGGGGCATTAGTAGGTCCTGATAGTACTGTCACATACTTCAATGGCAAAGGATTGGATGGCATCGTATAAAAAACACTCAAGCTCATGATTCAAATTTAAGCAGTCTGATACTAAAAGCTTTGGCTTAGTCTGTGGGGAGGATTTTACAGAGGTTAGTTTCACAAAAAGCAGCCATAAGGTTCATTTATGGGAGAAAAGAAACGAAAGAATGCTTCCCTCCAGTGGCGAAAGGGAATAACTGTAAATTACAGTAAATAAGACATTACTGCTGGGAACCACACAGGCCAGTAAACTTCTTTAGAATAAAGGCATGCAGGGAGGATGGATGCTGATAATCTCAAAAAAACATGAGTAGCTATTCATGCTATTGCTGTTGGCCTACTTCCCAGATTACGATTTCACTGCAACGTTGCATAACCTTGGATTTCAAATAGAAGTGTAGGGAGTAATTTGCCCGAGGGTGGGACATCTGCATGTGTGTGTATGTCCTCGTAAATGAATAATACCGAGCGTGCGAGGCAGCGTTACCTTATTTGACCGCAGAGACACTCGTCCTCCGCACCGAGCACAGAATTTCGTTTGGCAATATGAACAGAGGTGGCCACAGCCATCGGCAAACTTGGTTTTGTGGCATATCCCGCAGGTCGGGGCTTCGCTCTTCAGTTCCTGGGTGGGCTTGGTCTCCTCCCCCATCTTCTTGACCTGGTCCTTATATGATTCAAACTGCTGGTGCAACTTCCTGCAGGCGGAGGGAAGGAGAGAGGTTAGTAAGAGGGAGATGCGGTTTGGTGACCTTTATAACGGGAGGGTTTATGAGGGTTTATTTAGAGATTCAGTTTTTTTTATTGAATGCGTATTTGTAGTACATAGCCACTGCCAATGGTACAGCAGTTTTAGTCTAAGCTGATAAATATCTATTTAGAAGTCCCGTCAACGGATTGGCCTTTTAAATAGACATATAACAGCATAACAAGGACACAGTATCCAACCTTACTTTTAGTTTTACTTTCAATGTTTTTTGAAACAACACATATGATGTATGCATTGTGTGTAATCAGCACTGGCATGTGGGATAAATAAATAATCATGTCCCTGTTATAACCTGACACATGCAGATGTTTACGGCACAGTTGGATCCTGCGCACCAGTATGATCCATCCAGTCCTGTTCTTACGATCCCATTTACCCAAAAGCCTCCTGCTACGGACAGACCAGCAGACATGACGTCAGACATGCGCAGTGTGTGTGGCATGTTTGAAAGGAAAAGTAGAAACAATGACCTCAGAAGCTTCAAAGCTGAGCTCCTCCTTTGATACCGCACCTCTCCCAAAATCGGGGGAGGGATATCTCATTTTCTTTGCGAGTGTAATAATCACTTAAATCCACTTTCTCAGGTTCGCCAGCGCTTAATGAATCATTTGCACCCGTGTTTCTATATTGGAGAAGTCGTAAGATGAGACACAGAACAAGCTACTGCCGTACTGTTGGATAACGATATCCTCAATGCACATACTTATAGGACTTCATTGGTGCCACATGCCGTGCTAAGCATTAGTAAGTGCAGTGTCTATAGTGTTACTGTTTGTGTCCTATAGATGGCCTCCTACTGATACATTACACCTGATCTCATACAGTAGATCCTTAACAAGTCCTGAGAGGCTACTGAAAAAAACCCTGCATGGACCCTTCGCATGCATTTTGTATGACACATGTCAATTGAGCGTCTCCTTGGAAACTAAACACTGGGCTGACTTCATAATATGGCGATTAGAATTGGTTTCGCCCCACATATCCGCTGCAACATTCATTAGACCCTGTGAATTATTGAGCGACGCTATCCTTTTACCACATGGAGCTCTGCGTTTGAGTTAAACACGCTCCCTTTGCCCACAACTGGACCCCTTTCAAGCCCAAACACGACGGCCACACACTACCTGACGACTATCTGCGCGCCTGATCTAAGCAATACATAGAGTGCCACTGGCGTGCCGCCCCCCCCCCCACTGAGGGATTAAAGGGCTAATTGTGTCACAGCCTTTGTGTGTTCACCAAGCAGAGATTAATATGTCGCCTTGTTTAACAGATCCCACCAAATCTCATTTACCGACAGAGGGGCTGATAACGGAGTGATGAAGACTGTGATACAAGGAGGAGAGCCACTGTCTCAGAGGATCAAGGGAATAAAATGGCAAACAACTGTTTTATTCTCACTTAATCGCCCCCCTACTCTTTATCCTGGGCCACTACCAGCACGACTAAAGGCATCTGCTCTGTTGAAAGGTTGGAGGCCACTGAGAAGCGAGGTTAAAGATAACCAATAACCTGTATAAGGTCACGGCTTCTAGAAATATTTTTACAGGTTTGACTTTAGTCTGTATGAAATAGGGGGATGGAGAGCTGCACACAGATATCAAGGTGCGAAAATAAAAAGCTTAAGTACAGAATAGAGAATAAACACCAAATATACATAGATATCTATATCTATATAGATATCTAGAGAGAGACAGAGACTGTGAGAGAGTGTGTGCAAGTAAAGCAGTTGATTTTGAATAAGCTAGGCATGACAAATAAACAAATAAATAAACGTGGGGCGGGAGAATCGATTAAAGAGGCAGCAGGCAGCTGGTGCACAGCGCCCACGCCAGAGGGGTTTGCTTATTCGGTCAACGCGGTCAAATGTAGGTGACACTGCTGACGAGTAATCATGCGCTGCTCATTGTCCCATCCCATCTTACCTCTGGGCCGCACCAGAGCGGCTACGCACAGCCAGTAACCCGAGCCGCCCGCTCTCCTGGACACGGGAGCGAGCTCTACCAAAGCTCCTTTTTCTACCTCTGCCACAGACCTTCCCGAGCTCGATCGTAACCCCGCTGCCACCCTACATGCTTCATGTTGACATGACGGCGTATTAACCGGCCTGTTTGTATCAGTGGCTTCCATTAATAGGGAAATTAGCACATCGCATGTGTTTTTGTGTTTACAGCAGCCATATTATATATATATATATATATATATATATATATATATATATATATATATATATATATATATATATATATAAGGGGCGCCGTGTCTGCGTGGGTTCTCTCCGGGTTCTCCGGCTTCCTCCCACAGTCCAAAGACATGCTCTGGGGATCAGGTTGATTGGGGACTCTAAATTGCCCGTAGTTGTGTGAATGTGAGTGTGAATGGTTGTGTGTCTCTGTGTAGCCCTGCGATTGGCTGGCGACCAATCCAGGGTGTACCCTGTCTATCGCCCGAAGTTGGCTGGGATGGACTCCAGCCCCCCCGCGACCCTGTGTGCAGGATAAGCGGTTTGACAATAGATGGATGGATATATATATATATATAGCTAGAAAAATAACTATTTACTGAACAACAACACCATTTTCACACAAGTTTCAGACCATCTGACAAATTCTAAGTGTGATGTTAATTCGTATTTCTGCTTTGTTTTGGTCATAACAAATCTTTAAAAAAAACATTATTTCATCTAGTCGCTCTATTGCTAAAGCACGTTGGTAGCCACCTTTATGTAGCTGCCTTCAGGTGCTGAGTATATATTTACAGTATGTCTATCACACTTTATTGTGCTAAAAAGAGCTTTCTACTACTTTTGTCAATGAGGCTGAAGACAGCATCGTAACTTAACTTATAAGTAGCTTAATATTACCTTTCCTGACCATTTTTAAAAACAATGCAAAAAGCTAAATAGGCAATTTTCTGTGGCCTCGTTTAAGGAAGCAAACCTTTCATTAGTCATCAAAAGAACATTAGTTACAGCATGTGTTTGGGGAGATTTAAACTGAACCGATGTGTCACTTCAGCGTTTGTCCTCTGAGAGCTTCTGTGTCCTCTAAATACTCTTACTCGCCTTCCTTTAAAAAGCTTGTTGACGGCAGATATTGTAGCTTGTTAAAGCAGGAAAAGGACACGTGTAATTAATAACAGTAATGATTAAATTCCACCTTCAAAGTCGTGTTACTAGCAATGCTGTCCCATTTAACGTTAAGGCTTCCTGGGAAATATTAGACCAGTCAGCATCAGTATGCTGCTATTCAAGTTATATCTGCACTATTACCATGTTTACTATTACTATTATAAGTACTCTTGTGAAAAAAACTCTTGTCTGGGTCCAAAGTCTCTTCCTTGTTTACTTGTTCACTATTCCCTAGTTGATAAACACCCAATAGTTCACTCTATAGAGAATATAACACACTAGAGTGCATACATTTGACACTATTTGGAAAATAAAGTAAGTGATTCATTTACAGCTTTCTGACGCAAATATTCTGATTAGCTGACGGACTAATTCACTCTGTATTTAAGAATATGTGCATACAACTACACACAACATGGCTGACTCCTCAGGAATCACACCAGGAAATGAAAATAGATTAAACATACGAGCTGAATATGTAGATAAATCATTCATTTCTTAATTTGTCACCTTTGTCCCCATTCAAATGAATCTACGGTAAAAGTATTCTGAATTACGAGAGAATTACACGTAACATGGCATTCATTCCATCATTGATTTAACATTAATTAACAATAGTCAAAAGGTTTTACTAGTTTGCATTTTTCAAGTATTTAAGAAGTAGTGCTTTGGTATAATTAGTTTCACTGCATAAAACGATGCCTGTTGTATTTCTTCTTGAATGTACTGGTACCACCTCACACAGCAGTACAGTCCCCCCCCCCCCCCTTTATGCTTCAACGAACACACTGAGAAATTGTGTTACATAGTCGAATGTCCACTTGGGTCAAAGACAGTGTGCGTCCAGACAGCGTAGGTGTTTGTGGCTGCTGGGAGGAGGTCAGAGGAGGGATCTTCTCTATTACTTACGCGTCTGGCTCTGGCTCCTTGTCATTTGGGGGTTTTTGCTGGGGCTGAAGGACGTTATTTACCAGCTCAGTGATCCCACTAAAGGGAAACCACCTGTTCAAATAAGCAAAGATTGACTGGAACATCGCAATGAGTCATCATGGGAGAAAACAATCGGTCCTCAAAAGGCTTTTTGTTGTTGTTGATGTTTTTGTTTAAGGAAGCAGAGTCTCGGGAAGAGAACAATAGTGGGGACATTCACTACAACCAGCGCAGAGAGAAGAGGAGGAGCGGCGATATGTGGAACATTGACAACCGGACAAATTGTCAGAAATACAGATAGAAGAAGGACAGAAAGAGGATACAGACTCGCAGTAGAGGGAGGGAGAGATGAAGCAGGAAAGCTCTGCAGCCAATGGGAATGAGAGCTGCATCAAACGCTCAGCTGAGGGTAACACCAGTGTCATGTATTCCAGCCTGGTGGTGCAGCAGGGGTCAGGTTATCAGACTAGCTTGTCCTGCGGGTGGATTTAGTCAGAATGCAGCCACAGTATCAGAGAAGGGCAGGTGCATCCAGTTCACATTTGTGATTGAATTACGTGGCGGCACAAGCCAATCAGAGTGCAGATAGGTCACGCCGAGTGAGAATGGGCAGCCGGTTGGAGGCCAGGGACAAGGGGTGGGCAGGGTTCGGAGGGGGGCCCGGCTACAATAAAGCTGGTCAAGAGGAAAAGCCGCCGCCACTGACGTCACGGAAGCGGAAGTTCCACAGTCTGGTCGATGCCAATCAAGCGGCATTCAGCTCGCAGAAACAAATAATTGAGCTGCCTTCCATGACATCAGTGACATCTCTTTGGTTTTCCTCCCAGACAGAGAGGAGAAAGCCACATGAAGCACACAGCACCCACTGACAGGAAGAAGTGTCAAAGCCTAGAGCACTCTGGGTAATGCAGTTCACTTACTGTGCCGGCTGAGGCTTTGGTTCTTCTTTGATCCTAAAACATAAAAAAAAAAAGAAAAAAAAAAGGTGCGCACAGCTCAGTGCATACAGAACACAAAGAGATGAGGAAAACAATCGAAAGGACACAAAATATCAACACAACTGAGAGCACTAAAGATGCGTATGACATAAATAATACTTCAACTAAAATATGAATAATATTCAAGATATTATAGATGATGCTTTGATGGAGATGACAATGCATTGCTGTCAATGGTAATGAGGTGAACAACACAAAAACATTCAGAATGACTTTAGGGATGATGTGAGGGATTCGGATGAGCTTATAATTTAAAAATGACTGCTTCGTGTGAGTGACTCTCTCATACTGAATGTGCTTGCGTGGACGGCACTTTGGCTCTCTACAACGAGAGCGTCAATCCAAAGCGCATGTCCACCAGGGAAATGCATTATTAATAGTGGCCCCAATCACCAAGGGCCAAGCAATTCCCAGAAATATAGACATGCATCTCCAAGTTCAGAGTAACTAGTAAGCAGAGCAGATGTCTGAGCGCTGCCTGGAACTACACAGCGAGCTGCATCACAAGGTCAGGAGGGAAGCAGTAGCTCGTTCTGAGTAAAGTGTAATTAAACCGAGTAACACATGCTTGATTAGCGTGCATTAGGACCAATGGTAAGGCTGGGATATACAGTATATCCACATTATTCCAATATTGTGATATGAGACTGGATAGTGTCTCAGGTTGTGGATATCCTGATATGGGACATATTCCTTAGCATTGACGCCTCACAGCAAGGCGGTCTCGGGTTCGATTCTGCACAGCGGTCTTTCCGTGCAGAATGTGCATGTCCTCCTCGTGTCTGCGTGGGATCTCTCCGGCCAAAGACAGGCTCTGGGGATCAGGTCAATTGGGGACTCTAAAGCATGTGGCTTAAACCACTTATACCCTGTACGAATAAAACAAACTAACTAAACAGAATAGACAGACAGAAAAACTGCACATGCATGGAACTATTTCTTCCAACATCTAGAAAGCCGACTTTTCTTCTAAGGTCTGCAGAGCAGGACGTCCAAAGCGTTACAGACGTCACATAAAGAGTCTCTGAACATGTTTTCATTACACATTCCTCACGTGCAAATCATCTTCAAAGAAGTTTAGATAGTTGTAGGCAGCATAACCGAGACAGAAGAAGCATCAGTCCAACACACACACACACACACAAGTGTGTGTAATCCATCTGAAACTGTAGCTACCAGTTCAGCCTCCCCCCAAGTTAAAGGAGCAGAACTGAGATGGCTGAAAACCACACCTCAGGACTTCATCCCCATCACTGCACACAGTCCCTTTCAAACCAGGTCCTGGTAACAGATATTTTAACTACAATGATTTATAACATGGACGACACCTAAAATAAACTAAGAGCGGTAACTTTTTTGCTCCAGTAGTTTGTTGCTAGAACTAAAAAGCCTTCAGACCACGGTACTAAAACCCTCCACTGAAACACTTCCTGCTCCTCGGAGATCCGTTCAACGTCGACGAGGTGTCTGATGGACTTCATTGGAATGGAACCTGGTGTGGACATTACGCTGACGCCATTAAACGGCCCGTGGCTCAAACCTATTGCCTCCCAGCAGTGTAAGTCAGCTCGAGGTGGAGTGAGAAACCCGTCCGCCTGTCAGCCGGGCTGGAGAACGCACGGGAGAAGACACAGTCCTGTGTGTACCCGTCAGTCTGTTTCCCCGTGAGCCAGTCCATGTTTGTCCACTCGCTCGTGTTCTCCCGATGACCTGCAGCGCCGTTCTTTATTGATCCCATCAGCCCCGTCTCTGTGGTCGCGTTACAAGCGTCATATTTATCTGATCCAGCCCGCTGCCTGCCTCAACGGCTGCTGGACAAAGTGCGTGTGTGTTTGTGTGTGTGTGTGTCCATGTGAGTGTTGTGCATGTGTGCATATGGCAGTGTGAGTGCGTATTGTTTGACACGGGGCAGTAAAGTGAGGGAGTGTAAAATGTCACAAGTGACGTCCTTAGTGTTCCGGCTGCTGAGTCTCCGTTTCCTCATCCCTCTTTATCCTGCACTTCACATGACCCCCCGCCACCCCTCTGCACACACACACAGACACACACACATGCACGCACACAAGAAGAAAACATCAAGTGGAACAAGGTTAAGAAAAGCGTTTGTGTTGAGCATCTCAGTTTCAATGAGGCAGTTTTGCGTCTTAGTAAGATAAATGCTGCTGGTATTTTCATCCTGTTATTGTTGTTTCCTTCAGCGCTTCACTGGCCTGCGCACGGGGAAGCATGCTGCTCACACAAACACTCGTGCTACACTGCTCTCTAGTGGACAAATGTGCAGCAGAAACTTCCAAGAACTGAATTCCTGGAGTTCTACGCTCACAGTTTGAGTCTGAGGTTTATCTGTGTCGTGTATTCAAATATCAAAACACAACAGAAACTGAAACAAAAGCATGTTCATGAAGGGAGCAGGGGCAGAGAAGAAGAAGAAACACACTCATCACCGCCAGGAAACTAGAGGTAAACGACTGCATCACCTCTCACCGCGGTAAACGTCTACTTAAAGCTTGTGCGTTGCGCCTTTAATAACCCAGGTGGAGGAGAGCTCGACATTGCCAACTGTCTGCAACTCAGTCGTTGGGGGTCCCTTTCAGAAGGGGGGGGGGGGTAGTAAGACGTCCCCTAGGAGAGCTGCACGGACGAGGCCCCCTCTGTAAAGACAGCGGGAGATTTAATTAATCTGAGCCCTCTGAAGACGTCTCTGCTAATAAGAGGACGGGGGGGGGGGGGGTGGGGGGGAGATTCTTGGCACACTACCTGCCCCTATCTCCCTTTATCTCTCTCTTGCTCTCTGCAACCCGTCGGCTGCTACTCCTTTGCCTTTGTTGTGTGTCACTGGTGGGGCGGCTGCCTCTGTGTATTCTAGCTTCTGACATCAATGAATGGATGTGAATGGGTGAGAATGTAGTGTAGGAGCGCTCGGGTGGGTTGGATATCTGCAGCTCGCCTGGTGGAAAGTGGGACTTTTTTTTCACTGATCGCCACTGAGAGTTTCGATTTGAAAAGTTTCAACAAGGGCTGTTAAATATTCCTCGAAACCGCTTCGTGAATGAAGTGCGTCTGTGCGTCTGCTCGTTGTGGATGGAGCGTTGGCGCGGGACAGACTGAGTTTGACAGCAGGACTCAGCAGAGATGCTACAACGAAAACGTCACCTTCTCAGCTTATTTTTAGCTAAAGTGTAGACAAAAAAAAAAAAAAAAAAGAGAGACGCGGCCTCGTCTCGGCGTCAACGAAAATCTGTGACAGTGGGGATCTCACGGCTAAGCGGGGACCCTGCAGGCCCTCCGAGTCCACCAAAGACCAGAGTGATAATTAGATCATAAAAGAGTGATCTGGCTCAGCAACTCCATACATCATTAACACCACACCAGCAAGTCAGTGCTGCCAGGAGATGAGGCTGATGTCTGCTTGAAATCCCTGGGAGGCATGTGATCACTGGAGGCTGCGGCACTGCCCATTTCGGATCTGTACAGATACAGTGTGGTGTCACTGCATGCATGCAGCTTGATGACGCACGATGAAACAAAGTGACGATTAAATGCCTATTGAACATCTTTAAATAGAAAGACAACTTGTTTTCTCACATTAGCTGCAACACACATTCTAATTGCTGTTTTGTATTTGTGTTCATTTCTTTTTCTTGCTACAGTTGTTTCACTTAACGTTCCCATGCTTTTACGTGCAAACACACTCGAGTTACATTTGTCTTTTCTTTCATGTTCCTTTGTTGTCTATCTCATGCATATTTTGTTTTGTTTTTCATTTTGTAAGAGATTTTAATCGTATAGGTGGAGGCTTTAAATAAACCCAGTTGGCTTTTTCCCTCTTCCTGCACAGTGGGGTTCATTTAATTCTCTTGTGTTTATTTATTTTGTATTGCTTGAGTTGTACAAATAAATACAAAAAAATATTCTTGAATGTCAATGTAGTATTCCTATTTTGTATCATTTTGTATCATGGTGGTGTTCTTAAGCAAGTTAAAATGAAAAATGACATATTTTATCACATCTAAAATTCTAATAGCTGCAAATCTGCATGTCACTTGCATTGATCTGTCTCATGTCAAGGTGCATTCTGGGATTGAATGTCTCTTTTTGTTTTTGTTTTCTTCCTCCTGGCTGGCCTTTGGGACACTGGTGTTACGCGCTTGTTGCGTATGGCAGAAGGAAACCAAATGACACTGATGGAGGTGTATGAATGTTTTTCTAAGGAGGTGTCCCAAAATGATGAAACCACAAAGAACCATGCACCGTCTCAGCATTATCCCTGCAGGATGCATGAAGCAGAACTCCCCCATTTCAAACCACCTCTACTGTACCTTCCAGTGGGGGGGAAAAAAAGCACAGAGCGCTAAAAATAGCACCTCATTTAAAGACAGTGGATTAGGGCTCGAGACACCTGTTCATTGTACTTCTCCTAACAAATGCCAGAAGACGTGCCGCTTATCACTTTCTCTTCACCTCGGCGAGCATTACCGGGGCATGGAGTGCTGATAACTTCCTCTGGCACGGGGCGCTGGCCCGGCGTGATAGGAAGGGCGGGAGTGTGTGTGTGTGTTGGGGGGCTGCTTGGGATGCAGCTACCACAGCTGGGGCCTTAGAAAGCCCAGATAGGGTTGAATCCATGTGGGGGGGGGATACAGTGCATATTCATCAGAATGGGCAATCTAACCTTCCTGGCCAAGGACTAATATTCAGATTGTCAAACAGGTCTGACCGAAGCGGGAGGTGGCTAGTCCTCTGCCAAAAATGACCAACAAAAATGCACCCGTTTCCTCAGATTACCTGCCAGGATTCAATTGAGCTGCTCTGTATCGCTCCCTCCCGTCCTGAGAGATTTCCAAGTGGCAACGAGTCAGCTAAACACCCGGCTGTTCACAAGTGTGTTTCCATGCATCGCTCACAGGACACATACGGTATTCATCTTCATGCTGCAGGGTTCGTTGTACAGCGGAAACGTGCATCAACCATGTGAGCAGCGTTCAGTCAGAGCTGATGCGTAATGTTTGTGTTCTTTGCACATGCGTGCATGTTTGCTTTGGTGACGGTGAGCTCTCACAGACGTTTGTCTTTAAGTGCGTGTGTTTGTGTGTGTGTGTGTGTGTGTGTGTGTGTGTGTGTGTGTGTGTGTGTGTGAATGCTTTGGTAGCCCGTCTTGTCGGTCGGCTTTATTCACTTGCTCCTGACACCGATGCGTTTTATTCCGGCTGCACAATCAGCACTTTCTTGGAAGCTGATGTCGACGCCCCCTCAACCCCCCCCCCCCCCCCCGCCCCGCCCCGCCCACGCGTTCATCAGCAGCTCTGCTGGGAATACTCAACTGGAAACTGGAAACCACGCCATGGCCACAGGTCGCCCGCCCTCTCCTGCGCGTTTGGGACCAACCTCAAACTCCTGTCATTTCGTCCACAATGCCGTTGTTAGTTACAGTCTTATATTCAGCAAACCACGTATAGTTTTGGCCGACACCTTTTTTGTCACTGTGACAATCCCAATTCGTTTGACTCCATCAACTCCCACCAGTGCCATCCTCTTAGCCATTAGAAGCTCTCCACGTGGTTGTTCCTGTCTAGGAGCAGCAGCAGGGTGGGCTGTACTGAAACTGCAGTCAGCTGTCTGTCTCACTCTGGGCTATAATAATAGCCCGGCCGTGGCTAACAATAGAGAGGTAATGGATACCTGTTTCTATTGTTGGCCCAGCGCACTCTACTCCTTTATGTCCCAATTTATCGCTACAATGCACGTCACTGTTAGCTTGCTTAACCAAACTGCATGCAGAGCACACACAAGGGCCAACCTCAAATATTACTGCAAATGCCATCTGATGTCACTCGTACGCTGGAACTGAAATATATACGTTTACTCTCCCGTGCTGCACATAGAGCCTGCATGAGATGCAACATGCACGCATGTGGTGGGAGAGTGGAGGAGGGGGGGGATTATTGACACATACAGCCAAATAAACAGATGGTACCACAATACTGTCAGAAATTAACTTGAACTCGCCCTATCTTAACATCTGTCCCAGTGGCCCCGGATTCCCTTTTGCATTAGCCGCCTCTCCCGGCTGCATTAAAGCCAGCCACCCAAGCAGCCGCCCACTCCACGGATAAGGCCACTGACCCGACCCTGCACGCTCCCTCCTCCTCCTCCTCATCATCATCATCATCAGGGCCTGATGCCGGGTGCATTTTAAATTCCCGCGGTTCAAGGCTTTCAATGGTTCTGCGTCCCCCCCCCCCCCTCGCTGTTATTTAGGAGCAGCTGCATGGCGCTCAGTACGTCCTGTAGCCTTTATGAGTGGCATGGCGCACCCGCCTGTGTGTGCGTGTGTGCGTTGCGTTACGTAAGAGGTCACGGCTGCATCAGCGACGTTATTGTGATAGCGGCTGCTCTTTATCCTCCCGTATTTATGACAGCAGGCTGCTTCTGTAATCTAAGTACAGCAGCGTCTACTGTACACGGGACGGCCTGGGATGCTGCTGGAACTACAAGCCCCGGGTGGGAGGGGGCGGGGGTGTGTGTGTGGGGGGGGGGTTAATAGCAATGATGTGTGTGATGAAGCTTTTATGGGGGGTGGGGGAAATGGAAGTTATTTTATATCATTTATTATTATTAATTATTTTTATAATGCTAATATTATTATTGCATGGCTGTATTTAGATTTGCATTTGTTTAATTTTCTTACAACTACAAATCTGCTTGCTCAAGTGTAAAAAAAGCGGGTAAAATTAGTCTTGAATGCTGTTAGTAAGAAAGAAATTGGACATTAAAAGCAAACAGTTGGATGGTCATTTCAAAAATACATAAACCGTTTTTTGTTTTTTTACCCAAAACAAAACATGTATGCAAGGATTACATAAGCAAACGCAACTGTCTGGTTGCCTCTCTGCGGAGCTAATGTGGGTGAGTGGGTGTTCCATCGACACCCGTAGTAAGTCTGTGTGCCAGAGCTGATTTGTTTATCCAAAGTACTGGATGGTTTGACAGAGGGTTGTTTTTGCCACACAAAGGCGTATTAGGAGGACCGGCTAGGCAGCATCCATGTGTTTGACTCACCAGCTCGCACCTGCTCCAACCAGCTGAGTCTTGAATGAGCAGAACATGGACACACACACGCGTGCGCACGCACACACACCTACACCCACACACACACACACACACACACGCACACGGAAGGAAAGATTAGAGGGCCCTGTGTAAACCACCTCTAGTAAACATGCCAGTTCACAGAGCAAAGCGTCAGGGTCGTGTTGCATGCTGTCGTTTCACTCTTTTCATTTAACATTTGTCTTACTCAGCAGCAGCTCTTACAGCCCCGACTCCACGTTTTATATCCAGTGGACTATTCTATCTAGTTGCATTACAGTTGTCAGAATCTAGGACAAAAGCCTCAACGCGGGAGGGTGTACGTGTGTGTGTGTGTGTGTGTGTGTGTGTGTGTGTGTGTGTGTGTGTGTGTGTGGGCCTCTTTTTTTAAGAGACAGCAACATAAAAACTAGCTTATTTCGAGTCTTAGTTTACCAAAAATAGGATATAAAAGGTGGCCAACATGAAACGCGTGGGCTTGCGTTCTGGTGGGGGTCAGACTTTCCTGCTCTAAAAGAAATAAGTTGAAGAACTTTTACTTAATATCTACAAGTGCTCGTTTGGATGTTGCCACAGAGTTAGCGGTTAGCTTGCCGAGAGACATGCTGGGACTAGATTCATAGCTGGACTTTTAGAAAAGGACGACAACGAAAAAACATTACATCCCATAGTTAGATAAGATGAGACAACTCATCCTCTGCGGCCTGCGCTAAAGCTAGAAGGTGATTAGCTTAGCATGAAGAATGGAAGCAGGGAATAACCAGTTCTGAGCAGCTCGACCAGCCTGAGCTGAACTCGTGCCACGTTCAGAGCTTCAGAGCTCAGCCGATACTGTTTAACCGACTCTCCCAAAGTTTGTTGGTTTTTCCTACTTCCAATCTCTTTTGCTAAATATTCTTTGTCGCATGCCACGGAGACGAACCCCCCGCCCCACTAGACGTCACTGCCACACAGCAGAGTTGACAACCCCTGGTCACATGCTTGTGACTGATTCAGCCGACTCGCTTGAGGAGGGAGGAGATCATCTCTGCCCTCCGCGCCACGTGGTCCGAGACCTCTGCTGTACATGAGCAGAGAGGTGTCTCTTTTTCTGACCTTTCAAGGTTCAACGATCATAAAATCCAACCCAGCGGGAATGTCACGGGGGAGAGCAAAGGCACCACGCGCTACGCTATCTGCACTGACACAGCACCAGCCCCACTGCTTTGAACAACAACAAATCTGGTTTTACTTCCTAAATTTGCGCGGAAACCCTAAATCCCATCAGTGTGTGGACTGCATTTGTCTCAAGGGTATCATCCCTCTGCGATAGGATTTGAACCACCAACAATAATCTGTGGCAGACACGCATGTCCCTCACAATGACCGGGCGTCCCTCAGAGGGCCAGGTGCCGTATATCTTCCTCTGCATTGACTCTACTCAGCGTGGACAGGGGGGAGAGGGGAAGGGCTGTAAAGGTGATGGAGTGGCCCCCTATCTCGCCTTCATGTTTCCACTCTCGCATGTCCCATTCATCGACTCCCTCCCACTCCCTGCTTTTCTTACCACTGGTCAGCTCTATCGACACGTCTATCGCATTGTGTGGCTCTCATTCCGGGAACTATCACACAGCAGTCTGAGAAGGCTTATGTAACAGCAGGCCAGATGTTCTAGCACCAGAGGGTTAGGGTTCTGGGGTTCTGTTTTGATCCCAGGCCAACTCCTCGACGATGTTGCAATCGTATTTTATGTTAACATTTATTAATCCTGGCAAAATTCCCACTTTGAGTCAAACACTTTGCATGCACGCCGTTGTAAAAACAAGGCCTTCGCTAGCCGGCAACTTTAACTGTGAGCTTAATACACTGGATATCTGCTCATAATTTCACCGATCCAACATAAGCTGCTTAAATATAGTTCCATGTCCAAACATTACGGCAGCTTGAGGCACTGTTGACTAATTATTTAATACTTACAGTGGAACAGAACTTGTACACTATTACATCCCCCAAAATAAGCAACATCCCCTTTACTAGTAAATACAACCAACGTCTCATTCTGAGATATTTTCCCACCGTCGTGTTTTGCCAAGGGCATCTCAAATTGCACAGCAAGGGGCAGGAAAATCCCTTCAAACTTTGCTCGAGGGATAAGAGCCCAGAAGCGGATAAAACCTATGCTGACGAATGTAGATGTTATTTAGAACAAAGCGCCGGGAGACAATGGAGCTTGATGCTTGCGCTGTGCCACTCGAGAGAATTGGCGGGCTACGGGAGATGGAAGGCTGATTGCTCCGTCAACGGGGGACCGGGCCGGTCACATCAGCAACGAGACCCGATAGCATCTCCGACGTCAATGTCTCTCCTCTCCGTCCTCCCTTCTCCCCTTGTCCCCTACGATAAACGGTCCCACAGTCTCTGGGACCTCGGCTCCCTCCCTCTCGTCTCCTTGTTCCGCAGCTCATCCTCATGTGTCCTTTCCTTTGATGCCAAACGGAAGCGCACTCATCAGAATGAAAGATGCAACTAATCAACTAATCCCATGAAACGACCAACACCCGACGATGTTAAACTATTGGAACACACAGTTTCTCACTCAATAGCAATAAAGCTTCTTTCCGCTTCCCGCAACTTCACTGTTTTGCTACAAAGAAGATCCTGACATACTGTAGGAACTAGCAAGTAAAGCCAGTAGAGCATTAAGCACACAAACTATATTTCCTTAGTAGTTGGTGAGTTAGATTAGACTTAAGCATTTGTCAAATGCCAGAAACACAACTTTAAATGAATACTATTGATGGGAACAAGAAACATGTAGTAATAAAAAAAACACCAGCCATATTCTATAAAGATGCAAGTAGCTCCGCGATTCAGCAAAGCTACTTATGGCTCAGACATTTTTAGCCCGTACAGCACCAGAGGAGAAAAATTGCCCCAACAAGTAGAGGATACAATCATGTGTGTAAAAGTAAAGTATTCCCAAACAGCACAGATAAAGAGCATCTTGTAAATATATCATCCAACGTGTTCTGTATGATTTCAATGTCGGCATTTTTGCTCTAACCAGATTTCCTGTCCGGCCGCACCGAACCACTTGACAGCGTTCCAACCTCCCCATAACCAAAACACGGTGTTACTTTAATTAGCACGATGATGTATTCATTTGGCGTGCGTTCAACTCTACGGAGTCAAGGCAGCATCCACTCTTGCACTTTCTCTCCCTCTCCCCCTCAGGGGAAGTGATGGGGGATGGGAGTCTGTGGAACGCTCATGACAGAATCTGCTCTTTGCATGGGAAGGCGAGTGAGCTCAGGGAACAAGAGAGAGAGAGAGAGTGTGCACCGTATATTGTCCATGGGAAGCTTCGGAGCATTCCCCCGCTTCATTTCACAACCGTAGTTCTCTCTGGCTCGCTCTTTTTTTGCATTATTGGCATAAACATAACTGAGTACAGTATTGCTACAGCAGGTTGTCGAGGGTTGACACTGGTAGCATTTACAATGTAGACTTCATGAAAGATGCACGGCACACGTTGCGTAGATGCTATTACATGTAAAAAAAAAGCTGGGTTCACTGGATGTTGAGACATTGTCGCTTAATACTGTGCTTCTCTTTTTCTTTACAAACGCTACAGTGGACCAGGAAGTGCTTCTCCGCCTCCCCGCTCTGGTTGGCAGGCTGTTCTCACCGGGTTGGCAGGTTTGTCTCTATCAGCAGTCCAGTCAATGTTGTTCTTTTATTAAATGTTTTAATCAATTTTCTTAATTTCTATTTATTATGCTCCTTGTATGCTTCTCAGTTGGTCCGATCACCCCAAATACAAAGACTCAATACGATGAATAATACTCAACCAGTGTAAATGTCTGTACACTATCTTCATTGCTCGAGAGAGTCTGAAATCTAACCATGGGCTTTTGAAAAAATATCAACATATAATTGTAGCACATGTGCTTGAACATGCTGCTTAGTAATATAATGTATGTATAATACGCAGGTGGATCGCATAACTGCAAATCATTCCTTTTGATATTGTTGTTAGTATTAAGTCAAAGTTAGTGAGGGTCTCCTTCTATAACATCTTTGTCATTACTCTGAATGTCGATTTTTAATAACACTGAAGCAAATAGCTTGAAAGTCAACGCAAAAATATAAACACTGTGAGCCCTGGAATAACAATAATCCCATTTTTCTTTGTCTTCATACAAAATGTTCCACTCTGACATCAAACGTCCTGAAACCCCCCTGGTAGACATTATGTCCACAGACAGACTGAACGGAGCTGGTACTCGGGGCATCCTTCGCCATGTGGAATAGAAGAAACAAGGGTGCCCAAATAGATGGCGGAGCAGCAGACACCTTGGATCCCCTGGAATAACTGGATCTCAGTGGGAGTCCCTGCTACAAGGCAGCCACTATAATTAGCGCTGTCAAAGGAGGTCCCTGAGCGGCTGACACAGTCCCCCCGATTCACAAGTTCAGCACTGTCCCGACGAAGAGGTGGAACCGGGCGATTTACAGTTATGCGGCCTTCAAAAGTGGAAGGACAAGCTAAACAAGCCAAAGGTGTTATTGTATGTGTGTGCGTGCTCGAACAGCAGTTTATGCCTTCATAACACAGGTGACACTATCTGCAGAAAGAGAAACCAAAACAATAAAGCCAAGCGAAACCAAAACAATAAAGCCTTCGAGGGCGGGGGAATGGAAGACAAAGTCAGAGTTGGGATGGAGATCATTACCAGCCTCCTCCTTTGACCCGTCCCTGCTCCATCCAGACCTACCAGCCAACGAGCAGAACCAGAAAGCCGCCCAGGAGGACTAGAGGAACGGGGAGAAAAAAAGGAGAGGAGCCCCGGGCGTTCTGTGGGTCACCCCGTCACAGGAAGCTGATGCCTGCCCGTGGGATACAAAGTGTCTGGGTGGGTAGGGGTGGGGGTCCCGTAAAGCCTTCATTGCCGTGCCGCTCGAAGACTCACTGGCGCGGGGAAAAGACACGGGAGCTGATGGGTCAATGGAACAAGCGCACCTGGAGCTGTGCTTAATTGCGGCGACTGGGTTCATGTTTTTGGACTGTTGAGATGCACTGAATGCAACAATGAGCCATTGGTGCGCAGAGCGCCGCCTCCCAGACCTCAGGAAGTGGATTGTCATCAGAGCAGCACATTTTCTACACGCAGACTTGCGCACTTCCTAAGGACAAGATTCAGCAGCACAGGATACCCCATGTCCAAACCCCAGTAGCCCCTCCAGTGAGACGACAGCAGGTTGGCATTGCCCTGCAGCTGGAGGCTTCTCTCTACCTCCGCTCCATCCCTCCATACTCCCAGGGTTCCCTGTGTTGACTACAAACTTCGTAGTTCAACTTCTGCCTTTAGTTTGGGACTGTTAATGCGACGGCGTTGATGCAAGTGCTGGGTGATGCAGCGTGGGGGGGTTGTTTTTTAAAACTGCTGGGAAAATGATGCGAACCACCCAATGACAAGTTAATCCACTGCAGTCATATACCTCTGCCAGGGCTTTAGGATGTGTTATGCTTGGCTGATTTGTAGGTAACAGAAAGCTGGGATTTACCGTCGCCATGACTCATAATGAGTCACCTTGTACATTTAGACAAAACACAGAATAAAAATAAAAATAAATCGTTTTACACGGTGGAATAGTGAGAGAAAAATGTACTGTAAGGCCGTCGAGAGGCTTTGAATAAAACGTCTCTGAAACCCAACAAAATGGTGGCTGCCAACACTTAACATCAACTGCATATCTTTTGTCATCCGTTTAGCCTCAGCAGTTTAGCCCTGCTGGCGAGATAAACCCTCAGGTAACGGAGACTCACTGACTTCCCTGTGTCTTGTATGCTTTTAGTTTGTGTGGCCTGCAATCAGAGTTACATAACATTATGCTGAGACAGTCAGTCAATCAGTAAAAAAGAAAAACATCCCCCTCTGCCCATGCTCAGTCATGACAAGGCTTTGAAATCTCTGTCAAACTAAGAGTGACTAAATCTGACAATCCACTTTACCTCAGAGAAAGAGAAATAGGAATTATCCTCAGCTATTGGGGTGAGGTATGGGGGGAGGAGGGGGGTGAGGCAGAGGAGGCCTGGATGATTCACACAGCACGCCTGACAGCGGCTGCGGTAGCTGTGTCTTGGAGTACGTGAATCACGTATAGGGATTGCTCAACTTTCACTTCATTAGGAATGCTGCAGTAATAGCAAATGTTGATGGGGGAAAAAACACAACAGCTATAATAAAAAAACGAGTGTGCCACTATTCTGTTGATAGTGGCACACATCCTTCACACTGATGTCACTGGTCACGCTGGGAGGCTGCACCGACAGAAAACCTGGCAGGAATTCGAAGGGATTCCAGCTGTCACCTTAAATGTAGCCAAATAATCTGTGCCGCATTCAAACACACGCAGTCAACGTCGACTGGTTTGTAAACACGTGCGTTCTTTTCATTGAGGGAAGAAAACTACAAGAAAATCAACAGGGTGGAAACATTTAAGGCCACCGAACCTGAAATCCCAATTTTACCAATAACACCAAACTGTGCACGAGTTCATCAGCTGAGTGTGTGTGTGTGTGTGTGTGTGTGTGTGTGTGTGTGTGTGTGTGTGTGTGTGTGTGTGTGTGTGTGTGTGTGAGCGCGTGCATTTACGACCAGGGCAATAGGGCAGAGAGTAATATGCCCCCATAAAGCAGTGACGGCTCAGAACAGTAAAGGTTAAAGGGATGACGGGGGAACCAGCGCGGTCCACCTTAAACAGTGAAACGCCACAGCGGACAGCGCCGTGGTGCTGAAACGCTCCGAGCGACATCTGTACACAAGAGCAGGGAGGAGGAATCTACAGAGACTTTAACGTTGACAATCACGCACAGCCCGCCCGCGCCATCGCCACAAAGGACACCTTAAATGATCCCTCCACTGTCATGTTGTGTAATCTCGGTGACGCTCGTGGGGAAAGGTTAAGCAGCGCGGCGTGCTTTTTACGTGAAAATGGCGCCCGTTGCTGCTAACCGGCCCGTTGTAGGAGTACAGATACGGCGGGGAGGGGAGAGGGGAGGAGGGGGGAGGTTTGAAGGTCCATGCCGCATTATAAATACGATACTCGGTCATTCATATGAAGTACCCCCCCCCCCCCCTAAACAAGGAAGCGAGATGAGAGATGATACCAGGGGGCCGATCGCCCGGGTCCTGCCGGCTAGCACGCGACTACCGAGGCTGTAGCCTGGCTGTCAAGAGCCAACGTGATCCGCCAAGTGGGCTCTCTCCCCCCCCCCCCCCCCCGGGGCGGGACGGGGCTCGCAAATGTGCCTCTGTAATAACAAAACACCCCGGGGTTGTTCACCGCCACCAGCGGCACCAAACAACCCCCTCAACATCTCCACTTTTTCTTACTTTAACATTGTCTGCTCCTTCGCTTCCTCCTTCTTCTGTCGGTCCATGACACCGAGGATGATCTTCCTCTCATCCTCGGTGAGGTGGCTGAGGTCCGGCATCTCCGGCATGGCGCCGGCCGCCGAGGAGGCAGCGGCAGCGGCGGCGGCGGCGGCAGGGCCGCCCCGGGGCCCGTGTGGAGCAGACATCTTTTACACACAGTGGCTACAATTTAATAAGAAGAAAAAAAAAGGAGAAAACAACGAGAAGAGCACCGTCAACCAGCAGCATTCTGGGCGATATTTGCCTTGATTATTTGTTTTTGTTGTTGCTACATTTCATGCCGTCAGATTTTCAAATTGGCGGTCGCGTTCGCTGGAGTCACCGCGGTCTACAGGCGGCATGGCACCTCGGTCAAAGGGGGGGAAGCCTATCGTGCACACGTCGCACCGAGCTGCAGAATTAAGGGTCAAAATAGGAATTACAGGCTTCGTCCCTTAATCTATTGAATGGTCATAGTGGGGTTATGAAACACGCTGAAGCCCAATGAGCCTGCAAACTGGGGGGAAACGCGACGTTGCAGCCGCTTGCAGGGTTGAACCGCCAGATTTTTTTACACATGGACATTTCTCCAATAAAAAAACGCTCAGGATTAGAAATAGATGTCCTTAAAATGAAGCGAGAGCGCGCAGGCTGTAAAGGCTACAACCTTCAGGTATTCCAAAACACAAGCCTCCATCCATCCGGGGATTTAAAAAAAAAGAAGAGGAAAAAAAGTAGAGGATGAAAAAACAACTCTTGCCTTTTATTTTGCAGTCATGTTAGTTCCTGTCTAACCCATCGCTGCCATCCTCTAGAAAGCCTTTACTCGCATGGCGGAACATACGAGATACCCGGTCCGTCCGTGTTTGTTTTCCTTTGGGCTCCTCAACCCTCCCCTGTGTCCCTCTCGTTAGGTCGCTTTCCTCCAGGTTGGTAATTCTTGGAGATTTCTTAAATGCACAAAAATGGATGCAATGAGAGAACGAGCGAGTGGGGAGGGTGAGAGGGAGCGAGAGAGAGGGAGGGGGGAGGGAGGGGGCCACAGGCAGGGAGCGAGAGGGGAAAAAAAACCCAGATAGGAAGAGGAGGCGGAGCGATGGACACACGTAGAAGACTAAACCCGGCGAGGACGCGCGGATGTTCATTGACAGCAGATGCGGATGATGCGGCAGCGGCGAAAACGCGGACCGGAGGAGGCGCGCGCAGCTGGAGCGGCGCGCACGTGATGCATATTTCATAAGAAGATCATGAGCGCTGTGAGATAAATACAGAGCATGACTAGTGACTATGAGTGTTACTGCAGGTGTGCGGCAACGGCTCCCATCACTCCCGTTTTCCTCACGCCGGCGTGCCGCGCGCGCACAGGTTCCGCGTTGAGGGGTGCTGTTGATGTCGAACGTGTGGACGCGCCTCTCCGAGAAGTTGATTTTACGCAAATAGCGTTTACATTTTAAGCACTATAATATAAACAAACTTTTCAGATTGATTTTTAATTGTGGCTTAAAAGAAAAAAAACATTTTAAGACATTGCGTGCGACGTTCGTGCTGCTTGCCACTGGAACGCTCAGGTGAAATATGACATTTGGGTGTTTTCAGGCTGCAGCGCGGATGAGGACTTCATTACGAGGATAGAGCCTCCACCTCTTTAGGGCTTTAATTCAATTAGCACCATTGCGGTGATCTCCCGCAACAGGTCACACAACCAGAGGGAGCTTGACTTCTGAATTGTTCCATTCATGGTTGTTTACATGGAGAAATGTATTTACATGCTTGGGGGGGGGGGTATGTCCAAACATTGACTGGTGCTGCACATAAGCTTTAAATTGTCAAAATAGAAGAACGACCCCTGAAGATGGAACCCTTTTCAATGTCAGTGGGATGCAAACAAAGGGTTGTCATTGACAACTTCTGAACTTATTAATCTGGAAAACATTATCGGTCACATTGCGTAATAGTCGGTGGGAGGGGCAGGAGGGATTTTAAAGCTCACTTTCAGAGAGGCCGGATCGTTGAGAGACTAAACTAAAACACATCAAAAAGACATCGAGAACAATCGTGTAGCCATCCAGGATGAGGCCTTGAGTTGAGTGCACAGTCGCCAAACATTTTTGCCTGAAAATGTTTTTTGAAGCATGTTGGAACCCTCACATCTCTGGTCGTTGTAATAATCAGCAACAGTAGCATGTGTCTGGAAATTTATTCATGAAAATGACAAATGAAATCCATTCCGTTGTATGTACCAAGTCACATGACTATTAAAAATAGTTGATGCAGAATGCAAAGTTGCTCATAAGAAAACCAGAACTTTGTGGGACCCCACGGCAAGAAGAACATAACACATGTTATATATATTTACAGTCTGTGCTCTCAGGCTTCAAACAACGCAGAACTTGTCCCTTAAACTGAAAAGTAAAATATTTCCTGTCTTCGTTGCAAGAAGTCAGAGCACGGCCCATGTGGGGTGTGTTGTGTGGTGGGGGGGCCTATTTGACCACGGTCACAACATGCTTCTCCTTCTCCGTTAACAATGGAACACTTTCTGGCTTGCTGTGCTTGCGGACGTTCATCTCCCTGTGTAAAAAAGAGAAAAAAACAGGAAAAGGAGACGTGAACAGATTGCCGTTGAGAATATTCAGGAGCGGGACAGAGATGAGCAAACAATGTGGGGAAAGGTGGGGTGGGGTTAATATGAGACTGTTGACCAAACACCTACGTCACCCACTGCCCCGTGAAAATAAATGCATAAAGCACGGCCAGGAAATCACCCACAGTCCAAACACACGTCTGACGTGTAAACCCACCGCCGGTAATTAGAAAAAGGAAAAAAAGCAGCCGCAGACGGAGGTATGAATCACAGGACAGCCGGGCCGAGTGGAACAATCAATCCCCCATACAGGCTGTAAATGAGTATGTAAGGGCTATTGAGCCCATGTCAGAGGACACAGTCCCACGAGCCAGACTTTCCATTGAGCAGGTGGGACTGCGTAGGTCACACCTGCCGCCCGGGTCGCCATGACCCCACCGTGACCTTTGCGTCGTGGCCATTCGCTCAGAGACAAGGCGCTGGCTCCAAAACAAAAAACTAAAATGCATTAGGAACACGTACTTCCTGCGACGGGCCTCCTTCATGACCCTCAGCTCCTTGGTCTGGTGGTACAGACTCTTGGGCAGATGCCGGTGACGAGCGACGCGTCGGACCTGCGGGTGGTGCTGGAACTTCTCCTTCAGCGTCTGGTTGTAGTTGGCCGCTTCTCTCTCTCTGGGGGACATCTGGGAGGCAAAAGGGAGCACGAGTCAGGCAGACGCAATGGAAGAACAAAAAAAAATAAAATTAAAAAAAAAGGAGGACGCAATAAAGAAATTAAAACATGAATGAGAAGAGGACAAATAGGAGTAAACACGTGGCAACGGTCCTCTAGACTAAACACCATTACATAAATCGTCCTGCGTAACAGCAGTGCCACTACAAATATATATTTGGTAGGTGCTCAGAAGCTTTTTGGTCACATGATCTCCATCTGCCCCTGCAACTTTTCTCCTCAATGCTGGACTGAAAGTTATTTGTTGACTTAGCATCTCACCGTGCAGACCCAAAGTAAGCGCTTCAACGTTGTGCTAAGCTATAAGCTAACAGCAGTCAGCACAGGTCTCCCTTTCTGGGCCTTAGAACTCGCGCAGAACGTCGTCTCGCCCCCCCCCCCCCCCCCCCCCTCCCCTCATGTGATGCCCGTCTCTTTCTGGGGCTCGTACTTGAGATCAGAACAAGCAACACGGGGAGACTTTCCTCAGCGCTGCGTTTCTGAGTCAGCTGCCTCGCCACCGTTCGGAATTGTTGCACTCAAACATTTAGTGTCAGCATGAATCATGTCATTTAAAGCCCCCCCAGGTTCTCCTGAATGCCTCCATTCTGGTAATGGTGGGCATTTCCCGCAGGCGATGATGAGCGCGGGGTTTGTGCTGACCGCGGGACGTCGTCTGCATGCAGCGTTTTATTAATCACCGCCGGTTGCAGTGCGCTGCCTTTGCATCATAAAAGGCCCGGCGCTACAGTTTGCAGTAACCGCATTCAAAACAGAATCAATGCCCGTTAAAAAGTGAAGACACAAGCGCAACAACCTCCCTCCCGTATGCGTCCCCCCCCCCCCCCGATAAACCGGCCGGGACTCGCCTTGGCTCGGAGAGCCCCCCCCCCTCACAGGCTTTTATTCTGATTAAAAGCAATGATTTGTCTCAGACTCAATTTGCCGGAGAAGATGCTGATACTGTTGGACTAAACTGATGGGGTGGGCACACACGCTGTTGGTATGATGGATACAAGGTCCCTTCCAAAAGATGACTGGGCGACAACAGGGTTCAATTAGCAGCCGTCGTCCCGCTGAAGCTCTGGACTCAAAGCAGGCACAGTCAATACGATCCATGCAGGTCATGAGCACATGTTGGCAGTGACCATCTTACACAGGAAAACTAATCAGTTAGTAGAAAGTTTGGCCGTAATTTGGTTTATTGTTTGTATTCTGTTTCAGATTCACTCTTTGAAAAAGGAGCTTGTTTGAAAATTTGAGAAAACATTTCTGGAGGCCTTGGAGCTACAAACCCAAGAGTCTCCAGCAAACTGCAGGTGGTCAAGTTGCATTGTGGGAAATGGAGGTTTTGACACGGTGGGAATTTTGACATAGAGTGGCGCCTGCACACGGATCCACACAGACGCTTCCCATGGTGGGGGTCACACACACACACCTCTCACAGACCTCTACACATGACAGACTATGACAGACGTCCTATAATACAGACGTCTTTCATCAAATACCGTCATAAATCACCATTCAATCACTGGAGCAGTAAACACAGGCACTCCAAAGTAAAATCAATGCGTAGTGACGAGTGACGGTTAGGCTTGCAAACGAGGCGGTACATTTCCAGAAGTTTCCATGGGAAGTGAAGCTCGGGAATTTTGACCCTTTTTTGCAAAAACATGTAACAGGGATCTTAAATGTTGTTGAAAACCTGGAGCATTGTCTAACAGAAATGACCAAGCATATTGATTACTTGGTAAACTGAAGCTAAAGACAAGACACCTGCAGTTAATCCCAGCTGTGTACTTTGTGTGTGAATACAGACTGTTTATGCTGCTCCCCCGATGAAAGAAACATGTAGAAGATATATAAAACGTTAGTAATCTGGCAGTGGCAAATAACTTCATATAATAAAACCAGAGCTTCGATTTACAATAAATATTTCAACGTATACTGCTTTGTTTGCAGAAATAGTGCGCAACACACTACCTTTTTGTGCATATAAATACAATTAATCACAGAAAATCCTGATATTAAAAATATTTATGGTTGCCCAGCCATAATATACATGCGTAAATACGCACAGCTGCTGATAAAGTCCTGAGCGCGACGCAGACAAATCCTTGATTCTGCATTTCTTGATAATTAAAGACCCCTTCAGTGCAACCCGATTGTTAATGCTTCATTATGTTGAGAGTGGGCCGCTTTAAGTGATTGGCCGATCCAAAATGCTGATAGGAGCAGCCCTTGTCTGATCTCTTTAAGTGCTAAGCTTGCGGATAAATCTTCTCTCACACAGCAACGCTAAAACAAGTGCCAAAAGTGGGCAATCTTCCACTCCGGAGCTGCATTAAGAGAATAAGCGAGGGTGAATCCGTTTAGGGATGAAAGACGGCTGTTGGAGACGACGGCATTGATCCATATTATTCTGCCAGAGTGGATGATACTTCAGCATTTCATGAGAGCTTTATGACAAAGCTGAGCATGACATAATGTAAGGGCCATAGTTTCTGAAGGCACTACATGTACAATATACCGATTTATAATACGGGTAGATGAAATCCAGCGTTCTGATTGGTTGAGAATGAGTGACGAGGGCTACATTATTGGGCGATAATGTACAGTCACATTGACCCGAGCGTTCCGCATCACTGCACTCAGAGTAGCAGGTTAGCTTTTGCTCTGTGGCGATCCCGAAAACCCCCAGAAATCCTACAAATGATCATTTAAGCAATGCGAGCTTAGCAACCGGACAATTAAGGTGGACGTCATCAGCGATGTGAATGAGTGAGTGAGTGCAGGACCCAAAACTGTTTACACACACACACACACACACACACACACACACACACACACACATTTGGTACCTACAACTATTTAGTGCTAAAACCACTAAGGTACTTGAGGCTGTACAACCCCCCCCCCCCGAAATGTTACATTATTGGAGAATAAAGTACAGCCTCTCGTACCTTATTGATTTAATATAACAAGGGGGGCGCCCAAGAAAGTCTGATATTCTTTTTTCACGTTCGATCCTCGCTGCACAAGATCCGGTAAAACACCGGAGGAAGACCCGGGACGCCTGACAGCGGCCGCTTACTTAAGGCGCCTTTGAAACGTGATGGACCCGAGCCGCATAGACGAGGAGGCCGGACTCACCACTCCGAGCTTCTCCGCCGCGTTGGCTTTCCACAGGCGGATATTCATCTCGTCAGAGCCGCTCAGGATGTACTTGTTGTCCAAAGACCACTTTATGCAGATAACGTGCTGCATGCGTTTGGTGTGGTAGACCTCCCTAAAGAGAAGAGAAACAAGTCAATGCATCTACAGGATAACGTTTTACAATGTGCAGGATTACCACTCTGATGAGGAATAAGTTCACTCATGAGCTTCAGTGTTTCCCTGACAATTATAGAGTAGACAGCTGCAAACTTCCAAATATAAATATCACCAGCAAATAAACTATTAATATTCAGAACTGGGAAACTAACCAGTCTCCTGTTTACACACATTGCTGTCAAAGCCCAAAAACAATCTGAACCGAACTGTGAGGTTTGTGATCCGTTGCAGCGCTACACGTCAATGTAGGACAAACTGACTGTTGACTTCTACTGACCATTCATTTAACTATAAAGGGTTTTCCACACGCTCAAAATTAGAAATAGCAAAAGAATGGAGTAAATTAAATAAACTGCGTAGGCCCCAGAGACAAAACTACTGGCACCACAGTGACATGGAACACTTCTACTTACTCTGGTTCAGTCAGAAGAACATAAACGGTCCCTGAACACGGACCAGTATCAGACCACAGTAATCGTGCATAAGCTGGTGTTTAAGGTCGTACTAACCGGCTGTGGCCGCCGTCCTTGGCAAATATGCGGATGGTTTTGTCAAAGCTGGCCGAGACAAACTCCTTCCCAGTGGGCGAATAGTCAACATCCAGCGCGGCGGAGACGTGGTCCATGTGCACGGTGATTGGCTTGTCCAGGAAGCGCATGTCGTATGTGTAGAGGCTGATGAGACAAAAAGGTGCAAAGTCAGGCCCTTCGGTCAAACTGCCCTTTAACGGAAAGCGTTTCAGTGTCACAGGACGGCGCGTTAAATCGCACATTGTGTGAATTACTGCAACAATCTCAGACTCACTTGTAGTCCTCATTGCAACATGTGAAATAATAGGCTTCCATCGGGTTCCAGCATAACGTGTTGCTCCTCATCGTCATGATAACCTACACAAGGAAATGAAAACCCACCGTAGATACAAAATCATGTCTTTGTGAAAGAATGGACAAAGGTTCATGCTCGCAGCAGCTGGGTGGCAGAACCCACCTTCTTCAGCGGCGTTGATTCTCGCATGTCGTACAGGACTACGCTCCGGTCAGAGGCACAGCTCGCCAGGAGTTCAGTCTGGGAACAGATACAAACGGTTACAGCCGGGTGCCTGATTGAAAACAACTCTAGATAACCACTTCGACGGGCGTGAGGACGGGACGGGACAGGACAGGACGGGGCGCAGGGGCCGTCACAGTGGGAGGGATGCCCGTCGGGGGTGTGTGACGCTCAAGTGACGTCTCACCTCCACGGGGTTGAAGCGGACGGCGCTGAAGCTGTCGACGCCCCACGTGAACGAGCGGATGGGGCTCGTCCGCTGCTCGTCCCAGATGTCCACCTGCTGGCCACACGTTGCGAACACGGCGTCCTTCTGGTGGTGGTCCAGTCCGGTGAAGACCGACTGCAAATGGACAAGACTCGGTTTTTGTTATGCAAATAACCGAAATGGGATATTTATATTGTTCAATTATCACAATGGAGCCTCAAGAGGCCCAGTGATCCCACCTTGCCCAAGATCGTGTTGAGCGGCTCCTCCTCCTCCCCGTAACCGGGCGCCTCCATTTTCCACTGCTTGATCGTCTTGTCGTCGCCAACCTGTAACAGCAGAAGCCATTTAACACACGCGCCACAACAACCACAAGACCAAATCCCAAAAGATCTTCTCAGATGTTGAAGGGTCAGCGCTCACCGTAAAGAAGGAGCTCCCACAAAAGCGGACCACCATTCCACGGACGAAACCCTCGTGTGCTTGGAGAGTGCGGACGCACTCGCGTTTGGTCAGATTCCACACTTTCACCTGAGGACGGAGGCGCACAATGACAGCAATGAGTGCGTTGCACAATTAGTAGTGCGAGTCACCGTAGCACAGGACGGCACTAGCCACGGTAAGATACATGCACGTATGCATGCATATGCACACCTCCCCATCGCAGGAGCCAGAGAGCAGGGTGGAGAGCGTCTTGGTGTGCTTGGCCATGCAGTTGACCCCGTCCCGGTGTCCATCCAGAGAGGTCACGAAAGGCTTGGCGAACAGCCGCTCGAGCTTGGTGGCGTTCAGGGCCCGGGTGTACTCTCTGCTCACCTCAAACGGATGCAGGGTCGGGTCATAGTTTCTGGGTACTAACGAGAGACAGAGAGAGAGAGCAGTCGCTCCTTAATGAACTGTAAAAAAGGAAACCGTAAATAGCTGCTAATGTTGTTGCGCTTAGCTTTAGTCACGTGTTGGATGTTTTCAATGCATCCCGTTTGTTAAATGGAAGCTTACAGACAAGGACAGTCTCCTAATGTGTCTCCTCATATAGTTCGCATTGTGTTTGTGGTAAAAACAACTAGCGCGTGGCTGATGTTTGCTGAGAAACACTAGCGAGCCATAGCATGCTGTGCTTTAGCCTAAATGAGATTAAAGTGCATTACTTACCACGTTGAATATCTAGTTTGGTCTCCCGGACGTAATCATCCGGGTTCCTCGAGAGGACTTTAACCTTCATTTGGTCGAATAATTCAAGTGGAAAGACAATTAAAAATCGCAGACAGTCTTCGGTTTGACGAGAAAAAAATTAGCAATCAGAGGCCATGTGTTGATGAAGAAGGAATTCGTTTGACCGCGTTGCATTGTGGGATGTCCGGGCTACTGCCTTCGTCACTGAGAACTTTGGTTAGAGCATCAAGATGCCGAATTTGCCAAAGAAACAACCGGAAATACGCCAATTTGGTCATCAAACTCCTTCAAATTAAAGGTTTGGCTAGGCTGTGAGCCGAATTTTACAACCTTGGTTGAAGAAGGCCTTTATCTTTACACTTATTACAAAAGCACATTTACCTTGATAGCATTTACATAGTAAAGTACCCAGTACCCTGGGTGCCACTTTTCACAGAAAACAAAATTATCTTACAAATGCTGGTTTATCGTTCGCCTGAATTATTTTATTTTGAAGGTTTTTACCGGAAGCACAACTCTTAATTTCCTGGTTTTGAAATGTAGTAAATTACTGGCAAGGTCGAGTAGTGGCGCTGGTACTGTACATCCCCGGTAACGTCACCTCGGCCATGGCGGGTCCCCGCGTGTTACACATGTGGTTGACCCTGTAAACGCGATGGCCGTGAGGGTGTTACGCGTCGGTACAGCGGGGCCGGTGACTTGTCGTCTGGGCGCTACGGAGGAATACTTCCCGGACTCACGTGACGGAGCGCGCGACTGATTACCGTGTCAGGAACCAGCCACCGTCAACGCCAAACGCCCGGTAGACCCACGCTTCCTGCTAACATGGGTTCCGCTGATAATCACGAAGCCGTCACGGAGGCCGGGTCCCCCAAACCCGCCGCGGCCGTGTCCCCGGCCGGACACGTCCGCCAGGTCTTCAGCCACGTGAAGCTGGAGAACCTGTTGGCGGGGCTCAGCGGAGGAGTGGTGTCAACGATGATGCTTCACCCGCTGGATCTGGTCAAAATCAGGTTCGCAGGTAACTACACTTTACTGCTGTTATCGCTCTTTGATGTAAACGTATAATCACAATCATGTGCAGTACGGAACCGTGTTGCCAGTTAGCAGCTACATCGAGTACGAACCAACTGTAGATTTTCATCGAATTTAACTAAATGTGCAGACTTGATGCGTGCGTTGCGTGATGCCGACATTACCGTGTTGCTATGGCACCCTGCTGGTGCCCATAACCCATGTTTCTGATGTCCTTTCAATTCAGTGAGCGATGGATTGCACATGAGGCCCAAGTACAGTGGCATACTCCACTGTATGAAGAGTGTCTGGCAGCAGGAGGGACTCCGAGGACTCTACCAAGGAGTGACACCCAATATTTGGGGCGCCGGAGCGTCTTGGGGTCTCTACTTCTTTTTGTACGTAAAGCATGCAACTTTTGGATCATATCTCCAACATGAATAAATAAACGTTATAAAAAAAAAAAGTATTTCACCCCGACCCGTACAGCTACAATGCCATCAAGGGGTACGCAAAGGAGGGCCGCGTAACTGAACTGAGTGCCACGGAGCACCTGGTGTCTGCAGCCCAAGCAGGTTCGTCCCACATGTATCTGAGCACTGCTTCTGTCAACAACAACCAGATGGCACTGCCTCCAGCTGGCCCCAGCACATTGGCCCATGTGTTGCTTTTGTTCGCGTGGATCTGCTGCCTGCCGGTCAAGGTTTAACAACGTTCTCCGTTTGAGGTTAGATGGCGCTACTGTGGATGTCGTCTGAGTAAGCAGGAGTCAGTCAAGTCCCTAATTCAGGAATTGGGGGGTGTTTTGTGATGTGACTCATAATCTCACTAAAAGTAGGCATTTGTTAAAATGTTTGTTTATGAAGTGGTCAACAACAACTATGGATTCATTTTGGCATTTCAATTTTGCTCCAGTGGCATTCAGGTGTGTGATTCAAAGGCATCGGCAGTTGCAGCCACATGCGTAAAAAAATGAAACAAACATGAGCGCTGTTTGAAAGAGTTGTGTTTGCTTGTGCTTAAACAATCACGTGCGTCCAGCCTCATTACAACACTGCCTTCTTATCGTCACCCAGGCATCCTGACGCTCACCCTAACCAACCCCATCTGGGTGACCAAGACGCGGCTGGTGCTCCAGTACGATGCCGACCCGACCGGGAAGCAGTACAAGGGGATGATCGATGCTCTGGTGAAGATCTACCGCCACGAGGGAGTGCCAGGGCTGTACAAGGTGGAACACTTCAGGACTTTATAGCTGACCTTTACCCTGCTAAGCTGGAATAGTTTTTTTATTGATTCATCAATCACCACTAGAGGGCACCAATGGACTATATAAGCTGTCGTACAGACGACGTCCCATTTTCAGTGATCTGTTGGTCTGTTTGTGCGTCCTGAAAGGTCATGTGCTTGTCTTAGGGTTACGTCCCTGGTCTGTTGGGCACGTCTCACGGAGCGCTGCAGTTCATGGCCTACGAAGAGCTCAAGAGAGGCTACAACAAGTACAAGAAAGTGCCTTCAGATGCAAAGCTGGTGAGTCGACCGCCCCGCCGGCCACGAGCCGCCCGGCAGCGCGCTCACCGCTTTAAAATAACGGAGGCAAACAAAGCTCATCATTTCTTTTTACCCTTTTTTTTTTCTACCCTGCCCGCTTGTCTTCCCTCTCCCTGGTGGTTGTTCTGTGCAAGCAGAGCTCATTGGAGTACATCACAATGGCAGCAGTATCCAAAATATTTGCCGTGGCCACAACGTACCCATATCAGGTGGTGCGAGCTCGTCTGCAGGACCAGCACAATACATACAAAGGAGTCCTTGATGTCATCACACGGACATGGAGGTAGGACCCCGATCCTCCGCTAGAGGGGGTTTAGCTGTAACCAAATGTGGCTGTTAACTCATGTCCAATTAGAGCAGCGATCATCTTTCTGTGTTTTTTCCCCCCCTCTCTCTCTCTCTCTCTCTCTCTGCAGGAACGAAGGCGGCGTCGGCTTCTACAAAGGAATCATCCCCAACGTGATTCGAGTCACTCCGGCATGCTGCATCACGTTTGTAGTTTATGAGAATGTGTCTCGCTACCTCCTGGGACAAAATCAGTGAGGCCCAACAGGGCGGCGAGGACAGGAGGAGACTCTGAGCTCACGCCGGCGCTTCGGTCGGCATTCAGAGACGGACAGCTGCACCCTCGGCGCGGTCTACGTGTAAATGTGCAGATGTGAGAAGCATTCGTTTGCACCGAGTAAGCGAAATGGTTGCCAAGTCTGAGCCACAGAATCAACGGGGGATTGTTTTCTTTTTCTTTTTTTAGATGCATGACAAACACTTCTCTACCTGCCAGAGGACATGCAGCTTTTTTATGATGCGTCTGATGTCATCGTAGTTGTTTACTATTTATGTTCTGGCAGCAGAGAGGGGAAAACCAGCTGATTATCAGCAGCAGAATTGTAGATCTCAGGGTTCCATTTGCATGTGTGTTTCATACTAGTTTGTGTCTTTTAAATTATTGATTCATGTGAACACACACAGCAGCACTGTGGATGATTTTGTTTATCCGCAGAATTCGTTTATGTCCCGGCTACAAATTGTATCCGCAGCCCAACTGCTTTATCTGCGTTGTTGTGTTGGATTTATATAAATACATGTGATGTATGAACAGCATTGAGTTTATCACAGAGCATTTCAAAGCTAGTTAGAAAGTTACATTTAAAAAAAAGCAAGAAATTACTTTATTAACAGCAATAATGAATATAAACATGTCAAATGAGTACATAGTTACATGTCTTGTCACAATGTATTTTACATGGTTACTGTGTACAAACAGCAGCACCCATAAGCAGAAAAAGGCTACAGTACAGAGTTTGTTTTTGGGAGACCGAATAACACATTATTCCTCTCTACATGCCTGTCGGCTAGTATTTGAAAAGAAAACATTGAAGTTCCCCTCAGTGACGCCTCATCAAACCGTACCTGATGGTTTAGGGGGACCAAAGGACACACGCAACCTTCTATCTCATTTGGGCAGCTCCTCGACGATAATCCTGGACACTGAATTCCAGCCGGTAGACGCGTCCCCCCGTGGGTAGTCGGAACAGGTCCCCACCCACACGGCCACGTCCACCAATCCGGCTTTGACACCGTCGCACAGCCCTTCAACTGCGGAGGGGGACCAAAATAAAAAGGAAGACAGTGCTAATTAATTTCAGGGAACAACCCAAGAGACAGGAGCCTGTTTTCTGACACAGTGATGAACTTTCCAAATTTGAAGACTGTCGACCAGCAAATTAAACAATTTGGTTTAAGCCTTCTGCTGGTGGCCTTAGCTTAGCACAAAGCTAATTTGCTAACTTTGCGCTGTGCAAAACCTAAGTGCTGCTGGCTATAAACAGTCCAGCAACCTGTAAACAGCAACATGGTATGTTTACTTATTTCTTAATATGACTAAACTTGTCACTTCAGGAGCTTTACAGGGGCTGTTGGATGTTTTTTGTCCCATTTGGACGGGGCCAGGTTGGCGGTTTCCCCTTGTACGCTATGCTAAGCTAACTGGCTATCGCTAAAGCTCATCCAGCTAACTCACTCTTCCCAAAATGTTGAAATGTCGCTTTGAACATGAAGCATCATAGGCATACAAAAGCCAAAACCCCAGCGGGCCACGGTGCTTCCGCACGGGCCCCCGAGTCGTACCCGAGGACGTCCGGTGGATGTTGATGGTCGAGTTGAGCTCAGGGCTTCCTTGGTCTAAGTAGATGATGGACTCTACGGGCAGGGGTCCGGTGCACTCCGCCCCGTTGAAGGTGAAGTACCACCTCTGGCAGCACGCGTTCTTACACTTGAGTCTGAGGGAGCCGCTGAAGAGGACCCTCAGGGAGCTGTCCGACCGCAGCTTGGTGAACGTACAGTCCTGCAACGGACCAAGGGGGTGGGGGGGGGGGGGGGGGGTTGGCATCCATTGTGTTGGTTGCCTAACAGTTTCCGTTAATTTGTAAAAACAAATCCCCCCGTCGTACTTACAGCTATTTTCCCCAGGTCGATGCCGTAATTCAGAGAGCTCCAGGCGCACTGCTTGTAGTTGGGCCTCCAGGGCTCCTCGAAGATCTCGTTGACGCACTCGCCTTTCTCGCCTTTGAGCCCGTCGCGCCCAGGGATCCCCGGCGTCCCCGGGATGCCGTTGGTTCCGGGGTTGCCCTCTCTGCCGGGGCCGCCCGCCGGTCCCTGCACGCAACTGGGGAACTGCAACGAAGAGGACGTGGGGATGAAGGACACGCGATGACATCGGTAGTCCGTTGTTGTCAAACTTTCTGTTAACGGTTTGCACCTAAACGCTGTCGCTCATCTAAGCCTCACACACACACACACGAAGCCGGATTTCACCTCATCTACCAGCCGCACAAAGAAACACACTGCCGAAGGGCTGGAATGAAGTGAAGAAAAACAGATGTGACCCGGACCGAAGCAGAGCGACATAACCAGCAAGCCGTGAAGCAAGTGGAAGACGGATCGCGTGTTAAAGAGGGACCGGAGGACATGGGAGGTGTTCGGCCACACAGCGGGTGGTGTGATTGATGGTCTAGCCGAGTCGCCTGCTATGTTCTAAAAGATGCTGAGTCAAACACACACACACACACACACACATAGGGGGGTCAAGCCGGGCAAAACTTCCCCACTACATACAGACAAGGAAACAATGACGATCCAAAAAGCTTTGCCCCAACAGATTACAGTGCCTGCGTCCACTCATGAGGGTTTGTTTTTTTCTTCGTACACTTAAGTTTTTATTTGGGTGATTTGATCTGCAAACAAACATTGTCGGGCTCAGACATAAACACGTAGTCCTCGGCCTTCAGCAAAATGCTGACGTTGAAGGGATTCGGCTGTGGACTTTTCTCGTTGGCTCATTGCTGCCCTTTTGCTCAGCATTCAGCTGTGGAGCGGTTTGAGAGGCACGTGGCCAAAAAGGTATTAAAAAAAAAAGAAAGGCAGGAGAGGAGAACTAAGAGTTTCTACTAGTTTCAATGTCTTTTTGGCACTCAAGCCCCTTATGAGGTATAAATATCTATTTGATGACATGAATCAGGAAAAAGGCTTTTAATGTAAGACCGTATTCCTACACCAGCTGCTGCTAGCGCCTGCTGTAGCCATTAGCGTGCGGCCTGGAGATGTCTGACATCATCTCAGTGGGCAAAGTCTGATGGGACCAACGTATTGTGGTTTGGCATGAATGGGCTGTAATAGACCTCCAATTTGTCCTCAAGGGAAAGGGACAAAAGTCCCAAGCAGCACGGCTAAAATGTGGAAATACAGAGTGCGTCTGGGTGGTATTCTGCAAGGAGAAGTGTCCCCGTTTTATTAAGGGTTGGGCTTTTGGAGACATTTCAGAGCAGACTAATGAATGAAACCTCTGTCTTTTTTTCTTCCTTCTTTTTGCAACACAGCTGACTTTTATATTAGCCTCCAGTCTGCTGTTTCTGTAGTTTCTGATCTGATCCCACAGCCCAGCTCTACTGAATGTTAGTAGCACACTGTTCAAATTACTGTAACTGAAGCACAAAGGCTGCATTTGCCGCCTAGAAAGTGCAGTCAGCCACTAGGCAATCAGTAGCATTTCATGCATTAGTCCACACCGAAGCACGGGCCGAGGCTCTCGGGGAGTAACCACTGCAGGGATATGACGGTCGGCTTGGGGATTTTATTTTAGCATTTTAGATTTGCAAGATCTTGAGAGGGCGGAAAACAAGATTTGAATGATTACCATGTTGTTCAAATGAGCAGGTCTTCCTTCTCCAAAGTGTCTAGTGCAGTTGGCCTTTTCGGCGTCATTCCCAGTGCACTGGATACAAATGGTCACATTAAGAACATGAGGAGCGATTCATCAGATGCTGCCACTGGGCTGCTCCCCGTTGCAGAACAAGGCTTTCAAAGAAAAATGGGGAGCAACTGCTTATTGTGGTTCTCAAAGTGAGATATGCAGACTTCCAGGAGTCAGTGCAGCAAAATAAACACTACTTTCACTCTCAGTCTTTTAAATCCCTAGAGATCTAGGGGGAGGGGGGGACATATGCGTCCACTTTGTTCCAGAACTAACTTTCCACCTTCAGCAGAGCAAGGAGGGTTATGTGATTCCAGACAATGATATAAAAGATTAAGGTCAGTGGGAAATTAATTGAATCCCCCCGCCCCCCACACCAAAAACCGGTTTTAGTCCAGTAAGAAACCAGATAGATGACAAAGACAGGGACAGACGGACGGACGGAATGAGCTGGACCCAAACTTCCTGTTGGGGCTTTTTCCCTCTGTTCCTGACCTGGAATAATAGAGAACCAGCTGACCACACAACAGCTGAAGCTGCAGGGACTCATTCTGCCAACGTTGTGGCCACATCAGTATGAATCTGCAGATGGTCCGTTTTACTGTGGAATCGGTGGTTTAAAAACCCCACTGGCAAAGTTATCCAGGAGGAGTTTCAGCAACTTCAAGTGCCTCGTGAATGTAAGCATATAGATGCATTAAAAAAGGACACAAAGAGCGACACATTGCAATACATCCACCCGAGTGCATTTACTGTAAATTACCGTTAACTAATAAGGGAAAGCCACCAAATCTATCCAGAGCGCATCCATCTCTCGTGGAACGACACGTGTCTCTACTTTATTCTCTGGTAATGATCACAGATCTTACCTTGTCGGCGTCAGGATCCTTTCGGTATCCTCTATTTCTCACCTTTTCCACCGCATACAGAGGCAAAGACAAGCAGACAAGCAGCAGCAGCAGCGGGCGCGCGCTCAGAGGAGACATCGTGTCTGCGGCCGTGCGCGATGTGAGGCGACCGTGGTGGACTCCGTGGACCAGAGGGCAGGACGAGGAGGGAAGGAGCTGGACTCCGTGGACCAGAGGGCAGGACGAGGAGGGAAGGTGGGGGGGGGGGGGGGGGGGGGGGAGTCCGCGTCATCATTTGGACGGATTCGTGCGCAAAGGTAGAAGTAGTGTTTAATCACAAACAGCAGAGACTGAGGCACACTTTTTTTTCATCATTTTATAATGATTGTTTTTTTATTCAAATTAAATTGGATTGATACAAAATTCAGCTGACAAAATCGGCTACGTAAAAAATACAGTAAAAAATGTCTCACAAAAGCTGTATAGAGCGATTCATAGACTACACTACAGACCTCCTGTCCACATGGCAGAATGGGAAGATCCAGCTGGAACAGAAAAGGGTGAAGAGAACTCCCCTTTAATTCTCCCAAATATAAAAAGGCACAGAATCCCAAATGAAGAACACACGGCAGCATGTCTGGACAAACCCCAGACGGTGATCTGGAAGCACTTTAAGGAGGAACTTATGATCTGTGACTATACGCTAAGAATAACTCCTGAACAAAGACCCAATTTCTCTCCTTTTTTCTGTTTGTGACTATTCAATAATCATTAGTGTTTTGTGCTTCTTTCACAAATAGTGCAAAGCTGTTTCATTTGTTTCCTCGATTGGATTCCAAATCATATGAATGCGCGCGCACACACACACGCACACACACACCCCATGTGCACAACATCTGTAGCTTCTTTGAAGTCCTTTGAAGGTACGGAACTACTCAAAGGAAAACACATTCTGGTGGAAAACCTTAAAGCTATACTTTATCCAAATTCACTTCTTCAAAAAGAGACACGTCTGCACCATGTGTGGTTGTTGCTGTAGAAACCATTCGAACGCAAAACAAACACTAAGTGAAGAAAATGACTAATTCAACATCGTCTGAAAACCAAGTCATGTTTAAGATTGCGCCTTTGTCAAGAGGAGCAGTTAAGAGGTTGTAGCAAAAACAATAAGACATTAAAATAAATGGTTTTACCACAAGAAGTCTTTTCTTAGAACGTTTGGCAATATCATGACTCTCAGTGTAGCGACTAGTCCAGTGACTTGGCATCTAAAAACAAAATAGAATATTTACATAAATATTGCATTCTCTAAGATGTGCCCTATGTCATGGAGCTACAACTACAAAAAACAGTTGACCTAAAGTTTGAATCCCCGCCAACACGTCGGTAGATGTTTGGGTGGATCACAGCTGAGCCGCTGCAACATTTCAGTATGTGGCAACGACGACCACTATAAATACACTAACCCTCTGCTTGAAGCACATTCTGGTCCTACACAGCAAATTTCAGAGTTAAATTGACTCTGAGATTGAAGCTGGTGTTTATATTGTCCCAATCTTGTCAGTGTTAAATCAACACTCAACAAGTCTTAACAATTTAACTTGGAATAAGTGTCAAATAAATCTGCTCAGTGTTAAATACACTTTTCCTTAACACCAAGAAAAGGAACTCTAAGAATTTTGCTGTGCAGCACACCGCATGTTAAATACTCGAGGTATGTGACAATATGCTGACTGCGACGTGGCCGATGCCATCACGCACAGGCTCGTGAGACGAGAGGGGACGGGCGGAGTCAAGGACGGGCACTTCTGTGGACGGACGCGGACCCCTCAGCAGGTGCCGTCCTTTGCGTCCTTGCTGTCCTCGGGCGGCGGGTGCGCCCGCGGGCGGGCGGGGTCCTGGGCGGCGCTGTGCTGCTGTGCTCCGGGGCCGTGGCGGGCCTCGGAAAGCTCGCTGCGCGGAGTCATCCTGAAGGGACACATGGGGGATTCTCTGTGCTCATCGCTTGTACAGGCAGACGTTCCCTATGACAACAAACAACAGGCTGCCGAGATGTCTCACTCACCTCCCGTCCGGGACTCTGTGCACGCTCTCGGAGCGGCTGCTGATCTTACAGGAGCTCCCCCCTTTGCTGCGTCTCTCCCCCCCGTCCCTCTCCCCCCTCTTGGAGCTCCGGCTGGAGGTGCCCCTGTCCAGGTGCTCCCTCGCCGAGGCCTCAGACGGGGAGCCGCGGCCGCGGGGATCCTGGTTGCCCGGCGCGGCACCGGCGGAGGACGCGTTGGTGGGCACGGCGCCGGTGCTCGTCCCCATGGACTTGGAGACCACCTTGAGCTTGTGGGAGCTCGGCTTGTACTGCTGCTTCTTGTGCTGCACGCGGCTGTTGTGCTTGAGGAAGAACTCGCAGGACTCCTGCAGCACCCGGCGGCTCTCAGTGATGGGGCTGTGGGACAGAGGACACGGAGCGGTTGGGGTCAAACTGCACCCCATGGGACCTGGACACGCGGCAGGAGACGCCGTCTTACTCTCTCTTGCGGGTCCTGTTGAAGAAGTAGGCCCACTCGGAGCAGGTTTTTTTACTGCTGACCCAGAAGGAGGCAGATATCCCGACCACCAGCGTCATCAGGTACTTCACCAGAAACAGGGAGAGGTCGGGCCGCTCGTGCTCTTGAGTCTGGAACAAAGAGACATAAACAAGCTGTCACACTCCTGCGAGTTAGTGTGTGAACTAACAAAAGTAACTTTACAGGTAATATATATGACTGAGCTACTGTAGTTGGGTTCTCTCTTTTACATGTTTGTTCTTATTATGAAACATATTGATCTAAAATATTTTACTCATCACATTTTGGCGATAAAGTAATATATAAAAAATATATAGGTATCCTGCGACTGACAATATATTATAATGTAATAAGAATTTCCTTTCAGGCCAAAAAATACTTTTTTAATTGGGTCTTTTAGCTAATTCTCCACAAATAGCTGGCAAACTATTTGAGACCTTTCAAGCATTCATTATTAATTTGAACATTTAGAGTGACATTGACTTGACCTGCTCCTTTTTTTACACAAACACACGCCAACATCAGCTCAGCGCTCCTTTTCAGTCAGCCATAACAAGGTGCAGGCCAAGTGGACGTGTTCAGACCTCAGCTACCTTGTAGGGGCAGGGGATGCTGTACTCTTGGCAGCGGTCGTGGATCCAGGTGTTCTCCCAGCTGCTGCGGTGGCTCTGCTCGTAGGTGTAGCAGGCCAACAGCGTGACCAGCGGGACCAGGTAGAGGCAGCTGAACACGCCGATGCGGATCATGAACTTCTTCAGCTTCTCCTGGTTGCGCTCGTCATGCTGGATGACCTGCCGCACGTGGTTGAGGGACACGATGCCCGCCAGGATGAGGAAGAGGCCGACCACGACGCCCACGCACAGAGGCGCCAGGACGAAGTAGCGCAGGGCGTCCAGGTCATAGAGCCCCACGAAGCACACGCCGCTGATGTTGTCCCCTTCCACCTTGTTCAGCGCCAGCAGCATGACGGTGAGCGCCCCGGGGATCCCCCACGCCACAGAGTGGAACCACACCTAAAAGACAAGCGGATCAGCAACCTCACGGCGGCTCGTTCCACACTCACATTTGTCGGATACCCTCAAACGCCCCTCACCGCTTTCTTTTCTATGGCCTCGCAGCTCCACTTGGGCCCCGCGGCCAGGAACCAGGTGATGGTGAGTATGACCCACCAGACGATGCCGGCGATGGTGAAGAAGTAGAGCAGCATGAACAGCAGAGTGCAGCCTTTGCTCTGAGAGCCCAGCACCACCGTGTCCACGCCGGCGGGGAGGTCCCCTCCGGCGCACGCCGCGTTGTTCCCCAGCAGGAAGCCCACGAAGTAAATGAGCGACACAAAGCTGTAGCAGACGGCGTAGAAGATTATGGGGCGCTCCGGGTAGCGGAAGCGCTTGACGTCGATGAGGAAAGTGAGGAAGGTGAAGAGCGTGGCGCCCAGGCAGATGACCGAGCACACGCCGATGAAGTTTTTGGCAAATTCGACGTCGTGGGGCTTGAAGTACATGTTGGCGCAAGGCGGGGCACAGCCCTGGGCGCCCAGGAAAGACGAGCCGTGGCCCGGTTTGGTCTTCAGCTGCAGCGGGCACCAGAAACCGAGGTCCCGCTTCGCCGAGGAGGAGCTGATCGCGGTGGTCGCGGGGAGCGTCGGAACACCGGCAGAGCCGCATGGCTCCAATCTAGTAAAAAGATTTTTTTTTTAAGCGTTAGTGAACTGTTGCGTTCTTTCTCTCTTGTGGAGGGCTTTTCCTCACCTGTCACACTGTAGCTCGGGCGGCCAGGTGATGCCAAAGACTCGGACGTCCTCCTCGCAGTCCGACACGACGGACTCGCACCGCTCTCTGCATGGACGGATCACCTTGTTGTCCTCGCTGCATGCTGGGACAAAGGCTTGGCACAGGAAGTGGTGGACGTCTGGAGAGCAGGGCAGCCCAGCTAGGGGCATGAACGGCTGGGGAGGAGAGAGAGTAGTCACGTTTCCCTGAGGTTCCCTGATCGGGAATAACAGATTCAGGCGATGTGCTTTCATATTAGATTTGAACACTGTTTGAAAACATGATCATGTCAGGTCCACAGAAGCAATATCTCATTTTTTCCTGAGGAAAAACTGGACCAATTGAATTTCGCCTCTTAAGGCCTTAACTTCATTTTGTTGATCGGCAGCGATACATCGCGCCACACAAAGACGCCCATTCACTGGCTGGGACCCATATTCTTCCTTTTCAACGCGATCGTGGAAAGCATGAGGGGCGAGACGCCGAGGGAGGGGGGTTATATGTGGCAGGATGTGACTGCTCGGGCATTTGGAAACACACAACCAGCGGCCGGGTGGGCTGGAATGCACTGAGCTGTTGATAAGTTACTCTCCTGCTGAGCCACTGTGTTAGTGGATCCGCTACACAACGTGTGGATTTATCCCCGGCGCACCCCGAGGACGACTTGATTCCAGTTAAAACAGGTCCAGATCACGTCCGCGCCCATGTTTCTAATTACTTGGGGTTTTCGTTAAGTGTATATTCTATATCGTTATTATCAGCCAGTCTACTTAGTTGACTCAGAACCGCGCCGAGACCACATGGGACGTTTTAGCAGCCGAGCGAGACTTTGTCTTAACCTCATCGACCATTATCAGACCAACGGGCACGGACCACCAGCCCATTCAGCTAATATTTGTACACAAAACAAACGCATACATTCCAACACAGTCCACTATTCAGCGCTTCCCCTGCACTTTTTTTCCTCCTGAAATGCAGCCTGGCAGCGGGCCTGTGTCTCTGGGGCCCTGGCTCGCCCCCTCTGACAGTAAGCGTCCTTGTTTCTCGACAGCGGAGGTCCTGGACTCCTCCTCAAGTCCTCCCCATTGCTCAACAATCTGACCTTTATTTGCTTTGCGCAGAGTTACTGTAAAAACTGCCCTCAATTCAGCAGCGGGAAGTTTTGCGGATTCGGCCCCTTAAAAAAAAAAAAGGAAAATCCTATTAAGTATTTCAAGGATTAAAAAATGGACAGAAAATCACTTTTCAAACTTTTACTGCTTTTGTTGTTTTTACTTTTGTTCCTTGTACGTACAGTACTTCAATTACTCATTCGCATTTGGACGCTTTGACTTGTGTGAGTTTAAAAGCTGGCACACACAATGGAGGAATCAGAGACCAGGGGCGGAAAAAAGGTTATCCCTCCTCCGGGAAATCCGCCTGATAGGCCGGACTGATCCCACAACGAAGCCCAAGTCTGCTTGACTACAGACTTTTGTGATAAACCACTGCGCGCTTTCTGACGGGACTCGTGGGGCGTAGGCCAGAGCGTGCGAGCGCGTCACCTGGGAGACGCGGCCGCAGAGGTAACACCGTGTACATGGGGAGGGGGGGAGGGGGGTGAGTGATTAACAGAGAGAATACTTGTTGCGGTATGCCGGAAAGGCTTTTTGTGTGAGAGGCTGGGTGTGGCCCTCCCCTTCCTCCAGGAACCCAAGGCCCCTCACAACAAAGTCCAGGCAGAATAGCTCGCTGGCGGGCAGCTACGACAACCGACTCGCTGACCAGCAAGCAAAGCAAAGCGCTTTACTGAATAACCCGCAAGGCAGAATAGGTGACTGAATAGCTCACTAACTATCAAGCACAGCGAAATGGTAAATAGCTGAAGGACGAGCAGCAGCAAACACAGCAGTTTCGGGTGCGACAACAGACGCAGAGCCGGCAGGCACATATTTCCGTCCTGCGTTAGCAGTTCCCTTCCAGCGGAAACTGGAGCGCCCGCCACGCCGCGGGCTCGCCGGTTCCTTCGCGGGGGACGCTGGGTGTGGCCCCTCTCCTTCCTCCGCCAATCAAAAGGCCCCTCACAACAAAGTCGGCAAAGGTGCCGGCGGCCAAGGTTGCCTGCTGTGAAATAGGAAGCCTCTACCTTTGCCAGATGCCGCACAAAAGACTCCTTCAACAGATCGCGGTTCACGCTCAACACTCTGACACCAAATGTGTGTAACCGAAGCCTGGAATGCCGGGGCCCTTAATGCATCCCTGCAGATATCCAGTTCACAGCTGAGGAGAGACACTAGTCAACACTGGAATTGTCCTCTCATTGTAGCAAAATACGAAGAAGTCTTTAAATCTCTAGAATGAATCTGCTTTTCTTGTCAAAGTAGCCTTAACTTTAGGTTCCAGTGGGAAGATATTCCTTTTCCACACACGGTGCGACATTGATTAAAACCCAGTTATGACAACAGAGAATTCCACGCAAGACTATAGATTCATGGTTACCATGTTAACAACAATACTATGCAACAGTATATTAACATCTGGAACAACCAGGCAGGAATTGTTGTTGGACTGTGGCTGGTGAATCGTGTTTTCCTGTTCATGACCATCATAAGACAGTCACCATGGCTCAATGTGCGCGAACACTGATCATTTCTACACTAAAGCCACTCACTCATATTCATTAATAACAGCACTGTCATAAAACATGTGATCTATAATGTTATTTATAAGCAGACGAAGCTGATGTAATTGTAAATCCATGGAAAACTGTGAATAATGATTCGTTCTTTAAAATATGGGTCAACAGCTGTGAAAACCCCTTAAAATGAAGTTTCCCCCTTAAAGCTCTTTAATTGTGGGAACATAAAACTCATTCCCGACTGTATGACAGCATCACAGATTGAATCAATATCCGTGTGCTCCACTTCCCCCTCAGAGCTCAAACCTCATATTCGGAATGTTATTTTTGGGACGGCCGCTAGAATTTAAACTATGAAAGAAGCCGGATCCAATCTGTTGGGTCTTTAAATTAAGAGTGGAAGAAAAAAACAAAAAAATTCAAACAATTTGTTAAAAATGAAAATGTAACAGCATATTTTACAAACTGCCATTCCATAAATAAAATAAGTAAACATAAAGTTTGTTGGCTAATTCCCGACCAGGCCATAATTAGCACGAGGAGGACTCACCGTCATAGCAGCTTCTGCAATGTCTTGGTCGTAGTGCTCCATCATGTTGGGGAAGTAGGTCATGTTGTAGGTCAACCCCAGGCAGCGGTGCACTCTGATGGGCTCGCAGGTAAACAGGCTGTGGGCCCTGCAGCTTCCCACCCACACCAGACACACGCACGCTAACAGCGGCCCGGGCATCGGCATCGCTACGGCTGATTGGAAGTGTGTGTGTGTGTGTGTGTGTGGACTAGAACAGGATTCTTTTTGGTATCCTGGCCCCAATGTTGAATTCCCCCCCCGGCTCAAACGGTCATCCACATTTGACCTGGGGTCACGTCAGTGGAGCCCACGGGCAGAGCAGCAGGTTTCCCATCATTGGTCAGCATGTGCCTCCGGCTCACAGAATGGAATCACGCATCCCTGGAAATAAAGTACTTATATTAAAAACAAGCAACGCCTTCAGCGCCACAACACATGAACTTGTTTTGGAGCACAAATTCACCCCACATTTGATGAAGATTTGTCTTCAGGAACCTCAGCTGAGAAGTGGTTATTACTGCATTTAGCACAGAATTATAGAGGAGACACACAGTCCCATCATCAAAGCATCAAACGACCTCTAATTGTGCTCATCACCTAAAGGACCAAATCAAGCTCAACAAAAGGAACAGGAAGGTGAATCGAGCATTTTTCGGTCGGCACCTCTACACTGAGGTCCTGGAGCTCCAGTCTGGAGACACACAAGTGAAATGCAAGTAGGGGGACTGAGATCCAGCGAATCCTCTTGGTGGATTCACTTAGTAAGTGAGTGGGGAAGGAGGAGAGCCGGGCCCGTTCAGCGGAATGAGTCTCAGCTTGTTGACCACAAATCCTCTGGATACAAAAGCGGAGTAGCAGTAGTTTCGGGCCACACATTTTGCGTCATTTTAGAGAATAAAGACATTTAAGTCCGTGCTTGAATTGCAGATGATTTATCACATGCTGATAGTTTATCTAATATTACAGCTGTTTATGTTAAGTGGCCACATTCAACAATGCTTACTGTGCACAGTGAGCAGCGGTTAGTTAACGTGAGTTACGTGAGTTGTGTTATTAGCATAAGACTTTCGGTTAGCATGTTAGCAGCGATTAAAGAGACAGTAAAGTTGACACTTTTCACCAGCACTTCACGTAACAAGCGCACACGAACGTGTAAGTAAAATGTAGTAAGCGGGTTTATTACACGGGACTTTGGTTGGCGTTTCCCTTTGAGTTAAACGCTGTAAAGAGAATGGAAGTCCATCGCGGGCAGGAAAGACATTTTCCCGAAAATTAAAGACGCCAAAGGCGGCGCGAGCGTCCGGTGAACGTCGCAACAGGCGCGACTCGCGAAAACAAACCGCTGTACGAGAAAGTAAACACAACCAACTAGGCGTGTAGCGCACGAACCGCGAGCACTCACCACACACCGCCCGGCGGTCCGTGTAGCGAGCGGCTGCGTGAAGGCCGGCGGGGGTCCGTGCGCGCAGAGTCCGCGGCGTGTTTCCTTCTCTCCGTCTCTGCGGGGAAGTCAAGACGCCTTCACGGGCGTTCGGGAATGTCGCTTGTTTGTTGTGGCCCGGTGTGAGACCGCAACACCCTGGCGTTGTCTAACGTGTCGTACACCCGAACGCTCCGACTGGAAAACGTTAAAAGTGAAATGAAAAAAAACGTCTTCGTTGTAAATTAACGCAGCGGGGCGCGTGAATACACCGCGCTGTAGCAGGAGGGTGGTTTGACGTTTGCACGTGAACGCAACGCGTGAGAAGACGGGACACACGAACGATGGGACACCAGGAGGCCAAATGTCAGGGAGACACAATGCAAGGAATTCCCCAAATAAGAAAAACTGAATGTGAAGTGTAACAGCAGTTTATTTCATAAAGTTAACGTTTCTATTGACTACTTTTCTTTGGCGGATTCTCTCCCCCATAATCCATATCAGCAGCAGGCCCCGTCCTTTGATGACTATTTGCCGTTTTGATAAACACCGCATGATGTGAGATATCCATGAGGAAATACAGCCACACAATGTGACACAGGCTATGAAATGATAACGGCTTTAATAAACAGCCCATTATAAGCTGCTTTTTCGTATAACGCATTAGTGGAGGAGCCACCAATTACAGCCACCTCTTCCTCGTGTACTGCGGGGGATCCTACGAGGACCCCTGGGGTCCCCTGCAGGCGCGCATCGCCAACGTACCGGCATTCAAACAGCTCGCCGTGTCCCAATTATCCAGCTGGGGGCGCTGCATCCCCCTCCGTGTGCACATTCATGTGACTGCCGCGTAGAGGCGGGGTTATAATGTAACAATTTAGGAGCTACAGTGTAGCCAATAAAGTGCCCGCGACAACCGAGCGCATCTGCTCGCCGGTGCGCCCTTCTCTCCCCCCCTCGCCCTGGATGGGAAAAGAGACCAACGCCGACCTCGGACATCGGATGACATTTGTTACGGAGGCGCAGCCGGAGGGGGACGGGACTGGATCACAACGCATTCGTATGAGGTGCGTAAGCTCGTGGCACATTAAGACCAGGGAGAGAGGGAGAGAGGGAGAGAGGGGAGGGAGGGATAGTGGAATACAGCAGATTCCTGCCAATCCGCAAGGTGCTCTGTGTGCATGTGGCCGTGGATTGTCTGCGTGCGCCATGTGATGGATGCAACAGGATCATTCTGCTCGTGGACGGAGGCGGTTGTTCGCCAACCGCACAGTTTGTGGAGCGAGGCGCTGGCTTGTTGCTAGGAGACTTTTTGACAGCTGGGGGAGCTTTTGGGAAGTGATAGTTAGGCTAATGCATTAGTGGTGTGTCTGCTTCTCTGGCAACCCAAACCTTCCCTAAATCCCCCCCCTCCCTCCCTCCCCTCCTCCCTCTCATGTCCAGTTCGTTTTGCGCTGTGGATAAATGTCCTCTTATGCGTGAAAAGACATTTTAGCACTGTGTTTATTTCTAGTCTGGAGATTTCAGAAGGAAACAATGTTGTCTTCATCAGATCGTAGAGATATCCATATTTATAGATCATTTCCATCTTTTCTGTGGTCAGTATCATATCACAGAAATGCAAAAGAATCCCATGGTGTGGCACGTGTTGCTGAATATAATGGCATTTGCGATTTACAAGCTTCCTACTGGGGACGTTTATAAACACGAAGATATAGAGGGAGATCTCCAACGACAAATAGAGAGAAAGGCTATCAGTCCTGATTGGCTCCTGTGGTGTATGAGATTTGATAACGAGCGTATTTGCTTTGTTTCTCTGTTAGAACCACACCGTCAAAAGCATATAGAAGCAGAAACACGCAATGTGTGTTTTGGGTCTTTGGACTCAGGACCTTAGGGGCCTTCTCCCCTTCATCAGTCAGGAGCAGCTGCCCACGCCCATTCGTCTGAAGGTCACTCGTGAACAGATCGATAACTAGATCTCGCGCACTAGATCTAGAACACTCTCAAGAGTAGCCAGTGTTACACTCGGCCCTGCCTGTGCGCACTTAAGGCGAACCACACACATAAATACACACACACACACACACACACATACAGGCTGCTTCATATAAAACCCGCACACATTCTGGGGCGAGCGAGAAGCATTATGAATCACAGGAACCAGGGCAGCTTGATGTCAGTCCATCCGCGTCTACCTCTGGTTCCCTGTTGTGCTTCTGGGTATTATCTCTCAGGAGTATCAGATGCAGGTGTGTCTCACATCGTGTGAAGGTTGTAGCTACCCCAGAGGGACTTGGTGTGATTTGGACTCCGAGCTTGTTTGTAGAAGCGTCGAGCGTTGTTTATCCCCGTCTATGAGAGTCGAATATGCTGCCTGCGGCTGTCACGGCGGCGACGCTGCACACAAAAAGGGCTCAGAAGAACAGCTTTGACAATTGACAAAGTCAAGGCCGGGACCCGGGGAGAGAAGGAACAAGTCAGCATCAGGCTTGACGGGCGGTCGCATCCCCCTTCACACGGCGCACAGGAGGCTGTCACAGCGCGGCCGTGGATGGATGAGTGAAGCTGACGTGCTGTTCCGTCCTGTCAGGCTGATGTATGTCCCCAGAGAGGAGACCGCAGTCCCCAGGAGCCACATAGCGCCTCTCCCACACCTCCACCGCCACCTCCTCTTCTGTTGTCCGGCAACATGCCTTCTGAACCCAGCCTCAGGTAAGGGGCCTGGTTCGTCCATATACTGCACAAGGCTTATGCCGAAATGTTAGTCGGTGCACATGCATTGACAAATGTCAGCAAAGACTTGCATGCTCATGTCTTCCTGTTGTTTAGGCTGTAACCTGAGGAAGATCCATGTCTTCCGTCCGGTGTGTGTGGCTCCCTTTTGTTCACATGTAATGGAGGTTTCACTAGGGATCCATCTAGGTACTTTCTAGTGACATAACAGTTAAAAATCAACAAAAAAAGCTGATTATGGATATTATCTTCACCAAAAAAAAAAGCAAATAGTTCAACTTAAAACAGCAGGATAGCTGCTTTAATCGGCCATAATTCTGTATTTACTGAGGATTATTTTCAGCTGTGGGTATGGTGCAGTATTTACACCAGCAGGATTGTGCCTGTGGGATTGACTCCAAATAAGCTGCAGTGCCCATGAAACATGCAATTTATGTGTGCACAGATCAAGATTTTCCAAATGTCAACGCGTTGGTGGTTTTCATCAGCTACCGTGGATCTCTCCAGAGTCAGCAGGACAAAGACCATGCTGCCATCACACTGCGGCTTGAAAGTGGTTATCTTCTTAGTGGTATTAAGCCTAGGGGGACAGTTGTATTATGTGTGGGGGAGCTTAGGATCAGGGGGCTGTCCTGTAATCACAAGGTTGGAAGTTTGATCCCTTCTGTCTGCATGTGGAAGTGTCCTTCAGTGAGACGCTGAAGCCCAAGCTGCTTCCCTTTTTGCACAGGGGAGCGAAACATCAGCCCACTGCTGCCACAAACACTTAGAATGAGGTAAATGCAGAGGTCAAATACCATTGTTGTATGCAGTGCTGCAGTGGTAAAATTGAATTACCACTAAACTCTGAATTTTGTGATCATACAGACCTCGACGCGATGCGAAGCAACGCAACACAAAGCGTTGCGACTCCGTAAGGCTGTCCTGGCTATATTACATTATGTTATCAGTAAAAGCCATATACAATCAATGACAATGAATACATGTGTTAGTAGTTTGTAGTTTATTACATTTAAGAAAACAGTAAAGAAAAGTATGTCAACACAACACAACAACACAATTGCAGATTAAGAACTATCTACATACGGAGTCTCCTTTTTACAGTAGTGCCCAGAGGGCCTCCTTGTCCTCCACGTCAGGTCCTGCCTTGCACAGATATAGAAAAAATATGTTGAATTTAAGAGTTAACCAGTTAAGCAGCCTGTCAATTACACTGACAACATGAGTTAAAGGAACACTCATGTACTACCTATGTCATCATAAATAGCCTATACAGCACGTTTTTTTTTTCACATTGAGAACTGACTTGTTTTCTAATCTACGCGTCATCAGGCGTTTTTCTTTTACCGTGCACGACCAGCGAACACAGAGCGCGCGACTACTACACCCCCCCCAACGTGTGTTTACACACCTCCTGGATCCTGATTGGTGTCGCTGCTGCAGCCGCAAGGCACTGATTGGATGGTCACAGACCGTAACACAGCGCAGATGCAAATGATTCAGACTACGGCGTTTATATGTTCAACAATAGGAAACGTAGTCTTAGCTGTTTTAAAATTACACCAAGTTTATTTCGGATTATTCGGAAGAATACAAGGCGCAGGGAACTTTGAGGTGCGTAAACGCTATTTATAGGTGCATTAACGCTATTTCCAAATTCTAGAGGTGCGTAAACGGCGTTTACGTGCGTGTACCCTCCACTACAGCCCTGGTTGTATGAATATGATATGATAAAAAGAGAAGCTATTTGTTGTATCATGCAAAACCTTTATCAGCAAATGGTGCATAAAAAGTTGACCTTTTGCCTGTTATATTTCTTTTTCATTATGCACGGTACATTACAGACTATAGCTTCAAACGGATGAATGCTGTAAAACAATATTTTCATTTTCATGTCAGTTGTTTTCAGAGCTTCCATCATCCCCATCGGCTTCTCTTAGTTGCTAACTGCCGTAATTTCCCTCCCTTCTTACCCTACACAGCAGTTTTGTCCTCTTCTCTCTGGGCCCTTCCCTTCCCCGGCAGTATCCAACAGCCTGACTCATCACTCATGCTACCTCTGGCCCGTAGCGCGCACACATGCACCCACCCACCCACGTCAGCCATTATTTCCTCTGTTTTACCGTGAAGGTGAAAGAGCAGGCCCGCTTTGCAGACAGCAGCTTTTAGAGTGGCAGCTGACACTGTAAGGGCACAGACACGCGTCATTACATTACATGTCATTTAGCTGACGCTTTTACCCAAAGCGACTTACATTGCATTGATAACCATAACCATTTTTGCCTGGGGAGCAATTAGGGGTTAGGTGTCTTGGGTGTAAACCGATGTAAACCGGGAATAACCGGTTATATTCGCTGCACAATGGGTCCCACACAGTCAGTTGGTTCTGTGGCTAAACAATCTGAGAACTATGAGACACACGATATGGGGCAGAAAGTGTTGGGTCGTATTAGAAATGTCGTTTCTTCATTTCATTGCATTCTTGGTACAATATCAAATATGAAAAAGTATAATATAAGTGCAGCTACACACCTTGTGCATATAAAAAATTACCGTACCTTTAACTTTGCTTACTGTTATAAACATGTGATGCTAGCACGTGCACTTTCACAGGGTTCTAGTGCGATGAAAACATTGACGTCAACATCTACGGTTTAAATTAGAATCAGTTATTTCTTTCATGAGAAACCGCTCTGCCATAAAAATATGAGAGAAGAAAATGAACTGAAATCTCAGTTCAGAGCAGACGGAAGCTCTAGAGAGCTAAATGCTAACACCAGAGTGGCAACACGCTTAACATGGCCATGCTAATGCTGCCGTTAAGCTGTAAACCGTTGTAGCCGTTAGCATGCTAACATTTTCTAAATGGCCAATTTCATTGCTATTAATCCAACTGTTGTTGAGATATTGGGAACTTTGCAAGACTTCCTGATTAATGAAGTAATTGCTAGAGTGATCTAGCAGAAGTAGTGCTATTCATTTGTAAGATATTATTCCAAATGGTATTGTTAGTGTTATTATTAATAGAACCAGAGCTTTATCTTATCAACAAGCTCAGCGCAAACAAATGTTATGTGTGTGTGTGTGTGTGTGTGTGTAGCAGCAGGGAGATGCTGACAGGACAGAGGCTCTGTCAGTCAAAGTCCCACCAGGACTCGGTCCTCGCTGCCCTGAACCAGCAGAGGAAGGACGGCCTGCTGTGTGACGTCACCCTGGTCGCCGGCGAGCAGAAGTTCCACGCCCACAAAGCCGTCCTGGCAGCGTGCAGTGATTACTTCAGGGTGAGTCCTGTACCACGTGGTCTACTCTGAAAATGCATCTGTTTGATGAATGAGTCTGTTGGATGATCTGTCGTTATAATTAAACCCCTTGCTTTAGTCTTTCATGCGCTTCATGGTTGGACTGATTTAAATATGCTGATGTGATAGAGGTGACATTGCCAACAGGGTTTCACGCTACCAACAAGAAAAAAAGATCTTGGAGAAACTCAATTTTGAGACCGTGCAAATAGTGATGTTTGCACATGTGTTTGGTAAAACCTTTTTCGGCCGAGATTAAACGTGCTACAGCAGATCGTCCTTCCCCGTGCTGCACCTGGATGCTTCCCCAGTGTCTGGCTGGAGTCTGACCATTGGAGTTAAGGGAGGTGGCTTTGCGATAGACGCACGCTGTCAGACGGCCAGACAGGAGATTTGCCGAGATGGCCCGCACGGGGAAAAGTGCACCGATGAGATCTGATTCGGGGAAACCGAGCAGATCAGCAAGTAGAAATAATCCCTCCTGAATATGAGCGACAGATTAAAAATGTCCAAGTTGTCCGGGGATTATTTCTCCTCCTGTGTGTGTGTGTGTGTGTGTGTGTGTGTGTGTGTGTGTGTGCGTAGGTTATTTTTACTCGTCTCAGCAGAGAGTTGAAGGTGGGCGACTCGCACTCCTCTCCTTGCTTTATCTTTGTCCTGTTAGCTATTGCTGTGCCTTTCATTTTAATTAGTTTCTTTAACTGACGCACCTTAATGTCCGAGCTGAGTCGAGCAACGCTGTTGTTCCAGCACACACGGGTTATTAGATCAGCCTGCTACAGTGAGCAGGGAAAGTCACTCTGCCCCCCTATTCCTCTGTGGGGGCCTCACAACATTATCATCAGTTTGTCATTTGACTCCACCGCTGGGGTTTCGTTTCCCTCATTTTCTGGGGAGATGAAAGTATCTGGCTTTGTGAATATTGACTGTGTGTTTTCTTTCTCTCTCTCTGTATGGGCCTCACACTCAGACACACACGCAGCAGGGATGATCGCACATTATCTAGTATGTTGAGGGATCGTAATGAAATACCTGACCAAGCGTGAGTTGTTTACCTGAGACGCGTCCTGAACGTGTCACCTGCCACTTCCAATGCCATCAAGTCACTAAGAGGTCCGAACGGCTCGGCTAAGATCAGTCACACCAGCGACACGCAGCAGCCTCAGGGAGAACACAAACACGCCCACTGAATCTCTCTTTTTTTTTTTGCTCATACAGACGATTCTTTTTCTAAGAGCCCTGCAGGCGAGAGAGAACTCGTCTCAAACGCTGTTATTGTCTGGAACGCTGTATGCCAAACCTGTCCGATGCAGAACTCTGTAATCACTTTAATCTCTTCGTGGGGACAGGCCTGTATCAAGATGGACTATGCAGTACTCCACCATCAGTCCTCTCCAATGTCGCTTGATTTGATAATGCCCCACTTTGAATTGATCCGAAGGTAATCTGCCCGTGAACGGAGACATTCAGCCGTACATTCAGTGGTCCATAGAAAACGTTTTTCCTTCCAGACATTTAATGGAGAATAAAAAAAACAAAAAAACATGGTTTCAAACTGGTTTTCTTTGGATTACTTGAGAAACACCAGTTTGATAGAACAACACTAGGATGTAAATGAAGAATTGGCTGAGCCCTGTTTTACCTGCTTTATGGGTTCTTGATTTACCTTAATTTTCCCGTTTTGACACAAGCTCAGCTTAAAAACTGCAGTTTAGGGCTTGGAGACACCTGAGAGAAGGGACATTTGTAAAATATCGACAGTCATGCAGTTTGAAATATTCTTGTTGGTATAATATTTAAGTGGGACTTCAATGGTTGATTGATTAAATGATGTATTTTTTCGAGAGACAGCCCACGTCCCGTGCTCGGTGTGGAGGCAGCTTGTCTAACTTGCATTCCTCTGGATCTGTGCGGACTCTGGAGGGTTTGTTAGCCTGACGACGGTAAAACAGTGCGCGTATGTTGTTTCTGTTTTTTGTTATGATGTCAGAGAAGAATGTGTGTGTGTGTTTATGTGTCTCGTGTGATGCATTTCTGCAGCATTCATGCTGGAGGCCACCAGCTCTCAGGGTGCTCCCTCTCAGCCTCACGGTTCACCCACATCACAGGAGCAACCATGCAGAAGCAGTCCCTCTATTTACATGTTTCACTTTCTGCCTGCTTAACCCTCACGCACTCACACACACACACACACACATCAGGTTCAGCCCCCGGCCCTCCTTTGCTCGGCCGCCCGTTGGATTTTTAATTAGCGCAGCGGTGAATCGACAGGGCCGAGCTCTGAGGAGATATGCGCAGGCCTCGGTTAAAGCTCAGCCGTGCCCTCGAGTCGACCCCGTCTCTCACAGCACCTCTCGCAACACACATGGGCCCCTTCGTCAGAGGAAGGGGGGGGGGGGGGGGGGGGTGTTGGCGCCTCTTTAAAGTTCATGGGTGCTGTGCTTCAGGGAAGAATCCGATGAGTTCTGGGACGTGAAGTGAAAGTTGTTTCTCGCGATGGAAAGAGACGCTTTGCTAGCTGGCCCGAGGCTCTCTACGCTGTTACACACCAAGCCTCCGGGTTGAGACGGTGCTGAGTGACGTGAACTTGGGAGCTCAGATCACTGTAACGCGGTTACCGTGGAGAGAGAAATTGTCTAAAGCAGCTGGATTTACTTTTCATAAGCAATTCATTCCCCCACAATAATATGAACCCTACAGGCTCCATGACCTTGAGAAGACGGTCAGAGCAGATCTTCGTTGCGCCCCCGTCGCTCTGAGTGCGCGCGCTGATGATCCACGGCTCCGTGCTCCGTCCCGCTGCTTTTATTTTGAGTGCGTGTGTTGTGCACGTGCACAAGCGTGCAGGCGTGTTTGTGCGCGTTCCTGCGCATGTGAAAGTAGTGATTGTGCTAATTATTTCTGCTTACCTCCGGGCGCCCAGGCAGGCCAATCGATACAGAAAGGGCCCGAGGACGTTGCGTCTGGCAGGTTTAGATGGACCGTGATGCTGTTTTCATCAGCATGTGCACATGCAAACGCAATTTCTCAGTCTGTCAATGCTGTAACAAGTTACATTTATATATATATATATATATATATATATATATATATATATATATATATATATATATATATATATATATATATATATATGTAATACCAGACACCAAATGGCAGATACAATGTCTCTGTGTTGGTGTTTGTGTCTTCAGGCTATGTTCAGCCTGTGCATGGTGGAGAGTGAGGCAGACGAGGTGACTCTGCAAGGGGTGACCGGCGTTGGACTGAAGCACGCTTTGGACTTCGCCTACACTGGGCAGGTGAGCACTAGAACCCGTCAGCACAGCCGACCCAACCAGCCCCTTTCACTGGGGCTTTGTTGGGATATGTATTTACTTCATCAAGAGCGATGCATCCTACTTTATAAACAGAATAGTTTGCATGTAAAAACCCATTCACAGTTATACTGTAAGACATACTGTAGTGGAGTAATACCTGGACAGAGAATATATAGTATTGTTTACATATCAGAGCTTAGCCATCGCAATGTCGAGAGCAATGTGGAGGCAACAAAAGTGCTCTGAATTGAATGCAAAGAATCTTCAAGCAACTGGAGTTTATTATCAGTGTTCTAGTTACCATTAAAATGCAGTGTTAAAGACAAAATGGAACTATTCAACTGGTTTGAGTTGAATGATTTAGTATAATTAGCATTAGCATTATTATCATTACACGTTACAGTAGGTTTCACCATTGCCAAATATATCACCAAAAATAAATCAAAACAGGGCATTCGCAGATTAGCACTTTAATCGTGGCAGCAGGGACTTCCAGGCGTCGCGCCTTCGGATACATTGTGATCCAGCTGTTTGCAGGTGATGTCATCCCTCTGCCCTCTGTGCTCACACGGCTCAATGTCATTCTGGGATCCAAACAACAAAAACACAGATTCAAGGAGCCAGACGTAAAGAGGGCGGCATTGCATTTCCATTGTAAAGCAGCAAGGTGGTTCTAAGGTGGTTGCGCTGGTGAGGTCACTTGTCCTCGCCTCCTCCCTTCCTCAAGAAAGCATCGTTTTTAATAACCTTTTTTTTTTTTACTTCAGTTTCCGGCGATGCTCAGTCCAAAAAGCAGCCTAGCAGCTCAGCCAGTGGACCCGAGAGGCCGGAAACTTTGTAATTACTCCTAATTTTATTTCCATAGTGGAAATGAGCAAAGAGGGAGCCGGTTAGCCAGCGTAAGTAGGTCAACAGCAGGATTGCGAGCCGCCCTGCTTTGGTTGGCTCGGAGCCTCCGTCCGCCCAGTTGAGATGATAGCAGATGAGATGAGGGCAATATGCTTATCTCCCACACCGTGAATAATGACCTACTAAAAAATCCTTCAGCCACATGTCACAGGCCGACGGGGGGGGGGGGGAGTCCTGGCGATGCTCTCAGCCCCGAAGTCAAGTAACTCCGCTGACATTTCCAGTGCGCGGCGAGATGACAGCGGACATCGCAACCACTTTGACAAATGCAGTGTTGTCACCCACAGACAAGACCAGGCAGTAAATCTCTGCACCCGTCCTGGTAAAGAGGGAGTGATTGTTTGTGCGCGGCTACAATGGCTCGGATCCTTGAGGAGACATTTATACTCCTACAATAAACTGGGGTTTGCATAGGAGCTCGCTGCTCTCACACTGAAGCAGCCACGCTGTCACTGGTCCTCGTGCTCTGACTGGAGTGGAAAAGAGAGCAGCGCTGTTCACAGTCACATTTTTTGGAGCTGCCAATTGAGTCCAAGAATACAAAAATACAAAATTGAGAGTTCGTCGCCCTTGATTCAGAGTTTTACTCGGCGGGATAAATGCGCTGATGCAGCTAACTGCAGAAAGGAAATGAAAAGGAGGGAACAACTTCCAATGATCTGTTTGCATGAATGCTGAAGTGGGTAAATAGTCATGTTTTTTTTCTTATAGTTATAGTAGATAAACCTGCACATTTTCGATACAGATTTGTTCTGTCTGGATTCAGATCAGGAGCTGCCTTTTCGTGATCTCAAAAATCCCCCAAAAGGCCTGAGTCATAAAATGATACCCGGGAAAGCTGCATGACCATATTCCCGACCACTGAGAGGCGAGGGAGGGAAATGATGAAGTCGGCTCTGTAGCTATGTGGGGCAGCGCTGCTCAATGGATTATCAAAGGTTTGTCCCTGCCCTTTGAAAGCAAAGCACATCTTATTTGGAGTGAATCCGCCGTGTTAGAGGCAACCCGGGGCATGTTTAGTCTGATTGGGTTAATATTCCAATGATTCAGAGAACATTTAACTCCATGTGGTTTTGGTTTGTGTGCTGGGAATAGAATAAAAAAAAGAGGCGGCTAAGCCTCCATCGAGTACACAATGTGCTCCCTGGCACTGTCAGGTGGCTGTATTACGCAGCTTTATGTTTCATATGGGTGGGTAATATGGAGGAGACAGAAGGAGGCTTTTCAGCAGATCATTTGAGCTGCTATTCTGTCAGCTCAACAGGAGGCGTTTTGGCAGAATCAGTGCAGAAATACCAGCCGGAATATGCGCAAGAGCAATTCTTGCTCGTTGGACCGAGTCCGTCACAATTATTCGCCTCGTCTCTACTTCACCATGCAACATATTTTAAATAACCTGAGTCACATAACCTAACGGAGTTCTCAGAGAAATAAAAAAAAGATTTAGAGGACAGTGCCTGGCTTAGCCAGGTGTTTAAACAGGTCACACTGCTCATATTATTAAGAAAACATATTTAGGGCCCCCACACAGACAACGCCGCAGAGGGACCTCTTGTATTTGTATTTAAAGCAACAAACTCCTCCTACGTAAAGTATTGGATAGACCACAAAATTGGTCTGTACAATCTAAAAACCTTAGTGATTTAAATGTATAAAAATCTTGTTGTTTGGTGGAAGGCGTGTGGCCGCGGCGACGCACTTTTCGTCATGTAAACAAAGGGGTTTTTTGGGCTTAAAGTTTCTGGTGACTCAGGTCGAGCTGTTCCGTAAGCGCGAGTTCAGGTTCCACTTACAGCCTGAACTGCTTTCTCATGTAACTGTTTCTAAGTACTGAAAGACGTTTAAGTCATTTGCATTTACAGACAGTCTGTTCTGTTACAAAAACTAGAGCACATTCACACATGTTACATTTACATGACATTTACACTCTTGCTCGCCCTTGTTATAGAGCTGATGCATGTTGTCTAGCGCCACACGGTGGATACAGGGAGTGGTGGGATATTCAAAGCATCCTTTGCAGCATCACTCCGTGCAGTTAACGAAGACTAACTCAGGGACGCATTCTCGGCCACGTTTGTAGTCGTCCAATCAGTGATTCAGTTTTTCAGAACTTTAAAATAGCATCAAATACTCTCTGTTTGAGACAGATAGGCGCTGCTCAAACAAAGTCTTTAAAATATAATACATTTAGAAAATAAACCCAAATACCTGAAACAATATATAAAGTTAATAGTTTTACTTGCATGTATGACAAAGAAAAGTAAAAAACACTCATTTGAGGAGCTGGAGTTTTGGTGTTTATGCTTCACAATCAAACAGTCAATTAATATTCAGAAATCAGAGAATTAATCACTGTGTGCCAAACAGGGAAAAGGATTTGTTACTTCCATGAAAAAACAAATACCAACTTTCTGTTGGTGTTAAAAGAAAAGTATTACTATGCCCTGAATATCTGTATCAAAAGTCATGGATATCCGTTACATTGACAATTCTCACTCAGAACCAAAGTCCAACCGACGTTGTGTCGACCCACTCTGTGAGAAAAACATTCTCAACTATTGATATCTCCATGAAGTTATTATTATTATTATTAATATATGTTGATAATGATCCTGATAATGAACTGCAACCCAACTGCAGTGAATGACCCTGCTTATCTGTGGGCAGATCCTGTTGGAGCCAGCGGCGATCCAGGACGTCCTGTCTGCAGGCAGCCACCTGCAGCTGCTGGAGCTCCTCAGTCTCTGCTCCCACTACCTCATCCAGGTAAACTCGCACGCACACACATGCACGCACAAGCACACATGAGCACGCACAAACGCACACTCACATACAGGTCAGGTTAATGCAAGTCCTGGAATATTATAGAGTTCCACTCAATGATTTGATCCCATCTTCAGGCAACACCAAGAAAATGGACCACTATTATTTATATTCATGCGTTATTCAACTGTATCAATACCGTGTGCTTCTTTTAATTTGATATAGAGCAATGACTGAAAACCCCAAATTATTACGTGGCGGAGACAGTTAGCTTAGCACAAAGGTTGGAAACAGGGGCTAACAGCTCAGTTGAACTATTCCTACAAGTGAACATCACTCCAGTTTGGTGTCAAAAGTCACTTTGTGTGGACAAAAAGAAACAGTTGTGTCTGTTGAAATTTGACAACGTCCAATCTGTTCTCTGAAAAATAATTGTGTGAATCCTCCTCCCCCACCGGGAGGTTACAGGTCAGATGTGGCGTGCTACTTAATCGGGGTGGATACCTGTCAGCTAAGGTGCCTCCTGATTGAGGGCCCCCTGCTGCTTATTATTGACTGTGCTTTATTCTGTTGGATTCCTCTGAGTACGCAGCCGAAAGCTGCTGCACCTAAATCGAGTTCAGAGTTCATTGCAGAGCAGACGCACACCGAGGTGTCTGATGCTCAGTGTCTCCCTAGAGCCTCAATGCATTTTGCGGTGGTTTCCCATCATCACACACGGCGATAATTACATTTCATCTTGAGCGTCTTTAATCCCGGCCACCAGACATTCATGTTTTTTCATACTCTATATTGTACTCATTGACAGCAACTCAGCTCAAATGGGCCATCTGGTGGTCCAAAATGTTTCAGCTCTGTCAGAGACTAGACTGACACTGACTATAAACTGATACAAAGCTTTGCGTCACCCTGTTCACCACTGCTTACATTGTTGTTTGCGTCAGCCGACCGCTTTACTTGGTATGTGGTTAGAGTGCATAGTGGGCGGCGAGGCCGGAACCATTACATTGATTTTCCAATACACGCAGCGCCAGTTGATTGACAAGCAAATGCATCAGATCGTCCTCCTCCTCCAGCGATGTGCAGCATTCAGTGAATTGGATGTTTAATAGGTGGTTGATACTGGCCCCGCCGTGTGCAGCTCTTTAAGTTATTTGAATTGATGCTCGTGAGACATTTTGAGTCCTATGTGTGTGAGTGTGTTTTTGCTTCTAATATTCAATGAGGAACTCTTATCTAATTCGGTTTCTTGCCTGATTCGCAGATTTTAAAAAAATAAAATATGCACAACAGTCACTTATCTCTGTAAAATAGCAGTGAAATGACATTGAGTGTAAATGTTCCACTTTAAAACCGGCGGTGTATCCATGAAGGTATCGTTTCACCACAGGTTGAGCACTAGTAATGTTCTGCGTGTGCTGAAGGACGGCCAGCAGATGGCAGTCTTATTCCACCAGTCAGGCTTTGATATACTTTATTTACCTCCTTCCCTCTCTTCTATTTCTTCCCCACTGTAAACACGTTTGGCTTCTATAACAACGTCATTTAAACTATGTTAGGCCCAAGTAACAAAGTCATGTGTGGCTTACAAATGTAAGTTACACATCGATCAGCAATGTACCAAATTCTTTTAAAGCCCCGGCAAAAAATGAAGCCTCCTGTGAAATTGCGTAAATAATAAACACACCTTCAAAACTGAATCACAACAACCGTTCTGGTGAAATAAGCCTTCATTTCGCATGGTCTATGGATGTACCCCCGCAGGAACTGAGCAGCGTGAACTACCTGGAGCTGTACCGCGTGGCTGACCTGTTCCACCTCCCGGCCCTGGAGGAGGCCGTGGTGGGCTTCCTGGTGGAGCATCTGTCCGAGCTGAGACACAGCCGGCAGGACGAGGCCCTGCAGCTGCCCTACCGCCTCCTCAGGGAGGTGCTGAAGAGCGACCGCCTCACCTCCCTGAGCGAGGAGGAGATCTGGAAGGTACTGGGAGTCAGTGTCTGTCTGTGTGTGTGTGTGTGTGTGTGTGTCTCCCCCCACGCACCAACACTGCTGTGCACGCGCGTACAGCAACGTACGACACGGACCAATGAGCTGCACGATGAACGCGCCCAGCTGCTTCTCACGTCGCGCTTGCATCGGCGAGGACATGCCACAGGACCTTTTGGGCCGCGTGCGCGCCCACGCCCATGCACCCGTGCGAGCGTGCACGTGTGCATGGAGTTCGGCTTGCGGACTTACTGTTTTGACTGTTCATTTGCACCAATCAGCCTCCCCCTCCTCCCTCCCTCCCCCTCTCTCTCTCTCTCTCTCTCTCTCTCTCTCTCTGTGTCTGTCCCCCCTTCTCTTCTCTGATTAGGCCCACCGCGGCTCCATCAGGGCCCCAATCCCCCAGCTGTCACTCGGCCGCCCGTCTGATTGAAAACAATCAGGCCTCTGATGGCACAATTACCTTGACCCTTTAGCCAGCCGCCGCCGCCATAATCAGCCTCTGATTAGGCTGCTTTGGGCCTCCTTCACTTCGCCCAGAAGGTTAATTTGGGCATCAGACGGAAGCGAACGGCGAGCGGGGGCCGTCGTCCTAAAGGGGTGGAGTGGGGGGTGGGGGGTGCACGCCAATACCACGCCGATACAGCTTGGCAGTCAATCATCGTCACTCAGGGTTTTCTTACAGACCCTCACGCTCTGGAAATCACATTTTCTCTGGCTTTGTCCCCTCCCCCCTCCCCTTTCTTGCCATCCTTCGCTGTGTCTTTCTTCCCCCCCACCCTCCCCTTACCTCTCTTCCTCACTATCTCTCTCACACACACACACACACGCACACACACACACACACACACACACACACTCTTTGTGCGAAGGGGAAGGAGGGAGAAGGAGTTGATTTATTCTGTGCCCCGAGGAAGTTGCGTGATGCAGCGTGACCTTCACAGTCAGCTGCCGTAGTGCACGGGCGCACACACACACACACACACACACATACACACACACACACGCTCTCACTCAGAAACACACATACTGTCACTTCAGAGCAGAGAGAGGCGGGGTGAGCGCCGGAGAAAGGGAGGTGGAGACAGGAGTGTGGCACAGAGTGTATTAAAAGACAACCCTGACTTGCATGTTTTCTAGAATATTCACAACTTCAGAGCGTAATTGAGGAGAAATACAGCCAGAGTTGCTCAGCACACGCTCTGTATTTCTTCTGCATCGTGCAGCAAATGCTGCGTTTTTTGTGGCGCGATGCCGCTGGTGAGACTGATCCGGTCGGTGGTCGTCCTGGGGTGAACGCCACATTGTGCTGGTCCTCATTCTGCTGCACCACTTTCTCCATCTGTGCGCTTTGTTTTCCCCGAGATGGTATCGGTCCATCTCCAATCATCCCGCCCACGCTCACACCTCCTTGCAACTAAATAACCTTTCACCGCTATCAAGTTCAATTCAATTCTCAACCCGGTCTGCATTTAACAAAGGACGGCGCCTGTGGGTATTTACGGTGTGTACATTTGTGTGTGTGTGTTTTCGTGTGCGTGTGTGTGCGTGCAGTGCGAGCAGGCCTCAGTCTTGCCCTAATAGCATAAGAGTGTAGAAAAATGAAATATGATTAGCAGCCTACGCTTGTTTCTCTCCATCCTGTTTTCGTTCTTCTGGTCTTGTGTCTCTTGTTTCTCCACCCCCCCTTTTTTGGGGGACTGTGTGGAAAGTCTTGTGCAGGGAGAAGGTGGAAACGGGAGTTATCTCCTGGCCATCCCTTCACTTAGATATCACATTGCTTTGGTTTACCTTGTTCTTACTGATACTCATAATAATAATAAAGGGGCAATTATCCAAAGTCAAGGGAATAAATCCTAAATATGATGATGAAACAATAACTGTTCATTGAAAAATGTTTGGTTTGGTTGACCCGTTTTTGTGAAATCACTCAGTTCTTCTTCTCCATCCGCATTCAGCTGGTCGTTCTGTGGCTGGACCACGACTGCCGACACCAGTACGCCGCCGATCTGCTCCAACACGTCCGCTACGGCCTGATGGACGTCCCCACGCTGCACCACCTCGCCCGCAGCCACTCCCTGGTCCAGTCCAGCCCGACTGCCGCCGCCCTGGTGGAGGAGGCCCTGGACTACCACCACGCCACCTTCGCCCAGCCCCTCCGCCAGTCGGCCCGCACCAGGCCTCGCTTCCAGTCCCTCACCCTCTACATCGCCGGCGGGCGCAAGCGGGAGGTGAGCAGGGTCAAGGAGCTGCGCTACTTCAACCCGGCCGCGCAGGAGCACGTGCGCGTCGCCGGCGGCTCCAACTGGAGCGAGCTGGCGCCCATGCCCACCGGGCGCAGCCACCACTGCGTGGCCGTGATGGGCAACTTCCTGTTCGTGGTAGGCGGGGAGGTGGAGCACGCCACCGGGAGGACGTGCGCCGTGAGGACCGCCTGCCGATACGACTCCAGGGGGAACTGCTGGACCGACATCGCCCCCATGAAGGCCTGCAGGGAACACTTTGTGCTGGGCGTGCTGGGCCAGTTCCTGTACGCAGTGGGGGGCCGCAACGAGCTGAGGCAGGTGCTGCCCTCGGTGGAGCGCTACTGCCCCAAGAGGAACAAGTGGATGTTTGTGCAAGCCTTCGACCGCTCGCTGTCCTGCCACGCCGGCTGCGTGGCCGACAGCCTGCTCTGGGTGTCAGGTACAGGAAGGGGTGGCGGAAGGCGAGAGTCCAGATGCTCTCGTGCACGTGCATGACCTTCACCTCCAGACACACCTCTGATACGTAGTCATGGAATATGGAGTCAGACGTGTTGCTCCTTTTGTGTTGCAGGCGGGGTGACAAACACGGCTCAGTACCAGAACCGACTGATGGTGTACGACCCAGAACAGGTAACTGTGACGAATAAAAAGAATCCGCTGCGTTTTTATATCATATAAATATTCCTATAGCGTAGTATTTTACTGATGACAGTATTCCAAAGCATGAAGTAGAGTTTTGAAGCTGCTTGAATCAACCGTTCCATGTTAGCGATGGGCGACGTGATGCAGTCTCACTGCTCTGATCCCACGGGGACATAGTCAGCCGTCGCCATCTTGGCTTTTTGCAACCAGACGTGACACGAGAAGATGAAGCGAAGTAGGGCAACAAACAAACACTTTTTTTTTTTGCCGACCAAAATGTTACAATTGTTTTTCATGAACTGAAAGCACACTGTAAAAATGTTAAAGTTCTGAGAGGAAAACAGCTGGGTAGAGACCTGTCAATCACAAGATAGTCCCACCCAAAGCGTAGCCTGCTGTGTGGATTACTTCAGTCTAAATAAACCTCAATAAATGAACATCAAGATGTATTTAACAAGAGGTTGAGACCACACACTCATGTTTCAGCATTATTAATAATTAGCATTATTTTTACAAACAGATGAGTTGCCCCCTGTTGGCCATTAGAGAGAATACAACTTATGGATTAGCATTGGCATCATTGTTTCTTGGTGTACTCCACAGACGTTTGGAGCAGCTTGCAAACCGTCATCAGGCTCCAACACAAACGCGTTGGTCAGATGTTTTCAGCACAACTCGTGTTGCTATAGTGAGAAAAAAATATCACCTTTCCTTCTTCGTGCAAGTCGGTGAATCTGTGGCTCCCACGCTATTTCAGGGCTGTAAACTTAGTTGTCAGACTTGCTTCCTTCTGTGTTACGAATGATATGTGAGCAGTTTATTTGCCTAATACTGTAATCATATTGTAATTTACAGACTGTTGTCTTCGTATCCAAAGTTGTTCACTCTTGTCTCTCACGATTTGATGATGTTGGAGTTTTCCCAAAGCTGACTGACGGGTACCCTATAGAGTTTGTGCTGTAAATACGTATAGAAAAATGTTATTACTTATTTAAATAACATATTGCTTAAAAAGAATAATTAATGATTTTGCTTCAATGCAAGAATAATGGCCCTTTTTCAGACAATAAATGCAGATATTTTGAGATGGATTACACAACAGGCAGGTGTCAAGAGGCTGCTAATTGATTTTCACACCACATAAAAATACTACACAACTAACATCTCACCTCATTTTATAATACAACCCACAGGACAAAGCCGTATATTTGGGATTTGTAGCACTAGTACTGCAATACTACCACCTTTTATCCCAACTGTAAAGCAAAACAGTCCCGTGTATGTGGCTGCAGCGTTGAATGGTGACACTCGAACATTGTTTCTGTGTCTGTAAATCTCACAGCTGTCTGATGGTGTAACGTATAAGCGGCAGCTGTTAAAGAGCGCTGCTTCCCGGTGAGGGTGTGCACACTGCGCAGGTATGCGCCATGTGCATACGCGAATATAAGTCGCATATCGCATATGGGTCTGTGTGTGTTTGTGCGCGTTGCAGCGTGGGGAGGAGGGGGGGGGGTCTCATTTGTATTCGCCACGAATCTACACTCACCTGCCAGAGCAACAGCAACCCCCCACCCACTCTACCCTCAACAGATGGCCACCCGTCAGCTCACCCCTCTCCCCCTTCCCCCCCACACCACACACACATGCACGCACGCACACAAAATAAGCTTCGACACACTCGGTGAAATGAGCAGGGATCCTCGGTGTAAAATGGAGTGGCTGAAACATATGATTAGAAATAGGGAAGGAAGTCATTAGTACAAAGCAGAGCGCTGGTGTCACGTTATTTATCCAGCGCCGAGCATACATCAATTACCCATGCATGGATATGCTTAAATATTAATCTTCCTTTTCATCCTTTTTCCCTTTGCACCCTCTCTGTTTCTCTCGTTTCCTCATACCACGTCTCACCTGCATCTAATCGTTCACTTCCTCCCTTCCTCACCCTCCCTCGGGCTGTTCCTCCAACCCGTTCAGGACCAGTGGCTGGCCCGCAGTCCCATGCTGCAGAGGCGGGTGTACCACGTCATGGCGGCGGTGAGGAGGCAGCTCTACGTGCTGGGCGGCAACGACCTGGACTACAACAACGACCGCATCCTGGTCCGCCACATCGACTCCTACAGCATGGACCTGGACCAGTGGACGCGCTGCTCCTTCAGCCTCCTCACGGGTGGGCCAAGTGAAGGCGCGCGCACACACACACACACACGCACACGCACACGCACACGCGAGACCAAGCACGACACTCCCGGATGAAGATCAATCAGTTGATAGTGACCATTTACGGACGGCTTTCCTCCCAGTGTGAGGTAGATTAAAACATGGGTGGACATCACGTGGAAACAGCGGTCTGGGTAAAACACTAAAGGGACAGTGATGCTTATTGACTATTGAGAAGACGAGACTGATGCCGCTCTGACATCTTTTGCTTTAAGTGAGCAGAGGAGAACGTCCTCTTGTCTCCTGAGTGAGACATTGGACACTTTACTGAAAACCAGGAATCAACGAACAAAAGATGCTCACGCTACGCCGAAAAGAGAGCTCAGTCCACCGAGAGGGAGCGCGGCGATTGTCATCAGCGCATTATGTAAATGTATGTGTGTCCAAGAGCAGCACTTAAACGTCTTTGGAACCACCGATATCAAGCGATGTCTTTTATACAGTTTGAGCGCTAGAACAAGTGACAGAGGGGTTGTTCGTGGTGATTGTCGCCTGACTGAAGTTCCCCTCAGCTTCAAGGAGCCTCCTTCAGCTATTTGTCTTTTGTTATTTGAGGGAGTTCTACCGCGCTCAACCATGAACCATCACACATGCAACATTGTAAATCTGTAGAGCAGCGCTGGAGATCCAGATGTTCACCTGTTCATCAGGAGTTGAGTTGAGGAAAGTATAAAGCAGAGTTACTATAGTCCCAGTCGACTTTTCCATTAAAAGCCCCGAGCAAACTTTCAGCACACAAACAAGGAATAAGCTTGATGTAGATTGATGTAGGCTTGTCAATTCAGTCTGATTAAAGATGTGAACTACATGAGCTGATCTTTTCAGTGTCAAAGTCGAACCGCATCACTCGCTTTCACACTTCATCTCTGAATCAAACTATTTGTAGTGAATATTTCATGTGAGAAACACTAATTAATGCAAGTTCATCTCGAACACAGAAACACAGGTCGAGTAAAGCGCTCTGCTTCCTCCTCCTCTCATTAGATGCAAACATATCCCATAATGCATCACCGCTGGTTGTGAGGAGGCGGTAGGATGCTATACAGCTCATGACCCGTGGGCATCCTGCAGCTGCAGCCTCCGGGCTGATGGAGGTGGGATGGAGTGGCACCTCCATCAGCCTGGACCTACAGAGGCACAACCCACCGTATTCCAAGCCGGCCGAGTGAAGCACCGTGTCGCCTCTTTGTCCCCCTGCAGGCCAGAATGAGTCTGGAGTGGCCGTCCACGATGACAGGATCTACGTGGTTGGAGGATACTCCATTTGGACCAACGAGCCTCTGGCATGCATTCAAGTGAGCGATGAGGCTTTTTACATGCATGTTTATTCAAACCTCACACTGGGATCAGAATTTGGGTGTTCTGTTGATAGCAAGCTGCTGACAGAGTTCAGTGAAACAGCAACACACACAACAATGAGTAGATCGATGGGGCATATTCGTTTTAAGGCGGCCCTCAGAAATACAAACAGCAGCTCATCGAATAATATGTGTAAAAGTGTCAAAAACCGAGCTGACACCCATGTCCCGTTTGCAGGTGCTGGACCTGAGCACAGAGGGGAAGGAGGAGGTTTTCTACGGGCCGACGTTGCCATTCGCCTCCAACGGGATAGCGACTTGCTTCCTCCCGGCTCCTTTCTTCACCTGCCCCAACCTGCAGACCCTACAAGTACCACATCACAGGATCGGTGCAGTTTAAACCCCCATACAACCCCCCCCCCCCCCCCAAAAGAAAAACTATATAAACACTAAGTATGTGCGAACACGGCCGACAAAGACGTACCTGCTGTGGCGTCACAGGAGGGTACACGGACTTCGCCGAGACCTCAGATGTCATTCATTTCATACGTTGAGACTCAAGAGACAAGGTGTTTCTGCAGCCTTCTAGCAATCTAAAAGCATAAAAAAATAACAAGCAGATGCCACAATAATACAGCGTACCTGTTGTATTTACCCAAAGACTGACCCCAACTCCAAAGGGATCCATTCCCTGAGAAGACGGGAACAAAACAAGTGACTTGTGGGAAGCGAACTTTACTGAATTGCTCAAATGTCCACAGGAGTTCCAACAAACTGTCCTCTTTCTAACCCGTTATAAGGGTTGAAGAGATTGTCTTTTTTATTGTCTAAAATCACTGTCGACCGCGTCGGTGGTCTTTTTCCACATATGGAGAAGCGTTTCCTCATCGACTCGCATGCATTTAGAAACGGCAGGCTGTGTTGTGTCAAAAGCTTGAAGCACATTAACAACCATGTCATTTTTCTTAACCCTTTAAATAAGGTTAAAAAACCCAGTTTAGGTTCAAATTTATGTCTATCGTCATCCAGAGAATGTCTTAAAAAAGGGTTTATACGATGTTAAAACACAAAGCAAGAAAACATCCCACTGCACAGATGAATCTATGGCTCATTTTCAGACTTAAAAAGCCGCATGTACGTGCATGTGGATGCATTCGATGGGGGCTGTTCACAGCTCTGAGGGGAACGAGGTGAATTACCCAGCAGACCGACCACTAATCCAAAGCCTCACTCCTGCTGCCTCTCTCTGATGTCGGCGGGCGGAGAGGAACGCGGTGCAGCGGAGCGCCGCCCTGATGAAGGGATAGCGCACATCCACCTTTTGACGAGGCTGCAGAGATGACGCGCAGCGACAGATAACGGGACCTCGCTGATTGTGGGAGACAGGAGGGAGACTGAAGCCGCGTCGTGAGACATCGCCGCGACTTAGCAGGAGGATGGAGAATGGGAACAAACAGTACTGCTCTCGTGTTTCCTCCCTGGTTCTTTTCTCTCATTAGATACGTGAGCCAACCGGGTAGAGAGAGCGATCCGCCACATGATGGTACGAGCACGGATAATCTGCGCTGACACTCACTTTTCTCACTACGCAGCTGAAATAAAAAATAAATAAATGGGAGAGACCTTTATGAGCGTGTTCATATTTATTGTCACATTTATTACTTTAATAACCCATCTTTCAAAATGCAAAGCTGCACCGGTTTCTTTATACAATATGTACATTCCACAACACCTGTTGATATCATGACTTCAGTACATGATTCAAAAGTCCCGTGGTGCTGTTTATCTGGTTGTTGGGGTGGGAGTCACAGAGATATTGGTCGTAGAGACTCTCTACACAATATATGACACTTAGTTTGATTAAAAAAACTGAACAGAAATCATCGGCTGGTTACAGAAGACAATCCACAGACCTCGTTGTGAGCAGTCTCATGTAGGAACTATTTTCTCTCCCATCCATGAGTCGACGCACGCTTCCTTCTGTAGTGGTTTTCGGTATAAAGAGAAGTGCGCCTTTATGAAGCGGTGGATTATCTTGAGCAAAGAGGTCTTGGTTATATTGCTGTTTTTTTCCCCCCAGTCGGGCTGGACTCACACCAAAACAATCCAGATCATTTGCACCAAAAGGTAAGAGGAAAAAAACACCTTTTAAATTTTCACAGTTTTATATATCTGGTATGCTGCTCCGGCACACGAGGGACTGACAGTAACGGCTGGATTCCCAAACTAAAGAGAGAAGGCTGTGTTACTAACAAGTGGTTTCTGGAGCTGGAGCGTAAAAAAAAAACAACAACGCCGTTGTCTCAGTCGGCTTCCAGGCTGGTCATTTCTGCCTGCCCGCTCTCTCCGAGGAGGCACAGCAGCTTCCCGTAAGCGCTCCTGTCACACAGAGGCAGAGCAGACGGGTTAGTGGACACAGTCAATGAGGGACGCAGCCACACAACACCTCTGGGTTCTCTCCCCTACTCGTTGCCTAGACAACTCTGGTGTGACCCATGCGCTCTCTCACCTCAAGGCCATGTTCCTGCCCAGCCCTCTCTTGCGCTCCGTGTTCCTCAGACTCAGAGACAGGATGGGGAGGAGAGCTCGGACCGGGGCGGGGTCCAAAAGGGACACGGTCTCCAGGACGCCGTACACCTGCCGGTCGTACACGCCCTCGTTCTCCTCCACAAACGCCCTGGGAGCGGAAGAAATGAGGCTTTAATGGGATGGAGGGGGTTGTTGGGGCGAGGGGGAGGGGGGCAATGTTGTTGTTGATTACCGCAAAACGGCGACGGTCTGGTCACACGGCCCGGCTGGAGACGCGGCAGCACATCGCTCCACCACAAGCTGTAAGGCATCTGTGCTCGTCTTCCTCACTGCACGCACACACACACACACACACACACACACACGATTAGAGAGCCCCTCAGCGATTACTATGAGCTCAAACCTGATTGGGTTTCCCCCCCTTCCGCATAATTTGCCCCAAAGTGAGGATTGATGAAAATTGTAAGCGTTACGGACATGTTTACAACCATCTCACTGATAGTAAGTAAGCACAATGATTACTGCATTTATTGAGTTGGTAGTGAAGCTGAAGCAAACGTGTGTGTCCTGCTCAGAAATATTTTGGAGAACCTTGAGCGAGAAAAGAAGGACGGAAAAATTGCTGCAATTCAACTAAATAGCGGTGGCCCTTTTAGTGGCTCACAATCCCTGTATGACATCACGAGAAGCATCAGAGAACCTAATGGAGGCCCGGATTGGCCGGCACCAAGATTGTGAGTATCGGGTAACATACGGAGCCTCTTCCTAAAACCTCCTGAATGGTTATGAACACAACTGAAAGTTCCCTTTCATAACGTCCGGCTGGTTTCTTCCACTGACTGCCAAGAACATCCTGCGGGCCGCGGCACCAAAGAATGCGTCTCTGTATCAAATAAAAAAAGGCGGCCACACGCAACGTAGAAAAAAACGCACTCGATGAGCTCCAGATTTGCTGTTCAAATCTCACCCTGCGGCTCGTTGACCAGCATCACGCAGCGCAGCAGAGAGGGGAGGGGCAGAGTGAGGAGGGCGGGGTCTGAGTCACCGTTCCGTCTCAGGAGCTCCAGGAGGAACACCAGGACTGCGGCTAGCCGAGGCGGAGGGGCGTGACCTTTAAACCGCAGGAAGCTCTCGCTGGAAGATTGGAAAAAAGGATGAGAGATTTTAGTCTTTTTTATGGTTTTGGGGGAAACCAAGAAATTAACTCGGGTTACGTCCCAAAAAACAACGGATGACTGTGAAAGCCAGGTGGTTGACGGGGCAGCCAGAGACCTACCAGAGCACCTCCAGGATGGTCCTCCTCAGCGCAGCCCCCCGGGGGGTCGGGCTGGCCTCACAGGCGCTCAGGAGCACCGGGTGGTTGGCAATGACGCCCACGGAGGGCGAGGCGGGGAGGAAATGGTTCAGATACCTGAAGGTGACGGAGCGGAGCTGCTGCTTCAGGTGGGCGCCCTGCGCCTGAGACACGCTGCAAGCTACAGACAGACCCTGCACGGGAACAGAGTTAAAAGGAGCCAGTATGAGGAAACATCTCGACAAAGAAAGGACAAAAAGGGGATATATATATATATCGGTCTGTCCTAACCTGTAAATACAGCGGCAGGCTTTCCCTGAGTGCTTTGTCCTGCTGTGTGAGGTTGTGTGGAAGCAGCAGCCCGTCCACGATGCGGAACAGCAGCTGCTGGGCTTTAGATGTGGCCAGCAGGGGGCTCCAGTGCTTCACTATGCAACCTGAATCGAAAAGACCAACAACCAGATTTAGACACAAAATATAAAAATCAACAACAACAGAGTGCTCCACTGTGCACCTACCGACGGCCCAGTAGACCAGCTGCAGCCCCTCCTGGTTCCTGCTGACGAGAGACGGTTTGATGTGTTTCAGGATGTCGCCGATGTAGTCCAGGGCTCTGGTCACCATCGCCGAGCGCTCGGACAGAACCTGCAGTCCGCCGTAGACGCCGCCGACGGCCTGCACACCACCACGCAGCAGATGAGAGGGAATCCGTGCGAATACAGGCTGCTGTGGCCACGAATACGTCACGCGTAGTAAAAGGTGATCCAAGACGGAGGATCCGCTGGATTCCTCAGGTCTCTCAGGACGGGGGGGGGGGGGGACAGGGTCGGGACATTGAATATCTTTCAGAGACCCGCGTGGCCATGCGTTACCTTGACAAACAGCTCCAGGGCTGCAGCGGGCTGCAGCCTCGAGGCTGTGGGATGGAGGCCGGCCCTCTGCAGAAGACCGTCCACCTCGGGCAGTCTGAGCACGAGTCGCGTCAGCTCACACAGCTGAACCTCCACGTCGCGGCCTGGAAGCGATGCAGGGCAAGACGTAAGGAAAATGAGAAGATGAGAAACATTCTGCTGCAATGAGACGGGAATGCTTCTCGATTCAGAGCAGAGACGAGGTGTGAAGATTAAGGATTTCCCCTTGAGTACAGAAACGTTTCCTACAATTTGTTGTTGGCGTAGCCTGTCGCCTTAAATGATTTTAAAAAAGAATATTCAATGTATTTGTTGCGTACTTGTAGGCTGTGTCCTTAAGAGGACAGTGTGCATGCTTATATTCCTTAACTGAGGATTAACACAGGTGATATAAACAATAACCAAAAACAGTCATGGAAACTTCTTTACAGAATAAAAATGTAAATAAACTATTTAAGAAGATTATCCAGGCAAAACCTTTTCATTGTATTACTTACACCTGTCGTGAAGACGGGGCAGAGAAAAATCACCAGATGTACTTAATATGTATGTGGAATAGGAGTATGAGACCTTCCCAGTTTGCTGATCCAGCATGCACCCCAGGAGGCCCACGTGCACCCGCATGGAAGTGCATTCAGCCTGGTGTTTAATGGATGGTTGTTATGTTTTACCCGTTCTGCTGTCGGACCCGTCCGGGTCCTTTTGGAGATGCTGCTGTAGAACACAGCGGATCCAGGCCCTCACCGACAGGCTCTGTGCCGAGCCCGACACCACAGCGGCAGAATCGCGGCTCAGCGAGGACATCAGCTCGCTGGGAAATAAAGACAACAGTAAAGTCCCGCCGGTGTGACGTGTGAAGTTTTTACAGCTATTGGATTTACCGTTCTTTACTTGATGAAGATGTACAGAAACCTCAAGCATTCAATAAGGGCGTGGCCAAAGCCATATACGGGAGAACAGCCAACATTAATGTCAATGTTAAAATTCACGCCGGATGCCCCATTGTGCTGAAGTGGTCATATTTTGTCGTCCTCTGACAGGAGAATGTCTACGCCAGGCCATAAACGCTGAGATCCACTTGTGTCTGAAACACATAAACGCCTCATGCCATCAGATTTCCTTTTAGTCGACGTACGGCTTTTACTGATGAGTCTGGAAGGACGGAAGGAGGTGAACGTTTATATCTAAAAGGGGGGTCATTTAATTACATTTTTCGCGAGAAAGAAAACGTTAGTTCATTTTCAGCAATTACACAGCTTTAAGAGCTCAAAGAGTGCTGGACGGAGGCTTGGCGGGCCGGTGCTTCTAAACAATAAATAAGAGGGGTGCCCTTGTTCTCCGGCTTCATATTCAGGCGGAGCACCTGAACATCACTTGGCAAAACGTCTGAAGAGGACCGCTGAGGTTGAAACAGTCACATCGTGCCCTTGAGTGTGATCGTGGAGATGCACTACAGTTTGGAAGCAGTTTACAGGCACGGGAGCAATTTCTTCCTTCGGACCCATTTCGATCGTACCAAGGACGCTCCCCGCCTCATCTGATCATCAGATGGCACCAATACACCCGCAGGAGTTGTGGGAGAAATATTTTCTTGAGGGCCATCTACTGCGATGGAGCTTGATAGCTGGTCATTTCAGAGGCGTTCATCCTCCCTGTCTGACCGACCTGATGGTTTCCCCCTCAGGAGCGCTGTGATTACACGGCATTAAGAGGCACAAAGTGTGGCCCCCCCCAAAGGGCAACTGTACCTGTTCTGGAGCAGATGGGGGAGGTAGCGGGTTACCAGAACTGGTTGAACCATGTCGTCCCAGCCGAAGCATTGCATGATGGACTGCACCGGGTGGTGCTGCAGGTCCTGGGGGGCGGAGTTCGGCAGATCAAACGCCAGCAGGGTGAAGCCTGAGGAAGACGAAAACAATCTCCCTTTTTGCTGGAAGTTCTTGAAAGCAGCGTGAGAATGTGGTCCTGACTCATTCATTCTCTGTGATCATCAACTCATCCTCCTTCCTAACTACCACACATCTTCTCCCTGACAAATCCTCTCCACTCAGAAATGGTCGCCCCACCCCCCACCTCTTCCTCCTGGCGGGCGTTACCGACCTGCAGCAGCGTCGGCCAGCTGTGCCGGAGGGGTCTGGGACAGGCGCAGGCTGCGCAGGAAGGGGAAGAAGTGCGCCCAGAGTGCGGCTGCTACCGCTAGGTGGCGCTCTTTCACCGCCCCGCCGTTACCAGGAGGCCAGGCCGGGGGGGGCGCCGACTGGACACTGCGCTGATGGACCCGCCTGGAAGGACACACAGAGGAAGCAGATAAACAAATCTGTCTGACACAAAATCCAAAGTCGGCGGTGTGCTGGTGTGTGCAACACCATCCAACTCCGCCCTCCCAAATCCCTTTATTTTTTCGCTCCCCTGTTTCTCCCTTTCACTCCTCTTTCTTCTTCTTCACGTGTTCTGCCTTTCTTCTCTCCTGGGGGATTAGGGCGTGCGGCGGTGCGCTGCAGCGTGGAGGCAGAGGTGGGGAAGGAGAGGAGGATATCATAGGCCTAGAGTGCAGCGGCCTAATGCTGATCCCCCCCCACCCTGTACACAGACCAGACTTTGGCTCCTCTGGCTCATCCCTGGCTGTGGCCCCCGCCGCTACCCGCAGCCCCACAGTGGCTGGCTTTAGCCCAGATAAGCAGCTGAAGGAGCTGTAATCTCATTTAGACTGGAGATGATCCTCCTGTCCCCCTCGTTCGCCCCGGCCGGGATGGGGAAGGAGGAAAAAAGAAGAGTACCCCCCTTCTATACCATCCTCAACCACGCACTTTAGCCTGCCTATGGTACACACACACACACACACAGCAGCGCCTTCCCTTCCAGCAAGGTTGCATCTAATCCAGGGAGAGCTGAGACAATCGATTAGAGTCTGAATTCATTAGCCTCGTTACTACTGCGGAATGGGCCTTTCACACCCATCAACCCTCATTGTACAAGACATCATCAGAGACCCCACTTAATCCTCCTCGCTGCGGCTTCCTCCAAGCAAGTGTACACACACGCTAACACACACACACACGGCAACACACCATTAGGGACCCTGTTTAACCCTTCCCCCATCTGCCCCCATCACACAGACAGATACAATACAAAATACAGCATCCTAACAATGACAGATATCAAACAACACACTTGGGCCTAAGCTGACTTTGTGTGCAATAGATTGTCCGTGTGTCCTATCAAAGAACATGTTAGTGAAATAGACCAGTTGAATTTCCCCTAAAATATCCGGTAAAAGGTCTTAATGCTCAGGAAGCAAAACAGGGGTCCTCGTGCTTCCTCAGACCCGAGGATTACTTGTCCCGACAAACAGATCCGACGTGGTGTGCCAAGGCCCACCAGCGACACCCCCGTACTGCCACGGCAGAGCGCCGTGGGAAGGAATAGAACTGGGGAATTACGCCCCGGCCTGGCTTCCCGCCTCAGCACCATGACGATGGCTATCAAGAGCCAACGTCGGGAGCCTCGGCGTCCACGGGCAGGATAATCCTCTTAATGTGTGCGGGTTCCACGCCGGCTCTCAGCGGACATAATGATGCGCGGGCTGAATTTGCTAGGCTTCATAATTGCCCATTAATTGTGAAAGAAAGGGCATTAATCACAAAGAGATACCGAGAATTGACAGGACTTAAAAGAATTATGTCTAATTTGGTGGGACGGATTGGAAAGGGAGAACATTTTTTAGATTTGGTTAAATGGGTAAGCGTGGTCGGGGGCACAACAGAGACGGCCTTTGGGATTTTTCTTCTTCTCTCTCTTCTTGGCCATTAATGTGTAAATGTGTGCCCTCCAACCCAGAGATCTCAGATGAGAAGTTTGGGAATTTAGTCAAAGCTAACAAGCTACCATGTTTGAAGAACACTGGAATAAGAGACGATGACACTCAGGTTAGTGCTTCCCTTTTGCTGTGTGGGCACAGGCAGGTGTGCGTGTTTCAGCTCTTTTATTAACCTTCTCTATTTGTCCCGTTTGTCCATCGCGTTGAACTGTGTGCAAATGTAAATACTTAATTACTACGTTAAACTGAAAATCTACGGGGAAAGTTCCTGAGTGAAAAGCCTTCCAGTCTCTGATGTGCCGATCTACGCTCCCTTATCGGTTTCCACCTGCACACAATAAACACACAGTTTCGGCTGTGGCTCTCTGACCTTCCGCCGGAGGCCGAACGAGTAACGGACACCCGTGTCCCGCGGCTGAACTCGTCCCGCCGCCCTACTGACCACGGCCCCAGCGCCACCAACAGGAGGGTCCACGCAGGGTCCCTCGTGGCTGTAACTCTACGCGGAGCCTCGCCGGCACCCGGTGAGGGTGACACAGGGGCTACTGGGTCTGACTGTCGGGGCGGGGGGGGGCGGGGGGCCCTGAATGCAACACAAAGCCTTTATACAGACACTCATTCCTGCTGACAGCACAATCCACCCATTGTCCGTATTAGAAGCGAGTGGACTCTGGAGGCCGGGTCGGGACGAGCAGGAGACACGCTCTCCTCTGCCGGGGCCTCTGAGCAAGTTTTCATAGAAGTGTGGAAAACATTTGTCTGAATCCGTCCAGCTAACGGCGAGAGAAAGGAATGAGAGAAACCGAGGGAGGGGGGGGGGTGAGAGCTTCCCGCGGGCCTGTGGGCGTTCACACCGGCGGTCTCACCTGAGCTGCGCGAGGACGACTTGCAGGAAGCTCAGGGCCGAATTCAGCTCCGAGAGGCGGCAGGCGCGCAGCAGCCAATCGAAGCCCTCGTTGAGCAGCTTCTCCTCCGATAGGTCGAGGCTGGTGCTCGTCTCGAAGACCTCGGCCACGCCCTCCAGGTACGACCCGAGGGGCCCCCAGAGGGCCAGTCTGCGAGAGACCTCCGTGGTCTTGTCGTAGAACTCTTTGGCTGTCTCGCTGAAGGACGAGGCCAGCCAGGTGGCCTGCGCACCAACATCCAGACCCCTCTCCTGGGAGGAACGCAGGTGATGTCAACAAAAACACCCGGTGGAATATGTAAATTACCAGAAAACGGCGATTTATCCGAATTATCCGAATGTACGAACTCTACCTGGAACAACAACAGCAGGGACAGCTGTCCCCTCCAGACCAGGGTGCGGTGCCCGGGGGGGCAGTTAGAGGGGAGGAAACCCAGCAGCTCACAGGCTCTGCCCGCCACATCCTCCAGCTCCACCTGCCTGGCCACCACCAGAAACAGCAGCAGGAAGTTCATGAGGCCGGCTTCCTGTAGCTCCTGCATCTTCTTGGAGGAGAACTTGGAAAAAATCCTGAAAAAAAAACAGGAGAGTTAAAAGTAGTGGGAGTTAAAAGGAAAAAGAAAAGGAGAGAAGTGTGGCACTATGATGTGGTCTGCTGGAGGAAACAGTGGTCAAAGATAAGGGCTGGTTCTAAATGACCGTCTGCCCTTTATAATATCGCTTAATCTGGGTTAAAATAAAAAAGGCCAATTTAATTTGTTCTTTACTCGCACTGACCAAGAGTTGGTCAGTGCGAGAGGTGATTTGTTCGTCTGAAACCTTCTGACTTTAAATGCTGACTAACTGATCTTCCGCCCCCAGCGTGCATCCCACCACCTGCCTCCCATCGCCCTCTCAGCTCCAGGGGAGAAGCTCGCCTGCATGGCCTGTATGTGTGTGTGTGTGTGTGTGTGTGGAGGGGGAGAAAGAAAAAAAAAAAGAAAAAATAACTTGAGAGGGGGAGTAAGCAGGATCTAACAGCGTGCTTGGTGGTTCTCTCACCCAGCGCGCTGTTAGATCCTGCGGGCAGTGTGGAGAAATGCCTTTAAAGATCATGTTAAATGTCAGAGACACTCAGACACACAGCAGTAGGCGCTTGGTCCCTCTCTCCACAGCCAAACCAATTTACTGCAACACCAGAGTGAGATCAATAAAAGTACACACACACACACACGCTGCCACACATCCAGCATGCCGGCAGGAAAACAAAGAAGGCAGGAGCACCCCTCCCTTTCCTTTTCACTCCACCTCCCAAGCAAAGAAGCGGCCCACACAGGCGAGTGGAGCAGCTGCTGGGTCAAAAACACAAACAGACAGCATCCCAAGACAAACTCAGTGTAAGAAGTGTGACTGGTTTAAAAGGGAGGGACACCCAAGTCAGCTTAGCAACACCCACGGAGGAGCCCGAAAGGGGCAAAAGGTGGCCGAGCATGCAGTCGGAGTGTGAGAAGAGGAAGATTTAAATAGATGAAGGGGTAACGCGTATCGGGGATACAAGCGAGGATTTATCTGTGTTCTCCCAACTTGCCTCCCAGCCTGTTTGTTTATTCCGGACAGCTTTTTTCCCCCCCATCGAGCAGATGCTCCTAACTGCCAGCGCTGGAGATCAACGCGCTCGCCGTCGCTCCCATTAATGCGGGCAGCGCGGGGGTCCCAAAGAGCCCGGGCCGGGGGTAGGGGCGCTGGCGAAGTGTTGGAGCAATACGGGGGTGTGGGGGCGGGTGGAGGGAGGAGGGAACTGGACCTGTCCCAAGTGTGACTGTTGCCAGACTGCCTACCACCCACATCTCTCCACTCCCTTACGCCACACGAGCCCACCCCCACCCTCTCCCCTCCCCTCTCTCGCTGTGTTGGAAACCAACACAGCTTCGTTAAGGCGAATTAACCGCCACGCTCGTTAGCTAATTAGCCCCCGTGTCTGCAGTGCTACCGAGCACATTCCAGACAGAGGGAAGTCATTAGGCGGATTTATCCACGGCTCGCTCTCTCTCTCTCTCTGGCACCCGGCCGGTCCGGGACCCGGGATGGTCCAGCGCTCCGTTCTGATGTGCACATGAGCCTGTGATCTCTCCTCTTCGCTTTCTTACTTTCCCCTCACAAAGACACTCTAACACCATCCAATAGCCTCACACACTGATCGCCATGCCACCGCTCTGGGGAGCAGCTGCAGAGTTCGTGTGTGTGTGTGTGTGTGTGTGTGTGTACACGCGTGCACTTGTGGGAGGCTTCTTGGCTCTGGTTTGTACTGAAGAGCAGGTGGTTGACTCCTGAGACACCTGCTCCACCGGGGGGGCCTGAGTAAATATCAAAGACGCACCGGGAGACCGCTGTGCACCTGGCACGCACACAAACAAGCCCGAAATGCATGATGGCAAGCAAACACACATGTTGTTTGTGTATTCATGCAAGTGTGCGTGCATACGCACAAGAAGATCTACGGAGGAAAGGGGAACGCATACGGAAACCTGGCCCTCATTAGTAAACGTTTCTCACAGCTTCTATTCCACGTTTTCCCCATTTACCCTTTCTCCAAAACAAGGATGGCGCGGGCCGCCCTGAGACCGACTTTACACGACGAGGAGGGAGCGTGGAGGAGCGACAACCACAAAGGCTCCCGGACTCCTCTCTCCGTACTCACCTCCCTTTGATCTGTCTCTGCGGGACTCCGCCGGCTCGGCCCTGGCCGAGGCACAGCGCCAGCACCCGGAGGAAGACGTGGAAGGAGCTGGCCGAGCGGTACAGCTGGGTGTGTCCCGGGGAGCGCAGGGGAGCCGGCGAGCAGCAGCTGCGGGCCTGCTCCAACAGGGCCATCGGCGTCTTGCACAAAGTGCCCACGCCGGACATGCCGAGCCAGGGTACGAGGAATGAAGCACTCTGGGACGGAGGGACAGAACGTGATTGGTGAGGGAGACTGTGCAGGCGTCGGTGAGGACACGGAGGACGACATGCCACATGACTTCTCTGTAATGCCGCGGTCCTCACCAGATTCTTGCTGTAGTAGTCCCAGAGGACGGAGACGGCGCTGGTGCTCGGCTCCCACAGCAGGCAGAGACTGAGGCAGCAGTGGACGTGCATCCTGACCTGCTCCTCTGGCAGACCTCCCTGTTATGAGACACATACACACGATTACTACTAAAGCCACACACGCGCGCACAAAATGAATGGAATTTGAAGCAGTACTGACCTTGGGGTTGCAGGTAACTTTGAGCAACTCCTCCACAAAAGTCCAATTATCCCCCACAGGTTTCTGTGAGTGCAGATAGAATAGGATAGATTCTTTAAAAAGATATCGAACTAAATATATTATAGCGGTAGTTTGGATTTTTTGAACTGGGGTTGTATCCTGTACCTATATATAATATATAATAAACCATATATATATATATATATAGATATATTTAGACATTAGAACCCAGGAATATCTTTATCAATTGTACTGTAGTGTACCCATATTAAGAATACTTCATCACACAGCCCTTTTCCTATGAGCTGAAGCTTAATAATCTGTGCTCTCTTCAAAGCCACTAGACTCATGCAGCAGTAGTCCAGTAACTCCTGTGTTCTTACTCTTGTTACTCTTACTCACTGTTTTTAAAATAATCCTGTGTCTCTGAATAGAAAACAGAAGTATTGAACGGCTTCTCTTTTCTGACCAAAAGAAGGTTGAAGGTTTTTTTTTGTGGTTGTCCTTTCTTCTAGGTGGCTTAAAGTCCTTCTTATTGTTTTGCTGGCCGTGTGGATGGCGGTACATGGCTACGTGCCGAAGCCAGTATCCCTGCCTGATTGTCTACAACGGGGCGACCAGTATCGACCGGCATCTACAGTAGGAATCACGGCTAATAAGTATCCCGAAACAACTCACTTCAAAAAAATCAAAACAATCCCAACATGATGACGCGTAAGCACCAACATCATCATGTGAAATGAAAGATTCTGTGCCTCTTACCTCGTACTGGAGGGTGCCGCTCCGACTGTACTGGCCTAACATTGCGACGTGAGTGACCAGCCACCACGTGAATCCCAGAGGGTCCTTACAATGCGTCGGGAGGCCACCGAACTGCTCTGCTGCTGGCTTACCGGACACCAGCGGCCTCAGCAACGAGTTCATGTAGCTCCAGAAAGACTGCGGCAAGACAGACACGGGCCGATTGTGAATGGAAAGACTCACATTGCGTTATGCGAGTAGAGAACGTGTCTCGGTTTGCCCCACCTGTGTGTGCAACACTTTGTGCCGGTGTTCCAGAAGGTGCATGAGCAGGACCCACAGCTCTTTGGTGCAGGAGCACAGGTGGTGATAGCTGCTCAGGGCCTCTGTAGGCCTCACCTACAACATCAACCGGATCCATTGAACACTGTACGCTCCCAACTGCAGTTCTGTTCTACATGAAGGCCATTCACCAGGAGCTTACACAAATAGTTTCATCATGCAAAAAGTGTGCTTTAACGTTATTGTCATCGTCCAGTACTTCTACACCTTAAAAAGGGATCATGCTCTGAGGTAAGGCACAGAAGCCAAACTGATATTCTGCATGGGCCATCTGCAGCCTATTTCCATTTTCTATCAACCAAGCACTAAATGCTGGAATTAACATATTTTATACAGCATGGGTTTTATTTTTGAGCTAAAAAAAACAAACAAACATAAAGGGACCTAGAAATACTGCTGGTACATCTCAACTGAGATGCTAATGAGTGGCGGACCGCCGCCCACCTTGCTGTATTTGCCCATGGCCAGACCAGTTAGGTCACACAGCAGGCTGCACAGGTGCTCTTCAAACAGACTGGTGTCAGTCAGGTTCTCTCCCGTCAGGTTCACAAACTGGTGGGCGTACACCACCTGGCCTGGAGAGGAGGACAGGTAAAAAAAAAAAAGCACTAAAAAGCCTGTTTCCATGCTAATGACGTTTCAAATGAGCTGCAAGTCAGGAGATTACTGCCCACTGCGATGCCACGGACCAGCCGGTGGACCATCATTATGTCTCTAGATTCCAATACTACAAAGTACAACAAATCTCTACAACATAAGTGAAATATTACATTTTTATATTTGCACTGCGTCGTCTACTTCCTGTCCACTTACCTTGCATCTTGTGACCAAGTAAGTGAAGGATCTCCAAGACTGACCAGTGGATGTCAAGATGAAGGTGCAACAAATGCCAAGAGGGAGGGAAAATCTGGAGGAGAAATAAAGCTCTAATGTCAGTAGTAGGACATCCGCTTTAAGCATAGTTCTGAATAAGGAGACTCTTTAGGGCTATAAAAAAAGCCATCAGTCATATCTCTTAAAAGAAAAGATCTCCTTTCCAACTGCGCATCACACACACACACACCTTTCCCGGGTTTGGTATTGTGAAGGCACTTTGAACGTTGGCTGGCAGGTCTTTGAGTCGTCCTATGAGGAGGGTGATGCCAAACAGCTCCTCCAGAAGAGCAGAGGGGAACTGAGCCTCCCGCTCTTCATACAGGTGCGACGGACCTGCGTCCAGGGAGCCGGAGGGTTCCAGGTATCTGGACAGACGCAAAAGGACGATTTATGTCCACATGAACAAACAAGGTGTAAGCGGCAATAAAATGTAGCGACAGCGACATTTGGGTTTGTGGTACTGATGTTAACAGTGAATGTGTGAAATTACCTGTGCAGGAAGACTTTGACATACTGAAGAAAAGAAACACACTGCTGTCTGAGATCCTCTGCTTCATAGTGGAGGTTTCCCGCTTGACCTACAACACACGAGGGAAGTTGTGGGAAATATTTCTCAATCGTATGTAAAGCATCAGATATCAGACATGACAAACTCTTAGAATTGAGCTCAACAGTCTAACATGTTGAAACGGATTCTTTAGTGAGCGAACTTCAGAAGAGCGAACCCATGCACACATTTTTACATATATCTATACATATACATCTGTTGCTGCCGCTTCCTCGGTTAATCTTAGATACCTTATTTGCATCATTGCGTCATTTTTCTAACTGATACTGTGACAGTTAAGACAAACTGTTCAATTGTTGTTTTTTCTCACCTTTTCTAGAAGAAATGGATGCTGAAAAGTAAAGGTCTGAGTATTTGCTACAGTGCAGATTACATAAAGCACAAACTTACCGAAGTCATGCGAGCTGGACTTCACCAAGGACTCCAGCCGGTAAACCTTTTGTCTGAAACATAACAAAAGAAAGACACTAAGACCAGTGATATGGATGTGAGTGACCCGTAGTGCATAGTATTTAAAACAGACAAAAAAGGGCTCTCCATTCTGTTATTAGCTTTGGGTGCCATTGAAAAATGCATTCAGATTAGGTTGATCCGCTTTTATGGCAACAAAAATTAACATCAAAACTGGGTTTGTTTTAAAAAGAAACCATAACCGATTTGACATCTCGGTTTACCTGAACAGACCAAAAAGAGGCTTTGTAGATTCCACCAATGCCATCTCCGTGACCCAGGGGAAGCCAAAGATCTCCACCGTGTCCGTCTCATAATCTGCCGGGGCCGGGTCAAGACGCAGCAGCAGCCTACCGAGCAGAGACAGTCAAATAAAAGTCATTAATTGAGGCTTTTCTTCTGCTCTCCTGTGACAAACGAGCACTACCGAGCTGACCGTGGAAAGGAATTCAATGCAGTTACTCGGAAAAACCCACAGACCTGTCAACAATTTTCAATGAGACGCATTCTCCGTCTCGATGCTTTGTGACCGACAGTGACAGACAGACAGGCAGACAGTGACTGTACCGTTTCAGGGAGCCTCTGGCGGCGTAGCCATCAGGGGCGAGCGCTGCTGAGGCTTCCTGCTGGGTCTCGGGGCAGCAGAAACACGGCGGTCGGGCTGGGGTCAGCTCACACAGGCTGCCTGATGCGAATGGAGACACTGGCGGGGTTAGGGATTGGCTGAAGTCGTCCTCCATGGTGCCGGTGAGCTGTCAGTAGCACCTTTAATGAAGAAAACCTTGGATTGAGACAACACACGTTAGCTTACACTTTGGCTAAACTAAAACATCTGGCAATCGATCTAGCCTTGATTCAAAACTAGTCAGTAGCCACATGCTAGCTAGATGTCAAAGCAGATATTTCACAATGCAACCCACAGTGTGTAAAATAACTGCTTTTTATTATAAAGTGTTAACTGTCTCCAGAACGTGTGTGTGTGTGTTTAAGTTATATTCGGTTCTTAAGGAAACGTCTGTGTTAAACTGTATAGCAACGTGAACTGATATCGTTATTAATACAACGACAGAAGCGTTTCAAACAGGGAAACCAAACACGGCGGCAACGAAAGACACGCGGCTGTTACGAGAAGTTTACAAACCGTTCGCTGGTTGAGTCGTGTACTATTCCGTAAAGCTAAAGCGAAGAGCGGAGGTTACGCGGTTGTCATGACTGCGTTGTTTAGGTTTTCGGTCTCTCCCGCGCGTCCATTGCGCGCGTGCGCACGCTCGCAGCGTGTCCAGTGATTGGACGGAAGTTGGGAGTGGGCGTGACCCCGCCGCGTCACCCCGAGAGGAAGCGAGCGGTGTCCCCGTTGCACGCTTCCTCCGCCGCACTAGCGGGCCATGTGGTGATGCGCTCTTTTTTTTTTTTTTTTACTATATTTTGCTTGTTTTAACGAATTTGTCGACTTTTTTTATGAAAGAGCAAAGAAAAATGTTCCAAAGTCACAGTGACGAGCTCTCTTTTTTTGCTTTACCCTCACTGGACTTTTATGTAGTTTAATTAGGCAAACGTTTGTTAATATGTTTATCTGGTCTTTGGTATCACATACACTCGGAGTTCAAGTTTGCTTAATTTGCATCAAATATATCTGATGTAGTATATATAGAAACTCACGCCAGGAGCACAGGTGCTTGTAAATTGTTTCACCTGCTCCTTGCCACGACTTATTTAGACCCGAAGTTACTTTGACCCTCACATTCTCACCGCGGGGCTCTCGACTAAATGAATACTAAATAACGCAGCGGTTCGAGTCGAATTTTATCCACGCTAACCCTAATTTCCATATGCAGATCTGTCTCTCCCTACAGTCCCCCTCGCCATCACACCGTTTCTTGCATTCTAATGCATTCTCGCATCTTTCCAAAACCCCCCCTTCGCCGTGGATGAGCTCGCTTTTGTCGACTTACGGGTCGTTATTTCTACACGTTTGACTTGCCCAGTGCGGAGAGGCGCTATCGGTGCGCTGTTTTGCATGCTCTAAATGTGCACGTTTTGATAGCCGGTAGTCAGCGGAGACAATAAAAATGAACGCGTCGGGAGATTCGTTCCTGTGCGATGCAGCGAAAACCCGCTCTGCCTTCAGCAGGAGACAGTCCGTCTGTGTGAGGGCTCTGTGGCCACCAACAGAAAGGTAAACGCTTACTCTTTTTTTTCCTATCACTGCAAAGCCATAGTAAATGGAGGGAGGTCTAAACACCCCCCCCGCTCCTTCAGGCAGTTTCCTAGCTTTGACGCACCATGTTGAGTAAATTGAGATTTACAGACATTCGATGATAGGAAACTTAATTAGACTTGATAAACGTAATTAAGTGCGTGACTACTGAGGTTTACGTGTGGGCGAGGGTTCTACAGAGACCGCATCCTCCCAAACGAGGACCCACTTTCAAGTACAATAATGGTCCGGAAAAATCCGACCACACAGGTGTCCATTTTCTCCCTGATTGGACCTCGTGCATGTTGTAGATGGGCGGAGCTAAAGTGAGGATACACCTGGTTCCTCACGAGACCTTTTGCCTTCCAACCATAATAATGGATCGTGGGCTATGGCCCCCACAGGACAGCTGCTGGGGGGGTTACACGGCATTTCTGCACAGTCAATGTAAAAAACAAACAAAAAGTGGGGTCCTGCTCTTGTGTATCACTATGCCCTTTTTACTGCTGTTTTTAATCGTATCCCAGCGACTTTTGCTACTTTTAACACATGCAAAAGCAGATCCCAACAAACAAGGTGCACCTCTTTTTAAATGTGATGAATCGCTGCCTGTTTGCATCTGGTTTGTCGACTCTTCAGTTCAACGGTGCATGTATCCCAATGTGGTAACGTGTTCCAGATTTTGGCAAAAAAAAAAAATCACCAAAGTCGTGAGGAAATTGTTTGATGCCGTTACTGTTTATTGTTTTAATTGGCGAGACAAAGAACGAGTTCTATCTTATTCAACTGGAAACGCTTGCTAACACCACGTCCTGGTCCCCGTGCCCAGTGAGCTATGAACCGACATTTTACTGTTTGTCGGACACTTTAAATAGTTTGACTTCAAAACAGCCTTTGGTAACTTCTGGTTGCTGTAATAATCTGGACAGAGTAAAATAATGTTATCCTATGACCGGTAGTTTGACCTCTGGAAATCCTGTACCATATAATTCAACCATTAACTGCCCCCTTTTTTAAGGAGCATGGTCAGAGGCTTGTAATGACTTTGCATAATGAGTTACATTCTCTTTTTTTCCCCCCCATCATCTACTTTCTAAAAGATCTCTACATTGTGCAGGGGAGACTGCTAGTCCCTTTTATCTCCAGAAAAAAAAAAAAAAACCTTGTGGCTACAGTTTGATCAATTAAACTCCTGAAAGGGCCCCCTCCCTCATTTCATTATTCTGCCTGAGAGGAATATAAAGTTATCAGTCTTCCTGAGCGATATGAGGACGGAAATAAGTAGTTTGTCTATAAAAATGTCCAGGTACTTTATCAGCGTCCCAGAGGGCCCCGAGGGCCTGAGGCCCCGACACTGTTCAACGTGGCTCTCCTGTGCTCTGCCTAACTACCCTCCCCCCTCCTCCCCTCTCTCCCTGTCTACTCCATCTCTGCCCGAAGCCTGCTCCTCGCTGGGTGGGGTGTACGCTGGCGGCCCTGCACCTCCACTGGGATTGACTGGGGCCCGAGCCCCTGTGAGGTTATCGATTTCAATCAGTGGCCTGGGAGATTGGAGCTGAATGATGCTGCAGACTTTAAACGGTAGTCCGCTGCACTGTTTGTTGTTTTGTGTTTGAAGGGGGGGGGGGTGCTGCTGCTGCAGGAGGAGGCACTTTGCTTTTGAAGGAAAGTCCGATAAACACACAAACAGAATTATATATAGTGCGAGAGATCTTAATCTTCTAGTTTGGAGACACTGTGTCAGTGGGGGTTTCTGGCAATGAAACCGCCTCAACAGAACCCACAACTTCTGACAATACATTTCATATCAACAATGGTTTTAGGCTATAAATTAACTATTAGTTTTCTTCATCAATTAATCTGCTGATTTTGTTTCTATCGAATGGAGCTACATATTTTTGGCAGCCCGGTGAGATTACACAGCAGCTGTTTGGCAAGTCACTTTAATTTAGTTTTAGTTGGCCAGTATTCTGCTTAATTCCCTTACTGAAAGAGGTATATAGTAGGAGTACTGGTGGTATTGTAGTAGTACAAAGAGCTACAGAGTATGTATGGGTTCTGACAGATAAATGGATCGAATCTTTTTCTATAATGGTTTTAGTTTTTGGTCCGTTTGATTTATACAACCAAACTGTTTGTGTTTATGAACAATATACATCCTACAGGTTGTGCATATAGTGTTGTTGTAGCAATGAGTTTCCTAAAACACCTGGATGGTAAAAGCATTATTTATTGTAAAATGTCAAAAGATAGTAAAAAAAAAAAAAATCGCATGGCCTAGTTTTCAAATTCCGATTGCTGATTTTGTGCGACTCCGAGTCACAAATCCTAAAATATTCAGTTTGATGTGACTGCAGACTCGCACAGAGACGGCACATGTTGACATCGGGGAAGCCGGAACCCCAGAATGCTATAAGCAGCTGCTTGAAATGAGACTTAAACCATTAAAAGATGACCTCTTGCCAATTGACTAATCAATTGATCGGCTCTAATTCGAGGCAGTCTGTTAGTGTGTAAGAGCTGTACATGTAGAAAACACCCGCCCGAACACATCAACCTCCATGATTGCTCTCCTAATCGCGTTCAGTGTAAACTAATGTGTGCATAAAGACCGTGACCGACCTCCCGGGTCAACATTTAACGTGCGTGACATAACCCGGGGCGGGGCATGTGGGGGTGCACTATTCTTCTAATGTGCATCGGGTGCTTTTTTCCCCCGTGTTGAGTCGGTACTGAGAAGCGTTTTGCGGGTGAAAGCTTTTTGTGGCGTTGTCGTTCACAGGAAAGCGGTGGCTCAAAGGAAGCACAGATAAAAGTTCCTGTTTTGCTTAAAGAGCAAAGTTAGTTTGCACAGCGGAAAGTGCTGCCGCTTCTCTGCTCTCAGCCGCATTTGCATCAAGGCCGGGAGATTAAACGTGTGGGTTGGGAGCCGGAGAGAGTGCGTTAGTCTCCCTCTTCCCCCGGTGCCAGAGTTCTAGCTTTCATCAGCACCGGGTGAGAGATTTCTCCTGGACGTTCCACTCTCCGGGGCTACAGGTGGGAGGCTGTAGGTGGCAGAGCACAGAGGAGTTGGCCGTGGGCAAATTGCTTCACGATTGCCAATGTTCAATACTCGGCGCTCGGATGCACAATCCCACACTCGATCAACTCATTTGTGCAGTTAGACGTATTCAGAGTGTTATGGTAATATTTGAAATCGTAGGTGTTTGTTTTTTCTAATGTAGATGTTCCTAATGTCCGTTTCTAGTCTTCGGTGTGAAGAGCCACGGAGCCAGAGCATACACAGTTTGACTACTGTTGAATATCATACCGATTCAGCGTCTCAAACGTGATAATCCAATGCTTCTCCCTGTCATATATAATAGTACATTCATTATCTTTTGGAGATTTGGACTCTCGGGCAAACAAAAATTGCTAGAATGTGTCATGTCAGCCATTTTTGCAAGGCATCTCTTCACTGAATAAATGTTATTGATGGCTTTCATGCCAGTGTCTCACTGATGATACTTCTCCAAACGCACTCCGGACATCGTAATGCAATTGAGGAAATTGCTGTCAAATTGTCCCACAACCTGCATTGTTGATGTGAATTGGTAAAAAGTTTTTCTGCACTTCCTCCTCCATTTACATTTCCAAAGGCTCCATGTTCAGTGCAGCCCTGCTGGTTGTTGGCTGCCTGCTGCTGCAGAGGAATCCAGTGACCACAGAGGGGCATCGTGGGACCAACCGCCATGTCTTCTACGCGCTTCGAGTGGACGGAGGCCCCGCGGCCGCCAGAGCTCTGGCCGAGCAGCACGGACTGGAGTTCATACTGCGGGTCAGTGCGTGTTTAAGAGACCCTTGTTGTTGCCTCCACATGTGGGCCTGGATTTCCTATTTTCTAAATCCAGGTTCAGTTTTTCTCTTTTTAAAATTTTTTTTTCTTGCTTTTAAAGAGCTGGCAAAGTGCTGACTGCTGTTGCCTATTTGAGAGATATCCGACTTTCCTCAAATTACAGCAACGTTTGTGAATATTTCATATCTGATCAAAGATGCATAGAGTTGCATAGAGTGGGCCGTCCACACACACACACACGTGCTCTAAAATGTGCACATAAGTACACACTCACTTCTATCCAGCCAACCTCAGTTTACGCCTGTGAGAAACTATTAAATGTGCATTAGGCTTTGGAGGTGATTGGGTATTTGCTTTGATTCGTGTAACTTATCCATACCCATAATATAATGTTACTTTTATACCTAAAAAATGGCTGCAATAGCAAGAAGGGTTCAGTCGCCTTGGTTAGGTGGACAGAAATGATAAGAAGGAGCAAAAGAGCAAAACATATTTTAAAATGAACTTCTTCTTCTCTTCATACATTCCATACATGTGCTTCATTCAGGGTTCTGAAAGTAGAGTATTGTTTTTAACTCCTTCTTTTCAAAGAGCCAACACAGATTCCTGGGATAAGGAATATGAGTAAATAGGATTCGGATCCACTCCAATGTACTGGGTTCTTCCTTTCCCCCTGCAACGCCCTTCCAGCACGTTGGAGAGTGCAGACCTCGCCGAGGCCTTCTCGCATTGTTAACTAAACTCACAATGATTTGATTATCCGCCGTGGGATTCAGATCTGCTCCAATATCTTCTTTGGCCGATGCAGCCATCCAGCAAGATTCATCCTAATCTGGTCCGTAGCGCTTCCATAATCCAACAAAAAAAATAACTAAGCCCCAAAACTTCACTTCTTTGGGTAATAACGAAAGCAAAACGTTTTTTTTTAACATTTGGGTGTAGATGGAGCCCTACAGTCAGAAAACATTCCATCACACCCAGCCTCTCCGAGAGTCCCCATGAAATCTGGTGTCTCTTCATTGATTAAAGGCTATTGTGCATGTGTTCTTTTGGCCGGCATGTACAGTCTGTGTGTGTGTGTGTGTGTGTGTGTGTGTGTTTTGACATGATTGATAAGAGTTGGAGGGAGGTTCCGCCGGCCTGATGTGAGGCTGTGAGCAGCGCTGGCCCTGGGGAACGGGGACGCTAGCTCATTTCAACCTTGGCCCCGCTGCCTCTGCCGCTGCTGCCTGGTTCATGAATAAAACATCTTTTTGACCTTTTATCACGAGTGTATTGGACAGTCCACCCCCGTCTCTGTCTTCCTCTCTGCCAGTCCCTCATGCATGCGCACAACCACCTCTGCCTTTACCTGCATTGTTGTCTGCTCTTGCTTACACCACTGATGATGCAGTGACTCCCTGTAATGTTTGATACAAACGCAAAACCATTATTTCATACACATCAATTCACATACGAACGCGGCGCGTTGAGGCCGTGTGGTTCTGTTTATGTTCTGATCTCATATTTGCAAAATTGTGCATCAACCCTGCAGCAGTCGATCCTGCAGTAATCCATTGTCAAGGATACGCAGTAAGCGTGTTAATAAGACATCCAACCCCAAAGCCAACATACCCTGAGAGGAGCCTCAAACAACCCCCCCCCCCCCCCCCCCACCCACCAGGTCCAATCAGCTGACTGGTTTTCTCCTACCTGTCTGTCGCCAGAGGCTGATGCTAAATGTCACTGACACCAAATCGCCTTTGTTAAGTCAAACCTATTGTAAATATAGTGATATCAAAGAGAAGCCAGCACTTGACAATTTGCCGTGTGTGTGTGTGTGTGTGTGTGTGTGTGTGTGTAATTATTGAAGTGGAATGAAAAGTCTGACAATCCCCTGCTCCAGCTTGGGAGGATTCCAGCAGTAATGCAGCACGAGCGGAATGGGAATCAAATGTCTCCATGCCGGCACTCAACATACTGTTGGTCTCTTTGATTTAGTGTTCAGCATCCAGGAAAATGTCATCTCGTCTCGCCGCTGCGCAGACTTGACATATCCATTTTGCAACTGTGGAACACCGAGCAAAAACAAAGCCAAATACCCGCGATGACGTCTTCATGCCACACGCACAGATCCGCTGTGATGCATTACAGTTTGTTGCTTTTTTCGCAGGTGTCTCTGGTAGCAGACTCACTGGAGCCTTTCCCCTGGTCTCTTTATGAATTGTAAATGCGTCAGAGATGCTGTTTATCTCTGACTCGTCTTCCACCTCGCTCATTTAGAAATGTTTAAAGATGGCTTATAGTTTTGTCACCGCTCCTTGTTTTTGTTAAATGGGAGTGTAAAATCGTGATTCAGTGAAACGTGGCCACATTTTAGTCGGGGGAAGAAAAAAACCCAAACACAAGGCAAATGCAGCTCTCCCAGGGAGCTGGTGATTATTGCGGCTGTGTGGCAGTACCGACGTGGATTCAAAGATTACATTTGTTCGAGGGGGAGTCTCGTCTCCAGCCAAGGTTGTGGCGGTTTAATGCAATCATTATGAGCCAGAGAGAAAGGGATGCTTTGACTAGGCAGGTAATAGCAGCCATTACAGGTGCAGGGATCCACACACAATGACAAAGAAAATAAGAACCTGATCGCTATCTGAAATTGATGATTTTCTCTTTCACTTTATGCCGGCACAGAACAACAGCACAGCGGCTTGATGGCACACGCTGATTTCAAAAAGAAGCTTGCAGGCTTACTTACAATAAAGCCGACCCAGATTTCTATTACATCACATGATGCTGCATTGTTTACAGGTCTTATTTCTTGCTTACTTAAGAGTTTGCAAATCCGATTAGAGGCGGATTAGGTCTATGCATTGCATTGTTTTTATTTTAGCTGAGATCGCTGCTTCAAGAATTAAGTGTGTGTGTGTGTGTGTGTGTGTGTGTGTGTTGAACTCTGACTTCCGGAAGTCCCTGGTCTCCAACCGATGGTGAAAGGCCTCCCAGACTCCCCTTCTCTCCAGTGAGGTGGAATACTGCTCGCAGATTAGCATATTATTAGCATACCATTACTGCAGCGCAGCCTGGCTGGCTGTCCGCGGACGTGCTATCGGCTCATCGGGAGATTCAATCTGCTCCATGCCCCCCCCCCCCCCCCTCCCTCCCTCCTTGCCCTCCCCTCATATCCCTCTGTACTCACAAGGTGTTATTTCCATCTAAGTAAAGCAGATGTAATTGAGGTAGAGCGCTGGATTTACCGTCTAAATGAAATCCCACAAACGCGTCGCGATCAGCCGTCGCACACGTTCAGAGAGGTTGTTCTTCCACGTAGCGCCGCATCCAACTCCGAATATCTAATAACCCCCCCCCTCAGAAATGTCCCCAGTCAGACTCTTAAGCCATGTCTCGCCTTACTCTGGACGGACTGCCCGCGGATGATGTGTTACAGGCCGTGTGTGTGTGTGTGTGTGTGTGTGTGTGTGTGTGTGTGTGGCAAACAAAGGCCAATGCGCCACAGTCTTCTCCCTCGCCCCGTCTTCTCCCTTTTCTGTACCGGGGGGCACCCAGGGGGCGCAGAGAGGTACACCAATCCTCTAATGCTTGGACGAGAGGGCCCATTCCATTAGTCAGGCTGCCCGGGGTTCACCGCCGCTCCTCGGCGCGGGCTGGGTGGAGACAGCGAAATGGAAAGCCAGGTGTTGGCCGGGGGCAACGCAGAGGGCAACGCTGCACCAGCTGCATGCTGGGAAGTGCGGCACTTTTATTTAATTTTTTTTTCTTCTTTTTTTTTCTCCCCCATCTCCACTTGTTCCCTCCCTATTTCGATTTGCTCATTCAAGTACACATGCGCACACATTGCATGCACCACACACACACACCCTCTGACTCCCCCTCACCCGCTTTTGTCCCCAATTTTAATTCATTCCAGTAAGCTTTTCTCCATTTTCCTTATCTCTTTCTCTCTCCATCACACACTCATTCACTCACGGCTATCTCCATCTCTTTCATTTTCTCTCTCTCTCTCTTTGCTTACTGCCCCCCCCCCCCCCCCCCCACCTCCCCTCTCTCGCTCCATCTTCGCTCATGCCTCACTCTCATTTATAAAAAGGACTTGACTAAGGAATATGTGGAGGAGATGTGGTTCCCTCCCAGGTGGGAAACTCTGGTGGAAGATGAAGGAGAAGAAGGGGAGGAGGAGCAGAGCAGAAATTACGCTACCACTCCCTCCCTCCCTCCCTCTCTTTCTCTCTCTCTCTCCCCGGGCTGAGATGATGTATGGCTGCAAAGGCCACATGTTGGCCGTGTGATGGATTAAAGCACTTTGTAGGAAAATTACTGAGAGCGCCTCAGCACACCCGAGTCTAGCCCTTAATAAAACTCTCTTCAATATTGAAATGGAGAGAGCGATGGGGAAGGAGTGAGGGCGATAAAGGAAGATGGTGGATGGGAACACACAATAGTCTCTGAGGTGACAATCGCACGTTGTATGGCTTTACAGCGTGATTTTAGGACCAGTTTTAGTTTGGAGTGGATTTAAAAAAAGAGCTTAGAGAGTGAAAGTAAGCCATGTGACGATGTTTCCTTATAAGCTTTGTCCATGAACTTTTTATGTGTGTCGGTTATTCCACGTCTTCTACCCAATGCACAATTAACGAAAAAGTTTCTAAAACCACAGAGAATCCAGTCCAAACCTGTGTAATGTGACAGTGGACATCGGCTTGAATTTTGACCCCTGAAATGCATTTCTGAGAAAATTGCATTTCAGGGTTTAATAAATTGTAAGTTCTGTGAAAGAGCAGATTGTATTTTGTAGGTGTTCTTAACTGAGTGGGTCTCATGAAGGACAGAAATAAGTGGTCTGTAGAAAATTGAGTTATTTTCTCTGACAAATGTGTTGTTTGTTGACTGTCGTATATATGTGTGTGTACATATATATGCGCCTGTAAAATACAGGGAATTTTCCAGTACCACATTTTAGGAGTAAGCAAGGATTGCTTGCATCTGTAAAAAAAAATAGTATCAGCGAGTATCAGTTACTTTTTGGTACATTTTAGATAAATAGACCTTTTTTAAGGGCATTAATTGAGTTGAATGTGCACCAACAATTTTGGACCAACAAAGAACGGGTGCAATTCTACAGTAGCCTTTAACCTGTCATAGTTTAACAGGTGATGAATGCTAATGACTGCTAATAACCAGCTAAAGGCCTCGGGCCTCGAGAAGCTAGCTAAGTTACTGCTATAAATAATAATAAAACCAATTGTGTGTAACAAAACGGGACAGTGGAACGTGGGCCCTTTCAGTCATTCCCCTTGTTTTCTTTTCAAACTGTAGTCGTGTTGAGAAATTTGTCTTTCTTCCGATTGTTCTTAGAACGATCTTTCCTCCCGTTTGTCTCGTCTAGTTTTTGTCCCTTCTCATTGGTTTCACGTTACTGTTTTATGAGGACCTGTCCGGGCGCCTAGGCGTGTTAGAGTTGTGATAAAGTGGAATTCTCCGCTGAGATTTACACTGGTCACTTTAACGAGGACTCTAACCCCTCACTCCCCCTCGTCGCCTGCATCCTGCCAATACTGTAACCAACCAGGCTGAACGCTGACCCCATTTAGCCCCCAGCTTCCCCCCTCCATCAGCCGGCCCTCCTCCCATCCTTCCTTTCTGCGTCTCCGTACTCGGGGCCGTGCAGGGCCACTGTTCCTTTAGGGCGCTTAGCATGACACCGGCTGCTGTTTTCTCCGTCGGGGGGCTTCAATGACTCTGGATGTCTGTTTTTGTACCCTCTCATGCTTTTTGCCTCCATCTCTGGCTGTTTGAGTCCAGCTCTGTTGAACTGGTGATCAGATGCTGGAATTAGGCTATAGGCCTTTGCACGCCAGAGGATTAAGTCCCACGTAAATATGTTTGCAAAAAAATGGTGTTCACTTTACGATCCCACTAGCTGTGATAATCAGTTGGAACCTTTTTTTTTTCTTCTTAAACCTGTTGCATCTGTCTGCTTAATTTGCATCACTGCCAGTGTGAATATTTTTTATATGAAATAATCACAGGCGAGTATCAACTATTTTTTGTGTTCATTCGTCACGACCCAAAACAGTAAGCGGATGCGATGGCTTGTCAGCGCTGTCTGGCTGCGTGTCTCGTCTGTGCTGTTTTAGCGTTAGTTATTGTGTCTTCAGGTTTGACACATTCCTCAAAAGCCTTGAAGCTGCAATGAATAGTAAGCGGGAGAGAGAAGTAATATGAAACTAGAAAAACAATGAAGTTATGGACTGTCAGAAATCAATTAATGATGCAATTTATAATACCATATCAGAAAGAAAACCCATTCATAATCATAACCATAGTATCAATAATGTATTTGATTTATTTATTCATCTCTGGAATTAAAACCACCAAAGAAAACGACACTGACACCGTTATCGTGACCTGAGCGTAATAAAGTCTTAATTAGGATCCAAAGACAGTGGGCAGAATAAAAATGTATCGAGACTGGTGTTTTAAAAAAAATATTCCCTCTCCTTTTAACTCTTTACCAGCTGGTTATTGACATGATCTGTCTGACGTTCGCTTTCTCTTTGATATTGTATATTGAAGCAGTTCATAAGACGTTTGCAACCGTTTTCGGCTCTGCCAACTTGTGAGCGGTATTTAGCGTTAATTCAGGTATCATGTGTAGAACATTCATTGTTTCCTAACAACAACAACAACAACGTGGGGATGGACCGGTGTGCCGGAATGCATCAGACTTTTAATGTGGATGTTTGCAGATTGGCCTCAAACAAAGAGCATTTAAAAAGGTAAAAGGAGCTTCAAACAATTCTCAGAAATCCGAAAACGCTTCATATCAAGTCAAGATAAAAAAAAAGAAGAACTGAACAAATAAATAAAAGGACGCAATCCTGACAAATATACAAAACGTTGAAAAACAGACATTAAGGAACGAGATGAAATGCGTAGATCACAACACCTGCCGCTCGTATTGAGCAGGTGTGACTCACGATGCCTTAAATCTGCTTCTTCCTTCAAGTGAGTTGTTTTGACTTGTGATGCCCGCGTCCTTCAATCATACGCTGTGCGGTGCGATAATCTGATTGGACACTTGAAGAGGAAGCAAAGGCGTAATTTATCGATAACAAACTGAAGGAAAATGTGGAGTATCAAAAACCTATTTCCATAAACATAAATCTCGGACAGATAACACAAATGATGCCATAATGGGGAAAACAACACTGAAATCATTTGGCATTTCCATCAACAAGCCGCTGTGATCTTCAATGATCAGTCAATCTAGTTTCATGACTTCATTTCCTCATCTAGTCTCCACTACAACTCAACTGAGCCCCAGTTATTCATTGGCTTTACTCCTGCTCCTCTTGTCCCTTCCAGCGCACATTAAGATACCAAAACCAAATAAAAAGCCATTATGGGACGTTTACAAATCGGCTTTGTAATCGATGAGTTGCTGCTCTTCGTCTTCGCTCTGACGTCAAACATTCTTTAGTTGATGCTTGTTTTTATTTTTCTTGCTGTTTATTCTCAGCAGTAGCAGCCAGACTTGGAGCTAATCTGGGTTACTTGTTTTTTCCTTATAATAATATACTGTGCAGCCTATCGAAATCCACACAGACCTGTTAATAGTTTGATTAATAGTCGTCGGTGTGGCCTTACAGCGAGAATGTCCTTTGCTTTAGTAGTTGGCTGCTGCGTGCACGGTCTGTGGCTTTGCTCCTACAACCCTAAAACATGCAGGTTAGATTATTTGCAAACTATAATTTACTAATTGTGACTAGTACATTATGTTGATTGCAATCAGTGTATTGTCTCCCTGCCGTATTTCTTTGTATTACAAATACAGAAGACCGACATGGTTGTTTTCTGTCCTATTTGAGCTGACATGTTGGAGCTGAGTTTGTCGTATTTGCAGTCTTTCTAAGCGTGGACAGGAGGTTACGTCAGGTGTGAACCGCTGTTTCATACAGCTACTTTCACAGCTCATCTCACGCATGAACTCAAATAACCCTCTGCAGACGCGCTCGATGTAAATAGATTCAATGTATGATTCCTCCCACCGGGAAGCAAACTGTTTTCGTCCTCTTTCGGTTACACGGGACTTCTCAATCTACGCAGACAAAGTCGGTTCTGTAAATTCTGGTTTGGATTTCCTTGTGTTCAGCTAATGTTGTCTTTTGTTCCTCTCATCTTTTCTGTGTTTTGCCTGTGAATGGAGACATTTATGGAACTTTAAGCTACCAAATCCTTACGTGAGAGTGCGTTTGATTTGACAATCTAGTGTTTTATTTAATCCCCAAAGCTGTCTCCTTTTCTTAAAACATACTTTCTCTTCAATCAAGATAATAGCTAAATGATTGCTTGAGCACACAATAGTTGTTAATGATGGCGTAGAACTTGAAATGACACTTAAACAACACCGTCTCCGATTGAATTTCCATTTCCGATGGCAGTAAGTTTGATTTCCTGCAGCGACGTAGTCAAGCTCCCACGTGTCGTCCTCTGAAAGCGGCGCCGCGCTCTCCTTACAGCAGCACTGTTATGCTAATCCCCTCTTCACCAGCGCCTCGGACCGAGGTCATTCGTCGGAGAGATTCAGTTAAGCAATCAGGAGCCCGAGAAGAGCCGTTTCAATAGACCCGTCTGTCGGCTCATATCTCTGTCTGGATTCCGAAGGTCTAGTTGATATGAGATGTTGTCCTTAGTCCGAGACGAGGGCGACAGGCCGTGGTGCGCGGTCTCCAATGTCAGTGTCGCGGATTCGGCCTTCGCTTCTTGCTTTTGAAAATAACCTCTAAAGGACTTTCAAGTAGTTGACTTAGATCCCTGCATTACAGCCAATAATGAACAGGTAAAATGTGGGAGTTTATTCCGATCAGCACTTGTAATGTTTTTGTAATGTAATTATTAAAACTATTTAACTTGTCACTTGTGTCGATGAATTGAATGAGAAAGTGTGTCCAAACCTTTGACTTGTAATGTATATATGATTTCTTATAACCGGTTGACAAGTCTTATGACATCATTTCCCTCCATTGTTTTAACGAACGCATCGAGACCCGAATGGAGCACGATGCACAGGTGGTTTTAATTCTACAGTTGGGGCCGCGGCAGCACGATGGAGGTAAATGTCAACAGTCCGGGGCCCTGGCATTCAAAACATCACGTGTCACTCTAGCAAGAGTCCTGATAAATAACCAATATCTGATGAATCCGTCGTGCCCCCCACAGCGTGCGTATCTAAGATCCATCACCCGCGCTGTTTATGGATCCGCTGTGTAATAGATCCACCTGTGACTGCAGACGGCTTGGACGCCCCGATTCCCGTCAAGCTTACTTAGCTCACTGTGCAATGACTCAAGCATACAGTATCTATCTATCTCTGTGAGTGTGTCTGAAACCTCTTCTTACTGACTGGCTGGCTGATGGGCTTGATTTGTCCGACAGTGCTGTGTGTCAGTGAGGCCCGGCGTCCACACCGGAGAACATGAGCGAAGGAGCGGATAATTGATAGTGACAAGGCGCTCGCCGCCTTAATTGCTACTGGTGAATTAGATTACCTTTTCAAAGTGCCTTCATTAGCAGAGGGAGAGCCACACCAACCGTCCCCTGATTGGCCTCATATTGTTTTGCTGTGAACCTGCTCTGGCAGGGCACTACGATGTGTGTGTGTGTGATTTTGAATTGGTGCGTTTTTAAGTGTGTGTGCGTTTTTGTTTCAGATGGAAATGGTTCCTCATTTTCATGTACAGTTAAACCTTGGGGGTTTGTACATGTGTGCGTTATGTGCATCCAGTGTCAACACTGTAAACTTCTCCGTGTCAATGGGCCACTGACTGCTTGCACAGTTGTAAAGGGTTGACTCACACAAACGACAAACAACACATCTTCTCACTCAGCTGCCTCGCCAATTATTTGCTCGTTTGCATTCGTCTTGAGTTATCCCGCCCTAGATTTACACCTCCGTTCGGCGGGAGTGAATGGGAAATTGACAGTGACGGACACCGCTAGGATGTGTCTTTCTGCAGAAGAAAGAGGAAATCGTTCCTATAGAAACGGCTCAGGGTGAGAAGTGGGCTGGATTCCAATAGTGCCGAAAATGACCTCCTAACCACTTTCCATCAAGTGAAGGTGGTTAGGAATTCATGAGGAGTTAGGAGAAGACAACCGCGGTGTTTAGGGAATCTGACTCCACTATCACTAAGCTACGTAGTTGTCATGTTAGTGACAAAAAGTGAAACCAAGGAATATCAATCAATATCAATATCAGTGCAAAGGTACCTAAGTGTCTCATTCGTTTCTCGGCCCTCGTCGTGAACGGCCGAAGGATACGTTGCTATTCAAATACTGCCGCCGCAAGGAAATGTGGGACGGAATAATCTCCTTTCCTTTTTGAAAAGGAACGTCCAGTGGTTCGTATGCTAAAGAAGCTAAATAAGGAACAATTGACGCTACTTTCTTAGCATCAGAGAACTAGATAACAGCTCTTGCCATGGCGCCCACTTAAATACCTCCGGGTCTTTTCTCTCAGTTGGGAACCTTCCTCAGCAAAAATAACTTTTCAAAGTGAGGAGACAAGATGCTGCCGTGGCTCAGCATGGAGCGGGTCGTCCACTAATCACTGGGTTGGCCCTAAATTCTGTCCACTGCCGCCCGATGCCGTGCATGGTTACCCACTTAGCATTGTAAAGAGGTTTAGGCATAAGCGCTATATAATTGTTGTCTGTTTATCATCACCTAAATTGCTATTATCCAGGCAACAATACCTCAACCACTATCAGAGGCTTAGTCTACAACTGTACATGCGTCTCATGAGAAGACAACACAAACTAAGCCACAGGTGACGTCAAGGAGGTTGCATACTGAACAGAACGTCCTGCGCAGAAGGGATTGGGACAAATGCACATCAGTCTCACCCTGAGCATCTTAGCAAATTATAGTTTTTTTTTAAGCTAAAAAATCAGTACTACAATTGTATTTGTCCCTATGCAACTGTGAGAATGATTGGAAGTAATATAAAATACATATTACAGTGTCCCATAACTGATTCTGTGAGGGAATTTGTTTTTTTCCCCTCTGAGCTCAAAGGTCACTTATCTTGTTTTATAAAGGCCTTAACTTTAAACTAACTCATCTAATCAACTGCCATGTCAAATTCCTTGTATATCTAACATACTTTGGCAGTGGATCAGTACTTTGTCATCCTGCTGCCTGTAAAAGTAAAAAAAAAATCATGCGCATAGGGACTTCTTTCAAAATGAAAAAACAGCCCCTCCTGCCCAAACCCAAAAGTCCAAAACCTAAAGTCTGCACCGTAACCCCCCCCCCCCCCCCCCCCCCCCCTCCCCTTCATGCCCTGCAGCAACAGTTTCAGCTGCAGCCACCCTTCCTCATTCCATTTCCATATCTGTCTCCAGCTACTGCTCCATCGCCAGCCCTCCATTAACACCCCCCCCCCTTCCCAAAAACCCGATGGCGTCCCCGTTGCTGTCACAGGCTTTGACGCTGCCGCTCCCCTGCTGAGTTAAATGGAGTGGATCGGCGTCGGGGGGGAGGCGCGTGTGTGCTCAGTTCAGCTCAGCTGGGCTGCCAGCGTTAAAAACTTACTGTGTGATTATTGTCAGAGGCGGAGGGGGGGGCGGGCGGAGAGTGGGGGGCCTGCGCTGATGGCCACCATGTCACCGGGTACAGCAGGAGGGAGGGACAGGGGGAGCGAACGAAGGTAACGCCGGGGAGGGAGACCAGTTTGCTTGGTGGGAGTGAGGCGGAAAAGGGGGCCGAGTGCAAACGGACGGAAAAAGAAGAAGAAGGAGGAATAAGAACAAGCAGGAGGTCAGGGAATCATCAGGGAACGGGGAAAGCAGACAAAGACGAGGGAAGACGCACCGAGGAAGAAGCAGAAGAATAATGCACCGACGGAAGAACGAGGGGCAGCAGGGAAATCAACAGAGGAGGGGGGTGAAGGGGAGGGGTGGAGGGGGGGTAGTTACGGGGAGGACCGGTGGAAGGGAAAGGCAAAGAGAGAAATTAGAGTGAAATTTGTCAAGCGGGTGATGTGTGCTGTGATTGTTTTCTCTCTCTCCTGCTTTCTCTCTGCCTCTCTCGATCTAAACGGTCGGGATGTGGCCTGTATCTGCCGGCAAGAAGGAACTCAATTTGGGACAATTTACTCTGCAGTCTCAGCCCTGATGCACCTCAGGGACCGAGAATAGAGAGAATGAATGTGAAGGGAGATAGTATCAGCCAGACACACAGACACACATGCACACAAACACACATTGTGCGTCGGGCACACAACTGCCGCTGAGTAGATTTCACTTAGTTAGTTCTAACTCTCCCAGGCGGTCAATACGATTTCAGTTTATAAGGCTTGGAAATGAAAAGCCCAGGATAAGGTTAGATAAACTGTGTGCGATTTGATTTCGGCCCACATCCAACAGGAAAACCCACACAAGACAGATGGCCGGAGGGGATACGCCGATATCATGTTGTGCAAAGGGTCATGTGGGTGATTAAGGCTGAATGCGTTACGGCTTTGGACCCTCACACCAAACACGCGGCTCTCTCTGTAACCATGAAAAGCCTTTTTCATGATTTCTCATGCATGCAAGTTTACGAGGGCACATTATTTTGACAGTTTCTTGTATAAAAGGTGCTTGACTGAGCAAAGCCTCTGTTCTGTAAACCATTCAATGGTTTTATATCCCGACCATGACGCATGTTTCTATGCCGACAGGTTGGCAGCCTGCAGGATGTGTACACACTCAGAGACAGCAGGGGGCGCCGTGACAGAGCCGCCTTTGAGAGCACACTTTCTACAGCAGAAGGGGTAAGTGTTCCATCAAATACACCTCTAAATAAAATCCCCACCGCACTTCAGGATCTGAAGACGGCATCGAGCCGCAGGTTTCCCAAAACAAGCCGCTGAAATGTTGTTGTTGTTTTGTTTTTTTTTCTTGGCCCGACTCGCACTGTCTGTGTAACGCAGCGGGAAATGGATTTGTAACTACAGCAAATCAGAGCGTTCAGCTACTTAGACGTGACTGTTTGATACATTTAACACGGCCACGTCAAGGTGAATTCACACTCTGGCATCGGTTCTGATTTCACACAGCATGTATATGCAAATGGAAGTTCATTTAGCTGGCGTTGCTGTTTTAATCAGGGCCTGGTGTTGATTAGCGTGAAGGATGAAAAACAAAAAACCCAGAGCCATGTGGTGAGTAATGGCTAAAAGTTGTTTACCTTCATCGTGTAGCCCCTGTGCCTGTTCCATCCAATATCACTTTATGCCCCCCCCCCCCCCCCCTCCGCCCTCAACAAGCCGCTCTGCGTCCCCCTCGGAGGGCACAATGCAGCCTGCTCGCGGGGCTTTCGTTGCCATGGAAACCGTCATCCACGGAGACATCCCGTGACAGCACAGGGTGAGGGAGGAGGGCCGGGAAGAAGGGTCAGGGATGCAGCTTTGGCCCCGTCCGTTCTCTGGAGGGGGGGGGGGGGCAGGCAGTGACACACACGAACAAAAAGCGTACAAAGCAGCAGCCCATTCAGTCCCTCAGAAGGACACGCTTGCATGCGCCGAGACACGCCAGCCGGAGAAATGGACGGACAAAGAGTGAATATTCCCAACTTTGGGAGTCGGAGTTATCTGAATCAGTGTGCGTGTGATTAATTGAAGTAATTTATGCGTCTCCGGTGACTCCATGTATGGTTCATGATTTCATTAAACTGTGACTTTAATTACTTTTCTACGTTCAACTTTAGGTGAAAATGAATTTGCACCCCGAAAACGTCCCGCATTTCCTAATGAGTCTTAAATTGAATGGATTGCACAAATAATGTTTTAGGATAATGAACAATTGCACACTTAGGCATTGCATCTCCTAAAAGGCACGGCTGCATCCCGAAATGCCTTTTTGGTTGTTTAAAATAACGCTGTCCGTTTTCTATTCTTCAAAAATAGTCAATATTAGGAGGGTTATATGGAAGATGTATTTATGTATTATGGGTTATGTGATGCCAAACGTAATTACTGTGAGTTGGCTACAGTTGCTGTTCTGCTGCCAAGTCCCTGGTTGTAATGCACCCACCTCGGACCAACAACGGGGTAACGTAACAGTCCAGGTAGCACGCGTGTGTGTGTGCTGCTCTTCTGAGGAATTTGGTTTGTTCCAAATGGAAGTTTGACTTCCTTGTGCAGCAAAAGCGTAAGAAGATGGTGTTTCCATGTGTTGGATGTAGTGGAAGTAAACTGACCTTAGTTGTTTTTTCATTGATCTTTGTGAAGTTTGTTTCTTTTCTTTAAAAGTTAACGGGCAAAATGAAGTTCTTTGGAACATCTGGACAGACGTCCAGGTTTCATCCGCTGAAACCGTAAAGAAACGTCAGAAAGCATAGTTTTTGTCCAACAAACACAAGAGGAAGGTACAGAAAATTTCCAGTATTTCCTGACCGAAAATTCTTCCGTGTAGTGGATTTGCTGTAAAACTATTTTTATTCCAACTTTGAAATACACATGCGTGTGCTGAGCAATTCTTCATTTACCTTTATTCCAACAGTAGGGAAAATAGAGACGGGCAGGGGTACTTGATCTAAGGCATCTCTCATCGTCTCATTAGCCAGCAGGGTTAGCAAACGGGAACGGTGATTGGAGATTATACTCCGCTTCCATTTGTGGAAGCAGAGGGCGAGCTGATGGTATTTGCAAGCAAGCAACGAGGAGAACAGAACAACAACAACAACCACGAGAATGGAGAAGTTGAAGACGGCACTTGAAATTGAGGGCTGATCTGAAAAGTGCCAAAAAGTCAGCTTTTACTACGGAGTCGTGGACGGCACTTCCCACTCGCTCCAGGCAGCTTCCTCCAGAAGAGCACAGGCCTTAAGAGTGGTGGAGTTGTGGTTTACGAAAACAAGAGAGATTTTAGGTGTGACAGTCCACCTTTTACAGCCGTATTGTGTATACTCTCGTTTGGTTATATACTAACTTTCTTCTACAATCATCCAAAATCCAATAGGATATGTCATTAATGACGCTAATATGCCTCAATAGAATATTGATAGTTTACTTGTATAACAATAGCTAACGTTCAATACAGCTCCATCCTCAACTAGCCGGCCTCACAGAATGTTGCTCCCGCATTCTGTTTCATACACAGACTGAGAAAGTACTCATAGTCCACTTACTGGATCAGCAGATGAGGTTTACTCTGTTTTAAGTTCAACGTCTTGAAACATTGCACAATAAACGTGAAGCTTCCAGTATCTTCACTTCCATGACAACGTAAAGCGTTTGTTAAGCTCGTAAATATGAATCTTATTATAGTTATTGTATAGGACTGAGGCTCATCTGTGCAGAGTGGCACTTTAGAAGGAAGCATTGTTTACTTCTGGCACGCACACACAAACACACAGTTGTGGTTGCAACATTGCATTGATTTGTTGTTCTGCTTCATGCCTGATCCTAATTTAATCTAAACCTAGCATTGAACTGACCGTGATCCAGATAATTCCACTATAATGGAGTCATGTTCTCGGGACTTGCATTTCGTCCCCCAAAAGGAGGACGATTTCCAACCGCGTAAACCTATTTATGTCCTCACAACACGGTGACACACAAGCCGAGGTCCAAAGTGGTTTCTCAGAGGAGGTTTTGGCCCGCCATGTAATCCCTTCGTTTCCGACCGGAGATATTAAACCCCCACAAGTCTCGTTTACCTCCCCCACATTGACCCTCTCCCTAACCATTGCTTTCCTTCTCAAACAGCCAGACATGTCTCAGACCGAACTCGCTGACCTTTTACAATACGAACCCCCTGCCAGCTCTTGACGCACACTCACTGGTCCCTGCTGGTGCGCTACGTACTCCGTAGACACACACAGACAACCACTGTCCCAGTCCTCTGGACTTGTTTGTTTGTTCGTTGTTGTCTACCTATTAACGACTGTCCGGCTCGTCTCAGCTGGAGCCTCGTGGAAGCGGCGCCTCGCTAGGAGCCTCGTAGCTGCTGGCGAGGCGCCTCGCTAGGAGCCTCGTAGCTGCTGGCGAGGCTCCTAGCACTGAGAACTCCGGGCCAATAGAACAAATTTATATCTATTGCACGTGAGGATGTCCCCCCTCGAGGACACGGAGAGAGTAGGGCTGGTTAACGTATAGCAACAGGCAGGACGGGGGCTCTCGGTAGCCCCTCTGGCTCTCAACGCGGACCACTTAGGTTTGATGTTCTTGACTAAAATCCAGTGGCAAAGTTCCAAATTGTTCCACAAAAAAGTATTCTATCTTTTTGGCGCAGGTTTTGACTTGTCATAGAAGAAAAAAAATACAGGTGTTCCTAATAAAATGAAAGCTGGCTCTGTGACGGTAAACCAGCACGCACCACTGCAGGAGCCTGAAAGTGAAACGGACAAATGTCAGCCATCATTTATGCCATTGGGAGCTTCTTCCCCACGATGACAAAGTGAAAAAGGGTCCGCGTCTTGTCTGGAGGGCGTCTCACATCGGTGGCTCATTACAGACTTTTCTCTTTGCGGCTGCCTTTTAATTGAACCAGATTCAAGTATTTCCTGCACTCTTAAATTTTACTACTAGTTGTGTGTCTTAATTTGCACTGCATTCTATTTCTAGCCTGGTTTAATGTTTCAATGTTGCTTTTTAATATTTCAATCCATGCTCTTAACCATTTTTAAAATGTCCTTTTATTTCCTTTCATTTTGCCTTTATGATATGATCTGATCTTTACTGGTTTTATGTTAAGCACTTTGGCCTTGTTGTTGAAATGTTGCGCACAAATAAAGTTGCCTTGCTTTGCCGCAGGAAGAGTTGCTGTATTGTCCAATTAGCTTACGGACCAGCATCATTATATTTAATGCGTTCATACTGCTTTGCTCGGTTTGCAGTGCTTGGAAGCCTCTGTGCAGTTCCTTTATTATCGATCCAACACCTGGTCTTTTGTTCACTGTTTGATGATCGGTCCTGAAGCCGCTTTGTTTGTTTTGAAGGTTTGTTACAGAGAAGGAGACTCGATGCTTCTGAAACAAAAAATGGGGCCAGACTGAAAGTGTATTGTCTTTGTACTATCAGTACGTATTTTGCTTCTACTTGGGTCCCTCCTTGTAATGTTCAATTTTAAATGTACTATATTGTCATATACGCTCGGCCTCCTCTAGAAAACAGGTGGAGATACAAAGCACTCGGCTAGTTTTACAGATGGTCTCTCTCTCACCGTTCTCACCTATACATTTCCCTCCAATGAATTCTTACTGCTGAAGCATTTGTGAGCTTTTCCCCTCCTTATTTTTCATTCCTTTAAAAAAATAAAAATAAAACTCTAGTCACATCCGCAATCCCGCGGCCCTATAAGGAGCTTTCACGCTTTTTGGTTTGCTTTAGATGTTTAATACCCCCTCTCTTTTGTGTCAGGGAGCCGGAGAGGCGTTAAGAAGCGCTGATAAACCCCACTTAGATCCCTTCCTGGCCCGTCACCCCGGCCTGCCGGGCCGCTTTAGCAGGGAACTGATCTGTGACGGCCTGCCACTCAAACTGAGCACTTCTGAAGGCTGACACAATGGAGTGAGCAACACACCAGAGGGCGCGGGGAAGGGAAGGGGCGGGGGGGGCGAGAGCGCGAGGTTTCCTAAAAGACGGCTAGAGGAGGGGCCAAAGTGTATCTCCCTTTCATCTTTGTCCTCTCGCTCGGTGTGTGTGCTCGCTCTGCCCTTGCTGCTCGCTGCTGGAGGAGCCCACACGTTTCTCCTCTACGCGCCTCAGTGTTGTTTTCGCTGTTCGTCTTGTATTGGGCGGTAGCACACACATAACCCCCCCCCCCCCCCCTTCCCTCTCTCTGTAAGCGGGTATCAGCCTGGCAGCTCGGAATCGGAGGTTGAATGAAGAGGCAGGGAGTAGATGGGCGGTGTTGGTGGGGGTGGAGGTCCAGATAGGGATCAGCGGTGCATCAGGGTCTGTGTGATGGTTGGTCATGTGGCGTGTTCGCTGCTGCGTGGCATCGTGGGTCCAGCAAAGGGGGCAACCAGGGCCGACCGAGCCTCAGGAGGCGCAGCGTTGTGACTGACAGGCGGAGGGAGGTGGTGGGGGCGGGGCAAGTGTCCACCGCCGCCATCGCCATCCGTTTCCCGGGGGGCCGTGAGTGGGTAGCGAAGCCCAAAATGTCAGCGCTGATATCTGTGCAGCTCTGCTCGTATCACACGGTTGCAGCCGCCTGCCATCCACTCATTCATATAGAGACATGGGAGTATCTCACACACACACACACACACACACACACACACACACACACACAGACCCACATCTCACTCTGTGTTTCTTACCTCCTTCCTCAATCAATCAATTTTGTCCTATGGAGCTGTATCTGTGAACACACACACTTTTACTCCCTCCATCTTACTGTCTTTCTTGTCCTCACTGTCTCATTGTGCCTCCTGTCAGTTCTCTTTCAGCCGTTCAATCATGTTCCGTTGCTCTTTGCTTCTTCGCTGTTGGAAAACCTTTAAAAATTCAGATCAGGTTTATATTTTTCTAATCCTGCCTTTGTCTACATTTTACTGATATCAAACCCTGTTCATCAGTCAGTTACTTTGCATGCGCCGTTTAAAGAAGTTCTGTTTGTAGAACGTACCTTTCTGTTTGGTGATGTCATTGTGTGAGTGAGGTTTTATCTCGCTGCCTATGTGTCACAGCTGGATGATGAATGCGCTGACAGTGGAGGGGTCAGTGTCACAGACAGTGTGGTCAATTGCCCCTCGTCCCCGGAGTCTAACCTTGAGCAACACTCCCTAAAGAGTCTCAATCTGCCATTACGGCCCCTGCCTACACAGACACACACACACACACACACGGACACAGACGTTCCCCAGTGAGTGTGCTCCATTAGTAGCTGGCAGGGCCTGGTTTGACAGAGAGCGATTAGCTCCCTATCATGTGTATTGATCACCGCGTTCTGGCTGCTCCTCCTCCGGAGGGGTTTTACAAGGTAGTTGTGTCACGCGCGGCCTCACACACGTATGCAGCCACTCCCTTATAGTCTGCGTCCAAGTGTAATAATTATTAATAAGTCATTTAGAGAAAATGTTTTCCCAACAGTTTCTGTGAAAATAAAACCATTTAATAGAAAGTATAGTTCTGCAGAGAACAACTCAGGAATGCAGCGTCTGAGTGAAATAGTTAACGAATTACGTCATTGTTTTTAATATATTGAATTTCCATTCAGTTTGGATCACTGTCCGGGCAGCAACTATGAATAAATGTCTGGTATAAACATTTAAAACATGAAACTGGTGTAGATATTGTTAAAGTTAAGTTTCTTTTAGTTTTACACATGTTTTGTCGTATGTAAAGCTGGAAATGAAACGTTTATTACCTGTGCACTGTTGTCTTGTCTGTCTACTGTCGCGCACTAACCGCCAAGACAAATTCCTTGTATGTTTGACATATTTTGGCTAATAAATGTTTCCTGATTCCTGATTCCTGATTTAACTCTTAACTTTGATATAATGCAAAAAGTTAGCTAAATTACAGAATTTGAATATAAAAGTACCTTAAACTTGCAAAGAAAAGCGTTCAATTGTTTGTAATGAGCTAGATATTTAGTTATTAATTTCTTTTATTTATTTTGTACAAAAATATAATTTGCACCTGTCACTGAAAAAGGAACTTGTTTCCATTAAAATCTGCATGAGGTTTGAATTCAAGCTTCCAGATGTTTTTATTCCATTCGGGGGAAAAAATCCCCCTTAATTAGGCATCACCTAAAATGTGTGCACTATATAATCCAGGCATGACGCTCAGCTCATTATTTTAACTTTTTTAGGTTCATTTCATCTTGAATATATTAGCGAAATGTAAACCGCTAAACTCAAATCTGATTACATTTGCATAACTGTACACATCACGTCCACGTCGCATCTTGGGTCTCATCCCTTGTTTAATATCACGCTGTGGCGCTCTCAGCTCAGCCCCAGACCCCGCCACCCCCCCCCCCCCCCCCCGCCCCCCACCCCACCGCCCTCCTCTCCTTCCTTGGATAGTTTAGACCAGCTCTTGTTAATTGAGTCTAATTGAAGAACATGAAGGCGGAATAAAGCAAGCAGGCTTTTAGGACATAAAAGACTGGAGCCGCCTCTCAGTAGTATTTATTTTCAACCTCTTCCACTCTGATTTAAGTGTAAGAGGACAATAGCGGCCTGACACTGATATGTGTGCGTTTGGTGTGCGTGTGTGTACGTGATCCGCTGTTTGATTTAGTGCGCCCACCTTCACAAGGACCAGCCTCTTATCAGATCAAAGCCGCAGCCTGTGACTGGAATGGTCCGTGTGTGTCTGTGTGTGTGGTGTGTATGTGTGTGTGTGTGTGTGTGTGTGTGTGTGCGTTGGAGAGGACAGAGGTGCAGGTGAGGTGGGGGTGTTTTCGTTGCTTTTAACCCAGGACAATGGGAGCGCAATGGAGAGAGCGAGCGAGTCCTCTTTGAACTAATGAAGAGGAAACCTTTCACTCTCCTCCATAAAGACACCATTCTCTCTCCTCTCGCTCTCGCTCTCTCTCTCTCGCTCTCCTCTCTCTCTCGCTCTCGCTCTCTCTCTGTGCAGTGGGTTCTCCCTCTCTTCTGGACCAGAACAAAACCAAACATAGAACAAATACACGCCATTTGCTCCGTGTTTCTCAATGTTTTGCTTTTATTCACATGAATCGAAGACGTAAGAAGACTTCACAAATTGCTGAAGACTGTTAGAGATAGTACTAGTAGTAGTAGTAGTAGCTGGACAAAAGCCACGGTGTGGACACTACACTTACAGAAGGGAAACCCAGTTAAATGTGTTAATGTTCTAGTGACTGACCACACTCTGCATTATTTCATATTTAGGATTTCTGTGGTGTGATTGCCAGGTTCATCAGGTGACGAGGCAGCACAGTCATTACAGAGACAAGCGGGTTCCTGTGGAAGGACTGGACTTCAAATTCACTCACAGTAAGTTTTTAAAGTTGTTTTACCGGCTTTCAGTACTGATTTTGCTGACCTCCAGGGCCTTGAAGCCCTTTGCAAATTGCTTCCAATCCAAAGTATTCACATTTGTGTTTAACAGCCTGCTGTCTGACTCCCCAGTGGTTGGAACTGCAGAAACGTGCAAACGCAAATTATGAGTTTTCCAAACCGGTCTTAAGTCATGCACAGTCTGCAGTTAGCTTAGCCTAAGCGTTCACTTGGCTTATTTCACTTTTTCAAGCTATTTTGAGTTTGAAATCCCTTCATAATTATTTTTATTAGCTTGTTTGACTGCAAATGAAACTATAGGCTGATATAGTTTAAGTGCTTTCATTCGATCTAACAATATCAAAATGAATTCAAATTGTCTATCGATTCTGTTGTATAACAAACACTTATCGACAAAATCAATATTGACATCTGCACAAAGTGCAAAACGACCATGAACCTCGGTCATTGATGGCCTTGCTTTGGAGAAAGATTTTTCTTTGGATAAAGGTCTTATTTATTGCAGTGACCCCTCAGGTGACACGGTATTAACAGGAGGCCCCTGAATTCTACTGCTGACGCTGCGAAGAAGGAAAGACTTGAATATGGGACCTATAGGGCAGGACGTGTAGCCTCATTACTGAGCCGTTCATTACATAAATTCACAACTGTCCTGAAGAATCGCTAATTTACTCCGAGGTGGCATTCTATCATGTTTACGCTGGTCATTTACACACACTTATCTGAAGCGCAGAACTTGCACGTGAAGTTAGAGGGAGTTGAAATGAAAATCCGAAATGTTTTTGTATGAGGTACTGACAGCACTCCGTATAGGAGTTAAACGCCTGGGGACTCATGCGTAAAATGTACGTTGTTAACATGCTAAGGCGTGTAATAAAAAGAAAATTAAGTGTAATGGGCCAATGTGAAAGTATCTACTTGATTCATGAGTTATGAACTGCAGAAAGTTGCACACCGACTCAAATGTTTTTGGATCAATAGATGTTCCATTTCACCGCTAATTAATACTAATGCTTGCATGTTCGTGCGCAATGTTGTATTGCAGTCATTTCAGGAATGTGGGATTCTCATTACCAACAAGTATAATAATAATTCAAATCGCCACTCATACAGTAAACCGTGAAACAAGCTGATTCATATCCATCGTGTCCAGAGTGCGAGGCAGCAGCAATATAGAGTGCTGTGCAAAGGTGAAACTGTGAAGAAAGTGTGAGACAAAGTGCCGATGAATGTGCATGTAGTGTATGCAGAGAAAGGTGCAGGCCTTGATGAGCTGATATCACATCAACAGACAGCGAGCCAAGCTGTGGCGCCGTAATGACATGTTAATGACATGCTAATGCTATGCTAATCCGCCAACAGTATTCCACCTCACTGGAGAGAAAGGGGAGTCTGGGAGGCCTTCCACCATTGGTTGGAGACCAGGGACTTCCTGATGTCAGAGTTCAAAACACACACACACACATGATGGGTCTGTGTGCTTGCAGGTTTCCAGAGGGGAGAGTCTGCATCCGACAGGCAGCCTGAGGAGAATAAGAGTGACCAGTCCCTCACCTTCAATGACCCGCTCTGGCCCATGCAGTGGGAACTGGTGGGTTTAATTGTGTGTCTGTGTGTGTTTTTGAGTTCATTGGTGTTATCCAGGCGCTTCCTCTCTCCTCCCGGCGCTCGTCCTGGTAGTGAAGGATGTGCCGCTGACAGGCATAAGTCAGGCAGGCTTTCATGTGTGACTGGAGGGAGAGGCCGAGGAGAGAGGAGGTACACAGATTACGGAGGAAAGGGGAGAAAGGGGGTGAGAAGGGAGAGCGAGGAGGTGAACGGGGTTGTCCACGTTGAACTGAGACAGATGTCGGGGAGTGATGAGCCTCGGAGCAACACTGACACACAAACTGTGCTGAAACAAGACGAGCTCATCGCTTCAGCGGGATCTTGTCCACCAGGTTTGGAAAGATGTGTCAGTGCAGAACAACAGCCGTACAAAACCAGTATGTTTGGGTACAAAAAAGTTGTTGTAGTAAAATTGTTGCACAAAATATTACTTTACGTTTACCTTTCTTTTTTGTTGACTCTTCCTGGTGAGATCATTTGAAAATGTGATGATTCATCATTTTGTGGTTGTACAGCAGGCTTATCCTGAAGATCATTTTGTTCCAATGTAGCACGTTCATGCAGACCGGGTGTTTTTTGAATGCTTGTGATACCTGATTCGTTGTTGTTTTTTCTTCTTAATCCTTTTGCTTAATACACAACAATGACGACCAATGAATCCCCTGTTGCGTTTGTTACTTAGCAGCTTCGGGTTCTCTCCTACACACATTTCCTAAGGGATCTTCGCAATAGTTGGCCGACCATACCTTTCTCAATGCTTGTTCAAAGCATGTAATCGGACATTGTTTTCCCACCCAAGATTTGTTAGGTAATAGTACAACTGTGTTTTTTTCACACAGAAACTTCAATAACTATTACCATATATTTGGTACTTATATTCTATTTAGTGGTGTGATTTTGCCACAACGTAAACTCGCGCACGCCTTTCATAGCAGGCCGTCAGTGCTCGGCCAATCAACACGGCGGATGCGACTTGACAAGAGCCAGGAGGAGGAGAGGCGGGGTCAGAGATTTGCCACGGCAACGGGCAACCGATTGATTGACACGTCAGCGCCTGAGGCATGATGGTGGAGTCGGGATGGGGGCGGAGAGTGGTGGAGGCATAGATGGAGGAAGAGCGGAGGAGGGATGTTATATCGGACACAACCCTAACGTGTTCTGTTAAGAGTGCAACACAAAAGACCAGTTACGCAATAAAGCCAGCCCCACTTATATCGCTTGAGTACCTAATTAAACAATAGAACGAAAATGTAAATCGTTTAAGTTGTTTCTCTCTCTCTCTCTCTCTCTCTCTCTCTCGCCCTCCTCCCCTGCTCTCGTTCCGTTGTGTTTTATCAGCCCCTGGTGGATGTGGATATTGATTGAGGGTCACTAATCTGCTCAAGGTTGGTAGCCTGCCAGGACCAGACGTGTGCGTGTGACGTAGTGTTGTGTGTATGTTTGCTACAAGCTGGTGTGTACATCGTAGGTGAGGAGTGTGCACAATCACGCACACACAAGGCAGGTTGACTGCATTGTATCTTTGCTTAGGCTGAATCCAGAGGAGCTTGTTCAAAGCTGCTGAAATCCATACACCATCCTGGACGTGCTTTCTGTGCATTAAAACCGTGTGTGTGTGTGTGTGTGTGTGTGTGTGTGTGTGTGTGTGTGTGTGTGTGTGTGTGTGTGTGTGTGTGTGTGTGTGTGTGTGTGTGTGTGTGTGTGAGATAGAATAGAAATGAAGTAAATTTTTCTATGTTTATTTTTCATTGTTCAATTAAATACTCAGCAATATAGGTAGGGTTGGCTTTATTGCTTAACCTGTTTAGTGTTTCTTATAAAAAGCCCATGCATCATAATGTGATCCATGAACAATCAATAAAGTTGTGTTGTGTAGCTGAGGGGAAGCTTTGTTTTGTTGTTGATCTGTGTGTGTCTATTCTTTTTTTAATGTACGTGTGTGTGTGTGTGTGTGTGAGTGTGCGAGAGAGCACATGCAGTGCATGTGGAAAGCATTCACAGGGCTTCACTTCTTCCACATTTTGTTATGTCACTGCCTTATTTTATTATGGATTCAATTTTTTTTTTTCCTCCAAGTTTTACACACAACATCCCATAATGATAAAGTGAAAAAACCTTAATCAAAATGTCTATCCACAGCCTTTGCTCAGTACTTTGTTGAAGCCCCTTTGGCAGCGCTTAAAGTCCTCTTGAATATGATGCTACGAGCTCGGCACACCTGTTTCTGGACAGTTTCTCTCGTTCAGGTTCCATCTGGTTCCATCAGGTTCCATCAGCTATGATGGGGAGCGTCTGTGCACGGCCACTTTCAGATCTCTCCAGAGATGTTCAGCCAGCCACTCGAGGACGTTCAGAGTCGTCACTGCTTTTGTTGTCTTGGCTGTGTGCTTTGGGTCGTTGTCCTGTTGAAAGATGAAGGTGGAGGTTGTGATGGTGGTACTGGCCTGGTTTCCTGCAGACATGACGCTTGGCGTTCCGGCCAACGAGCTCAACCTTTGTTTCATCAGACCAGAGAATGTTGTTTCTCGTGGTCTGACAGTCCTCCAGGTGCCTTTTGGCAAACGGCAGTCTGTCATGTGCTTTTTACCGAGGAGTGGCTTCCGTCTGGGTGGAGTGCTGCAGAGATGGTTGTCCTCCTGGAAGGTTCTCCTCTCTTCACAGAGCAACGCTGGAGCGCTGTCAGAGTCACCTCCCCGACTAAGACCCTTCTCCCCCGATCGCTCAGTTTGGCTCTGTGGCCAACAGAGTCCTGGTGGTTCCCAACTTCTTCCATTTACGGATGATGGAAATCATGGTGTCCAACCAACTGAATATAGCAGGGTCCCATAACATCTCGAGGATGCTCCGTGGAAACAGGAGGCTCTATTTGGAGTGTGATGGCAAAGGCTGCGGATACTTATCTACATGTTACACTTGCGTTCTTTATTTTAATAGATTTGCAAAAATCTCTGCAAACCCTGTTTCCCTTTGTCATTGTGGGGTGTTGTGTGTAGAATTTTGATGAATTTGTTTTGGAATAAGTCTGTAACAAAACATGGAAAAAGTGAAGTTGTGTGTTTGTGTGCTCTCAAGATTTTGCAGGTTTTCCCACTTACAAAGCATGTAGGAGCATGAGGAGTATGTCATGCAATAAACTGCAAAATCATTTAAAAAAAAATCACAATGTAATTTTTCTGGATTTGTTTTAGATTCCGTCACCCTCAGTTGAAGAGTATGATAAAAATGACAGACTCCTACATGCTTTGTAAGTGGGAAAACCTGCAAGATCGGCAGTGTATCAAATACTTGTTCTCTCCCGCTGTATAGCAAAGTTCACAAAAGTGTATCTTTTGTTTTTGCCGTGTGTGTGTGTGTTTATCCATGCGCAGGGCCGGTCCTTGTGCTATAGTAACCATTAGCTCGCTAGCTGCCTCTATTCATCTGCTTTATTCTCACACTGCAGGCACAAATGGACACATGGACACGCGGACGCTCGTGCTCAATAGACACACTCACGTACATACATTTATAAACTACCATCAGGCGACTATTGTTATTCTAAAAAGATATACCGTATATATATATATATATAAAAAATGTTCTAATATAAATTCATTTTATAAATACATTTATAAATCTATATCAAGAGACTGCTACATTGAAACAGTCTAAAGACTGAAATAGTACAAATAGTAAATAAATCAACACTTTTCTCCTTTCACAGGTGTATTTATACATCCCTTTGTGACTTTGACTTCCTTTTGATTTTGAACAATTTAATTTTGTAACTGTAGTCATTTGTTATTTGACTGCCCGCAGTATTTTCCTACATTCTTGACGAAGGTCTGGGGGCTAAATCTTGACACTTGGTGCTCAGTCGGGACCAGGTTCAGTCGGGCTCACCTCCATGCATCAAACTGCTTCTGGAACCAAACTCCCCCAGTGGGGCTGAACTGCCCTCTTTCACAATTGTTGACTGCTGTCTGTGCTCCAAACACGAAGACTTTGGTCCGGCCTCCAAGAAGTTCTGGCAATTCAGAAAGCCTGCAGGTTGCCATGTTGAAATTATATTGATCCGAATGGTCCAAAGGGGCCGGCTGAGGTGATGCAGGCATCTGATGTCTCTCCTGTTAGAGATATTGCGGGCTTGTCCAACTGCTAAGAGGCCCCGGGGCAGATGTCCGCCAGACAACACACAACTAAAGAGAGGCCAATACAAGATCAATGCATTATCACGATTCACGATTACTTTTATACATTTCAAAATACTAGACATTTCTGCATTTCTGCATGTACCTTCATTCTCTGTAAAAACGACAGTGTGAGAGAACTTTAACATTACCACACGTGCAGGGCCCCTTATTTTCTAAAATGAAGACACAAATCTTCTTTTAGACACAATCGCCAGGATTCAAAACATAGTGGATTTCCCAAATGTTTGCTAGTGGTGAACATGAAATGATTCCCAGGTGCACTGCTGCTCTGCAGATACACACACACACACACACACAGACACACACACACACACACACACACACACACACACACACACACACACACACACACTACTTATCCCCCACTGAGCAGGTTTCTTTCCCCATGGAGCCTCCTGAAACTCACTTTGAATATTAAATTGGTCGTGTGTGTGTGTGTGTGTGTGTGTGTGTGTATCGGCAGCTGCTGACATTTTTGAAGACAGTTCATTGCTTTTATGGGTGTGTGATTATTTGTGTGCGTCTATTGTGTTCTTTGTAATTGGGCAGTTTGTGTTCACGGCGGACTATTTCAAGTTGCGTAGGTACAGTGTTTGTGTGTGTTTCTTTTTGTAGGATGGTGTTCAAGTGAATGTTACGCTTGTGCTCATGGGAGTTCTCTTTTTTTTAATGTTTTTTTGTTTGTTTGCAGTTTGGGTGTGCAAGGATGAAATATCGGTTTCTGTGACTCTCTCCATGAACTCTGATGGTTTCTTGTGGTCAATACGAAAACACAAACTGTCCAAGTGCAATCCTGCACAAGGATGTGTGCATCTTGTCTCACATAAACATGTGTTTAACTTGTGTCTGCATGTCCATTCATGCACACACATTACAGATTCTCTATAGACCACAATAAAACCACATCTCTCCTCTGATGGGAAATGGATCAATGAGATGATATGATAAACAATGAGATATTGAATATGAACAGAGGTTTTTTGGATTAAGACCTGCTTTGTTCTGGAAATGAACACGCAGGATACGACAGAAGATGCAGCAGCAAAACTGTGAATATACGTTTCTCAACAGGTGCTTTACTTAATTGGTAGATATGTCTCTTTTATCAACAACGTCGTCATCAACACGGCATAAGTGTAATCGCTCAATTCAGGAGGAACACAGGCTTTTATATAATTTCCCACAGCAGAATCATTCCCTGAAGGTCTCCTCCATAGTCTTCCTATCGGCACCGAGCAGTGACGCAACACGCCGCAGAGGAATGCAACGCGTGTTGTTAATTTAGCATTCAAGCACACCGATGTCACCGTAATCCTTTCTTTCAGGGGAAGGACGCCGCAGTAGCATCCATAGGACGAGTCATGGGAAAGAGGGGGGGGGGGGGGGGGGGTGTGGGTGCGGGGGGGCGTTAGAAATTCCAGGCACACACTAACAAAGAAGAGCAGGATGATGCAGACAAAGGCTCTACAGGGACGAGCGGGCAGAAAGTACAATTACATGCAGGGATGTGTCACTGGATTATGTGTGTATATGTATGAATACAACCTCAGTTCAACAACAACTTACAAACCGGTGCAAATTAAAACAAAAACAAAGACAAAAATCCTGCAAACGGCTGGCTTTGCAGTCAGTGCTCTTATACTTACTGTTAGTGAGCAATGCATTTTGGGTTCTTTATAACACTAAATATCTGATAATTTTGATAATAATGGTGTGTGTGTCTGTCTTTTCAGCTTGCACAGGGCGAGTACAGCTTCAGTGGGTTTGACCTTAATGTGATGCCGGTTTGGAAGAACACCATCACCGGTGACGGAGTAGTGGTCAGCATCGTCGACGATGGTGAGTCCGACCTTCACTGCAACACGTCTTACAAAGCTACACGATGCTTCGCCTTTACAAACAGCAAATCTTGGCATGTAGCAGGATCTAATGGAGCGTTCTTTCTTCTCTGGTTGAGCATCTACTAGCATCCTTTTCACCACACACACCTATCTGCTCAGCACAAAAAGCCCGAGAGACGACATCAAGAATATGTGGAAAGTTCACATATCAGCGTAACACATTTGTTGCTATTCAAATAGATTTTAGGATGGCAGAGACTCATGATTGGTGTGATTGAACCGAACTCAGACCCTCAGTCGAGAGTGGGTGATTGATTTATGTTTCTGCCCCCCCCCATTCCACCACCGTCATCTTCGCCTCAGTCACGCCACAATGAGAATTCATTTCTCTCTGATTGCCGGGATATCTGGCAACAAGGGAAATGAGAGAGCGGCATCTTATGGGCTCATTCATCAAGAACTAATTGAAGCCTCACTAGTCTCAAGTGCTGATAGAGCTGGAGTAGCATTGGAGTGTACTGTTTGCTAAGTGTGTGTTAAAAGTGTTCATGTGACACTTTTGTACTTGGATGCACCAAGTGGCTCTGACTCAGCAGTATGTGTGGAAGTGGAGAAAATGTCCTATAGACGTGACGCTATTCCAAGATATGGCCCATTTGCCCGGATGTGTGTGTTTTTTTCTTTGTATCTTTTGTCCTCTTGCGTCCATGCCTCTCCTTGCTTGAATATGTGTTGATTGTTACTTTGCTGTCTGATTTTTGATGTAAGCCGCTGCTATTATGGTGGAGCGCTGTGGACAGAAGGTCTTCTATTCGCTGTGCATCCCTCCGCTTACAGACAGCTACTCGTTGTGTGTCTGTGTGTGTGTGTCTGTGTGTGTGTGTGTGCGTGTGTGTGTGTGGCGGCGAGGGGTGGAGGGCGGATACAGAGTGAGCAAGCCAGCCAGAGAACAAGACGAAGAAATTAAATAGAGGATGGAAATATAGAGGGAAATGTCAGACGAAAGCAAGAGTAAAAAGGATTCAGAGAGGAGGCGAGCATGTATTATAATGTGTGTGCATAAGACAGAGTATTCGACTTGCACCACTGAATCCCCTCTCCTCGGAGGCTATTGTACTCTGCTCCACCTCTCTGTATTGATTGCACCAGGCAAGAGCTCCCTCACCCGTTCTCCTTCTCTCTCCATCTCTTTCTTTCATTTCCGTGGTCGTTCCCTCTTTCCTCTTCCCTCTTTGTTAACTAGAGTGACTCCTTCCTCTGGCCAACGCGCCTCCTCCCCCCCCCCCCCCCCCATCCCCACCATTCTTCCTCGGTTCCTCCTGTCAGACGTCTGCCTCTCACAGCTGAAGGATTGTGTACACGTTCACCTTTAGCCACCTTTCAATCGATGCCTATTGATTTTAATATCACAATGAAATAAATTATTTTGCTTTGAGTCAAAGCCCCCACCTTACTCCACCCTTCAATCCAATCCCTCTGTTGTTAGAGGTAATGTAATTGGAGTTCGGCCCTCTGCGAGCATTGGATCACATTCTACAACCTTCTATAATTGATTACATTAATTATTTTACTGCACATAGTGGACTTCAGCAGGAACTTTACACAACACAACCGAAGGGCCTCATTGGTATAAATGTATTCAGAGCAATATATACCATTAACATCTCTACTTCCTCCTGATGTTCCAGTGACGCCTCACCGAGCACCTGATAGATTATCACTGAATGACATTTCAGCGTGCAAACATAATTGAACCAAACCAGCCACATTTTCTGTAATTCTAAAGAAGTTTAAACAGTGGAAGAAGAAAAGCAAATTGGCAGTGTAATTGGTGGAAGTGTGAAACGAAGCTGTTTAGCTGAGCAGGATTTCAGTTTGTGTTTGACTCATCGTACGCGTTTGATTGATGGTGTGGCACGTTTGTAAGGTACCAGCGACGCGTCACCCTCCCGTGCACGCAGCCCCGAGACCCTGACCAGTTGTGCTCGCTCTATCACTCGCTGCCTAACAACGGTAACTATGTAACAAGGGAGGAAGCCGAGCTACAATGATATGTGGATCCAGGAATTGGCAAGTAATTTTTCAGGGAAAAGTAAGAGAAATGTAACCGCTTCAGGCTGTTAAATTTGAGAATTTTTTCAGCAGCACAGTAGATTAAATATCTTTGGAGAGTTGGCTGGACAAATAACAAAAACATGTGATGCCATCTCTTTCCTTTCTAATACTTTGAAAAGGGATGTGGTTGATAATATGAGGCATTTCTGGAGTGTCTCTTTTTGCAACCTAGCCCGTACGTGCACGAGCAGATTAATGTGGAACGTTTGCTATTCATCTTTGTTCATTATGTAAATGTGTGCGTACACATGTTTGATGAATAGCAACTTTGTTGTCCATATGGACACGTCTTTAGAACAGGCTTTGATTGGTGAGGCCTCAGGACCCGTTCATGGCAGGAATAAAGAGAGGTAACATAGCCGGTGGCAAAAACAAAGTCAATGCTACGTGTATGTTGATGTCGTCCAATGCCAAGTCTCTGTTTGGTCACGTGACAAGGCGGTGAGCTGATATGCATGCGCTTCACAACTGGTAGCTAGCGTGCTCTTGGGCCCGTTGTAACTTCCACTGACACATACGGCACACACAAACATAAAGTAGCCGTGAGTGAGGTTAAATATATAGACTCATTAGTGAAATGGCATCCAGCCCCCACACCCACACCCCGCCCCACCCTCCTCCCGCACCACCGCCACCCCTGCTATCAATGGCCCCTCCTGGCCCGGCCGGCCCCAAGGCACTACAGTATTGATCGGCGCTCACGCCATTGTCATTACATGTCATTGGTACACAGAGAGGCACAAGACGCAAATTAGACTGGGAAAGTGAGGGAGAAGGAAAAAGAGATGCAAAGTACACAAAGAAGAGAGGGAAGATTCCCACCATGCAGGACAGTTTCATGACTCCAAAAAGCAAGAAAATGCTTGCAAGAATTCTTTTTTTTAAATATGAGCACTGTTGCCATAGCATGTCGAATGCAGGTAAACATCCATTTGAGGCAAGTCTTCCCTCTACTTTAGTGCGCTGTACAAAACATTGTGCCACTTCTTTCATTTTTATGTCCGAGGAAATACTGTAGGGGGAAGATGGTGTGATGGTTTTATAGTTTTACCTTGGAAAGCACTCCACTGTAGGAATAATGTGAGCACCGCGCCGATGTAAAGCTGTATTTACTGTATGTTGTCACACTATGTTTGTTTGTCTGTTGATGTAGGAGGTGTGATAAAACATTTTATGGCTGATTATGAAGGCTTACGTCGCTGCTGTAAGAGGCAGAGCTATATTCTTTTGAGACGCTACAGTCTCAGCTTATTGACTTAATGAGGTGTGTTTACTGCATGAAAAGCATTTAATCTGCGGTCTGCTCATGCGGAATGTCCGCGTCCTACACAAACCTTGCATTTCAAAAGAAAATTCATTTAGCATTTATTTAGTTTTTAACCAAACTGGATTAAAGTTTCAATTGCCATTATCACCGTATTGGAATTATTAATAATCCAAAATACTCACCATGCATTACTAAAAAACGTCAATCTTTTAAATTTGTAGGTGAAAAGAACAGCGTTGGCTTTTAATTGATTCCTACTGAAGCAACGGCATGGTAGTGATTTGTGCGTGCTCCACACGGCTGCAGGGACTGTAGGCTTCATATTATTGTTACTAGAACCTGAGCACAAACCGGCCGCATTTTCGCTATGCAGCGTAAACAAAACGGGCCATAATTTCCCTAATCACTCCACATTTGAAAAAGGCCACTGAGGCGCACTAAGAGCATGATTATCTTTTGCCTCCAAGCAACAAAGCCATTGACAGTATTGGGAAACAAACAAATATGTCTCCATGTCACTCAGAAGTACCTGTTATGTAGGTGTAATTCTTTGCTGTTATTATAATTAATATGTTTTAAATCTCTTAAAAAATAAATAAAATAATTCCCAGTGTATATATTCTATCCTCACAGGAGTTTATCAGGCAGTTCTTTTTCATTCTTCTCCTTATTTTTAGATCGTGCGCACATTGTTTACGCGTCCGTGGCTCCTGGCTCGGGTCCAACGAGTGTCAGAAGTGTGCGCGTGCGGCCGTTTGGTAGAAATGACACTGGCCAGTATGTAAAAGTGTGTCTGACAGGGAGAGCGACGGAGTCAGCGCTTTTCTCTCCACCCTCCGTGCCCCCCACTGTTCAATCCATCCAGCTGCTGTCACCACAGGGGAGCAGACAATCTATCAAGGCATCGGGATGCATTCTCCTCACCTGCGCCGCGCCTTTAATGAACAGCCAACATGATCCCGGCTGACAAGCAGGAAATGGATGTAATAAAGATTGTTTCTGCATGCTCTTTGCATCCCTGATAAATCACCTCGCTGTGCAACAGATACGGGAGCCACATGGAAATTTGATTTCACACGGCTAGGGGGAGGAAGAAGAGAACAGCGGGGGGAAAAAAGAGAGCTGCTAGTGGCAGGGTCACTCTATTTTATTTCTCTTTTTTTTTTTTTTCTCCAGCCGAGCGGTGGAGCAAAGTGTGTGGCGGTTGAATGGCGGGAAGGTTTTTTTTTTTTTTTTTTTTTGCCTGGTTCTTTACTTATCCCACCAACGCTGTTAAGCCTGGAACACGCCTCTGTGCCTGTAAGTCTATAAACAAGAAGCGACGATGTGTGCAGGCGTCCACATAGGTGTCTGTCATTGTACGATGAACAATAATGTGTGCACTACAAAAGGAGCCTACTACAGGGCAGGGCCCCATTTACCAGGACAAAAAAAACACACACAGGAGATCAGGAAACCTATTTTTGTTGGCAGAAAATAAAGACATAAACAAAATGAGACTCTCTGGATATCCACCCAGCAGAAGCAAACACAGTTTGATGAACAGGAAAACAAATGTACACAACATGTAGTGTTTGGATGAGTGCACAGGGGTCCTCAAGGAGCCTCCGCATGATACAATTACCCAGAAACCCCTTCTTTCAGTTGACGACAATAACTCAAATATTGCAAACCTCAAATCTGTTTATCTTTTCTAGCTGGGGACTGTCGGTTGTTTTGCCTGTTCTTTTTAATATGCTCTATTATTTTGGAATTAAATCTATATAGCTACATATATGGAATTGTAAGATTGAAAGTGACACGGCCCACACAGAAAGGCATTGTCACAGATTGATGATCTTCAGAGGGAAAGGTAAACAAAGGTGGTTTCTTGTATCGCAGTGTACAGTTAGTCCTTAAATTGATTATTTATATAAAATTGAGATGTGGTTATTCCACTGGAGCCTTGTGTTTTTGGTTCTGGAAAGGAATAAAATGACTAAAAAGGCAAATTCTGGCTTGATAAGATAAGCGTTTTCTAGTGCTTTTATAATATGGGAATAAACGTTAACCTGTAGAAAACCAACCAAGGTGTGTTTTTTTTTTTGTAAACGGGACATCACATGCAATACCATGATAGTGTGAAGTTTCTAAAGCACACTGCACCACTCAAGGACACACTATAAAACTACACAACACATCACACTAGAAGGCAATCACCCACATGGCCTGCTGTCCAAAGTCCCTCCAGTCCTCTGAACAGACATACAGACCACGGGGGGGGGGGGGGGGGTGAAGAAAAGAGAATAATGATTTGAGCAGGAGAAAATACACGGGGAATGGAATATAAGCGAATAAAAGGAGGGCGAGATTGAGATAGGGGAGAGGACGTGAGAGAGAAGAGTGAGATGGGGGGAGGCGGAGGAGGGGATGCAGATATGGGGGTGGGGAGGGGGTAATTTATGATTTAATCTAATGCAGTCTGGACCTGCCGTAAGTCACACGGACCGCAGCTGGGAAAGCGAGGGAGGCAGAGACGGAGATATCGAGAGAGAGACATTAACCTTTCCTTGAAGCGAGTGTGGAGCTGTTTTATCTGACCACCGTCCACCCCTGTAAACCTTTTCTCCGGTCCCCCTCCACTCCCCGCATCCCCCGGATTCACTAAGTGCTCCTGCAGCGCTGCGCTTCCCAAACGTGTCATGTAATCCTCATTAACTTTGGTTGCAAGGAGTTTAACAAAAGAAAATGTATCTTGCATTGTGTCCCTGAACGTTTCTCCCACTGCTTTCGACACCTGCCGTCTCACGCACAGAAAGAGATGCCCTCACGTTTGCAACAGCAGAGAAACTCAAACGCCGAGATAAAGCCCAGGGAAAAAAAGCTGTCACTAAAGTGACACCCACTTCTAAAGACTACATTTTATAAATGAACAAGTTGATGATCAGTTTAGAAAGCGTGTATTTGAGACACTATTGTTTGTAAAAAATTTTTTTAACTCAAAACCACCCACATTTGATCATCTTGGAGGCAGAATTCCAGTAGGTGGAACTCGTTCGAGTCGTCCTGCTGTCCTCGTGCACTTTGCTCTCAACTCTCCATCATTTGACTGCTGTGTTTTGATGTGCCGACAATCTCCCGACATTTAACCAGGACGTTTCCCCCAATCACTGTCTTTAAGGACACAGTGGTGGTCCTCTGCAGGCTGTGTGCTAGCCTAGCAGCTAGCTTAGCCTAGCAGCTACCAACATGTTCCGGGCCCTATCGGTGGACCCCCCCCTTCTGTTTGACACGTGGAGTAATTCCTCTGCACAGTTCTCTGCTGCATGTCGCGCCTGTGTTTGTTTTACTTCCAATGCAAAAAGCTCTCTTTAACTAGCGCCTCGGGCTCTCCGATCTGACTGACTGCAGGCAGTTTCGTGTCAGGCGTCACCAGAAGTAAAAATGCGTTAAAATATTTTATCCCATGAATCTCTGCCACAATAATCTCATAGATTAACAGGTTATATTTGACTGTCCTGCTTTGTGCAGACTGAGACACATCTGTGGAAATCAAAACTTTCAAACACCTTTGGATCAGATTTTCCGTAATGTCCTTTGGTTTCTTTCAAGCTTCATTCAAAGGCTGATCCGGATACAATCTGCGTTGGGGAAAAAGGTCGAAAGGCGTTTTGGAATTAAGATGGAAGCACAGAGAGAAGAGGCAGAGGTGTTGAAGGCAGGATGGAGAAGTAAATTGTGTATAGTTACGACGAACGAGCCCAGAGCAAAGAGTGACCACGCCCACATCAGTGATGTCACAGCAGTGCTATTACTTTGAAGCGATCTGTTTAGTCACATGATCCCCAGTCTGAAACGCTATCCATCCAAAAGCCTCCCGGTGGTTGCGAGGCTGGGGGAGCCAACCATTGGAATCATCAAATCACAGAGATGTCACGGTGGTGGGCTGCACCAGCGCCCACTACCGGTGTGCAGCACTTGTGTCTGCATCGGTAATCTCTCTCCAGAGAACCATTTGCCTGGATAAATATTGGTTTTGTGTAGGCCCCTGTAATGGCACCCTGTGCAGGCTGCGGGGCCCGTAAGTGACTTTGTCTGTCACGCCGTCGGCAGGCAGGCGTGGGAGTCGTCGGCACATTGTGGGGTCTCTCCAACGCTCATTTGAATTCACTCGTCCACAATCATGCCACGACACTCAGCGAATACACACTTCCACACTCCACTCACACACTACTCCCACTACCTGTTTGGGCGCCGGCGGTCTCATTTGCATGAAATAAGATGGAAATGGAGCCCTTATTTATGCCAACAGAAATGGAGTGTGTTATTAAGGGCACTATTGTGCGAAAGAGACGGTGGCGGTAAGAATACATTACAGAGGCTATTTCTAGAGTGGATCGAGTCACACAAAGGGTAATGCTTTACAGGTCCCTGATGACTTCTACAGTCTGGATGGGCAGTGTGTATGTTTATGTGCATGTGTGTATCTTTTGTTTATGTTTGTTTCGATTGTGTCTGTTTGCTTCATCTACTGTACGTGTGTGTGTGTGTGTGTGTATTTGCTCACGCTCGAGAGTTTGATTCTGGGAGATAATCATTTGTATATTGCCTGTTGATGGATGGGTTTCCTGTGATTGACCGGTCTGCATTCACAGGGGCTTCATCATGCAAGTCTATTTGTGTTGCGTTGGCCGGGCAGGAGGGAGGCAGAGCTGCATTTCTGTCAGTCAGGCATTAATACAGTGGTTGGAAGTGTTCAGTGGGTCATTTCTGATTTTAAAATAAGCTGAAATGGGAGATGGGGGAAAAAAGATCTAAAGAGAACATTGCTTTTTTCTAGGACCGTCAATAGATTAAAAAACAAAAACAAATTAATCACACATTTTGAAATCCATCAATCACGATCAATGGTGATTAATCAATGTTTAATGTTAATGTTTAATTAATGAATACAATACTGTTTCCTTGAGATGGAAGCAGCTTAGCAGCTAGCTTAGCACAGCCGGAGCTTTAAGTGGTCCGTTTGCCACTCAACCCCTTCTGTTTGACACGTGGAGGCCTTTTCTTTTCCGCGGTCGACTTTCTTGGCGTGAGGAATCGGATGTGTGGCGGGAGTGCGTGACTAGAGCTGACTGCCCTGCTCAATGCGAGAGCCCTGTAGAAAAAAAGTTGTTTGAGTCAGTATTACGGTTTAAACATCGTGTTTGGCGGGCAGTTTCAGCATCATAACGTATTGAGAATATAACTAATGCTTCTTTGGTCAGTACGAGATATCTTTTCAACATCTGCTTTAGTTTTCCAGGAAAATATTTGCTGCAACACAGGATTTCTGGCTTCTTCGGCTTGTCTTGTTTCTCAGATGTACACAGTGTGGAAAGACGCCATCTTGAAATCACAGCGACGCTACACTTTAAATGCCATTCATTACAGCAACACAACTGGACGTTCACATTTCCCTCATCATCCAGATGGTCCAGAACTGTCATGTCAACATCTTTGCGTGTTCAATACTTTAGTTTATAGCCAAACGTCAGCAAATGTTAGCATGCCAACACGCTAAGAAGTATGCTAGCATTATCATTGTCAGCATCTTGTTCAAAGCTAGAGCATAGAGGCTGCATTCCTTAACCCGAGTGCAGGTCAGCGTTCTGCAGGATTCTCTGCGTGGATTCACTTAATGATGCGTGTGGGCGTCATACATCGGTGCCGCTGTTACATTACAACACCGTGAAAAACCCCAATGGGTTTCCCTCATCTTCCTCTTCGTTCGGACCTCGCAGTCATAACCTCAGGTCAGCCCTGTTAGAGTTGTCAAAAATAATCACAGGAAAGGGTGATATTTTCAGGAAGTATCCCATTTATTTTTTGAAGCCATGTTGGTTCTTATTTTTCGGGGGGGGAAATAAACCCTACATTTCTTGTTAGCTTTTAATAACCAGCCAGCACTTTCTCTGACCTGACCCTGTTGACCTTTTACATCCAGACCAAACCTGAACCACCACTAACCCTTGATTGTCACCCTGCGTGACCCGCGACCTTTAACCTCGTCTGGTACCGCGTTCCCAGGCGGCCCCTTTGGAGTCGCGAGAGCGCGCCGGTAAACATTATGGGCTGCTCAACCGTTTGAACTCTGCAGCAGCACCATGGCGAGGAGAAACGGAGAGAGTTGGCTGTGACGGTACAATCTGATATCATAAAAACAACAAATGATGATTTCCTTCTTCTGCGGTTCTGGTTATTTTGTGGTGGGGTCTATTTGGGTGAGGATTTAGTATCTTATTCAGCAGCCTATAGCGTGAGTGTCTGTGACGGAGTGGAGTGAATAGAGCGCAGACTTGTTTTGTGGAGGCGCTGCCTTGTATTTTTTGTTTTTTACGCGCCTTGTAATAGAGTTTATTAGCATGTGAGTAGCAGCCTGGGAGCGGCTCTCATCTGTCTCCCTGACGGGTGGCCATTTTGAAATCTGTATGGTAAAATAAAAAGAGAAAGGGAAAAGAGAAAAAAAGAAGTTGCCCATTAACTGGAAATACCCGACCCCCCCCCCCCCCCCCCTTCAACCCCCTCCTCCCTCCTCGGGCTAAATTGGTGTAAATAGTATTGTTCTTCTTTCTGTCAAAGATATATGGTACGTCGTTTCACTGATGGCTCCAGTAAATGCTCCAGCCAGGCGGGCGTATAGATATAACGGATCTGTTTCAACACTGCGTCTAACCACTGGTCTGTGTAACTGGCCCTATATACTGCATTTGTCATGTGATGTGTGTGTCCATGTAGCTGTGTGTGTGTGTGTGTGTGGGTGTGTGTCTTCGCAAGCATTTAGGAGATGGAAACAAAGCATTTGAAACAAGTAGGGAGAGACAAGGGAGAAGAAAGGAAGGCGAGAGGGAGAGCGGAGGGAGCCGTTGTTGTGAAAATACACATCAAATAAGCTTATGTCGAGGCCAGCGTGGTACCATAAGTTCTCCATTCAACGAGAGGTCAAACTGGGGTCAAGCTCTATTGATTTCTTTCCAGGCTTTGTGGCAGTATTTCTTTCCTCTAATAGCGTGCAGGGCTTCTGCAGCCCCATGATGTGATTTCTCTGTAACTTATGGAGGAGAGCCCTGTCTCCCTTACATCTCAACGCAAAGCAAACATTCTGACGGGAGAAGCGGTGATGTGTGTGTGTGCTTTCCGTAAGGCGGCGGATTTGACTTTGAATCACGATGCTTCCCTTCATCTTTGCATATTTGTCAGGTTCCTGCAGAGCTGCCGGTAGGACTGTAGGTTGGCATTGGGTGAGAGCTTATCATTTTGCACGTACACTTTATCAGTGTAAGTATATGTGTGTTTGGGGGTGTGTGTGTGTGTTTTCACTCGCATATCAGTGGGTGCTCCGGTGTTGGCTGGCGTGCAGTGATGGATCGCAGCAGTTCCCTGTTTACCTAGCCTCATGATTTCCTGTGCGCGCATGTAACAAGTGGAGTTTGGCAGGATTAATGAGCACACAGCTTGCTGAATGGGTGTTTGGCTCCACGAAGCACTCCATCACGTCCTGATGCTGCTACCATATCCCTCACACACACACACACACACACACACACACACACACAACGCACTGGGCTCTATGCAACTCACCACTTACCCCTGCTCTTAATTACACATGCTTAGCCAACTCCCATTAAGCAACCCCCCCCCCCCCCCCCCCCCATGCTAAACAATGTTAAAGCGACCACATTTCTCATAGTGCAGTGTTTAAATATAGTCTCCTCGCTGCAGCGTGTAGGAGGTAAATTGTTCTAATATGTTGGCTCCAGAGACGGCGATGCTCAAAAGAAAGTTTGCAGTGCTTATTAATTATTGTCCGTCAAGTTTGCATTTAAGGATTTCAGTTGCAGTTCAGTGTAGCTTAACGAAAGTTATTTCTTTTGTCATGACAACAGGAAGTCCTTAAAAGAGCTATGTAAGGGATGTGTATTTATATACACGATCCAGTTTAATAGACATGCTGTTTGGGCCACAATGTAAGGATTTTGTTCAGATTAATGGCAGTTGAGGGAAGGATATCATGAATCACATTTAGCTAGAAGTTGGTAGTAGGAATAGCTTAGTAGCCAGTTTTTAAAGTGGCATTCCCAGGCTTCAAAGTGAAAATGTGTTCAGTCAAGACATTTTCATTGCTTGTCAGTGGGCCCAAGCATCTGAAGCTGCAGTATCTGTTGGTTTCAGTGTGAGAAAAGCTTAGTTTTCTGGTCCCTGATGAGCTTTCTCAAGTCTCGGTTAGGTTAAGACCAAGAACATTGGTTTGCATCATGAGAATTGTTGGATCCAGTGTTTTTGGAGCTCAACACATACCAGAGACTTGCAAAACAACCCGTTTGCACTGTGACACACTGATTGACCCTCGTAAGCCACACAGAGCCCTCAATACTGACCTGTAGCATGGATGTGCTGACGCAAAGGTCGACTTTGCCAAGAACCCTGTACTACTACTTTTGTAGAGGGTTTACCGTTTAGTTTAGTCATCCCAAAATGAACAACTTACCGGCTGCAAGGTCATTGTGACGTCACTTCTTGTTAAATATCCTGTTTACTATCTAGCAAACTAACAATGCCAACGTGTTTGTCTTGCTTAAAATAGCACCTTTTTCCACAAAGCAGCTGTAACTCACAGTACTTTGTGTTGCTTTTGTAGCGGAGACTACATCGTAGACTACATCACAGAAGTAATGAGAAGACACTTTACTCTGTCACTATCAGTTGCATGCAGCCACATAGTGATTGTTAATCACTACAACTGCAGGCCTTTTGTAATCTAGATGGCTGTGGAAGTTTATTGGTCAGAGATGATCTCAGATTACATGCGTTGCACCGTTAAAGATCCCTCATACCAGCCCATTTGTCGCATCAATCTTCTCAAGATGATTCACTTACTTATTAAAATCTTGCAGGCGTGTCAGCATCCTTGAAGCTTGGAGCTGGACACATAATAAACTAAATGTACAAGAAGAAAATCCCCATTCCCCCGTGTGCATGTGTGACAACGACCGAAATTAAGTATGAGTGCGTTTAGGTTTTGTACGCATGCATTTGTGTGTGTTTACTTGCACATTGGTGTGTGTGTACCAGTGATGTTTGTTTGCATGTGCATACCAGGGTCTGCAAAGGAGAACTCTCTATTTTTTAAACTCCCTTTGAATATGCTTTCTCGTTTGAGCGCGTGTGGCAAAAAGGGGGGGAGGGAGGTGGTAGAAAGGAGGACAGGAGGGTAGAGAAGAAATCAAATCACTTAATTGCTGCATTTTTCATCTCCATCTTTTGTTTTATGGCGGCTGAGGGCCGGCGAGCGACTCTGGCGGTGATTCATGGACATTCGGGAGGCCCGTGAGCAGCGCCATCCCTCATCGGCACCCGGCCGCCCGCATGCCCAAAGCGCCCACACAATTACCGTGATGAATAAGACTCCTTTTTGTTTTTTTTGTTTTTGTTGTGTTTTTTTTTTTAAAGCTCCATTCTTTGACTTTCCTACAGCCATGTGGTTGCAGCGGGAACGGGGGGGGCGGTGCTTAATGCAGCAACCGAGCTGTCGGAAAATAAACAATTTACCATTTCAGGTTTGTTCCCTCCCTCTCTGAGAGCAGGGCCCATTGAGAGCGAGCGAGAGGGAGCAGATGCAGACAGATAGGCATGCATGGAGAGAAGGAGAGCGAGATCCAGATAAGGAAGAGATAAATATAGGGAGTGGAGAGACGAGGGATGGGGTTCATAGATGCTGTGGGAGATGCAGCCAGCGGAGGATATAAAAATGGAAAAGAGGGAGTGAAGATGTGGTGAGAGCGGAAGGAACGGAAAAGTACAGGAAGTAAGTAGGGAGATACTAACAGATATTATGTCAGAGAGAGAGAGATTGAAGATGAGAGAGGGGTTGATAAGAAAAAGAAAAAGAAGGAGGGAAGATAGTGGCAGGGAGCGTATGAGAGAATGACAGCAGCACCGGAAGTAAAGATAAGGCAAAGAGAGCGTAAGAAGATGGAGAGAAGAATGAAATCAAAGAGAGGCGTTTTATGGTATCATGTCGAAAGTGTGACATGTCAATACTGTACCTACTGCCTGCTCTTCCTTTGTAGCTTTGATACACAAGCTTTAAGAAATTGGAACAAAAGCGCAGTACATGGTTTGACTGATATCGCCTTTAAGAGGCGGAACAATACTTTAGTTTAGAACTGATGCACCGTCCAATAATTGTTTTTTACTTCGACAAACCGCATTCATATTTCCCTAAGGACCTATCAATTTGGTAATCAAATAGCTGTGATCACTGTTTCTCTCAAGTTGAAAAAAATATCTTTTTAAATACACATTGCTCCAAGCAAGTAAAAGTGTAAATCCTCAATCATCATATTCACTTGAACATTATTGATGTCAATCAAGCAGAGTAACAGAAAGAATTCTCAAAAGTATTCAAATTCAGGTTAGAACCATGATACAATTTGACCCCGTGTGCACATTCAATGAAAATGTTCTTTGATCAACACCTATCAATGTTTAAATTGATACTAATAGGAAAGTTTGATTTGATTGTATCCACTCGGCCATCATTGAGCCGACTTCTGAAATGTGATGCAGAACTCCACGCTTCGCTTGATTCAATACGCACACATTTGTAAACCTCTAGATATATTACATATCCTGTAAACCGGCTTTTCTCCACAGCAGACATTCCGACTAGCAGGTGTTAAGGCGTGATCACCCGCGGCCGCCCCAGCAGGCCGTGACAGTGAGCCGGCATGCGCGTCACGAATGGAATTCAGCCGCCATTGATTTTATTATTTACACCTGTGTAGTGCCTCCGGTCACCCATCTGTGTCATCTGTTTAAAGAAAAAGCCAATTACAGATGACGAAAGATCTCAAGGATGCCTCTGATGAACTGCTAGCATGCTGGAACCGTGTAGCTCAACACCAGCATCGATTATTTAGAAAGTCATCAATGTTCATTCATTTTTAATGTCTGGGTGGATTTATTAATCTTGGTCGCAGTGTTTGCATGTGAGTCAGAGATGCAGCTCCTTCATCTGGTCGACAGCTTGAGTTGCAACGGTTACCAGCATCACTCTGTTCATCACACAAGCTTTCAGGGTGTCGCGACTGTGTCCGATCCGGCTTTCTTTTGTGTGTATATATATATATATGTTTTTTTTAAACTCCTGATCAGCACATGAGACCGTTGGCGGTTTGCATCGTCACCTTCTACTATTACGCAACAATCGAATATCACGAATCGTTTTGGGATTCTTGTTTTAGTTGTTGAACGCTGTTCAACCTTCCTCCGCATCCACCAGTTGCCCAAAAATCAAGGAATCCGCTCCTTTTAACAACAGAAATGTCCAATCTGGTGGAGCTGAAGATGTGAGGCATGCAGGAGAGATTCTGAGTTTATGCTGCAGTTTTAGATCGGTAAATACATTTCAGTTGAATTTGAGTATTGATGTATTTTACAAAGGAAGAAACCGCATTACTCATAGAATAATCATTTAATGTTAACGATGCCCCATCTAACCCAAATCATCATTTTTACATCAAATACAAGCAGTGAGCCAAACAGCTACTGCTGCCCAGACTCTCACAGGTGCACCTACACACACACACACACACACACACACACACGCACACAGATGATTTGATCACACACTTGGCAAAATAAACCCGCGTTTGCAGCAAGGATGCCTTCCCGTCGTCGTCCCCAAGAAGAATTGCGTTGCACACACCGAGCTAAAGATGGAGCGAGCAGGAGAGAGAGAGAGAGGAGCGGAGGCCTAGACGTCACGTCCGCTCATCACCTTGTTTGTTTGCAACCCTCACAGCGGTGTACAGAAGTCTCTTTCTTCCAACCAGCGGGGTGGAGGCCCACCGGTTGGAAGAAAGAGAAGAAAGCGCTGCCAAGCAGGGACAGAGGATATATATATGTGTGTGTGTGTGTGTGTGTGTGGGGGGGGATTTCTGATTGTACGTGTGTGCTTTGTGTGGATGTTGTCTGTTGGACCCGGGAGAGAAAGTGAGACGAGTGTGGGAGTTGGAAAAAGTGGCGGTCAGATTTTCTTTCTGTATAGAACGCTGTTTGCCACGTGTGTTCTCTATTAGTGAAACGCAAAAAGGTAATCTGTGATGGGGACGTTTTCTTCAAGTGCACATCAATAAAATGCATTTTACATATGAAAGAACAAGCAGCAGTCTGTGTTTATAGCACAGGGCACTTAGTGTTGCAGTAAAGCTGAAAAGCCAGATAAAATCTATGACACAGAAACAATTCTAGTTTTATTTTCAGTAGTCACAACCCCGAAACAAGCTCATAGTTGATCCCAAAACCCCCAATTTTATGAATGATGAATCCGCAGGGTCTTCACAGACTATCTCTTCATGCAAACAGCAAATACAGACATCTCGATGGGAGTTGTTTGCTAATTTGTTTTTCCTTCCCTGCTTTACTTTCCCAGAGATCCCTTTCAAATGCTTTTATTGCATAATTAGCTGGTGCTGTTTATTATTTTTGCTGTTAAGAAAAGGCTATTGAATTAATATAAAGCTGATGGGTTATCTTGAAATATATTTATTCTTTTTTAATGTGTTGTATTGTTATGTTAGCTTCCAGTTGGTGGTCTTTTTACCCATTTAATTCACTTATTTATGGTGCAAAAATGACCACACAAATAGACAACACAAGACGGCGATATGCAAAAACGCTTAACACAAAAGTATTCCTACCTTTTTGTCATTCAACCACATCTATACAACATGTGATCAGCTCTGGCTTTACACAGTATTTATACATTGAAGAATCCGAACAGAACAGCCAGTTAATGAGGTAGACTTCAGTGCACCACTGGCCGCGGGGCACACAGTGCGCAGTGTGTGTGTGCATGTCTGTGTGTGTGCGTGTTTGTGTGTGTGTATAGACTGTAGCCAGCTTTTAAATATTAATCTCAAGGTCAAAGGGAGGGAGCTTTTTGATATTCATGCAGGGTGCTGTACCCTGTGCCTGGCGCTGAAGCCCGACCCACACTGCTGCCTCTCTCCCCGGCTCACTGGGTCATTATGTCTGCTACCGTTTCTTCTCTTCTCTGATGTGTCGGCACAATATCCAACCTGTGTGTGTGTGTGTGTGTGTGTGTGTGTGTGTGCATATGCATTCATTTAAAGCCGCTACATGTCCTGCAATGTTATGAGACTGAAACAAATGACTTCGTTCGAGGGTAGTAGCTCCTACACAAAACAACATTTTGTGCTGCTGCGCCTACATTTTTTTATTTTTTTGAAAAATCCCCAAAAGTTTTTGATCGATTGCTTAATTTCTCGGTGTCAGCTGAGAGTGAAGGCCTAATTTCTTCTGTAGTTTACTTGAGTCAGCCCTCTTGAGTTTAGAGAAAAAAGGAAACTAGTGGGAAAAGACGGTGGTTTTAACAGAAGCTACAGGTTTTAGTGATGCTCTGATCCAACGATGAGTCAATATCTGAGTCAACATGACTGTAGTTGGTAGATCGGACTCATGTGACCAACAGTCCAAACTGTTTTGGGGACTATTTACTGTCAGAAAGTTGTTAAGTTAGGTTAAGGATATTAGGCCTCGTGCATTTGACAATTGCCGCTCACAGGTGCGTTGTGACATCAGTTCAACAGTCTTTCCCGTCTTCTAAATCCTGTTATGAATATTATAAGTAGAATATGATGGTAAAATAATACAGGCCTGGAGATAAGCAAATTAGTGATGCATGTTTTGGCTCCTGTTGATGCTGCTTTTTTCGTTGTCATTCACTCCTGCTGAATAATAAAAATGTCTCCCGCTGCTTTCGTGAAATCTATTGGGCATAATCAATAGCAAAGATATTTTCATGCACGTCGAGTTGGAATTGGGTAAATGAGCCACTCAATGGAATGAGATGCGAAGATCGCTGACACCTTTTCTTTATTTTAAGCTGATTGCAGCTAAATATTTGTTTTTAATGAGGCTGATTGCGCTTAGTGGTGAAATGTATTTTTTCTTTTTATTGAGATTAGGTGCATGATATCAGATGGCCTAGATCGCTGGCAGCAAGACAATACTTTTTTATTTGGCTCGTCTTTTACGGCGCCGCTGTTTTCTTGTTGGCAGCTTTTGACTTCCATGAAACTAGACGCCTCTGAATTTACAAACTAGAATGTGTGTCAAGAAAAACAACAACAACAACAGTATTCATGTGCAAGTCCAAACAGGGTTCACAGTATTGTTATCTTCCACCTCATGAAAACACCAACTGTAGTCATGCTACCAGCAATAAACCCCCCACCGGAGAGGTCTTATCTGCTTACAACAACAGCGACTGATACCACGACTGTATCAAACTGTAAGCTTTGTGTAGCTGAGCAGAGCAACACACACACACAACAACCGCCGCCGCCGTTCACTGCTCTATTTCATGCATGTCTTTGATGCCGGCCAGTATGTGGGAGCATATAGAGCTCCACCAATGTACGATCTGGAGATTAGATCGCCGGCTTATGGATTTCACTGCAGTTTGTGTGCGTGCGTGCGTGCGTGTGCATGTGTAACTATGTAGATCTCCATCACAGCTGCACTACACTGTAGTTAAGTTTGGAGCTCCTGGGACTCCTCATTATTTAAGCCATTTATCAAACCGGCCCTTTCATCCCTCGCGGTAGAGACACGCACACATGCGTCCTCAGTGAAGGATGTTCCACGCTGAAAAGGACCATGCAGGCCGCTGCTTCCTGCAACTGGTCAAATGAGAATACTGGTCCTACAGTGAAGCGAGCGGCGGGAGACGGAAGTGAACGGTGAGCTTTACGGAAGAGGAACTGAACAGGAAACGGTGCACTCCCACGCGACTCGCTTCCTGCAGTCCGGAGCTGCGTGCAGTGATGTTGTGTCATGTAGAGGTTGATAAGGTTCAGCGTGAACAAGGCAGACAGTGGCCTTAATTAGCTACACGCCCGTTTCTTCTACAGGGAAACTGCTGATACATACGGCACAACGTGCTCTTTGCAAAGCGCATGCTTCTTTCTGCACGGCAGCATGCTTTGAGGGGTTCGGTGGTACGAACCGCTGAGCGCCTTGCTTGGATGTTTTATGAATTGCTATTCACCTTAAATCAGATGTGGTTACTTATTTAGTTTAAGTTAAATAAAACGGATATAGTATAAAACTGGCTTTGAAGTGCCAATTAGAAGGATTTACATAGAATCTTTGGAGAATCCTTGCAGCAGCATCGTATAAGACCTGGCCGGGTGCTGTAGTCCAACATTCAGTAACGGAGGGGAAGAATACACTGAAACAGTAGCTGAAGCTACAACCTCCATCCGTTTACTGGGGATTCTCATTTAGGGATTTTGTCTTTTCACCAGAAAATCTTACAAAGCAGCTGCAGAAAACAGGATTGGATTTCTATCTCGTGTGATGGCTTCAGTAACAGGAGGGGGTCATTCCTACTACTTTTACTATTGTAAAACTATTTTAATAAACTATTCTTGTTATTTTGAAAAATAAATCAGGTGGGCATCTAGTTGGGTCCGACCCAAAAAACAATGGATTTTAATTCATGTATTGATCTTACTGTATGAAAATACACATCAACGTCCAGCTTTTAGTTGCATTTTAGATTTCAAGAATTTGTCTCAACAAACCAGTTTTATTGACAGTTAAATTAAAGCCTAAAGGTTTTTGTGGATTTTTGATACCGGCCAAAACTTCCTCCCCCAACTTCAAATATAAAGTATGTGTGGGTATGATTGTGACTCATTTTTGGAGAGGTGTGTCTTGGTAAACAACAGCAACTCGTCTTTCTCACACTCTGCCTGTGCTTCAGGGAAAAGGGAAACTCAACTGCAGCTTCAGCACCACACAGACCTCGTGTGTCCAGCGAACATGGGAATAGACACAGGACTTTTTATAGGCTTGTGTAGCTTCCTGTCAGCAGCTTTCCGTCACTGCGTTTTAACAGACTAACTCCTGGCTTCCCCCATCAGTGTCAGATAACACCCCGGCTCTGATCTGAACCGCACTCCGGTGTGTGACTGAATGCTCCCCCACCCTCCCCCCCATAATTAGGCTGTGAGCTTGACGCAGTCTTCGATGTGCCTGGGTTTGTGCCTATCTGCGCACTGGTGTGTGTCTGTGTGTGTGTGTGTGTCTCTTTTCACCCCAGGCGGAAACATGTCAGTTCCCCTGCTCCTGTCCTTCTGCAAGACAGATGCAATATTAAGAGCCACACATCTGTGTGAGAGGAGACAGTTTTGGGGGGGGGTGTCACACTAATAATAGCTTTATAGACAATAGCCGGGCAGAGAGACGGCAATTGAGTGCCGTTGTGTCAAAAGACAGGATGCGCAGACAAAACGGATGTCGGGCTTCTATCTGGGTTTGAGAAGAGAGGAGTAGTACGCAGTGGTGTCACAGCGTCTTATCTCGCGGCGAGGATTCTCCTGTCTCTGCTTTTTACTGCCTGCTCAGTTATCTTTAACGCAGCCTCTCACTCTTCATATCTATTATGCATTCCCCATGAGTTTTCTGTTCCTGGTTCATGTTGGCTGTGAATATTACCAACCTCCATGCAATGTGTGCGTGGTTAAACCATTTCCTGTAGCTCACTAGTCTATTATGTCATTATCAATCCAGCAGGAGTGGCCTTCCATTTTAGCCCTTTATTGGCATTATAAGAAAGATGGATACAGGATATTGTAAGGGACTCCGGCTGTTTTTAAGGTACTAATTCACAATTGTGACTAAATACACGCCCCGTTTTGTACAATATGTACATGTATGAACAACAATTTCGTTTTTAATTGATGTTTTTACAAATGTATGTGTTGCTCTGTGGTTACTTCAAGTACCGTGTGCAACCGTGACAAGAAAGTGTTTAGATTATGTTCATTGTCATACTTGTTTGCATGCAGCAACTAAAGCATGAGGCAACTGAAAAATCACCACACACCATTCAATTCAAAATGTATATACAACAGCACCATGGACAGCAACCGTCTGGGGACACGTTTAGGAGTTCAGCATTGTTTTTAGTAGTTCACCCATTGATAGATCCTTGGATAGAGAATATAGAGGTGATTTCTTTATGTTGTTGAATCATCTATTATATGACTTTTATTTACTCTAGTGATGTATTTGTGTCTGTTGTGCACTGCGGACGGGGTTAATTATTGTCTCTGTTATTGTTTTTTGGTGGCAAATGAAATTCCACAGTGGGGATGAATACATTCTTTAATTGATCAATCAATTGCTTTTAACATCTTAATACATCCAGGTCACTTCTATTCAGCCTATTCTTATTATCAAGGCTGCAGATATCTGCTTGTTTGACATCATTTGCAAAACAATGAATCCATCCTTGATTTGTATCGGTTACCTCAATGTTTGATTACATACAGTTTGGGCACATATTCTCATCCAATCCAACGAGGACGTGTGTCCACACCGTGTTTTTATGATTATGGCCGTGTCATCCGCTGATAACTGCCCACCAACAACACTGTCCGACTCAGGATGGACTTTTAAAAAAAGGGCCGATGCAGTCCAAGTGACATCGCCAGTAATTCAATTCATTAGACATCACTTCTTGAACTATTTGAATGTCGTATCAAACATGTTGCTGGTGGAAACAGCAGCAGCTTGTACTCACTAACGCGAGCAGTTGTTGCGGTCTCGTGTGGAGAGGAAATAGCCCCCCCACACACCTCTCATGTATCCGCTTCGTCTTGTATTCGTCTTATAACTGTTTTAATGATTAGTTATTCATAATGCACTTCAAACCTCCCACTACAAACGCAATATGTTCTCTGTGGTCGCAAATTGGTTAAAGAAAACGGCAAGATATTTAGAGAGCAACAAAGTCCCTCGGCCCCAAGCTCAACTCCCCCTCCCCTCCGGGTCGCATACACTGCCACACAAACGCACACTCGAACAGTCGCATACACTAACACAGTGCCCCCTGACCAACCCCCTGCTGTGCCCGGAGCCCCACTGCACAGTGGGATTTCTGTTGCATAGGTCACATCAGATGGCTGGCACACTTGAGCCCTGTTGACAGCTTGTTGTTTACAGTATGTGCAGCCAGCGTGGAGCAGCTACTGCTGATCGGGGTCCTGGTGGGAGGTGGATGCACCCGTGTGCGTGTTTTTGTGTGTGTGTGTGTGTGTGTGTGTGTGTGTGTGTTACGTGCAGGTTTTGCAGGGAGCGAGAAGTAGGCAGTGGCGGGTGGAGGTGTAGTGGAGTTAGGGGGGGGTTGACGTCAGCGGGGGGTCCGGGGTAGGTTGCTCAGCAGGGAGCCCCCGGCGTGAGGCCCAGCAGTCTTTGATGCTCTCTGGTTCTGAGAGGGGGAGAGTGCTGGAGAGGGTGGAAAGAGGCAGAAAGATAGAGATGGGGAATGAAAAAAGAAAAAAGGTTACCTGTGGATCAGCCAACCTTCAGCTTAGAAGGTGGGGGCTGGCGGGGGGCCGGCGAGGGTGGGGGAGGGGCTTTGATGTGGGTCCAGGTTGGAGGACAGCGTTGATCGCAGAGGGCCAGAGGGTGGTGGGCTCGGATGAGTTGAGGGTGGCCCGGGCTCGACCGCAGCAACACGTCCACCTCTTCCCGAGGAAGCAGGCTGAGGATGTTGCAGCCGCGCGGCGGATAAGCTCGGGGAAATGTGTTCACCGAGCAGGCATTGATAGTGGAGCACAAAGTCAGCGCGTGAAGTTTGAGAGATCCATCCTGGGCTGCTCGCTGCGGATGTGAAAGTCTTTCATCTCTGTCCCGTGTGTTTGCAGCAGAAGCATCGGGGAGTTTGATTCCCTCCGCGGGACTGAGCTTGTATAAATCTGCTCTTTGTGTGTGTGCGCGTGTGTGTATATCAGGATGTGTGTTTCTGAACTCTCTCGGTATGTATTCCCAACCAACAAAGGAAGGATCCTGCTCGGCTGCTGTGTAACCGCAGTGTGTGTGTGTGTGTGTGTGTGTGTGTGTGTGTGTGTGTGTGTGTGTGTGTGTGTGTGTGTGTGTGTGTGTGTGTGTGTGTGTGTGTGTGTGTGTGTCAGGCGCAACACCCCGTTGGGCTCACCACTATCCACAATCTACGCCGGCTCACAGTTTCAAAGCCAGACATCCCGGGAGACTTTGCTCATTTGAGGTCTCTCGTAGCAGGAAGTGACACGCCGCCCTGCCGAGGCACAACTCCCACAATGCACCAAGGTTGTCTCCCGTAGAGACGTGTTCGCTCCGGTTGGAGGCCGCTGCCGCGCAGCCGTCAGTCCGCCGCTAACTAGTGTTCACCTGTTTGCTGCCTGAGTCCCTCCGCTCTTTCAACAGAGTGTGTCTCCTGAACGCTTCAGGGTCACCGCACGGCGAGCACAACAATGCAGCCAGTGGTCCACCACCGCAGAAAATGGTTTTACAGTAACAAGGAAATTGCTCAAGTCAACGTTGACACCATGAGCCCTTTGTTTCCGCGGAGACTTTTGATCCTTTGTGTCGGTTAGTTGTGGGCGTAATCGCTGCAGACAGCTGCTCACGGATCCTCCGTGCACGGCTCCGCAGAACGTGGAGACGACGGCGTCCACAGGAAGCCGCCATTGATGGACCGGGTGGAAACGCGTCTGCTCGCCGCTCAACCGGTCTCCACCCACAGCGCGGCAACTGCGTTTGCGATTACTGGACAAGCAGGTGTTGTAGTCTCTGTGAAATGTACCATTAAGCTGGGCTGCATTTTAAATCTGTGGTGGCTGAATGTGGTTTACAAAGCATTGAATGTGAAAGTAAATGAGGGTCATGTTTTTCAGATCTCGATCCGTCTGTTCTTCTTCCCATTCATCAGTCCCACCCCGGAAAAGTAATTTGTCTATGTGATAATGGAATTTCATTTCAGCGCGCACACATCTCAGTGGTGCAGCACCACTGAGATGTGTTAAGAGAATTTAAACAGTGAAAATTCGTAATTGGTGAACAATGCGATTTAAGACAAACGTTTGTGTCGTGGTGTGAAAGACGCTGGACAATAATGTACTATATATTGAATAAAACACAATCGGTTTGTAGTGTATTGAGTTACGCATTACAACAACTGAAATGCAAATTTTTCATAATCCCAGTGTTGTTTTAGTTATGGACTATGGGATAATGGGTTTATTCCACCATTTCAGCATTCAGCTTGTGGAATAGGAAGTATTTTTACTGACTCTTGCCTGAACGGCTCTGGAAGATCAGAATTAATGAGAAAAATACAGAAACTACCCAAGAAAATGAAGTTGCCTACAGCGGCAGAGAGGGAATGACCATCTATTTATCCATCGCCAGTCTACAGCAGCTAGTACCACTGTACTTCTCTTTGTAAACAAAATCAATGCAATTAAAAATGTGCCAGTAGCGCTGAAGCGAGCGGCTGTTGGAGAGTGGTGTCAGAAATGAAGATCCTTGGCAACTTAAAGGCAAATAGCAAGGGTTCGTGAGCATAACTGTGCTGTTCTGAGGAACATCGATGTGCATAGAAGGCGCGCGTGCACAAGCTAAACACAGTTCTACATTGTTAATGTCAAAACCTCCATATGGCACCATTAGGAGATGTCTATGGTTGTCTCTCTTCTTGTTGACTCATGCAAGCAGAAATGTCATAGTGGCATTAGAGGAACAGTATCACCGAGTCCATCCATTTGATGGTATTTCAGTCAGAAGAAACAGGGCAACTGAAGGAAAGTCACTCGCGCAACTACACAAAAAGAAATCCCCCTTCACACCAGCAGCACATTTAAAAAAATAAAAATAAAAAATCAGTTCACAACTCTTAAACGGTCTTAATCTCACATTCCAGTGACAATGAGGAACATTATTTTTAAGCACATCGAGTAAAGAAATGTGCATATGGTGCCAAACCTCCCCCCGTCTACGTCCTCGCTACACTCACTCCCAGGCCCCCTCCCCTCATTATGAGGCAATTGCGTTGGCTGAAACTGGACACAAAGAACAGGAGAGGCGGAGGACAACGTGTGTCACCGGCGTTACGCCTTGTTCAGGAATACACCGATCGATTGCCCACCGGCCCCCAACCACGTTCATCGAATACAAAAAGTCCGTCTGAAATACTAAGCGTGTTATCAATGCGGAGCCAGATGACGGACGCCACAATTATCATGTGAAAGCGACTGGCTGTGCAGCAGCACAGTCGTATTCCAGAGAAGCGGGAGTCAAATTGCCCTTACGAGGCGATTAGAACACGAGAGACTTGGTGTTAAATAGAAAAGCAAAGAGTTATTTTGGGTAAAACCCCAATACGTTTCCTTCAAAGTGTAAGCTTATTTGTTGAGTTGCCTCTTAGCTCGCTGCTCTGAGTGAATTCATGTTCCCTCTGGTAAGCAGTCATGCAGTGTATATTTATAGGGATATATATTTGCCATCATCACTGAATACATCATCTTGAAACATTTGTTAAGAGTTTAACAACCAGAGGGAGGATTAACTCATGGTGGCATCGCTAAATGGTGAGAGACCAGGTGCCATTTTCTAAGTGCGCGCTAATGTGAGGAGCACAACAAGCCGACAGTAGAAGTGGGCACATGTAGACGAGGGAGGCAGAGATTTTGGTCACAACACTGTGATCTCACATTTGCATTGTGGAACATGACAAAGCCTCCTAAATGTTTGTGGCATGTTGTTGTCTTTTTTTAGCCGATATGTGTGTATATTAATTAAATATCTAAACTACAACAGTAAACATGTCTTCCTGCATGAACAATGTTTTGGCTTATCAGTGACGTGTTCAGCACAAAGGAAAAAAGGTCACTGTTACAAGTAAGCGTGTTAATAAAAGACGACAATGATGCATAAATATTTTAAACTGTTATGTTATATAATGCAGGTGTTTCTATGTATCTATATCCCCTTCGCTCTATAATCTTCTTCCATTTCGGGTAATTGTAGCAACAGTCTGCCGCCAAGCCCTGTAATTTTACAAATTGCTCGATAGCACAGATTTCCCCACATTAAATCAAGATCCAATCATCGGTGCTGAAATATTACATCTGAGAAACAAATAAATCGCCAGCAAGCGATTGTCCGGCTTACGATTGCCGCCCTGCTCCCAGTCCTGAATGTGCCGTCGCCATGAAGACGCAGCTCTTCCAGGACGAGCTCATCGGCTCTACGGGAGTTTTTCCTCATATTTGTCAAAGCGTAATTGATTTTTTTTTTGTTATTGAGGAGCTGCCAAGAAATCAGAAAATTGCATTCAGCAGCTGAGGTAGTAGCTGTTTCCGAGTGTTTAAGATGTTTCCAGTGATCGAGCTTTGGCAAAGCTTTCCGCCCTGGAGTGGCTGCTATATAATGGACTGCCATGAAATCCTAATTGTGTGTTTATGAACAAACCAGCTGGTTGAGGCAGAGGGTAATTATTTTCTCTGCGTTCTTCTTTCCGCTCACCGCACATTTGCGTCTGATAACGGCCCTGATGGAGAATAAGGAGAAGAGGCGAATGGAGCTGAGCGGAAAAGGAAATGCGGTGCGGCTCTTCTCCGGCGGTGCCGTTAGACGTACTCAGGCTTGGGTTGAGTTGGTTCTGTCGGTTCTTACTTGTACTAACCGCTTTGCTCACGGTAGAGCAAAAGGCTTAAAGGATACTAACCCTCTGGAACCTTTGTAGCCGCTCTTGTGCCCTTTGTGACGTCAGCGAGGTCCAAACAAGCCGAGCTCCCTCATCGTCAGTCAACTACGGTTCATTTATTGACCTTCCTTATCTTACGTTTTATTCTTTCATGAGTTAATGAGTGAAACAGTTCTGTAAATGTACCAAAGTTATCCAAGAGGCTCTTTATCACCTGTCATACGGTTGTTAAGTCATGTATCATTCACCTTTTACAGACATGTAGAAACAATACAAAGACGTTATTAACAAATAACGAAACGTTCCCCATTTTGAAACTGCTCCAGTTTCTCTTTTACTGCTGAAGCTACTATAAAGTTCATTCCTCACAATGACTTGATGATTGAAAAAAATAAATAAAAGTGACTAATCAAAGCTCTTACCCAACACACCTTCTTGTTGGTGGCTGACTCGACTTGGCCGAGATGTTTCAATGTGAAATCCCTCCCTCATCACCTCCCGCGCGCGCTGATGAGAGGCAGCTGCAGGACTGGTTTGCTGACGCGGACGAGGGAAGTGTGTCGGAACATTAGGAAGCTTATGACCTCAGGTGTCTACTTGCAGCTGCTCCGGGCTCTGGCTTCGCCCGTTCAAAGGGCCGCTGGAAACGTCTGAGTGATGTGTTCAAGTAGTCTGCCCCTCTGCGCCCAGGTTCCTTAAAAACAATTTGCCCCATTTATTGAGCTGAATTTAAATTTGCATTTATAGCTCATTTACAATCCAGGCCGCGCCTCCGTGGTTGTACTTTTGCTTATTATAAAGTTGAGGTTGTGATGTCGGTGAAACACTAATTCATTAATAACAGCTAGAACAATGTCACCAATGAACTGTGAGGAGACCAATCGGACGCCTCCCTCGCCGTCCTACTGTGGGAATGGAGCTTTCCAGTTCAGATAGACATTCCCAACAGCACTTTGTTCAAAGCATCAAGCATCCTCTACGCTGCCTCCCAGACCCCCCCGGCTGACACCCATGATTGTGTGTGTGTGGGACAGAGATAAGTGGACTTTGGGTCTTTGGTCCAGCGGCGGTCAACTGCAACCGTTCCAGAAACTTAACTAAGTAATTCAAAGCAGAGCAGGTCCAACCTGAATCTGTAAGTGAGATGTCGTCCTCGGGGCCGGTGAGAGCTGACCCGCTAACGGCTGGCTCACGGCACGGCTATCCTGTCTCATTACTAAAGCCACTTCTCTTACATTTGGCCTCGTTAACCGCTCCGGATGAACATCCAGCAGCCCGCTGAGGATTCACGGGTTAATTGTGTCACAACTTGGCCCCGGCCGGCTCAATAACAGGCTGCGGTTTATTGGCTTGACGGGATGTGTTTGCATGTGTAGGTGGTTCCGGTGCCCCCCCCCCTCCCCCGCTTTCAAATCCCCTCCAGCTCTGTTTGTCACTATCAGCCCTTTGGGGTTATCTACCTGCCTTTTCTTCCTCCTCTCCATCCATCTATTGACTGACAGACTGACCCCCCTCTGACCTCTGTACCCCCCCTAGGACAGCCATGCCCCTTGCTAAACTCCCCATGCAGCCTTCTCACTGGTCATCACCTGCCACGGTCTCACAATTCGCTGCCATCCCATCAAAAACACCTCTACGGAGAAGAGGATCTGCGCAGAATCTCCTCAATGGACATATAACTGTGGAAACGGAATGAATGAATGTATGCCTATAGTTTGTCGGCATTAGTGTAATGTGTGTCGTGTAGTGAGTGTGTGTGTGTGTTTAGTGGTTGTAATGTGTGTTGGTGCGTGCACACATGCATGTGTAGTAGTGTGAAGCTCCTGGTCCCCCTTCACACCACAAAGTGACACGGAATTTAGTTGCAAAACAGGTGCTAAACACTCGGGGAAAAGAAGATTTAAAAAACAAGTAACTCAAAGATTTAACTACATCATAGGGGCAACTTTAATTTTCTTAAGAAAAATAGTGTCAGAATATTTTCAAAAATGTCAGAAAATAGGGAAAGTCCCCAGAGCCTGAACTGATGTCTTCCAATATAGAGTCCAGAGTCCTCGGCTCACAGCTCGTCAGGAGTCCGTCATCGAAGGGAGCAGTAACCAATTCACATTCAACACGCTGCAACATTTTATGACGTAGGATGATTAATATGATTAATATTCAAATGTTTTTTCTTTCTATAATCCATCATTTCACAAATCAATTGATCTTTTGTCACGTTGGAAATCACAGCGTTTGCATTTCCAAATCGGAGTAGAACTGCACCAAATAAATGCATGTAATTCATTTAGCCTCCTGATCCTTTATGTGACGTGACCCAATTGAAGTTTATTGATTTTGGGCCCAACTTTGGCCATTGTAAGTGGTGTGACTGTAGCGTAGTGACCAGGTGCCATATCGAATGCACTGATCCAAGAGGCAGCAACGAAAATGACCTGCAAATGTAGCGTAGCCAAGCGGAAAAAGGCTTAAAAAAGGGTGAATCTCTGGTTTGTTTTCACTGTAACCCTGAGCAGGTCAGTGGGCGTGATCTTCTGGTCCCTGTCAAATGGACGGATTAGCATCAGAGTATGTACATCACATCTCGATCTAGTGAAGACTACTGCACTTTTCTGTTTATAAAGTGCTGCACCGCGTGTCGTTCCGGTCCTTGAGCTGTTTGTTATGAACAATAGGCCGGGGAGCCGTAGTGCAGAGCTACCTGTGTTTACAACTCTGCCGTCCCCTTAATGCTGCTTAAAGCACTCTGCAGGCTTTTTTGCTTTAATGAGAGGCGGGCCATGCCGCGGCACCCCGCCGCACAGCAATGCAGCGCGTGCATGTTTAAAAGATACGGCCGTGTATATGCAGAAATCTGTGTGTTGGAATGTCTTTTTCGGGGGGTCTGATTCATGTCTGGCTGTAGTCGCTGCTGGCTTCGTACAAAGGAGACATCTTGGTGTACTCGTGAGGCTGTGAGGCTGATTGGGCCTGCGTGGGTGTGAAACCATTGTGCATTTCTTTCTCTCTTTCCTACAATATGTTTTCTCAGAATTATCTCTCTTTCTTAGCCCACATCCCAGCCACCCACCTGCGCACGCACGTACACACACACACACGTATGCACGCCACCACCATCTCTGTTGACAGGGTAAATTGTATGAAAAGCTTTTAAGGCAATTAGTGGATTGAGCTGGAGCCTTTCTTCCCATTCGCACTGTTCATTAGCAGCTCCTCCAGTCTCTGATATTACCATCACTCCAAGCTGGCATCAACACCACTCACTCTTTGCTTCTGTGTGTGTGTGTGTGTGTGTGTGTGTGTTTTTTGGATTTTATACTGCAACTCTCCCTGTGTGTATTTTATACATCTTCTCGCTGAAGCACAATTTCAAAGCACACAATTGTCAGAAAATAGATCCTCGCCACCCTGACTTTCTGACTATTTTAATCCCTTTCAATGAAAACTTAAAAGTGGGAAATCCGACACTAAAAATGTATCACTGGATTTCAAGCATGATTATTTTTCATGATTAGTTATCATCAGTAAGTCCCTGTCTTCATTTAGCTTTCTCCACAGTGGGCTTCTAAATGCGCAAAGTTGTGCTGATGATGAGTCACTTGCCTTGATGGACCTGTGATCCTTCAATCCCAAAAGTCTCAAAAATGGAGATTTCAGCAAAGTTAGTTTTGCTATTAACCTGACATGGATTTTTGCAAAGTACTTTGGATGCACAGGAACTAGTTGTGAGTGTGATTGGTTCATTGTTGACAGTTAAAAACATACTGAATATTGACAGATATTGACAGTGTTTAATCGATCAAACTGGGAATCAGAAAAATTTTCTTTAAAAAAACCCCAAACAAGGACACACTGTCGGTAATCAATGAATGGATGTATGTATGAATGTTTAAGGGATATGTTTAGCATCAATGACCTCGTACCTGGAAAGGATTTGGAAGGAAAACATTTCAGAAGAATCCCCTAAACGCAGCGATATTAAATGTTTTCTTTTGTTAGATCTACTGAATATATGTTTCTCTGGTCATTTAATTTTCTAGTAGTATTTCTAGTAGATGAGAACCTGAATTATTCTGCAGCGTCTTACATGTTCTCCTTGAAGAAAACCTTGAGAGCCTGTGAAGTTCAGGTCAGTTTGCCTCAGATGAAATGTTCCATGTGAACATATAGACTATAATGTGGATTTATTAATGGAATAGAGTGAATAAAGAATCAATCAGACTCCAAAATGAGTCTATTCTGTTCTGGTATCAGGACATAGACTCCACACATGCACAGGCATCACATATTTGACCTGTTGTCCCTCCACTCGTTCAAAACTACCATGACAATAAGGATAAGAGCAGCTTTCTGGCTCTTATTAACTGTTGTTTTCTCTCCTAGACAATTTATTCTAACCAGAACCAGTTTCCAGCAAACGTATCTAAAGCAATGTAGACGCCTCGAGTTCTTTATAACTTTTGGTTGCAATGCCCCTTTATTAAACGGAGAATTGAACCTTGATTCAGCAACTTAACATTTACAGTCATTTTATACAACAACTACATAATACAGAGTAGGTAGAAATTTGTCCTCATTTTCTGTGGATGTCTTTGAGTTTCAGATAATTTACATCTGTATATTTGTCTGCTGTGTCCTTGACTGTATTTATGTGTGTGTGTGTGTGTGTGTGTGTGTGTGTGTGTGTGTGTGTGTGTGTGTGTGTGTGTGTGTGTGTGTGTTAGAGTTAATTATGTGGAACACTACAGCGTCACTAGCTTTGAAGAGGGAAGAACCAAGAGCCGTACATTATTGATGAGTGACACGCATTGCCAACATGGTCACAAACAGCCGCGCACACTCGTCTCCACGCGCACTGCAGCTCGCGACCTCAAATGTGTGCACACACACACACACACACACACTTAAACAGGGTCTACATTTGGCAGTGATCGGCCCTCCGGCCCCAGAGTATTTAACAGCGGTCGCTGACACACTTGCGGTACCTGCTATACGTCCACCTCTCTCTCTGGTCCATATGGGACCGCCGTCAGCCCCGTACGCTACATTATTTAGCAGACGGCGCATTTGATCCCTAAGCGAGAGCCGATCTGAGTCCATCATTAATGCCGAGTTTGGCTGCAACCAGAGCAGGCCTTCATTACGGTTATTACTCACACGGGCGCGTGTGCGCACGCCGTGTTTGCGCACACAGATTACGTCCTTAATTATGATCTTCCATGTAAGAGCCCGTAAATTAATCATAACATGTTTATTTTCTCAGTCTGACTGTGCTGGTTTAGTTATGGCGAAAAAAACTCGATTTTTTTTTTTCTCTCTCCCCAACAAATCTTCCCGAATTCAAACCAGTGCTTCAGTTGCATTGCAGAGTTTCTCCCTGCAGAGTGAACATCAAATATAACTCCTTCAGAAAAAAAGAAATACAAAAATATAAGAATGAACAGCATCGAAGACATTAGGACGCCTATCCCTTTAATTTGACGTCCTATAATTGAGTCAAGGTTCTGGTTCCAAAAATATTGACATAATAAGTTGAATTGTTCCTGCGATGTAAATTGAGTTTAAACGGGGAAAATTGAAACACTTTGAACACTTTAATTATATGATGACAGCCATCTTGCCCTGTTACCAAGTAACTCGCACAGTTGAACATGAACTAACTACAGCAGACTGACCGATCACCAGCGACGTCTGTAACCTAATAAATGTGCTGGAGACCCTTCTTACACCTCTGTATTAAGGGACACATGTACATGAATACACATAGCTGACCCCTGACCCAAACAAACTGTACTCTACACCACTCTCTCTCTCTCAAGTGTCTCATTGTGAATTTGCGGAGGTGTGAATAACTAATGAGTTGTACACTGTGTGCACAATTATTAAGCAAGTTGTATTTTTGAGGATTATTTTTTTATTGAACAACTACAGTGCTTTCGGTCAATAAAAATAAACCCCAAACCTGAATATTTAAGAGTAAAAGTGAGGTTTTGGCTTTTTTAGGAGAATATCTACGTGCGCAATAATTGGGCAACTAAATAAAAAACAAAAGATTTCCCATCTCACTTGTTTATTTCCATCTGTTAAAGTGAGAATAATAAACTCCATTCATGGAGTCGGTACAATTAACGTTTTGTGCAGCAGCAACCACAGCCTGCAGACGCCGTCCATAGAGGTGGACTGTTTCCTTCTCTGCGAGTCTCCTGTTCAAGAAGGCTCCACAAGTTCTCCATGGGCTTTAGGTCAGGTGAGGAAGGGAGACATGTCAGTATTTTTCACCTTTTGAGCCTTTACTGGCTGACCATGCAGTGGAGTATTTCGATGGGTGTGATGCAGCGTTGTCTTGCATTAAAATCATGGTCTCCATGAAAGATACAAACATACCTTTCCCCGTACCACTGCTTAAAGAACGTGTCTTCTAAAAGCTGGCAGTAGCTTTGGGAGTTGATATTTAGTCCATGTTCAACCCGAAAAAGTCCAACCAGCTCATCTTTACTAATACCAGAACCCCACCTCCCCCTTGTAGCAGCCACGGGCCCATCCATCCGTCGAGTCACCCTCATCTCATCCGTCCATAAAACCTCTAAAAAATCTGGAATATGGCAACGCTGGAGGATAATGGGTTCCTTCACGTTTGATTCTTCCCACATCCTTGGCAGTTAAGTTGCGTCTTTTTTTTCTCCACGCGCTCCTCGTGACCCTTTTGACTATTTGCAACAATACGTTTGATTGTTCTGTGATCACGTCCAAACGGCTTCGCAATTTCAAGAGTGCTGCTTTTTACAATTCTTGACTTTTCAAGAATCAGATCTTTTTTTTTTTGGCCCATTTTGCCTGAGGAAAAAGAAGCTGCCTAATAATGATGCACACCTTCATGTAGGGTGTTGATCTCCTTAGGCCACACCCTGCCTCATTACACAAAACACATCACCGCATATGTTTAAATCCAATTAGCACTCCGGTTTAAACCGCTTGGAGTGGGGAAATATGCATACAAATGATGATATGGTCAAAATGCTCACTTACCTAATAATTGTGCACACAGTGTTTGCAACTCGTTCCGCTGGCCCCCAGTGGCCAATAAAAAAACTAACAATTCATGCGGATTTGGAAGATATCATCAGCGTTTTCCGACAGTGAATCTCTGCAGTCTCCTGGAGAGTTTAACACTGCGTGGGGTTATGCTGTGCACATCAGTTTTAATTATTTCAGCTTGGCCACTGGATGCCTCTTATCTCCGCTTCCGCTGCTGTTGCTACAGACGAGTGGCCAATCACAGGGTGTGAGAGCCGTGTCAAATTCACCCTTTGTGATTTCTGGAGCATAGCGCTCCAACATGATGTTCAAACTTATTCCAAGTTCACCCTGAATGTAAAAAGGGAGCTGATGTATGTTTCCACCAAGTGTGATCTCACTTTAGCTTGATGTAAGTGATGCGCAGCAACATTTCAAGCTCATTTGGATTTTTTTTACAGGCATAGTTCACATCTCACATTTCACACACCTTGTTGCCTTATTATTGTATGTACTGCTGATTCCTCTCACTCCTTGTGTCCTGTGTTCCAACTCCCTCAAGATCTGCTGCTGGCATCTAGTGATCTACATTTTTCTAATGCAGGAAATACGCTCTGATGCACTCACTCTGTCATATTTTAGTTTTCTTCTGGTGATCAATATCTGCTCACGCAGTCAGTGCAGACTGGGGACACATTGGTTTTTATAGAGGCAAATTATTGTTTTATTGGGATCAAGGGTCAAGCGCCTCTGCTCTGGCTCCAAATCGATGCTGCATAGAACAGCAAAGGAGCACAAATATTGATTAATGAATATGCGTAAATCTCATGTTACACTACATCTCACACACACACACACACACACACACACACACACACACACACACACACACATGAACATGTGAAAATAATCACACATGTAGTTATTCACATGCAGACACACAAGGCTATAGATGTATGCACACACAATTGTTGCCTCATGCAGAGACTGACATAAATAAATAAGCTAGAGGATGTTGGTAGGGCTGTGTGTGTGTGTGTGTGCGTGTGTGTGCGTTAGCCTTTGTGGTTACGGACCATTTCCCGATTCATGTACAGACAGTTAGAGACTCCAGGGATCATACTGGTGCTATTGACCTTTTTCCTGCAGCAGCAAGAGATCCCTTTACATCAGCCCCCGCCTTCATCTCTGCCAGCCGTCGCTCTTTGTATGAAATTTGAACCGCTAAATGCCTCCCAAAGCAACAACACATTCATATAACTTGAGTTGTATTATTTGTACGTTGGCTTATTTCTCTGACAAATCAGCTTCAGCAGCTAATAATCCCGTCCTTCTGTTATGCAACGCGGTGATGGGGCGTCCATGCAAAACACAAACAGGAGATGATTTAAAGGTGCTCCGTGTCCCATCTTTAAGCATCATTATACCATTAATAGTGATACTCTGCTGCAATTACTGTGAACAAATGAGGCCACGGACAAGAGCTTCATCTTTCAGGGAAACTCATAACCGTTGCTCATGCTAACATTCATTTCTCCACCGGGATGGAAGTTCAGACACCAGCTTTTCCATGTGAAACATAAAATGGTGAATTAGAGGCATTGTAGGGAAAGGAAAAAAATAATCATGATTTACAGTTAGAATACGATGGAATATTCCAGAAAAAAATGTGGATGTTTTCTAAGTGGCAGGTCTGCCAGCGTCATTCGACCTCTGCAGCTCATTCAGAATGCAGCAGCTCGACTGGTCTTTAACCCTCCTAAATCCTCCCACTCCTCCGCTCTCGTCACTGGCTGCTCGCGTACCATGCTGTGAATGGATCGGGTCCAGCTTACATCCAGGACATGGTCACACCCGACATCCCGACCCGCAAAACTGCTTGTCCCTCCCTCACTGAGCGCCAAACTGGCTCCGAAATGGTGGAACGAGCTCTCTGATGACATCAGGACCGCAGAGAGCCTTCACGTCTTCAAACTAAAGACACACCTCTTCAGACTCTACCTCCACTAAAAAGACTAACAAATTCTAGCACTTAAATTGTACTTATAACGCCACTTATCTATAGCACTTTGTAAATCGGCTTATTTAATGAAATTGCACTTCTTGTTCTTTTGAGTTTGAATCCTTATGGTTGAAATGCACCTATTGTAAGTTGCTTTGAATAAAAGTGTCAGCTAAATGACATATAATGTTTATATTAATAATATTATTATTTTTATATAGAAACCGCCCCTCAGAAATTGTGATGTCTTTTTGTCAAGGTTGATCGGCCTCACCACACAACAGACCCCACTGTCAAGAAGAATTTCCAGGTTTGATACATACTCCATTACCCGTAACTGCTTATCCTGTTCAGGGCCACGGGGGGGAAGACGCGGGGCGGAGGAAGGGTTCACTCTGTGCAGCTCCCCCAACCATCACACGGCTGACACACAGCGACAGACAACCACCATTTAAGAAACCAAATGTAAGGCAGATTCACCGATGTTATTGCATGTATTGATATTTCTCAAAATTGATGTAGGCGGTTTAGTTATTGGAAGGGGACACACTGCACTGTCAAACACCACTCTCGCTAAGAAAATAAATAGACTTTTCAGGTGTGAGTGAAAACCTTTTTGCGCCACATCTATGTTTTCTTCATTTCCTGGCTTTTCCACTTTTCAAAACATGTGCAGAACATTGGTATTATGCGATTGGTATTGTAATACATTTCCTGCGGCGGTGAAAAGTGAAGCAAAAGGCTTGATGTGGAAGTGAATCCTTTACACAGGCTGATCCGGGTAACGGCAGGAGACAAAGGGAACTCCGTAAGGCCGATATGATCCTGTAATCCTTTCCCCTCAGCCTTTGCCCCGTAGAAAACAAAACCCCGACTCCACCTTCTCACTTTCTATCGACGTGATGACATCGACTGAACAGCTCCTCTTGACTTATTGAAAAAGGAGAACGGCTACTAGAAGGCCCCGTGGAGCCGCTGACCTCCTCGCATCCAGAGCTGCTCGCTGGATGAGACGCATTTGGATTATCGCCTCCTCTTTTTCCTGCTCCCCCTCTTTACCCTTCTGTTTCAAAACAAGGCCGAGGTGATTGTGGTGGAGGGTTTAGTGCCTTTGTCTTTTGCTCTTTTTATCGCCTGCCTATCTTCTACTCTCTCCCGCCGTCGCCCGCCTCACTAAACCGGGGTGACCAGTCCCGGGTTGCTATGGTGACGGTCCCATTGGTATGGGGGCAGTGGCGATTGTGTAGTTATGTGTTCTTCTGGGGATGTGAGTTGCAGTGATGTGTGTAGCTATGGCTGAATAAAGGGGCCTGTGTGTGTGTGTGTGTGTGTGTGTGTGTGTCAGTCTGTGTGTATGTGTGTGTGTGTGTGTGCATGAGTGTTGTGGCCTCCTGCAGATGTTCTCCGGCCCCAGTGCCTCCTGCCAGCTGCTCCGCCCCCACATACACACACACACGCCTTAATTAAGAGCCCTGTGCCATGGTGGGCAACTCTATGGGGGCACGATGGCTCTCGCACCACACACACACACACACAGACACTCTCCCACACACTATAAGTGCTTAACACAGCGTGTTTGTTTGCGGTGTGTGTGTGTGTGGGGGGAGACGATCCTCTGGTGTTGCCCTTGAAGCCCTGTGGTCGCCATAGTGGTGGTGCTGGTAGGTAAACAAGCAGCTAATCAGGCCTGTGTGTATAATCCGCACACTGCTCCGCACACCACAGGCAGGGCTACTGACACCAGGCTCTCTCTGATCAGCGGGCATTGAGAGGAGGAGGAGGAGGAGGAGGAGGGAGGTGCTCAGAACAGGAGGAAGAGCCGGAGAAGCAGCCAGGACTTGGTTGGAGCCGGTGGCCAGACAGAGGAGGAGGTTAAAGTGGAGTTGGAACTGCCAACTGGAAGGAGGAGGGAGTAGGACGGTCCAAGTCGGATCATGTCAGGGGGTCGATCCAGTCGGTGAGGAGGAGGAGGAACGAGTGTGCAGAGGAAGGACGCCCGCGTTCACAGCCGGGTTTGGTTTTCAGAGGCTGTTCGGACAGAAGCACTGTGTGAAAAATGAATTCAAAATGCAGCCGCCTCATCTGTGTCACCACTGTGTTTAGGCTGAGGCGACGCAGAGATCCCCCTGCTGTAACGGGATGAGTCTCCAGGTTACATCACAACCCTCAAAATGAAAGGGAGCCTATTGGAAAAGGGTGATTTCAATGCACCTGTATTGGTTGGGGTGGGGGGGGGGGGCTTCCGTTTCTTTGCCTGCAGCAGTGCTGGCCAGGTTTATGATGTTATCTCCTGCATTACTTTTGCAGACGTGAGGGTAGAATCAATTCTACAGCTCTGTAGTTTTTTTTTTCTCCTATACATCCTCATGCCAATATCGGTGTTAAACTAGTGTTTACATCCTTGCCATCTATCGTCCCCGGTGATGACCGACCAGGGTTGTAAAAAGTGTAGTAAATCGCTCGTGTTTCTCACCGGTACCTGAAACAACAGGCACCTGTGCATCCTTTTCAATGCAGTTTTGAATTCCTGGTTACAACAACTCGTATTGGAGAATGTTTTTGGAGACCCTGAAGTAGCCTTGTGGTAACTATGCGGTCGGGTTACTGATTAGTCCGTCAATACAGCCAGCGAGTAAGATTACGGGCCGGCTCGTATTACGATACATAAATACAGTAAATGGATCCTACATTTATCCATTTTTTAGGTCTGCAATAACTGTTTTAAATATTAGTATTTTAATTATACCATGACACAGACACTATATAGATGTATGTATATTTAATATAGCAGGTGTATTTAATAATGTACAATGTGTATAACTCTGTAAGTCTTTCTTTTTTTAAGCTTGATTTGCTTCATCCCAGCCTGATGGAAAATGACCCCTAATTGACATCTTGTGTCGACTTTGTGCAGCGCTTAGAAAGGTTGTGTGATGTGTATTCAATATTGACTTTATTTAACACAAGGGGGTTAAAGTAGAATGTTAAATTCACATTTTGTATGTTTTTCCACATATTGCCCAGAGTGCCTCTTCTTTAATGTTTGTCTAAGTCTCATTGAGATCTTCAGTCACTTAGTCCTGCTGCTCTTCGTGTTCCTTATTATCTCTTTCTTACTTCTTCCCTCCGGTCCTTCAGCCTCCACCATCTCTCTCTCTCTCCATCGTTTCCTCCCTCTCTTTCCCTCTCGCGCTCCTCCGCTCTGTCATCTGCTCTCCTCCTCTCCCTAACACACCCGGACACGACAGAACGCCGCGGATAGTTAATAATTCTCTAATTTCCGCTCTTCACGGCGCGTAGAAGGTGTCGCAGATAACCTGATTTATCAGACGGCTGTTAGAATGTGAATCAGGGGCATTAAAGCGATGGACATTAACGTGCGCGTTGTTTAAACAACGCCCTGGGACTAATGGATTTCAAAATGAATTTGTCAACAGCGCTCTCTGTGAATCTAATTAGTTAAATGAGAGGCGAGCAGTGGAGGCGAGCGCAGGACGAGGCCGCTTTGCAGGAACGAGAGGAAGTCGTCGATAGAGACGCTGCAGCTATAACTTTATTTGATGGAGAAGCGTAGCACTGTGTTGTGCGTCCATCAGCCCCTGAGGGCAAAACCCCACCTTTCTCCCCGAGGATTCTTCATATGATGGAAAATGAAGAATTTATTAGACGCGCAGAATAACGCTAAGTGTGTATCACTATTATTGTTGCAGGTGTTCTAATTTAGCAAGATTTCTCAGGATCTCACTGCTTGAACATAACACATAACTATATATAACACAGATGGTCCATAGATTACAAGTCAAGTTCTAAACATAATTTTAGTCAATGAAATTAAATAATGCTTAATCCACAGTTGAAAAATTGTCCCCACAAATGCACCATTTCCTTTTGCACTTTGCTTTGAGTAACAAGACATTTGAAGTCGTTCACTGACTGGCAGCAGAATGTTAAACTTGCAGCCGTCGCTTCAATCACGAATTTCACCGGTAATAACGCTGTCGCGACGCCTGAAAGTACACTGAAGCCCACGCGCAGCAGAAAAAACCAAGGCCCCCCCCCGCTCTAAAGTGGAGATCGCCATTGAAGGAAGCGTTTCAATGAACCCAAGTCCCCATGCGCACGCACTCCTCCTGCCACCTCCAGCTTCATGTCTGGTTCCCCAGCAGGAGGAGAGGTGGCCGCTGGGCAGACAGGGCAGTGGGGTGTGGTGAGGGGGCGGTGGAGGCGTACAGCTTGAATACTAATGTCCCACTTTAGGAGTCGACCTCTCCCACATCCCCACCCTGTGCTCTGTCCCCGTCTCTCCCTGCATCTCATCCTGCCTTCAGTCCTCTCTCACCACAGCTCTCATTTATATATTTTTCTCACCTCCTCCACCACCCAGTGGGAACTCCAACTTGTCTCCTATGTCTCCTCTCTCCCGTCTTCTACCCCTTGCCACGCTCCACCCTCGTTCCGTGCAGGCTCTCCATCACCCACGCTCCTTCTACATCCTTGTATCAAACTCTGTCTTTGCCCCGAGATCTCTCTCTCTCTCTCTCACTCTCACTCTCACTCTCACTCTCACTCTCTCTCTCTCTTTTTCTTCCTTTGCCATTTTCTTCTTAAGCCCACACAAACACAGGTACACACGCCTCCTTGACAAAGCCAGCTAATTACAGGCAAGGGTTATCTCCAGCCCTTCTTAAATACCCAGCTGATTAATGAGACGGAGGTGTAGGGCCAGGAAGTCTCACCTTCGGTGGTTGGTGATGCACACCCCCCTGTCTCTGTGCGCGCACACACACACACACACACAGACCACTAACCACCTTTTCTCTCCTTTTCCACACTTACTAACGCAAATTTTAATTCATGTGCCGGTTCATTGCAGAACTACTGGTGTCATTTTTATGGCTCACTTCCTCCCTGCTTCTTACTCCAATCAGTAACACGGGCTACTGATTATTACCATCCGTTGTATCTTCGTACAGTAACTGCTGTATGAGGAGAGGGATGGGCGGGGAGCCAGCCGGGGGCCCCAGGTGTCCCGGGTGCCTCCTCCCGAAAGTGAGGTCTCATTGTCTCAGCGGCGGCTCAGGCACGAATCACCGTCGGCTCAAAATGGCCTCCGACAAAATCTCCATGGCTGATTTGCGTGTGTGTGTGACCCCGAGGACCGGCGTGAATGCTGCAGGAGCGAGGAGATAGAGAGCAGCTTCTGCCGCTGAATGCTGACACACATGCAGAGCAGCCGACGGGCGCGAGCACAAACACACACACACACACACACACACGCACAATCTCAATCTAGACTGGGTCAGCCAGGTTCAAAGCATTTGTATTCATGGGAGGTTTTGCATTGGCTCCACCACCTACAGTGTTTCATCTAACTGTGGGACGTGGCTTTCTACTTTCACACTCAGAAGACCTTGGGCTGTATTCTAGTGTGTTTATGGCTGTATTTATGGCAGCATGGTGCTACCTGCCTTTTGCCACTTGAACCATACTTTTTAAATAGTTGAAGGTGCAATTGTTTTTTATCCTTAAATAGACCCTTGTGACATACCACCTGCAAGCACGCACGCGCCCGAACAAGCAAGTCGAACACGATCCAAACACGCATCTCTGCTGCAGAGAAGCATGCGCAGGCATACTGGTGCCAGGCCATTGAGCTCTGCCAGTGGTTGGCAGAGATGCAGTATAACAATTACAGAGCCGTAACTAATAGGAGAAATAATTGAGCAAATTGTAAACTTTTCTCATTTGTCTGACAACCTTTCGAAGATTTGCAGAATTGTTGCACTGAAACCGCTTCTCCGTAAGGTCCTAAAGGACCAAAGGAACACTGCTTCAGGATAAATTAATATTCTGTTCATTTGACATATTGCTGAACACAATGTATGGTTGAAAAACAAGGCCAGGCTCTTTAGTAATATCTCATTATGGGGGAGCCGGAAGAAACTTATCGTACAAACTATTAGTGTCATTCCAAAGTTGCCTTGGTTAACATTAGGTAAAGAAAATCCATTCAAAAATACTGCTATATATTGTGCAAAGCTCTTATTGGTCTACGACCAATTTCTCAGTATGCAGACGCAGATTGTCCTGACAATCCTGAAAATGAGACACAAGAAATCTAGATTTTGTTGCCCTGCCAGAGGTATTTTAATTAACAGTTGTGGGCTTGTAACCCACCTATTCTCAGCTGCTAAGGTTTTTCAGTTCACTTTTTATTCATGGTCTTATTTGAATGTTTTTTTTAATCCCTACACGATCCTCGGTTTGAAATCCGGCGCATAAAACCCAGTCCAACAGTGACACGCTCTCACTTACCTCTCTATTCTCCTCTCCTCCATCCTTCTCTCATGCACTTACTTCTTACCTCCAGATCAGATAGACATTAATACCCAGAGACGTATCTGTCGCACTTTCCAACAAGATGAGGTCGTCTGTATGCCATGTCATTACACACACATCACGCACACTAAGGCGTCTTACTAATAATCAAGTTAAAACAAAGCTGAGGACTTAATAAAGCAGGTTTTTTTTCCTCCCGCCGGCAACCAATTATTTTTACGTAACATCAGAGATCCACTGTTTGAAGAGCTGCATTTGTTTTATACAATGTTCCACATTCAGGTTTGCATCACTTCACTTTCAAGGGGACATATTAGGAAAGTTCCACTTTGATAGGTCTTCTACACTGTCTGGGATGTCAATCAATCAATCAATCAATTTATGATTCCTGTAATGAATTTCTACTAATAAATGCAACCTCTTTAGAGGTTCTGGGGTTTGCTGATGTCATCTGACCAAGCGGGAGTCCCTTGCGAGGCCTTGCCCCGTAAGGGTCTCCTATAAGAACTGGGAAAACAGAGCAGCTTGAGGGAGGATCTGAAATCTTATCACTCTGTAATGAATGACTTGAATTCTATATGCTGACATCATGTTGTGCGTAGTGCGCACTCTTTAAATCAAAGTATGCAAAAACCTGCGTGATCACTTGGCCTCGTCTTCTGTATCCATATAAAACGTGGCTCAGCGTGGAGGAAAGTTCGCCAGAGAGCTTCGTCTTGGGCCCTTGAGAACAAGAAAATATATAGTATCAACTGTTGATCCACTTGTCTTCATTCAAACCACAGTTGCTACAAACATGATGACAACAAATAGATCCTAATTCCAAACATGTAGAAAGAATGCAACTCTAAGGAGGAAGTGTGATCCACAGTGGAGTAGAGGCTCCACATCAGTCACATGGCACAGCGTGGCACGGTGAGACTCCCCCCTCCTCCCCCCCCCAGAGCTCCATCCGCCACAGCTCCACACAATCAGGGCTCCACGGTAAAGCCCACTGCTGGTTGCCATGACAACCCAAAGGCACTGCCTGCATGGGACAAAGACTGGCAGGTCCTGTGTGTGTTTGTGTGTGTGTGTGTGTGTTGGGGGGGGGGGCGTGTGTGCGGTTGTGCGTGCGTGATTGAGAGAGAGAGAGAGAGAGAGAGAGAGTGAGTGATGTCTGGCAGAGCCGGCGCGGCCCTCCTGGGGCCCTCATTCGCTGGGCTCTTGCTGAGACCACAGGAGCCCTGATGCAGCAGAGGATGGAGGAGGAGGAGGAGGTGGTGGTGGGGATTGTGAGGAGAGGAGGACAGTAATGTCATCATTATTATATTATATTTCACTATCATTAAAAAAAGATAGTGAAAGGTGTACATGGTGAGTGATGGACATCTTTTTAGTTTAAAAGAAAGGAGTGCATCACTGATGGGAAGTACCTCACACAGCAAATCCAGGATCTTTGTTTTGAAAGGAAGACATCACCAATACATCTTCCCAAAATGATTAAACCAATTAGTGAGCAACTCCAAATTCAAATTTTTAAAAACCTGCCGTAAGACATTTTTAAGCTTCGTAGACTTTTATCACAGGGCTCCTCCCAGTAACAACTACCTAGATCGCAGTTGTCTAATTTAGAACATTTCTTTTTGTTTCTGTCTTTTCAGGTATTGATCACACAAACAAGGACCTGAAGAAGAACTTTGTGAGTAAACTTGAAAATCAACGTCTCTCCACCAAATGTTTCTGGTGATGTCAAGTACAGCAGATCTCCTTCTGATTCTGTATTCTTGTTATGAGCTTACAATCTTCCACTGCTGCTGCTTGGTTACGCAAACATGCTTGGATTTTAATTAGACTGAAATCTGTGTATTGACTTTCTCACTGCCCGACTTCTCTATGACCTAAAAGCCAGCACAGTAAAACGTTCATAAAGCAATAAAGCAGTTTGACTTTGTTAGGCGGGTGTTACTCTGACTCCCCATACAGCATATGGCCAGTGGCTGTGTTGTTTGCTCCCGCCTTGTCATTTATAATCCTATAGGCAGTTTGAAGCACACAGGCCAACTTGTACTTTGTCAGAGCAGATTGTCTGGCATGGATAAGCTTGGCTGGAGAGCGATGCATAATTGCTCTTGTACAGCGCTGCCAAGACATCCTCCTCCCGAATGCCTATGTACACTGGCAAAGGAGTCATTCCGACGCGCTCACGCCTTATGGGGCACGCGTAAACCAGCCAGACGCCGTCACGGGCGTCTCCTCAGTGACAGGGGATTGACGGACGACTAATTCAAGTGTCAGTATCGAGACGTTTTCATGAGACTCCTTCCCTTCCTCTCATGCCGCTGTGACGTTTCGTCCCGAGTGTTGCACTGTGTTCCCTCTGTTTTCTGCGCGGATTGCAGGAGGCCCTTGCCAGTTTTGACGTGCGCGCGTCACACGGTCTGTCACATGATCCCATGCCACTCCGAGACGAGGAGAATAGGTAATGACCGTCTCCCTACGTGTCTTTTCTTGAGAGTGAATGAAAGGTAAAAAGTGTAAACTGAGCACTAATATGCCTTCAAAAGAAATGTGCAGAATGGACTGTATGTAATTATCGGTCCAGGCTTAATTTGGAGTAGGTCATCGACAAAAAGCCCTCACATCAGTGCGTGGCCAGCATCTAATCCCCCCTGCCTTTCAGTCATGGTACCCGGTGTGCGGGGGAAGTTGCCATGGAGGCCAACAACTCCTACTGCGGTGTGGGCATCGCCTTCAACGCCAGAATCGGAGGTGAGGAAAAAATACGGCTTCATCAAGACAGTGGGAGGCGGTGCATTGTGGGAGCACTGCAGTGGCCAAGAATATGTCATGGCATTTTTAACGCTTGTGGCGGGTCAGTCATTTCTTATAAGTAGTTTCTATCTAAAGTGCAAAAATGAAAGGAAAAAATGATCTTATTTCCATTTAGGATAAACTAAGAAAATACCATAAAGCAACTCAATCTGGACATCTGAAGCTTAACATTCTCTTCAACATTCACAGGCAATGTTTTTTTTTAATGATTTCACCCGTAATGATGCTAAAGGTAGATTGCCTTATTACCTAATTCTGTACTTATCCTCTTGTAAATAAAGGATTACAGGATGCCTTAAACCCAGCCATGTCAAACAACTCCAATACCTTCAAATAACTCTGAACTAAGAATGCACACTTTTTGGCCAATATTCTGCAATGACTATTTTACATTTGGCAGAAAATTACTCAATCCTGCGTGTGTGCTGGATCACAGTATGAGACTATGCTGTCTATTGCATGTGCTTTGAGCTCGTGTGGCGGCGACAGGCCGCGCGGTGACCGGCCGCTATTGAGGCGCGCTGACCCCGTTTAACTGCTCATTTTTTAGTGTGAGCCCGAGTAATGGCTTTTCTCGTGTCGGATGTAACATTGGCGAGGGATGAATGAATACACAAGCTGGCCCATTTTCTGGTGTGAAATCAAAGATTTTTTTTGGATGCTATACTTTACCTCATAGAGTTAATGAGGAGGACGCGATACGCTTCAGTAAGGACATTTGTTTAACTTGGTGAAGACTTTAAAAGGCTAAAATCACTGTTTATGAATCGATAATATATCATATGGCTTCTAGTATGAGTCCACTGAGAATCATCACATGAGTCTTTATGTTTTCCGTCAGCCCTTTGTTTTGACTTGTCTTCACTGTTTTGGTTCGCTCTTACCACTAAGTGAAATGATTTCCAGTCGCAGCTTTGTGCCCATCGTCCTCCAGCCAGCCGACAGACAAAGCTCGCTGGAGGAGAGGGAGAGATTCTCCTCCAGAGGTTCAAAGAAGAATGTCATTTTTCTCCATTTACACAACTTGGTATCCAGGGCAACAAAAAGCTTTTCTTGTACTCGCACAGGGTATTGTGTGGCAGGCCTCCACAGATGGCATTTACGCTCAATGCGTCGTTAGTTGCAGTTGTTTCGGAAATGTAAAAGGGCATACAAACAAAATAGTCATATCACATTTTTCCTAATAGAGCCCATGAGCCCATTTTATTTATTCTATTGGTTTTACATTATTTATTGAACATATCTCACATTGCAATGATATTTTTTTAAGTTCAGTGATCTTTGACAGGAGGAATTGCAATATATATTATTCTAATTTCAGTGGCATTAGATTGTCTTAAAACAAGGTTATTGTTCATAATTATTCTGGTGATAATATGGGATCAAACAAAAAAGTAGTTATGACAGGCGTACATTTATCAGAAACATAAAAAAGTATAAATACAAAATATACATACAAAATGTATAAAAATTAACGATAACGCCTCTCATGGCGCTTTTGTAGAGCGTATTTACATTTATATGTCATTTATTTCACCAGAAAGGTGTCGTGATTTTTTGTTATTGACATCCTTTTAGAAGCACAAGCTCCTATTTTTATATTATTTTTGTATTACACTTTGTTGTTAAAATCATTTGGACGCTGGTTATTGGGACGCTACTTTTGCCTCAATAGCACATGAAGTTGCTGCGTCGCCCTGTTACCTCCCTGGAGGTGAATAGAAGACGACGCTTCTTCAAAGATGACCTACTTTTACAATTTAAAAACACCACTTTTGTGTCTGTGTCAGAAAGCAAGATGACGTCGGCCTTTGATCCGCGTGTGACCTTTCCGATCCGTCCAGGTATCCGCCTGTTGGACGGCCCCGTCACCGATGCCATGGAGGCCACGTCCCTGACCTACAACATGGCCTTCATCGACATCTACGTCTGCAGCTGGGGCCCCCAAGACGACGGGGCCACGGTGGACGGGCCACTCAGCTTGACGGCGCGGGCCCTTCGGCTGGGAACCCACGAGGCACGGCTCTCATCGGCGCCGGGTTTCACGCGGCCGTCTGTCAGACGACAGGCAGGCCGCGTGAACCCGTCTTGAGCGTGGAATATTTCCATATGTGACATTCAAAATGTTCTGCTGACCGCTAGAAACCTTCTCCGTGGGAATCCACCATTTCCCTCTTTTCCTGTCACGTCCCTCCGCCTGCGTGTTCAGGGCCGGCGTGGGAAGGGCAGCATCTTCGTGTGGGCGGCGGGTAACGGCGGACCGCACCGCGACCACTGCGGCGCAGACGGCTACGTCAACTCCATCTACAACATCGCCGTCGGCGGCGTCTCTGAAACGGGGAAGCCCGCCTTCTTCGGCGAGCCCTGCCCCGGCGTGATGGCCGTCACTCTGACGGGGTCCACGGTGGGGGGGCCGCTCCCTCTGGTCGGTGTGCACAGACTGCCTAGCACATCTAACGACAGTGTTCAGCGTTAGTGCGTGTAGATTGTGTGTTTGTGTCCGTGCCAGCGGCGCCCTGCTCTTTGGCTCCGCAAGCTGCGAGGAGCCTGTTAAAGAGCAGCGACTGGTGGGATATTTATAGAGGCCTGCCAAATAACCCGGTGACTGCTGGGCGCACACACACACACACACACACACACACACAGAAGCAAACGAGTGTTAATTGGAGGTAAACCATGGCTGTAGTGGAGAGGAAGAGGCGGTATTGATGGTAGAGGGAGCTGTGAAAAGCCGGGAAGGAATATAGGGAAACAGACAAGTGGATCAGGGTGGTGACCTTTGCGCCGGCTCCTTCCCACCTCTCATTAGCCGGTGTTCTGACCTGAAGCACGTTTTTTCCTTCTTTTCTTTTATTGTTGTCTTTTGTAAACCTGTTGGTATTGCTTCGTGCAGTGTGGCCCCAAAGAAATCCATTTTGGGGAGGAGAGGAGGAGGAGGGGGGCGGGTAGTTGGACAGAACAGCTCACGTGTTTTCACTCTGCGTGCCGGTACGACACCCACAGCGGCGGCTTGTGACACGTTCAGTCTGTTGTCCCCGCAGGTCACCGTGACCAACATGGACGACGGCTGTGTCACGTACTTTCCAGGAACATCCAGTGCTGCCCCCATCGCTGCAGGGATCCTGGCGCTGGCGTTGGAAGTGAAGTGAGTGCCTCTCTCTGCCCCGTACTCCAACACCGTATTGATTTTTTTTTTTTTGTAGGGACCCAGAGAGTTGCTCAAGGACACTCCAGCAATGTCAATGCTCGCCGCGTGAGACGCTCCTGTCCACAGCGCTGCCGCTTGCACCCGCGTCGCTGCTTAAGACGCCGTCTCTCCTCTCTGCTCTGGAGGAGAATGAATGTTGGAAGTAATTTTCCCTCCAGCAATCGTCTGCCTTTTAATATGCTGCGCTGTGTTTGCTCTGGAAGCACAGGAACCTCCTCTGTCGCCTGTGAATCCATTCAGCCGATTGATTATTTACTTTTCACTTACCGGTTGGATTTGTGATAATCAATGAATTGTTTTTTGTATTAAATGAATACGGTTTGTTCGAGAGCGATTCCTACAGTACATCGCTTTAACAGTTATTCAACGATCGCATTGTTGACATTTCATTTTCACCACCACATACCAGTTTAGCACGTTTAGACGTTGAAATGAATCAAAACCCTTAATTTTTACCATTGTATTGTTGCACGCATCTCCTCAGCTCTATTAAAGTCAAAGTGAAATGTAAGACGCTCCGTCTTCAGCTTCTATACTGCAACAGATCTGATGGGGAAATATAATAGTCGAGGCGTGTACAGTTTGAAGAGGCATGAAATCATATCCTTCTTATTTAATTGGGCCTCTCAAATGTGGGTGGGCTTATATGGTGTTGACATGAAACACCAAGCAGTTTTTTTACGTCCTGCTACTCGCGGACTCATTTGTGGTTATTTGCTTAATTTGCGTCATTCATGCTTGACGTGCCCGAGAGGAGGCGTGGCTTATCTCAATGAGACGGATATCAACAAAGCCATTTATTTCCTCTATCAACCATGAAGAAAATGAACCCCATTTCTACTTTGTGCATGCTGCAGGGGTCCCACTTATCCAGGGGGCTTAAGCAACCGACTTGGTTCATAACGTCACAAATTTTATTGTATTCACTGTACCAAGCAGGCCATAAAGGTGGTTTATTACAGCTGTATGAACCCAAAATACATCAATTTGCCTTTCTTTAATTAGAATAACGGATGGACAGGATGCCGAAATAACTAAATACAAATTTGTCAAATGTAGGAATTCATGTTTAAATAACTCGATGCAGCTCAGATCAATCGGTGGTAGATTTTGCAATGATCTCTAGGCGTAAATATGGCAGCGCTCTCTTTGTTTGAACCATGTGGTTTTTAGGAATATATTCCTACACACGATTTTAACCAATCTGAGGTATCGCGGAGCTCTGGCTGACCATTTACGGCTGCGATATATCTTTTTCCTGATTTAAAAACTGCATTGAAATCTGTGACGACATGAGAAGCATCTCAATGCTGATCAGTGTGACAAGCCAGTCTCCCAAAGCTGCGCAGCCATATAGCTGGTTCATGATATGATAATTAACCATCAGGCTTGATGTTTTATTTAATATTGTCTGTTTTTGTGTCGGTATGTACGGCCAAAAGTCCCCAAATCTCTACTTAGTGACTTCCTTTGGTGCATTTGTTCTATTCTCTTCTCCATCCTCGGATGCCTGTATTCGTTTGGTTGATAGAAAGGTCATCGAAGCACCCACTTGCTCGCTGTGAACTCACACATCAATGAGACCTTCTAAAGGACTACAGCGGTGGCAGGACAGTCAGTTTTCCTACACCTGCATATCCTGCATTCTCCTGCATGCAGCAATGTGCCGATACGTTCAGGGTGGTGGTGCGCGTCTAAAAAGACCCTCAGTCCCTCTTTTGTTGTAGATCATCTTTGGCTCTTTTCTTCCTGTTTTGGTCTGAATCTGCAAATTTGCAAACTGCAAATCACCGATCCCTTTTCTCCTCTCCTTTTGTTTCGTCTGCCACTTCCTACCGTTTCCCGAGCCCCCTTTCTCTTCCTGCTTCCCTCCCAACCCGCCAGCTGTCGGTGTGGCCCCCGGGCCTGGTGTTTTGTGGCGGTATCAGCGGCGTCTACGCCTCCTTCATGTTATGGATGGTACTAGAGGCCGGCTTTACTGCTCCAGCTGTCATGCCGCGGCGTCTCAGTCTCAGTCGCTTGGCTGTAAAATGGAGCGCGGGTCCCCCGGGCGAGGCGACTCCCAGGACATTACCGTTAAAGGCTTTGTCGTGACCCGCTGCTACTGACTAAACTATATATCACCTCGCTGGCTGCGATCGGCAGCATTCTGCTCACGTCTTTAAGGAGCCGGCCTCTCTCTCTCTCTCTCTCTCTCTCTCTCTCTCTCTCTCTCTCTCTCTCTCTCTCTCTCTCTCTCTCTCTCTCTCGCTGTGTGTTTCTCACACTTGCTCATTCTGTGTCTCACTCTGTTCTACATTTCACACGAACACACTCGTCTATATTCTGCCGTACCGTCTCTTCCCCTCATGCGAACCTGTTTTTTTTTTTTACCTCATTCATCACAACCTGCCTGAAATACAGTATATGCACCTGATGATTCCGCTCAAAGGGTACATTTAATACACATATTTTGAATTATTTTCATAATCATGTTATGACCCCAACACCCTTTTCTTAATTTTCAACATAGTATTCAATATTTTTTTTTACTTCCAATCTTTTTTTCTCTTTAAACTAAAAAACAAAAGTGAGCTGATCCCAAAACCAATCATATTTCTCCTTCCTGATATGAAACTATGGTATTCTGCTGGTAATATTTGCACACAGTGCAGATACATAAATGCCAGAGAGCCTGCATTAGCAAACAGCGTGTTGTCGTCTATGTTGTGCGGGGAGCCTTCAGTGTTGGTCCCTGACAGTGTGATGGTGTCACTGTCGATCTGTCTCTCTGCCACCAGCGACCCGTCTGACTGTGTTTCCGTCTGTCTCCATCCATCCGTCTCGACGCCTGTCCAACAAAGCATAAGGACAGATCAATTATTTGCTCCTCTCTCTTGCCTCTGACTGTGTGTTTGTTCACTTCATCACAGAGTCAGCCTCTCTGTCACTCTGTTTCTTTCATCCATTCATCCGTGCGGGTTCTCCCTTTGCTCCTTTGCGTTGGTTCCCCTTTTAGGATTATTACACATTTTTCTGTCCACTCTTTATTTGTGCTGTCTGGAAAGATGAACTTGTATCTATTATCTATATCAATACTATCAGTCAATCACACAGTAGCAGTTGAAAATGTGGAAACAATCTTTGAAGCGGTTTTAACTTGTGAAAAGTGATCATGGGCTTTATATAAAGAATATTAATTTCAGCATGGGGCCTTAAATAATCTAAAAATAATCTGCGATCTGTGATCATTGACTCAATTCCCTTTTCCTGCTGGTCTCCATTGCAGGAACAAGAGAAGTAATGAACAGCGCGTTCTGTGTTCTCAGTAGGGAGAGCTCTTGGAAAAGTGAACCCACTTGCTCTAATTGTTCTAAACTCATACAGCCACGTGCCAGAGGTGAGCACACCAACACATACAGAGGCACACTTCTCCTGCACATTATAAATGGGTTAAAAAAAACATATAGACCTTGTTGGCAGCCAGTAACTAATCCTACACACCCAACTACGAAGGATCTCTTTGTATGTCTGATCTAATTTACACTGTGTTGGTGTAACACGCACAGTTTAAGTTGGTGCAAATTGGACACGCGATAAATTCAGGATTCATTTATATTAAACAAGCAACATATTTTATGTCAACTGAAAAATATTTTTCTTTCTGTCTTCCCTGCCTTTTGTATGTATGTATTAGCCTGGAAAAAAATGGACTCTTAATTGTCAGTTCAGTGCTGAACCAGACATACACACGCACACAAACACCAACACACACATATACACACGCAGAAATACAGACATAGTGATCTAAACGGTCCATCACACACACACACACACACACACGCACGGGTGCTTGTGTACACATCTACTCATTAAGCAGAGGAATCAGGGATGCACCGGTGGAGTTTATTTAAAGGAGATTGCGGGCATGCAGCTATTGGACTTGGCCTAATTGATAAAGCCATTAGTAACACTTGTTCGGATAACATGGGAGGAATCTCAGTCTGCTCAGTCACTCCAAATGGGTTCACTTAGGCTGAGAGTGCAGCACATTAAGAGAAGATTACAGAGCAATGTGGAGCGTTTTACCAGTCCACGCCTCGCCGCCGTGAGATTAATAGAGACGAACTACAGACAGAGACGGAGAAAACATTAGACCCTGACTCTCCACCGGGTGGGGACACTCTGTGTGTGCTCCTTGCCGTTGGTCTTCTGCATTCCCGGGCATCTACTCAGGTTTTTGTGCAGTTATGACCCCGGGGGTCGGTCTGCCATCTTGTGCATGGATGTGCACATGAGTGTGCGAGTGCCGGCGGTGTGCGTTTGTCTCCACATGTCGGGAGTGTCTGTGTAGCTGTTTGTCCGCACGTGTGTTAGTTTCTCTGCCTTTCAACTAAAGCCGGTCCGTGGCTCGGCGGAAGATGTTAACTCAAAGTGTGGAAGGGGAAGGTGTGCTTCCTGGGATGAGACGGTGGGGTTTAAAGTCCTGCTTGTTTTGTACACATTATGTCCAGCTGACTAACAAGCTTGACTGTTAGTGTGTCCTTCAGCGTCTCTTTAAATAAATAGAGAGGAAAGACAACATGGGACATGCTGGGCTTTAGTCAAGAAAATGTAAGTGTGAGTTTGAACGCATCAATCTACGTGCCATTATGACACTACAACTCATAAGCATGCAGCATCACATGCAACTCGCCGAAAACATCTCATGAACACAGGTCATGTTGCACGCTTGCTGGTATTGAGAAATATAGAGTGTTTATCTTTCTTTCCTTCAGCTCGATTACATGACTGCTTCTCCAGTCAGTGACATTGTAGAGCAACCATCTCTAGGTCGAAGGAGGGGGCGGGGCCGCCGCCATTCCCTTACCTACACAACGTAATCGTCCGAGGTCCCTTGAACTTAATGAAGTCGTTCTTTAAAACCCAAACTCGAACCACCAAACCTGAACTATACCGTTTGTTAGGGCTCAGACGGCTGCCGCTTCTCTGCCAGTTTTTTTTGTTCTGAGGACTTGTTGGATCCAACGGAGGAACCATTACAAATGTCATTGTCTTCTTCATCTGGCATGTTCTATTGCATGTTGAGTGCGGGGCTTCTGCTCCCTGCGGGATTCCATCTTGGATGGTTGTTGACCAGGACTTGGTTTTGAGTGTGAAGTCCCTAAATGATGTGTAGCTGACAGCCCCCTCCTCTGAGTGCCGATCTGTTTCTCTGTTTCTTTTCATCTGTCCGTCCCCTCGATTGGCCCGTCTTTTGCGTTCTGTCCCCTGGGCTGGACACTGTCCTTGTGCTCCCCGTCTCCTCCTCCTCCTCCTCCTCCTCCTCTCTGCCTGGGCTTAGTGTGAGTGATAAATTATTCGTGAGCATGCTCCGAGGGCCCAGGGCTGCTCATTCCTGCACACAGAGGACTAGCATTGATCCGGCCTGTGGTTCAACTTAATTGGAAAGCCGGTTACACCAGCCACAGACACACAAACACGGCACGCACATGCACAGATGCACGTCAAGACATGGCATCTACTGTAAAGCCGCATTAATACACACATATGCACCATAGTGCAGTAATACACCCGTGTATAGGTGCTTGGATATTACAAATGTCAACGAAATGAAACAACAGACACACGCAATCCCCACATGCATGTTACAGCATTAACACCTGCCTATGCATGACGAACTGTATGTATCCACAATCTTTACTTTAAACACACACTATAACATTGAAAGCCACAGAAGGGCACCAGCTACCCATAAGGACACGTGCGTAGACACAAACATCTGCGCACACACACACACACACACACACACACACTTTATAGTCACTAAGCTTGCATTCTAAGCAGCAGTAAAGAGGCGTAACAGTCCACAGTGGAGCAATATGGAGGCCCAGGGTTATCGATTGGACTGAGACACTGACTATCATACAGCTAATAGATTACATCAGACACATCGGAGCGGCCCAGTCAATGAGGCCTGATTAACTGGGGGTTTGTAAACAGTTGTGTGCTCGCTGTGACGGCTGCTGTGCCGCTCGGTGAGGCTTGGCGAGGCTCCGGAGGAGGCTCACACATCGTTGCTCTTCCCCAATCTGCTGTGAGCGGAGCCGCGTAGATCGGCTCCATGGACGACGTGCTATGATAGCGTAGCCACGTTAGCTCTGTTTCTCCGATCCTTCAAAGTTAAGTTGCGCCATTCGCCGACAAGCATTTGTTGTTTTTGGTTTTTCCTGATTTCATATTACTTTGGATTGTACTTATTGAGAGTCGCATGAAGAAAGAAACCAGTGCAGTGTTTTATTTGAGATACGTTTTAGCTTTAAAGTTTGGCTCAGGCCAGAGTTTAGTAGCATACTTCCTGTTGAGGTCGCCTTCGGTTCATCTACATAAACGTAGATCTGCTCTCCAAACAGAATCTGAAGAGCATTCTCTTGTGTGGAGGGCGAAAAAAAGCATTGATGAAGCGTTTTCTTAGCCGTATAATGCATTCATATGCAGATATCTGCTCACAGAGATGAGACACCTGCCGGACAATGACGGGTACCCAGACGAGGAAGTCTTAATGTGGATATACATTATCTTTTATCCCCAGGCTACAGACTCCAGAGGCCATGCTGTCCACGGGTTTGACTTATGAAGCCACCACGTTGACCAATAGCAAATCACCTTGACATTTACTGAGCTGTGCAACCACACTAATGCATTTTCAAAGTGGTAAAAGACACACAGCCTGTAACACTAATGAAGGCTCTGCTGTAATCACATCTTCAAATAAGCCATGGCATGAACATTAGCACAGCCGTGACCCGGATGTACCTGGCACTAGCATGTTTCTGCTTAGCCGCCAGCTGAAGCTCTTTGACCGCTATGGCTCTGGTACTTTTGAATGTTCTCAAAAATAATGGAAATGATTAATGTATTAATTACAGTAACTACCAACAGCAAATAACCGTCTTAAAGGGCTCCTTGCTTCAGCTCACAGTCTTCTACTTGTGCTGCCTCAGTAGTGGTTTGGTGTTCTCTTGCAGCCAAACCGAAACCAACAGAAGGAGACAAAAGCATGTTCCCGCATTGATTCAAAGGGGTATATTATATTTATATTTCACCGTACATGTGAAAGAAACCTCACAAGATAAGTAAGTTTATCTGAAGTCCATTACAGCATAAGTAACACTTAAGCCGTTTTGTGGTGGATGCCGGTCGGGGGTTTTCTGATTCATTTTGTGGTCTAAACCTATTTACACGTCCATTCAGGGGCTGTGAGGACATTAAGGGAGAAGCTGAGTTTTGAGCCAATGCTGTGTTTTTAGGAGCAAAACGACTTTTCCAAAATAAATAGATCTGTGTCGCGGACTGCGAGAGAAAAGCCCTCGGTTCAATAATTAATTCCCGAGTCGAGGGTTTTGGAGAGCCGCTGATTGGGCTGATTCTTTTTTTTTCCCTTTTTTTTATTCTGTTATGATACAAAGGAGGCCGTTTGAAGTAATTTGTCCCTGAGAGAGCTGCTTGGAATACCATACATGCTTTGATTTAGCAAAGCAAATTTAATTTTGTTTGCTTTATGCAAACCAGCCGGGGCCACGGGGGTTTCTCTGATTCCACCAGAGGGGTGAGGGTGGTGAGGGTGGTGGTGGTGGTGCTGAGGATGGAGGTGGGGGAGTGCACATAACAGAATCACGCTGCTGCCGCCGCTGCTGCTGATGTATAATACACAACACACACTCACACACACACACACACAGACGCATGCAGCGAGCATCAACAGTTCAAAAGTACAAAGCCTATTCCTCCCCTACACACACACACACACACACACACACTCCAATCCCTTTGAAATCAAAGCTCAAAATAATTGTTTGTGTACTGTGTTTTGTTTTATTCCATCCATCTATTATTAGTGTTACTGGTATTATTCCTATCGTGTTGTTTTAGTTGCCTGCTCTCGCTGCTTTGCTTGGGTTTTGTTTCATGCCGCTAATGAAAGCTTCTCCCCTCGCTTTTGTTCTGTTTCGCTTTTTTTCCCCCCAATACGTGAACGGAATACATGTTACCATCAATGCCTGATATATCCAGAGATGTCTGCCATGCAACAGCACAATAATGAAGAGGCTACTCGTTATAGAGTTGCTTGTTTGAAGGAATACCTTAACGCGTCCGTATCGACAGGCGCGGCGCGGCGCCGCTGTATTATTAATGACGGGGACAATGAAGTCACACTGAGTGGCCTCCCCTTCAATTAATTACCTCCGTGCAGGTTCTTCTGTACCGGACAGACGACTTTCCGTGTACAGATGTTGGGAAAACTGTGAAGGCATTTCTTCTCAGAAAAAGAAAAGGGCTTTCAGAACGGGTGGCCAAGCTGTTTTCTTATACTCCATTCAACTCATTTTCTTAGGGAACAATAATGAGTGGATAAAGCAAAAAAAAAAACCAATTTCCTTTATGCTTTTTATATCCCGAAGAAGCCCTCGTTGATGGCCCTTTGGTCTTTTGTTATAGAAAACTGAGCTAATATCCTCGAGCTCTGGGCGCAGTTTAAAGGTCTTAATTGGATTCCATTAGTATATTGCTTGACATGACACTTGAGTCCGCTCTATTAGAAATCCCCTGCCTGGGAATAAAAAGAAGACTTTTTTTTCTGCATTCAACTCTCTCCGCTCTTTTGTAAAAGTCTCAAATCGTCTTTGTTGGATTCACAGTTTTTAGTGACACCGTTATTAAAAAAGTGAGCTTGACTTAAACAGGTGCTTTTGTGTTCAGAGGACCTGATGTAAAAAAAAAAGAGAAGTAGACGGCATGGCCGTGTCAGTTTATGTATCAATAAACCTGCATGAGCCTGAAATGATGTGCTTTAAGTCGCGTGAAACAGTCCTCCGAGCCCTTTCTAAACACGGCTGGTTCAGTCGGTGTGGAACACCCGCCGAGGGAAGGCTGTGTCTGATCATGTGACCTGTCTCATGTCTCCTCCTCTAGTCCTGCGCTGACGTGGAGGGACGTGCAGCATCTGATCGCCAACACGGCGAAGATCCCCGACCCCAAAGAGCCTGGCTGGAACATCAACGCGGCAGGACACCATGTCCACCACAGGTACGGCGATGCGTGCACGCCAACATTCAAAGAACACACACATGGTATCAACGCTGGAGTTACATTTAAGCCCTGCGTTCCGCCCGCTCTTTAAGTGGCTTATATTTAAGCTGATCTGTGTATTAAACAATCAATTTACAGTAGTTCAGTCCTATTAAAAGCGATGTGAGTTAGCATGCTTGGCTGAAGCCTCTGATTACGTGATGCTATGGCTATTTAAGCAGCACGTGCACATTTTTTTGGGTTGTCTCCTTAAAGCAGCTGTTCAATGTTTTGGTAAGTTACACGGGAATGAGAATATTGCTATCACTCATGTCTGTACAGTAAATAGAAGGCTGTAGCCAGCAGCTGCTTAACTTTGCATGAGGACGCCGTGGGGAAACAGCTGGTCCGGCTTCAGTCGGAAGTTAACAGAAATCAACCCGGCAGCATCAGTAAAACTTGTTATATCTCCTACGTTTAATTCATACAAAAACCGGTGTAAACATGACACGTTCTGGTTTTACAGGATGTGCCAGAATCATTTTGGGGGCGCAGCAGTTGTTTCCTGAGCGCTGTGTGGTTCCCAGGTAACCAGGAAAGACTTTGAGGCCCTTCTGATCGCTGCCAAAAAAACGTCCCTTTATAATCATATTTAGTTTTTATCTAGCGGGCCTTTAATCAGTTGGTAGATTACACCAATTGACCTGACACACACGTTTGCCCAGCTTGTGTTTCTGATAACTTATGACCCTAAATAATTCTTCACCCGGTTGAAATATATATATAAAAGGGTACCACAAGGAATCTGCTGCTGACAGCACCGTGCATTCCCTCACAGCGCTGACACGTGCACAACGGGAATGTTTCTATCCATTGGAACAAAGGTTTGGGTTAATGTTTGCACACAGTTCAATTAAATCCTACAACACTGTAGGTTTTTTTTTACATTTTCAACATGGAAAACTTGCATATTTGAGGCACTGTAACACAACATCTTTTAAGCTTGTTAAAGATAATAGTTTATGCATCAAACCCTGGTGTTACCCACTAAAATTCATCCTTCTCTACTTCTTCTTCACTGCTGTATTTGCCACGTGCACACACACACACACACATCCACACACTCCTCGTATAAAGCGTTCCAGCCACAAAAGGCAGCTGTCTTCTGACAGTTGAGGCAGGTGATCTTGTTCGGGGAGGAGTGTCATTGTAATCCTCTAATGTTATTATCACACCCACAGTGCGTCTGCGTTTCCGTGACTGATTTATAGAGACGGAGGCTGCAGGAAACGGAGCTTCTCCCCGTCTGACTGTGTGAAGAGTGAATCTGGGAGGGAGGGAGCCCTGTGCTCCTCCAGACATCATATAAACCCTTTCACAGTGCTTTTACTATGTCGGCCGGGCGGTGGCACGTCGGTAATCAGTCGTAGCGTTTGTAAGGTCTCTCCTCTGCTCTCTGTCACGCTCACCTTAACATTTCCGCTCCTCGTCCTGCCTCTGACTCTCCGTCCTCTCTTTGTAGTTTCTATGCCCGTCCTTCCTTTTCCCGTCTTTACCCTCTTTTCTGCCTGTTCCTCTCCTTCATCCCCTCAGCACGGCGCGTCATTCTACAAAGTAGATTGTAATTACTGTGTTGCTGTGAGAAGAATGGATTAATTCAAATATAATGATGCCGATCACACCAGCGGGCGTCTGTTGAAATCGGTCCGTTTAGGGGCTGCGGCTGAGGACTAATGCCCAGATCATACTGCAGCGGCCACGCTAATTATGAAGAATGGTTTATTGCATGGGGAAGGACGGATGGAATAGACAGTCCAATGAGCGCGGGGTCACTTACCAGCAATGAGGTTGTTAGAAAATGTTAGATTAGATGTGAAATCTGTAACGAGAGGAAGCGTGTTTAGGAAAACTGAAGATAACACTTAATGCTTAATGGCTATAATGGGAAGTTAGTGATTTTTAACATTGGGTTCCGAAGGTGTGGACTGGATAAGTGTCATATGTCCTTTGCTACAGATTTTTGTACACTCAACTCGAATTCCTTCAGGACAAAACTGGACAACTGTGCAGGTTAAACACGTAAAACAGCACAAAAAAGTTTATTATAGCAAAAGCCCGCTGAGTGAAAGCAAAAGCTGCTTCATAAAGGACAAAGTTACAAGATGTTTCTGTGGGATCCTAATGAAAGACTACTAAAGACCATACAGCCAACATGGCCAATATATCAGAAGTGTGCCATCAGATCACCAACACTTTCAGTGTAAATGTTCCACCTGTTACGTGGATGTGCTGAAGTAAACGTGGTCCTTTTGACAAATTAATAAGAGGAATTCAAATTGTTAACAAAGGAAATTATACAGTCGCTCACAATGAATTCAAGTTTATCCTCCGCACCAAAACTAATAGGGTCTTACTGCCCTTGTTGATTCATCTAAAATGCACCTCATTCAAACAGTGAACAGAAACCAAATGAAACCAAACACGTTGCGGTTAGTCGTTCCGCTGTGGTCGGAATAAATCTTTACCATCTATGTGGTTTGGTAAGACTACCAAAGTAAGGGCCTCGAGTGAGCAGCAACTGTTTATACCTTATTAATGAATACCTACATTTGTAGAAGGATGAATGTGTAAGTTAAGCGTGGCGATATTGAGTATCACCTCTTTAAAAGTGCCACAGGGAGCATGTGTGGATTGAGGACAGATGGTTGCATTGAAAGAAGCACTCGCAGGGCTTTGTGAAAGCTGAAGGAAAAATAGCGGCCTTACAGATCTCTGCTGAGTTGCCATTGATGTGTGTGTGTGTGTGTGTGTGTGTGTGTGTGCGCGTGTGTGTTTGGGGATTTAGGGGGGTTGTCGGGTGGGATGGAAAGGGTTGCCTGCATCCCAGAGTTCCCATCTGTTTGACCTCCATATAGACTGGGAGCTTTAGAAACTGATGTTGGGGAGCGACAGCCACCCCCCCCCCCTCCCCCCTCCCCTACCAGCACCCCTTCACCCTCCGCCATGACGACAATAAACATGTCAGCCGCCACACGCCAGAGCAATCTGCAATCAGATTTACTGTGCATGAAATACGGTGGTGCTTTTATTGGTCCAACAGCTTGTCACTCATAATTTATAGGCTGTTGTCAGGCCTGCTGTGATGTCAGCGAGCTCCCAGCACCCTCGGGAGAATCGGGAGGGAGAGAGTGAAAGAGATAGGGGTGAGGGGTGGTGGTTGGGTGGGGGTTTAAAGATATAGGAGGACAGAGTGGGTGTGTGAGAGAGTAGAGAAAGGGAATGCGGGGGGGGGGGGGGGGACAACAAGCATCCATCCTGTTCCTTTTCTGTGGCCAGTTTATCAGGTTGAGGGAGCGAAAGTGTCAGTTTTCCACAAATGGATGTTCCCCCTCCTCTGCTCTCCTCCAGCGATGCTTCGCATCCTTTGAACGCCGACACCTACTGATCACATGGTTGACGGGGGGGGAAGAAAAATAATAATCTGCGATTCACATCTCTATTCGAAGCCTCTCTGACCCAGAAATAGAAACTGAGCCCGGTGTTGGCGGCTTGTGCCGCGGGGATAACGTGCAGAGGAGAAGCAGAATGTCCAAACAGGCTTAATTTCACTTAATCTCTTCTGATAGCAAAGGTGCTACTACAGTAATTATCCAGTGGGAGATGGAGATGGAGAATAACAGCGGTGGAGTAGATCAAAGAATTGCTGCCCCTTTCTGCAAAGACAAAGTGAATATCAAGGAGAATTCGAGAGTGGAAGAAACAGTATCTTAACCCCACCCCCCCCAAAAGAAAACTTGTATGGCATTAAAGAATGAGATAGCATTCAATCCCTCGTTTGAAAAATGATTCTCTGTTCACAGAGAACTATTAGAATGTTTACATTTACGGCATTTTGTTCCATATCAAAATAATTAATTGCCTCCATTTTCAAATTAAAAGTACATTACAACACAATTAAGGATGCAAATGAGCCCGGGCCTGTCAGAAGCCAGAGAAAGATGGACTGCGTTGATATATGACAGTTTGTTGTGTGTTGGTTGTGTCGCGATGGATCATTGTGCTTGAGTGTATTTGTGTGTTGTGTTTTTTTTTTCCTGCCTTTATTGAGGAGGAATACTCAGTTGTTGAAATTACATCAGCATAAACATATAAATCAGCTGTGCAGAGTAATTAGGTCACTCTTCCCTCGATAAGCGATCGACCAACCTGTGTTATTCCCACTGTGAGGCTGGTGTCCCCGGTGAAAGACAAAAACAACTTAAACATGACGCACACACCCACACACACACACACACACACACACACACATCGCTCTGCCTCCCTTTCAGCGGCTCTGACCTCCAACCAGCCTGCTCCGGGAAAGATGTCTACATCGCGACACTAAAACATTATTTTGTCATAACCTTCCCTCTTTGGAGGGAAAACAGATATAAAAGTATATAGCCGATGGTTTATGGCGAGTCCGCCTGGCAGCAGCACGCAGCGCTGATGGATGCTGCGCGTCCGCCGACTTTTAATTGCTCGTAAATTTCTGATCCGGGGAAAACGCCACGTTCTCCTTGTTCCCCTGCGACACGGGTGACGGAGCCGCTCAGGAGGGAATAAAAGAGCTTCGGTGAGGAGCACAGAGAAGATGGCAGCTAGAGAAAGGGTGATGCACACACTGACACACTTAGAAAGATAGATGCACAAAACAGCAGGTGAATGATGGGGTGAATGCTCCCTTTGTGTAAAGTTACGCTTTCATGAAGTGTTTTTTTCTATCTATATAAATCACCGTGGTACCAAATGCTGAGATGTTTTCATTGTATACTGACAATTTGCAACAGCCAATACATTTTGTAAGAAACATAAAAAAAACGTATGAAGCAGCAGGAAAGAAGGTTCCTGGAGTGGATGCACCCGGAAAAAAAGGTGGAAAGTGGAAGGATTAAATATATAATATTATACTGTATATATAGTTTTTTAACTAATGCATGAAGAATTGATAATTGAAACAATCTATCGTTTCTCTCCATGGTCAGTCTCGCTTGTGGCCCCTAGATGATGTGCTAATTGTGGTTGATCCTACCTCACAACAATAAGTAGTGCGATCCGCTAACGGGGCAACTCGCCGAATGACATTCCCCTCATTAGCGTGCTACCCTCGCTAGCAAGAGTTTTCCTCAGTATGCGTACTGTGAGGGACACATATTAGTTGACCTCTATGTCTCTGTTACGATATACTAAGGATAGTGACGCTACATAGATCACCCTTTCACTTCTTAATAACAGGAGCTATGATCAAAGGAAAAAAACAAACATTTGAGTGTTTTACTCAATTAGTCCTGAAGGGGCCGGCTGCACGAGTTGTCAGTGCAAAGCACTTACAGTGGCTGCAGGAATTATAGAGCCTCCATCTAAAAGGGGCCGCTAACGGGCGGAGGAGCTGAGGTGCAGTTGCCCGCATTTGCATATACAGCTCTCCGTTTCCCCTTTTACTGTGGAACAGCCCTTTAAGTGCCTGTAGAGCGTTGACAGTAATGGAGAGCAGATTGAAAAATGGGGTTTAAAAAAAAACGTCTCTGCAGACCGGCCAAGCCTAACAGATGCTCATCTGATCAGTTTCTCACCCCGTTTGTCTTCAGCCCACGATGAAAGTAGAGGAGATAAATATAGGTTCATCCCACCATTTGCTGGTTCATTGCAATACGGTCCAGTTGTTTTTTTTCATTATTTGCTTCCACTGTGTCAGACTCAGTCTAGCCTCAGTGCTCCATCACTATTTTCTCCTCTTTTTTCTATCCTCTCTCTTTCTTCTTTGTGTGTTTTTTTCTTCTTCTCTCCCTGCTGTTTGTGTTATTCTCGTCTCATTTGTTGGTTCTCGACTCACCAGGTTGGCCTGTTGTGATCTCCCTCCTTCTCGCATCGATCCTTCCTCCTTTTCCCCCCATGCTGCCCAATTCAAGACACATGCGATCATCCGCAGGTCACCGTCCGGGTCAGAGGTCAAAGGAAGCTGGCCGTCTGTATGTGGGTGTAAATCATTTATATGTTGTTTTTCTTGTTATGGGAAAAAAAAAATCTTCTTTCAACAATAAAATGATGGGCAACATTTTATTTGAATGCATATTTAAATTGAGGAGTAAATGTAAATGAATAACTTCTATCTGAACAGATATTGACTATGTGCATTAGGACTAATTTAACGCAATTACAAATTTGCCTTTAAAGAGGGCTTTACACTCTGTACACATGCAACAACCCCTGTCCAAGAAAAACTCCCCAATAGAAGAAAAACCTTTCGATGGGGAGAAAAAAATGGAATAAACCTCAGTGAGAAGAGGAGGATCCCTCTCTCAGGATGGACGGACTGCGATGGATGTCATGTGTACAGAAGGAAATTAACCCTGCACAAAATAATTGGGATCGCATTCAATGTCTGCATACATGAATTCCCCTCGGGAGACACGGCCGTATTGAAGATAAACAACTTGTGTGGAAAAGAAGTGGTGGAGTTGGAGCTACAACTGGAGCCTGTTGGACTCCACTCAGCAGGGAACTGATGTGCTGGGTGGCCCAGTAGCACAGAAATAACTTTATTTAGTCAAATGAAGGATTTCTATCACATTAAATATGACAACATAGGTTACACACATACAGCCAATGAAGTGAACCTTTATTGTTTAGTCACACGCAGATGAGACCGTAAGTACTGGAAGATATAAAATAAATAGGACTTTACGCTTAATTTGTGATTTATTAGCGATGAACTACAGACAGCATATTGGTTCTTTAACAATATCACATGTCTGTATAATAACTACATATAGAAATAATCAGCAGCCAAAAGGTATTTTGGTAAATATGGAAAATAAATAAATTTCAACAAATATTTCCCCGCGGTACATCGGCTCTGAGTATGACAAGCCTATTAGCAAAGTTCTTTGACCGCTTCTTGATTAAACTGATCTGGAAGTTATAATGACTGCAGGCTATTATGTGGCTGAAAGATATGCACAGTAGTGCTTCTATAGGCCAGGAAATTATTAACGCACGGTCGTGCGTTAACCTTGTTCGAAGTTAAAATATATTAATTTACTGTGTGCTGTTATCACCTCGACGTGTACTGTATGTTTTATTTGGCATAAACAGATAAAGAATTGGACAGTAAAACAATAGTACGAACTCTACCAAAGTGCGGCTCTAATTTTAGCACGATGATAAGAGTCATCCGGGTTACCGGAGCCACTAACTGACTCATCCTGCAGGTCGAGCGACACTCAGACGTCCGGATCGCCTCCGTCGGGCACAAAGGCAGAGCGACGGTTGAGCCTGATCAACCCCAGCAGTGTCAGCCCAATTACTCATTCTCTTAAAGGGCTATTAAAACATAATTGCCCGGCGATTTATATCCAAGTTAACGTGGCCCTGCGATAATTTATTATTTTCCATAAGCCTTTTCTTTTGTGTGCTGGCTGAAAGCGTGTGGTGAGGGGGGGGGGGGGGTACTGTAATTTCCTGAGTCATGAAGAAAGGCATGTTGGCAGCCCGGTGTAATTGTTTAAACCCCACTCTCAGACACCTTCCCAGTCACCCCCTTTTAATCCTCGTTATCGCTCTCATTAGCCCGGGGTCAGGGGTCGGCCAGCTCCCCCTAGAAACACAAACACGGTGCCGGTAAGAGGGAAGGCTGGATGAGGGGACTGGAAGGCTGGTGTTGGGATGGAAACGCATATTCCCAGTCCAGTACTGGCCAGACTGGGCTCCAATTGCATCGTGTGGTTGTTTGCCACTGATTGGCAGAGCAGAACCGCTTGTCTTGGTTCTCAGTCACAACTGGACAAGTTAATGTGAACACAAAGAAGAGATATATATCGAGTGAACGCTCTGACACATAAATGGCATTTGTCAGAATTTACTCTGTTTAGGACTTTTCCTTTTCTTAGCAACACTAAACTTACGTTGCGCTCTAGCTGACTTTTCAGAATGCTAAATATGCCGGTCAGCTGTGTAAATATCTAATGTTATTAAAAGGAAACATGAACAAATGATACACATATAACAGGATCGGCTTCCAGGGGGAAACCACATGGAAGCTTGTAAAGACACGTCTTTGCAGTGTTTTTTTTGCTAAGACAGTGCTGCAAGATGTCAAGTCACCAAAACGTGTATTGCTCCACATTCATGTGAGTAGTGTCAGCTGATTTTATTTCTCTTTAAATAGTCACTATACAACAAAGAACAATTAGAGCACCATTCTCTTTTGGTGTCTTTCGTTGTTTCTACTCTCTCTCTCCCCCCCTCTGATCTTTCTGCAGGAATCACAACCTTGTTTTCCCCCCAGTGTCCCTCTCTAATTAGAGCTAATAAATATCAATTTAAGTAATTACGGGATTTTCTAAGTCGAGGCCTGGCTACTAAGTGCATTAGTGGGCTTGCTGTCTTTTTCTATATGTACTGTCTGTATCTCTCTCTCTTTACTTTGTATGCACGGCGGCCGGTTGGGGTCTGTGGGGGTCCGAGGTATTTCCAGGGTCACATCAATGAACAGTTCCTCTGGCTGAGCTGACGGTTAACAGTTACATATCGGAGGTCCCTTAATTCAGTATGTTTCAAGTTATAATCAGCATATATTCATTATCATATTATGAGTCATGCAAACTTGAATATGTGAACTACTATTGTCTGGTGGGACTTTCCCCGGAGAAGCTTTCCTTCTAGCAGCACGTCAGCGCTACACACACAGTTTGACTGACAGGTGCAGGAAAACAGCAGTGGAACTACAAGTGCTTGAATCAGAACATGGGGAGCGTGACAGTTTTGACAGCAGGTTGAATCGTTTTAAAAGGTATATGTTGTGTGTGTGCTGCACATTAAAGGATGATATCGTTATCTTGTCATCGTCCGGCTTTAAAGTTTTAAGCTCATACTTGTTAGTTTGAAATATTACAGAAAGCCATTTGACGGGTTGCTAATGCAATTGTGTTAGTGCTAATTTGCTAATCAATCATTTGATTTGGAACGTATTACCTGCCATAAAAACATACAAAGTGAATGACTCTCAATGCAAGTGATGCAATGTCACGGAAGCTGCTGTCCAACCCGACTCCACAGAAACGCAGCAACTTGACTGAGCGATGAGAGAGACGAAGGAGCAGTGACCCGTTCACAGGACAGCAGGTGCCTGATGGTGCTACCACGAGCTGGCAGGAGTGTTAACACACTTTATGCCGCTGTGTGTGTGTGTGTGTGTGGGAGAGACAAAGTGTGGACGCCCCCCTGTCAGCGTGTTTATCTGAGAGGATACATGTGAATATATCATGCTACTGTGTGTGTGACAGAGAACATATCTGAGTCTGTTTGAGGCCGAGCGTGTGTGTTGTGTATGTGTGTGTTTGACCGCAAGTAAGCGACTGATGATTATCCGTGTGCTTGTTGTTGTGCTGCTCTGCCCAGACTAAAGCCGACCACATCCCAGCTGCGGGCATGTGTGCGTTTTGCGTTTGTGCGGCACTTGTTTCGTTAGTCGTGCCGCTTCATGTTGCCCGTCTGCAGCTCCGGTACAGCGTAGCGGCCATTGTGGTTCGGGGGTTGAGGCAGGAAGCTCCAGATCACTCAGCCTCCCGCTCCATATGGCCACAGAAAACCCTCCTCCGCCTCCCCAGGCCTCTGCCAGTGTGAAAAGCAATTGTGTGGAATGTGTTGGAATTAAGTGTCCCATCATTCAGAGGAGACATGCAATTAAAAGAGCTGCAGTCGTCACTCGTAGCAGACATCGCGTGAGTCATGTCACTATAACTCAGCGGACGCCTTTTTTTTGTTCTTAAGGGGGGGGAGGAGTAAACACGTAGACTGACACACACGCTCCCGCACTTCCTGTCTCCCATTTGCTCTACAGACACATCTCGTCCCAGAGCTACAACCCCGCAGGAAATGGTGCACAAAATCCTCCGTTTAATAAAAGATAACCTGCTCACCCGGCCCGTATTCGTCGTCATAAATACTCGCAATGCCGCACCGAGTACAACGACTTCTGCATGTTTCTTTAACTGACAATCTGAAATTCGCACAGACACGGCGCCATTTAGCATGCTCATAGCTTGGCATGCAGAAAAAAAAATATGTGAATATATTATCTGTAATTTCGCACTTTAATACGCACGTTTGTCCAAACGTTGCTACTGTGTTCATACATGACATCCAGTCTTACGTTGTGTTTGTTTCTTGCGTGGCAGGAAACACGTTATAATTCGTTAGTAGTTTTATAGGTGAACCAAGTTGCTCCACTTAGCAACTTGGTTCACCACTTAGTCATTTTTGCCAAAAGAGACACTGAGCAGAATTACCTTTAAGTAAATTCAACTTTGAATCAGTTCTCCAGGATTCCAGTGACTGTCTCCACAGTGTTCCCTCCAGTTTGTTTTCATCTCTTCTGATAGCTCATACGAGGCTCTTCACAGAGCTAAGCCTGAGTGGGCCACAGTGTAAATATCCCAGACCTATTATTACTCCCGCAAAACGTTCCTAGCCGTTGTCAAGCCACTAAGTACAAAATGGTGAATTGCAGACACGAAGAGAGATAATTGCCACTCACGCTGGAAATTTGGCAAGCGTCTTCCCCACGAGACCCGGATGAAATGGTGCTTCAACCCTGGAAACTGTCAGTCTTAATGAAATGGTAATTACAAACCCAGCGGAACAGCTGAGGGGCCTGCCGGGGCCACCGGAGCCCAACTACCAGAATAAACCTGCTACAACAACCTGCAGAGAGGAGGGAGGGCGGGGGGGGGGGGGGGGGGCAGGAAGGAGATGGCGGATGCAGAAAGATGATATAAAGCGTGAGAGGGGTTCAGGTAGGCAGCAACACCAATAATCTGAGATTTATTTCAATTGTGAAATGTAATGCACACTCCAGGTTGGAGTGTGCTGTACGCGGGGACCCTCATCAATAACGCCGGCTGTGTGGAAGGCGGGAGGGGAGGTTGGTTAAAAGCGCCCACACAGCCTGGGTAATTGATTGCTTTGTAAGCGAACGTGTCTTTAACCTTTGGGAGGTCAGGCCCAGTCGGACACCATCAGTCCTTTCTCGGCTTGAACCGCTTCCAGCCGTTTGTCTTCCGCTGCTCCCTCGTCTCAGGGCCGATTTGTCAAGCATGAGATGTTTTGGGTGTTTAGATTACAGGCGAGATGGGAAAACAAAGGCAAAATGCCACCCCAAACAAAAGGCCTGAGCCCGGATCTCCCACTGATCAGCAGGCTGGGCGGGAGGCCAGCTACCTGGGGCGCTGCAGCCGAAGGGGTGGGGCGGGGGGCGGGGGCACTGCTGAAACAGAGCCACAACGAAGCCCCCCCAAAAACACACAGCCACCGCGGAGCTTGAACCACCGCCAGAATGGAGGCTGAGCAGGAGCCAGCGGTAGAATTGAACCACGGCCAAAACTGTGACATGAGATTGAGCCGGAATCGCGCCTTGAGACGCAGCCAAAATGGCAGCCAGAGCCTCGGAGGGAGGGGTGGAGCGAGAGGACGAAGCTCGGGGCGGCGAACTGTTTTCTTCACAGCAGTACTCGTCATCACCGGAGGTTTTTAAAGGTCCTGGTGCCACCCTCCCAGGTACTTAGGCCTGTCTGTCTGCCGGGCCGTTAGAGAGCGACTAAAGATGATTTATCCCTCAGATTATCGGGGGCCAGTGGCTACGCCGTCGCCTCACGATGCCCAGGAGAGACGGAAAGAGACAGTCCCTTTCCAGGACCAAGTCTCTTTCTTTCTAATGAGGAAGGAGACATCTGCGGCTGGCCTTCACTCCCCGGATTGAAAGGAGAACGTTAAACCTGCATCTTGTTAAGCATGCATGTGGATTGCGGCTGACGTAATATTTCGTCACCCCCGAGGTGAAATCAGCTCGTTGTCCCGCGGTTCTGCCGATGCGTTTTTTGCAACGCGCTGTCTGAAGCACATGTGTGCGCGCTCAAGAGTGTGCGCGTTTGTGTCAAAGCACACCGTGCTGCTCGTGCCTGCCTGTTCCATCTGCTGTTCTATTACCATAGACGTGATGTACCTGCCCCTTCCCTCCTCAGCTGAGGCTTGTGAGTGTGTTTGTGTGAGTGTGTGTGTGTGTTGTATCCTCCAATCTTGTTGTTAGATCTGACAACCACTAAGGCAAGCTCGTTCTGAAAAAAGGGAGAAAGAATACTCTCAAGATCGCTTCCCGAGTCTGACAAACTGTCTGGGATTGTGTGAAGCTACACTCCTCTCTCACACTCCTCGTCTCACTCTGCCAGTACGTAGCAAGACACAAGTGTATTTTGACACGATTCTCTGAGCAGTGTCTTCTCGAAACAAAGTGATTGTTGTACCGCACTGGTTTGGTTCAAGCTGCTTGAGGCTGGGCGCCGACCCCCCTTGGTTTGGTACAAATAGACACACCTTTACAATATATATATATATAGTATTATTGTATATCATTCAGATCCTTGTTCCTCCTGTAAAACTAAGAATCTTCTTCTTTTTTGCAGTCCGAGGGTCAAAACACAGGTAGTTTCCCTAAAAAGTTCCAGATGTGAAAATGGGATGGAACAAGCTACTAACAAGAATACAATGAAGTACTAGTTCTACTCATTAACAATGTAAACTCCCCCAAACTCCAATAGCCAGTGTCCTTGTAAGACACATTAGATCTCAAATGCAGTAATACAAAGCTGATGCTTTCAGTGGGAAATGATTTTATCAGAAGGTGGTGCGTTGTGTTCTCACGTTTATCACTGTAAATAAAGCTTCATGTTTGGAAAATATGTTGAGAGCAGCCTGCTGATGGACTGAAGATCAATAACCTTGTTAGTCTGTCATAAATCTGGATAAATATCAACGTTCACAGTGTTTGTGTGTGAGGTGGCTGATGTATACGGAGTGTGCGTTTGATTGTGAAATGGGGGCGTGTACCCTCCCAATGCATTCTTTAACGCAGCTATAGGTTGTGCAGGTCAGCGGGTTCTCTCTCTCTCTCTCTCTCTCTCTCCATCCATCCTGGTGTTGTAAACTGGCCCAGCCAGATAGATTAATTAATTATCCAGACCCCCTCTTCTTTCATTGCAGAGCCAATCCCTCTCTCGCTGCAGCTGTTGTCTATATACATGTGCTTCGGCGTGGCGAGGGAACGTGTAGCTCGTCCACAGACTAACGATCCCACCACCACTTATTGTTGGAGGGGCTTTGCAATGATGTATGTGTGGGTATTTGTTGTCTTATTGAGGTGAAGTGTAGGCTGTTTTGGGGTCTGTCTGTATTATTTAGAGGTAACAGGTTTATTAAGGCATGTGATGTCTCAGCTTTGAGCTCTTGTCCTTATTTCTCAGTAACTTCCTTTTAGAACTTTTGAGGGGAAAGCAGTTCAACTGAAAGTATTTATTTCCTTTGCAAGCCTGGCGAGTTGTTGTATTTACTCCCCGTTATACGTGTGCGCAGTTGCAAAATGTTAATGGTAATTGTGTGTGTGTGTGTGTGTGTGTGTGTGTGTGTGTGTGTGTGTGTGTGTGTGTGTGTGTGTGTGTGTGTGTGGATGTGCATTTGATTGATGGGTCAGCAGATAAACTGGGCTGAATGAGCAAAGTGTGTGTTTGTGTGTGTTAGTGCGTGACATACAGCGATTCCCCCCCGAGGGACGGGGGAAGCGGAGCGCTGCACCTCCTGCAGGGGGTGCCGTGTCTCCCGGCGGGGGGCTGCAGCAGGCAGACAGAGGGGTGCCTGCACACCCCTCCACCCAAACCCCTACACACACACACACTCCACCCTACTGTGCTACAAGACGGGTGGGGGGTTGTAGAGACGCAGTGCTCTTCCAAACCTCTACTAATGCATAATTCATGTACAAGAAGCAATTTTTCTATTTTACTAGAGGGCTAGACATTTCAGAATAAAGTTCCACAACTGCTTCTGCACTCATCCTGCTCAACTCTTTCCTTTATTCTCGCTCCGAGTTAAATTATGTCACCGGTATGATTAGCTAAATCCCATTTCGCCTGCATACTGAGCATTGAGTCTTGCCACGCGAAGCAATAAGCGATGACCACGAATATTCAATGTTATTTGGTTTTGCCCCATTGCACGTTTTGGTGACCCAAGGACATCCGTTTTAGAGAATTGTTTTAAAAAAGATTTTTGGACTGATGAAAATAAGTCTGTGACAGAAAACCTTTTCTGTCACAGACTTGTAATGCAACCTTGCATATTTGGGTTCCAGCTGAGGGTGCATAACCCTCAACATGAGTAATGTCGCTGTTTATGGATAGCTGCTAACCATTTCATGCAACCTAAAGAATACCAAACTTTTGAATTCTTTGTGGCTTCCATGACAAACTCATGTAGCAGATGTTTGACCGTTCAACAAATACACAAAAACAACTTGTGTACATCTTGTTTTCTCCCTCACATTTAGTGATGTGGCATCGGAAAAGTTGTGTGTTTTGAAAAGGCAAACAAAGGGTTGTGGTTACGTGTTTGCTTTGTCCGGAGGGTAAGAAAAGCATTCGGGACCCAGGAGGGAAGCGGCAGCCCCCCCTCCCCCCCCCCCCCCCCCACACACACACAACCTCCCCCCGTTCCCTTAGTCCCCACAAGGACAGAGACATCTAAAAGGACTGCACCTTGGTTGGCGTCCAACAAAAGCTCTCTCCTGAATTTCATCCTCTTTTGAATTTGTGTTTGAATAACACTCAAGCTACAAATCAAAATATGGTGGACACTGAGAGTGAGGTCACGGGGTATCGATCATCGCGGCTTCCAGAGACGTCTCCTTGTGCTGCTGCTGTGATTGATGGCTGGAGCGACTGAGACGGCCGTTTGGTGGCCATTCTCCTGAGACTATGGCCGGGCCTGTGCCAAACCCCTCATTTGACTCAGCGCAATATATTTCATTAAACTTTTCACTCTAAGATAATTCGCTTGACATTTTAAGGCTGTGCCGTTCGAAGGCCGCCGCGTCTTTCCTCTCTCTCGCTCTAATTTCCAGTGAGGCAAATTGAGCTTAATACGGCCCAAAAACACATCCAAAATCAGTTTTCTCTTTAAAAAACACACACACACATTCAGAACAATTAAATGGATTAAATTGTATAACATCCAACCCAACAAAGCGGCGCGGAGCAGCATTTCATGGTTACAGCCGTGTTGGTCCCAGTGGCGCAGATATAATTAAGACCTCTTCTTAATTACTTAATAGGCCTAATTAGTAACATTTCTGTGGAGCAGATTTGGCTGTAAGAGCGATGGAAATCAGAAGAATGTTAAGTCCATTTGTTATTTCATTAAAATCCTGATATTAATGAAATTAGTGCATCATGATATAACAGAAACAAACCACGCGGGGATCGAGCAAAGGGCTAATGCAGTTCTCTATGCTCCTAATTAACATTCAATTAAGGGGTACAACATAGAAAACGCTCGTTAATATAGTTTTTGTTCACTTCTACAGTCAAGTGTCACCTCCATCAAGTGTTTATAGTTTTTTTTTTTTGCTCATTTTTCATTAGCCCAGGGCAGATGTGATGGCGAGATGCGTGAAACCGACCGGGGGTCTGCTGTGTTGTCGTCAGGATAACTAAGGCGAGCCCACCAATCATGCCATGGAGTTGCTGCTGCATTCCTGGCCACTTAATTAGAAGTTGTTGGTACCACAGAAGGTGTCACCAACCTTTTCAGGCGCTGAACAGATGGTGTCCCCTCTTTTTGAGGTCCTGCCAATGCCCACTCTGTGGCTCCTGGGAAAATGACCTAACTCACAGGCAGCTGCTTAGTGCGGCTTGAGTGATTCTTTACAGACACTTTTATTGAGAGGGGGGGGGGGGGGGACTTAGCAGGACGTACCACTGAAAAACAAGGGGTGATGCGGCAGCAGCCAGGTCCCTGGGTTGCTGAAATAAAATAAAAAAACAGTTTTGTTTGCCGTATACCAGTTGTAAAAAACTGTTGTTGAGGCCATGTGCAGCCAGCGAGGCGCTCAGCCCTGGAGATGTGGACGTCTCAGTGCTGGTCGGCCTGCGTGCATCTTCCTCTGCTGCTGGCAGATGGTGTGAATATCAACGGAGAAAAGACCCGCCAAGGTCCGCTCAACAAAAAGTGAAAGGGGTTCCTCGACAGTTACAAAGAGGCCCCATGGAGCGGTCGGAGGGGAGGGAGGGGATGGAGGGGGGGGGGGGGGGAGTGGCCTTCATCCCAATGGATAATAAGAATGAGGAAGTGAGAGTCTGCGAGGGAATTTGCTGCAGAGAAGCAATAGCGGAGAGAGAAAATGCGAGAGATTTGATATTTGCGGAGGCGGGGGGGCCGGGGTCTTGTGCGCTGCGTGGACAGAAGATCAGCTGTCACTCCGACCACGTAGGAGGTGGAGAAGGAACAACTTGAGGATTTGACGACTGTGTTTTGTGACTAATTGCTTGACACAAATTGCATTTTGTGGGTTTCTATCACGTTAAATATCAATCACATTCATTAACACTGTATTACAAATCCTGTGATGTACCTACTCACACACATCACGACATCTATTCAGTCTGTAAACATTTACACACAAGGCACTTGCTTAAAGTAGCGGTGATGAGATGATGAGAACATGATGAGATGGATGCAAAGGGTCGGGGAGTCTTTCTCGGAGCGGCGGTGTCTCACGGACACGTCAGGTGACATCATATCTGTCTATCTTCATCATGTTCTGTCGTGGCTGAACCTGTTTCCTGAAGCTTTCTCAATCAGATAGCGGGTTTACGGCCGTGGAGCTGGAGCGAGCCCCATCGATCTGTGGGAGCTGTAGAACTTAATAGGTGCACAGCTCTGGCCAACGGGTTCGGGCTGGGGAAGGTATGTTTAATCGAGCAGGATGGGAAGCCCGGCTCCCCAACAGTTTCAGATGATCAGTTTTCCCCCGACTGTCAAATAGCTTTGGTGATCGGTTGTTATTGCTCTGGTTTTGCGTGTACAATTTAGTACACACTCTGGCCCTGATCGTCACCGGTGTTTTGTCAGTGTCTGTTGGATGAAATGAAAATACAGAACATTGTATCAAATTATCTTTAGATCTGATCTTGAACATTATTTTGAACAATGGTGAAGAATTTTCAGAAATACCAGGACTCCTTTAGTTTTTAAGACACATACAATAATTATAATATTGCTTAGATTCTATAAGACTTATTAATGACTTTGGCGTCTGATGAGCCGTCTCTGGGATCTGTTACTCACGCCGTCCTGCATCCCAAACAACCGTCCAACAACCGCCACAAAAACAACACAACCCTTGCATTGTTTTCAGAGACAGGTGTCTTTATGAACGAGATGACTCCAGCTTGGAACCCGTATCATGTGACCCTTCTCTCTACTTATAAAGCACTGTGTGCCTCTCTACGGTGTCAAATGCACCAAGAACCGTTTTGTAATTTTTGTTTTTAACTTTCACTGAATCTTTGAACACGTATTTGAGAGGATTCAGGTAAACAGTTTCTTGTAATTCAGTTCATTCTGGTGACTTCTAACAAACATTGATTACTTGATAAAAACCACTTTTGTCTCCAGTCATCTACCACGAGCACATTAGGAACCTGGAGAGCCAAATGATGCTGCGTTTAGCTCTATATTAAGGATGCGCGTCAGTCCTCTCCTCATTTCTCTGGTCTGTTCTGTGACAAACGCCTCCCTCCGCGATGTGACCTTGAACTTTAGCGGCACACCTCAACCCTTCACACTTGCTGCCTAATGCCATTATGTTGGCCCCACATGCTAAAAGTCGGCGGCGGCGGCGGTGTTGCCTGATTAGATTGCGTCCATTGATCGCCCCGGCGTGCTGTGAGGAGCGCCGCAGCTCCTGCCTCCTCTCCTCAGACACGCTGACGGAGGAGATGGAGCACCATGCAGGGCAGCAGATTGAGTTATTGATCAGCTCTCTCCTCTCTCCTGTCTCTGTCTCTCCCTCCGCTGCTCCCAGAGACCCCGTCATCAGGATAATGAATTTCACTTATTGCAGATTAACGGCATACGGTCTCTATGGTAATAATGGCAGAAATTAGCTCTTTGTCACCCCCTCTGGATTTCCACGAGGAGGGGGTGTAGGGAGGATGGAGGTTGTTACAGCCCTGTTACTCAGTCAGAGGGCTGCGATTTTAACCAGAGGGAGCCGAAAGAGATAATGTGCATGAAAATCAAAGATGTGAGGGACAATTAAGACGAGATTGCGGCATCGCCGGAGTGGCCGAGGAGGGTTGTGATGCAAGAAATGCAGTTTCTGGAGGAGAGTGAGACTTTGGAAAGGCAAAGGAACACTGAATATCAGGCCGCTCTGTGAAAAGCACACAGCGAAGAGGAAAGATGAAAGATTCAATAGACACGTAAAGAGGCGGTGAAGCCGGAGAGGCAGAGTGGAGGAGAAGGAGTAAGATAGGCGGCGGTCATACCGTCGCCACGCTGCTTTAAGGGTCGGCCATTGTGTCTCCGGCACCCAGAGAATAAAGAATGAATAATGAGGCTTGATTACAGTCCGCGAGATGGCACGTTGTTCAGAATCAATCCTGCAGGCAATTACAGGCGGTACCAACAGCAGCCCTCAGCCTCATCCAGGACGGAGCAGGAAGCCATTGTGTCAGAGGACATCGTCTTCGTCAATGACTTGTTGCCTCCTCATGTCGCATCCTGCAGCACTTTCAGCCGCCTACGTGAGAAGCCTCCAGCTCACGGGTGTGTGTGTGTGTGTGTGTGTGTGTGTGCGAGGGACATAAGGATGCTTTTCTTTATCCTACACATAAACACACCTTCTTGTTGCAGGTATGGTTTTGGATTGTTGGATGCAGGGCTGATGGTACAGCAGGCCGCACACTTCAGCACTGTCATGCCACAGAGGAAGTGCATGCAAGGAGGCCCACTCACTCCTACCAGGTTGGACTATTACGATGCCATAAACCCATCTCGTCTTCATCAATGCTTAGTGTGTATCTGCATATTTGTAACAGTAGATGTCTATAAGAATCTATTAAACGTGCCACAATAAGGTCTGGGGTGACTTAAGCCATGATTTTCTCATTGCTCAGGACCCTTTCTCCGGGGGGCTTGGTGACTGTGGACTTTCAATCAGCTGCCTGCCTCGGGACGACTGATGCCATCAACACTCTGGAGCACGTTCAGGTCAGGTGGCAGTTTTCAGACACCCTCAGATTTGTTTTCTTTCTATGGATAACTACTCTTATTGGAGCAGACCTTAAGAACTAGTTTGACCTTTTGGTTTGTAAGATATTTACTTTGATGAGTAAATCAATAGCACTGTTTCGTATGTCCGTTAGATCGTATATAGCCACCAATCGGTTAGCTTAGCTCAGTGTAGCTAGTCGGGCTCTCTTCAGAGGTGCCAAAACCCATCAGCCAGCACCAAACTCACCGATTAACATGTTAAATTGTGTTTGTATGAGTTTTAGAAATTGTGGTTTCCAGGCAACCAGCAAAACCCAAACTTGTCCTGGTTGGGTTTTTCCGGGAGTCTCTTTGCTATGAGCTGAGTTCACTGGCTGTAGATTGATATTCTAAAGGACAGACACGAGTGCGTCAAGCATATGTTCACGTCACTCTGTGCAAGAAAGAGTATATAAAAAATTTAGGAAAAATCTTTTAAAATGAAGGACGACGTATGGTCTGTTTTCTTGTATTTGTGTGTTGTGCATCTACTGTTAATTGTCTTTTACAGCCTTTCAATGTCCCTTGACTTTATAGAAATACAAACAAAGTGTATTCATTTCTGCCTGTAAATATGGAAGCTTGAACAATTCATGGAAATGGTTTTCTGTGTTTCTGTGTCAATGTGTCCTGTCTGAGAAAAGACAATACAAAACAAAAAAAGGATCAGACTGTGAAGCTTAATGCTTCGGCGATGTCATTTGCAGAAACGGGCAAAACTGTGTTCCGCTGAGCGCATCAGTCAGTTCATGTTTGACGGTCGCAGCAGTCACTCGTGTCCGTGTACGTGCACATCTGAGTTTGCTCAAGTAGTGGATGTTTGTGAGTTTGTTGTGTGTACTTACCTACAAATAGCGAGGAAGCGAGAGAGAGATTGAGAGAGGGAGAGAGCGGAAGTGTGTCGGCATGTAAATTGAAATGGCTTCATCTTTGCGGCTCTGCTCCCTGGCAGAAAGCGTGGGTCAGGCCATCGCTGCGAGGTGTGATTGATGGACGTGTTGCCGTGGCAACACGCTGTAAACAGGAGCGGGCTGTCAGTCTTTTTGCGGCTTGGCGTGTCTCTCTCTCTCTCTCTGCGATGTGCCATTGTCACACCAGATGTGCTGCTTGTGATGAACAGGGACAGAGAGAGTGTTTACTGGGTGGGAATCATGGAGGTGGGGGCTTTGGGGGGGGTTGCATGTGCTTATCTAAATCATTGATTCATATTTCCCTCAGACATTTTTGTTTCTTTTTGCTTCTTTTGTCTTCATCTCATATTATTGACAGATCATTGCATGCACAGCAAAAAAAAACCTGAATTTGAATTTGGATTCAAACTGCAGATTCATCTCTTCTATATCTCCCCCATGTTAAGATGAGCTAACCGCCTCTATTTTGATATTTAACTCAGCTTACAGACACGAGTGGTATAAACTGTCATCAAACTCTCAAAAAGAAAGATGTCAAGTGTCAAACTTTTCTGGGTCAGAAGTCAAGTTATAAATAAGTAAAGTGTGTTTACCAAGAAATAAAAACCAGCCTTCGTGGCTCCCTATCAGGCTGTCTAACTTACGAGAAAGCCTGAACGATAACGTGTTCACACTGTGTTTTTCTTTCACTGCTTCATCTCTACATCTGTACCACTCCATCTTTGTCCTTGTTCACGCCTCGCTTCTTTCCCGTTTGTTGCCACCCGTCTGTGAGCAGGTGAGCGTGAGCATCGACGCCGTGTGCCGCGGCGACCTCTCCATCAGTCTGGAGTCTCCAGCTGGCACCGTATCACTGCTGCTGGATACGCGGCCCAACGACGCCTCCGCTGCAGGCCTGAAAAACTGGACCCTGATGACGGTGCACTGCTGGGGGGAGCACCCGCGGGGCCTCTGGTCCCTCAAGGTACCAAAGGGAAATGTATTCTCAGATATGCTGCTTTTTTTTCCCCTGTAGTTGTTGATCTTTAGCAACAGCAGCAGTGCTAGTTAGTGAAGGTTAGCATGCTAAAGGTGGTACCTGCTAAGCATCACCATGCTTTGCTTAGCTTTTTAAGGTAATCACTGTTTTAGTTACTCTGAAGTCTAGAAAAAAAGGAGAAACGATGATAAAAAAAAAGTATGTATTGTTTGTTCTATGTATTATTGAAGGTGCCCTTCAAAAATCTCAATTCTTCAAAATGACTTCTTCCTAAATATCTTTTTGAAAAAGCTTGTATGCACATTTCAACATCATTTTCCGCCTATTTAGCTTATTTCACATACCTTCTCTCATGATATAGGAATAAAATGCTCCGCTTCATATGGTCCCCCTCCAGTAGCTGCGATATAAAGAAGTTTAAAAATAGCGCAGCTCGGTTCAGTTCACTTTGCAGCAATGTGAATCATACTCTACTTTCATCTGCAAGTTTCAGCCGAGCATGGCAATCTTCATTTTCCTCCACACACTCTTCTTCTCCCTCCTCCCATAGATGTGCGGATGTTTGATACGGAAGAATGAGCTAAAATGGGAGGGAAATTAAGACGGAAGGTTAAGTAACCTTGGCCGGGTTTGACAGACACAATACTGCCGACGTCTGATTAGAATCCATACTCATAGACAGTAGAGCGCTGAGGTCATTTACTGTATAGAAGTGTGGGTGGTAGAAGCTGGGGGGGGGTCTCTCTTTTTATATATATGTGTGTGTGTGTGTGTGTGTGTGTGTGTGTGTGTGCGTTCATAAAAATAGGCGTCAGTCCTTGTTAACAGTTGGAGGTTTACAGATAGAAAGCTGTGAAGATGAAAGACACCCACCCCCTGCAAACACACACACACACACACACACACACACCTTCCTGCAAACACACACACACCTTCCTGCAAACACACACACACACACACACACACACACCTTCCTGCAAACACACACACGCACACATTCTTTCTCACCGTCGCTGTGTCTCTCCCACGTCCTCGCGCAGATTTACTGTCCCCTCTGTGACCAATTACGAAGGCCCAGTATGTCACAGAGACGGGGAGGAAACACGGAGAAGCCGGGCGCCGTAACGACGGCGCCGCTCATTAACGGAGGGCCGAGGCGAGTCGCAACACGAATTAACGCTCGCATTTTACGTGCCGCATGCCTTGGCACACCGCAAACACACACACACACACACTGATTGGTTTTACGCTGTTTGTCAACTTTACCGCGGAATGGAGAGAAACATGTAGAAAAACAATTACAAGGTGGGGAAAATAGGACGTGTGAGTGTTACAACTCTGGCAAGAAGGAACAGAGAAAAAGGAAAAGGAGACACACACCTAAAAGATGAACTGTGAAACTACAGATTCAGTCAATTCACTATCACAGTTCACCCAAAACGTTCTCACTGTGCCAATACAAGCTACAGGAAGGACTATTCCAAACACCTGGAATAATACAACCATTGTGTTTGTCACAATTGTGAACATTTCTTGTTATTTGATTGTTTTTGACGTTGTCTGTGCCGCTGCAAAAATAGAAAATTGCAGAGGTACGCCAATTAACTCTTGAAAGGACAAGAGAGAGAAACGGAGGACGAGACAGAGGACGTGCTGGACTGGCTGCTGGAGAGTGAAGGGTGGACTATAAAATGGAGGCCCTGGGAAGAGACTTTAACCGGACTATCTGCCGGATCACTGTTTTAAAAACTCAGGGGCAGCAGAGGAGGAGGAGGAGGAGGAGGAGGAAGAGGAGCCTCTGCGGAGGGTCTATATTGATTCGTCATGATGACAATTGTCAAAGAGCGCCGTGGTGCTGCCGCTATAAAAGCGCGACTGAAGTGAAGAGGGAGCGAGTGTTATGGCTCGAGGCTCAGCTGACCTTCCAGCGCTGTGAAGGAGACGGGACCACATGGCTGGAAATATACTCTCTCTCTCTCTCTCTCTCTCTCTCCCCCCTCTGCTCGCTCTACCGCCATCTGTGGTGCCTTCACTCTGTGCTGTTTATCACAGACAGTATTGCAGGCGGTGTTCCACAATATAAGGATGGATTTTGCCAGCAATGTACAGTATGGATTTAAATTGCACGGATCTGACTGATGGAATTTAACATCAATGCTGTATGAATATTAATATCTGTGATAACCATTAAGGATTCATTCATAAGCAGATGGAAGTATATCAAATGTTATTTTGACCCTGTGTGTCCTTCATCTTCCTTCGTACACACACACACACACACACACACACACACACACACACACACACACACACACCTCCCTCTCGTCTTTTCCTTTAGTGCTTTTCTGTCTTAATGCTATAGGACTGTGAAACGTGACAATATGAAAGTTCATCTATTAGTAAACTGTGTAGTTAGTTAGTTAGTTCTGGCTGGTTTAATTCATGGTTTCACCCAAATACAAAATCCCTGCAGATAGTTTGGGATTAATTGGGGTTTTTTTCCGGAGATCTCTGCCTGAATAAAATGCAGGTGGATAGAATCGTGTTTGTGGTTCCTACAGAGATGAAAGATGACCTTCAAGGAAGTATATCTGTCAGGAATCTGTGCATTACAACCGAACAGAACAAACTGTGAGGGGTTTATGTCGAAATGAAACTGAAATGTTGCTTTTTTTATTGGAATATGAAAGACAATCGCAAAGTCCCACCGTGGTATTGGTGTGGAGACATCTCACAGACTGGAAAGATGAAAGGAAAATGTATTTTCATGAAAGCCTTATTAGATACTACTTGAGGTGAGAGAAAAACGTCTCTTTCATAATGTTGACGAGCAGACTTTTGGGCAGCATTTCTGCACTATAGTGCTTTACACAATATACCCAGATGAAAACACACAGATATATAAATACAAATACGTTTCTTCCGTTCTAACCCACCTGGCTTCATGCTGCCATGCCCACAGGGAGTGTGTGTGTGTGTGTGTGTGTGTGTGTGTGTGTGTGTGTGTGTGTGTGTGTGTGTGTGTGTGTGTGTGTGTGTGTGTGTGCGTGTGCGCGTGTGCAGCGGTCTTTGAGCAGCGATATCTCTCAAGCTGACTGTGACTAGTGCTGCTGTAGGAATATAATGGCACTATTTAGCCTGCGGCACTGTGCTACACACACACACACACACACACACACACACACACACTGGCAGCCCCTCTTCCCGGCTGTGACTGACAGATCATATGTTTATCCTCATCAGCCCCGGTGCTTGTCTGGAGATGCACAAACTGCACACGCAGTGACAAACTGATGATGGAATAACAAGCAGATAAGGGAGGAACTATGTAGTTTGATTTGTACATGCAGCCAGTAGGAACCATGTATTAGTCAATCCGTACCATTCATGGTTCTGACTTAGCTTGTTTTGTTACACATTCTACTGTTTACAAGAATAGTTCCGTCATGATGATAAGACCTTTTTACATTTAGGGCCCGAGCAATGACAACGTCGGGCTGCGCGGGTCTATAATATAATGTTACTTTTTTTAATGCAAAATGTAAAATATTCTTAAAATCCATTCGAAATTGCAAACAATCTCCAACTACAGTTGATCAATTCAATCACACTCAACGGACTACTCAACATCGTTTGTGCCTGTGCACCCTTTATACTAAAATACATGAGGATGTTTTTACATAACAGCGTTTTATTTGTTTTATGCCATGTTGACACATTTCTTGACAATCTATTCCATTGACTGGTTGTGTTCTACACCTCAGCACAGTGGAAAGCGCATCCTGAATCCTCACTTAATAATTGCCAAACTAGTGTTGTTACTTTACTTCAGCAAACAGGGCAACGTGGGAGGGGAATTTTGCAACCCAGCTTTGGCCACCACTTGACATCCAGCGTGAAATCGCATCGACCAGAACCAAGGAGAAAGGTAGAGGACCGCCTTTGCATCTCCCTCGTGGAGGCGTGATGTTAGTCTGCCTTTCTAAAGTTGCATTACTTGTAAAAGTAACCAAACTGCGCGCTTTCACAGCCTCTGTATGTAGTTGCCAGACTGGAACGCTCATTCTCACCAACGTGTACCCTCAGCCACACGCACCTTAACACGCGTGCACGATCCCTCACTCTGGCCCAAGGTGGATTTCTAGAGGTGCATATATTTGCATATTTCTGCATGTTTAATGAGTTTTGGGAGATCAAGCGATCGGTGAGGCCCTTTGTGGGTATTTCTTTTTTTTTACGCCTGTTTGTAAGAGGGGGGGGGTCTCCATGTAAATATCACCCACTGTGTGTTGGCACCCGTCACAGATGGTCGGGGGGCGAGGGCGCCCTGCAGGCACAGGATACCTATTTCTGTTAGTCTGGGTGCTTTGTGTTGGACTGGGAGGCAGAAGGAGTGTGACTGTGTGTGTGTGTGTGTGTGTGTGTGTGTGGGGGGGCGTGCTAGCTTGCACTGTAGGTGTTTGTATTTACGATGTGCACTTTCTTTGTGTGGTTTTCTTGAATTGTGTTGCAGAATGGTCACTTGTGTAATTGCACGTGTGTGTGTGTGTGTGTGTGCGCGCACTGTGATACTGTATATGAATGCATGTGTTTGCTATTCAATACATATTTGTGCAGTATGTGTGTATACCATTAATAAACCTGTGTTGGTTTAACGCTGTGTGAGTTTGTTCAGTGGTTTTGTGTTTAAGCACGCTGCAGTGTGTGCGTGCTGAGGCGTGTGCGCGTGTGTGCGTGTGTGCGTGTGTGTGTCTCTCAGCATGCGATGTGGGCATGATGGCCCTGTTTTGGATGATTGATGTGTTGGAGGGATCAGCGAGGAGCCCAGGTTGGGCCAGAGCCTCAGTGTGACACGCTGCTGCTTCCCTGCTGCTTTACATATGTAGTCACAGCAAGACACCTCGTCCCCTCCCATCTGACTGCCCCCCCCCCCCCCCCCCCCCCTCAGCACAGCCAACACGCACAGGTTCCCTTCCTAGGCTTTTATTTTGAGGCTCTCGTTTATTCCGTCAAAACTAGCCACTGAATGCTTTTGTTGTTACTTCACGTGTTACTGATTTTACATCTGTCATTCACAGATACCACACTGTGAGGTGAGGGAAGTAATAATACGTATCTATTTTATTTATGTCTTTTTCTGTAGCAATAAGTAAGTCTTTCTCAATAAAGATGTTCTGTAGAGCGGGAAATGAATGACATTTCCCAGTATGTAATAACAATTATGGTTGGATTCTCCTTGAGTTTGACTATTATTGTTGTTGATGTTGCCAAAAAAAACCCAGGAGTGATTAGTTAGAAAAATTAGCAAAGACATATTTCATTTATTATCCTGTCCATTACCGCTGAGTATGCCAAGATGCCACTGGTTCACTTTTTGATTTATACAACCAGACACACGCACAAGCCATACAGTCAAATGCCCTCCTCATCTCCTCTAATCCACTAACCGTTTTTTCTAAAACTGCGTTATTTACTATTATGTGTTGGAATTGTGTGTTGGAGCTGGAGCACCAGAAGGCTCTGGTGGCTTAAAGGCTGCACGGCCTCCTGGGAAACATTTTTGATACAACTTTTTGATACTAAACAGTGCAACCTTCTCCAACAGGAAGAAATCTTATCAGTTCCGTCTCCAAACCGTCCTCGTCGAGCTTCCCTTCTGTATAAATCGTGTTTAGGACTCCCCTCCTTCATAGCTGTCGTTGTCAGTGTTGTTCTCTGTCTTCCTCCGACGCTTTTATCCCTCGTTTTCTTCTTTGTTTTCCTGACTCTGTAACCTTGTGGATTCTTTTCTCCTCTCAGGCTCATCCTCTATCGCTGGGTCTCACTTTCGTCTCCGCGGCGCTCACCCGTCTCCATATCCTTCCATCGCTCCCCATCACTAATCCCTCCACCTCCCTTTTCTCTCTCTCTGTATTTTGTCTCCCTTGCTTTGAAATCCTACCCTCAGTGCCTCTGCTTCTGCTAATCCCTTCATTTTCTTTGTCTCTCTTTTGTCTCAAATTCAGTTTATTTTCTCTTTCATTCATGCCCTGGTTTTGTCTCTGCTCGGATATCTCACTTTTTAATGCTCTGTAGTTAATATGTAATATGTCATTATTACAGCATAGAGTGGCTGACGTCGTCACCAAACAGGACAATGGGATATTTTTCTTCTAAGAAATAAATAATTCCGTGTTTCCTGTTGTCCAGATAGCAAACGCATTAAAAATTAACTTCAGCTCAATTAAAAACATCCGAGCAACTCAAAATGTTTGACTCAGGAGGTGGCATGAGGGGTCGCAGCTCAACTGTGAGCCATGTCTAACTTGCAGAAAGGCATGCTGGGAGGCTGAAAGGCCTGCGAGGCGGGTCGATCCACCTGTAGCATCCAGCTGTTTGTTTACCAACAACAAATCAATGCAGCACTCGGCTGGGGGGCCGACATGTCCGGCCTCTGGTCTGCCGGGTGCACTCACACACACACACACACACACACACACACACACACACACACACACACACACACACAGGCAGGCTGGACAGCTGAGCTAGGAGCGGCAGGGGCTTTTCACTTTCATGATTTTTCTCTTGTAAATACCAAAGACTCCAAATGCTGAAAGTGATTTTGAACTTTTATAGTAAGCAGCTGATAAAATATAGTAAGAATTCAAATTTGACGGATTTGTTTTTTCTAATTGCGATGATCTGTCGGATGGTTTGCACGGCCAAACGTTTCAGGATCCAAGTCAATAAGGGCAGGTACAAGTCATTGGTGTTGAAGTCAACGTTCAATGACGTCAGAATGGATCCGATTCATCACACCTGTGCGACAAGCTGAATGAAAACAAACTAAAGGATTTCAGCTCTGGAAGAGAGGAACAAAAACGAGTATTGAGCATAATTAGTTGTTTTATTCCATCTAACATAGAGAGAAAGGGTTAAGGTTTAAAATATGAAAGGAGCCTTTCCACAAGCTGATCTATAATTCCCCACAGATGCCCCGTTACTGTGTAGGAAACAGGCGCCACTGATCATGTGACGAGCTTGTTTATCTGGGATTCATGGAGCTTCATAGAAAAGGATTTGGACCGGAAGTAGAACCCTGTTCTTTGTCTGGGACAAACTGAGCAGACTTCCACTCTCCCGATGAAGAGTGTGTTGTTGTTGTTTTTTATCGCTGGAATGATTTTCCACTTTGTTTGTTACCAGGTGACCGACCACAAAGGCACAGCGATGAGCTGTTCGAGGCCGAGTGACGAACAGGCATCCGGAGCCGTGCTCAGCGCCACACTCATCCTCTACGGCACCTACCGCCCACGCCGGGCCGCGCACGGTACGTGAGAGCGTCGAGCGCTCGCGCTGCTTTGAACACGTGCGAGCTGAGGTGAGAATGGAGGCGGGGTTGCTGTGGAGGTTTGACACGGTGTACTTTCTAGAAACAACACCCACTGGAAGTCAAATGAATCAATGTATCAGCTGATTAAACGCAGCAAATGAAAACGGAAAAAAAAAAGAGAAACGAGTCATTCAATATGAGATGACAGAAGTTTTCTGGAAGCTCTGCAAACCCTCCGCTCCGAACCTCCAGCTGCCTTCCGCTGACGCTCTGAGCCTCTCACCGAGGTCTGAGGAGGTCAGTGGGGCCCCTGACCGCAGGACCACGGGCGTGATGTGTAATTACAGAGTGACCCCTGAATGCACCTCTCCGATGCCGGCTCCTCTCCCACGGTGTGAGTCAGCTCTCCTGGTGCCCGAGACCTCGAAAACACACACACTTCTCGTTAGCCACACCAGCATGAAGCAACCGCAGCGTCCTGCGTCTCCCTGTCGGGGGTTTTAGGGTTGTTAGAATCACCGCTGCATGCTGGGAGAGAGACGTGAACCACACCATGCTGTTGGTCTGTGTCATCGGGGGGGGGGTTCTTCCGGTCAAGGTGGTCCTGGGATACCATGGACTTTTGAAAGATAATCAGGAGAAATCAAGGACCTTCACAAATGTACCTTTGAATGTTTGGACATTTTGTAGAAGGATTTATTTACATTTTTGTAGTAGCTTCACTTTTTCAGTCATTTCAGCTTGGTTCAGGAAACCTGGAGGGACACGGAAAGGTCACGGAGGACAGTGGGAACCCTGTGTGTGTGTGTGTGTGTGTGTGTGTGTGTGTGTGTGTGTTGCTCTCTCGGCTCTTTCTGTCAAGATGCTGATGTCTCTGTTGAGAAATCGATGTCTCTCCCTCCTTCTCTCCCTCCTCCTCTCCCTCTCTCTCCATCCATCCATGTTTCTCTCCCCGTGCTTCTGGATCAAACCCAAGTTCAAGCTGTTAGTCAATCTGCTTTCCACAAACACACATGTACGCGCACACACACACACACACACACTACTCATTAACAGGTTCCTACAGTGTTGCCATTCCTCACTCTTTTCCCCAATTCCATCATTTTGCAGTAGTTTGCCGGCTCCATGTTTCATTCCAACATTTTTTCCTTTCTGATTTAAAATTTTAGACAAACTCCTGTTATGCTGCGTTTAGAATACATCAATTTGGATATATTGATGTTATTTTACATTTAAACACTATTGTTTAGAATGGTTATTTGCTGTTGCATTAAGACTTAGAGCCAAGACGTCGAGCACCAACCCTAAAAATCCCCTCTTTTAATCAAATTATGATAAGAATGGTTTGCACAAAAGTTTGTTTATGAATCTTTTATGATTAATATAACCCACCTGAGCCCATGAATCTCACATGTCTCACAAATAATAGTGAATTGTAGTGAAAGTACAGTTGCCATTATATTTGGTTCACCCAGCTACAACAAATGCAGGCTTCATAATGGTCCAAATGAGGCTCTTCTATGTAAAAAGGGTTGACATAATATGAGAAACACCTCTCAGAATCATGCACTGTATTAACAGCACCAGAAATCTGAGAATCAGTTGACTCAACAGCTTTCTCAAACAGTTACATGAAGAAACAGAGGGGAGGTTTTAATGCAGGTCTCTTACATAACAGCAATGGATGTCTAGAATCTCAGCCTGTCAAGAATTGGCTGAAACGCTGGAGCTCTCCTTTCATTCACACCTCAGTTGACCTACTTGCAGATGTAATTTTCTGTATTCCGACAGTTTAAGACATTTATAACATTTATAATGTGCTTTTTTGCTAAAGTAAAGGCAACAGCACAGGACAGACACTGTGAAACTGAATGACGCTGTTTACAGTACAGTGGACACAGTTGCACATGTAATTGTTTTACAACCGAGCTTTAAGCGCACGCTGTGGAGGATGAAGCTCCAGCGCGTGTGTGTGTGTGTGTGTGTGTGTGTGTGTGTGTGTGTGTGTGCGTTGCTTCTCTGACTCTGTACGCGTGCTTGCATGTGTTTGTGTTGGTTTGGTGGCAAGTGACGCTAAAATGCAGTGATTATGTGGCAGTAATTGAACAGGGACGGTGTGTTTAATTGAGTTGTCGTTTCCTGATGTTTCTCTGGAGGTACAGGAGCCGCCGCGCGGACATGAGGGTTGTCTTTACACGTACCGTCACTTTGATGCGTCTTTTTCAGCCGTCTTTATGTGGGTTTTGGCTTAATGGTGTTTGTTTGGTCGAGGGGGGTGAGTGAGTGAGTGAGTGAGTGTGTGTGAGTGTGTGTGTGTGTGTGTGTGTGTGTGTGTGTGTGTGTGTGTGTGTGTGTGTGTGTGTGTGTGTGTGTGTTTCAGCTGGAGGAGAGAGGCGCAGCGCTCGTTAGATAGTTCTCTGATCTGAAGTTACACACATATTGTTAAGTTTTGTATGTCTGTGTGTTACACTTTGTATGTGCGTGCAGCCTTGCCTATGTGGGAAAGAGACCATGCTTTTTTTTGCTTGTGTGTATGCATGTGTGTGTGTGGGGGGGTCAAGCGAATGTGGCTCTATCTGATCTTCCTCGTGGGCTGCATGGTCCAAATGAAATGGTCGGAAACTCCAATTTCACAACCCTGTCTCCTCCTTCACCTCTCGTTGTATAAATCCCCCCGCCCCCAGTCCATCACTCCTTCTCCCCTCCCCGTTGTCCTGCTCCCGGGCCGAGGTGTGATTACGCTCCTCCTCCGAGCACCAGTGATCTAAGGGGCTTCGGTGTGTGCGTCAGTGTGTGTGCATGTGTGTGTGTGCGTGTTTGGTGACTAGCTGGTGATCTGAGCAGCCCGGCGCTGCGCTTTGTGCGGCGCAATTCACGGACGACGTCTCCAGATGAATGCCCCCATTCACAATTACAGCCTTTCCATTAGCTGCAGCTCTCGGCGCCTTGTTGTTGTCTTTTTCTTCTTCTCTGCAAAAAAAAAAAAAAAAAGAGAAAAAAAGCAATTAAAGCAGGACAAAAACAAGCTGGAACACAAGCATTGTACCTGGAAGAAGAAAAAAAAAAACAGCAAGTGAAGGGGTGTGGGAGCGTGTGTGTGGGGGCCGGTAATCCTTGAATTGGGGTTCACGCTACACACTGTCTCTGTTTTATTTCTGACAATATCCCCGTGGATTCATTTGAACATTCACGCATGAATGCCATCTCCGATATTTGAGATTCTCCCGTTGTACTGCAAGTGTGCCTGTCTTATGGTTTCCGCCCTGAATGGATCAGATTACTTTAACAAGCAGAGAAAGCGTAATAGAAACTCTCTAAAGTCGAGCTTAGTGTTGCTCTTAATGCAGCTAGTTTAGGTTAAGCAGAAAGTCAGTTGTTTTAATCACTCACATCAGCATCAGACATTATGTGATAGACGAAGCGGGAATAGCAGTATCTGTTTTCCTTTTGAACAAATGCAACAAATTAGAAAGGCTGAATATTTATTTATTTATTCAATCAATTTTGCCAAAGAAATTCTGCAATCAATTTATTATGATTTTTTGGATCTTTTTTTTGTTAATAATAAGCTTAGCAGGATTTACCTGTAAATGGTCTTATATTTGCTCAGAGCATCATTTGAGAAGGTTCTGTTTGTTATAGCTGTGTATGTGCGTTCTTCGCCAAACTGACAATTTTTACTTCTTTAGTCTGGTCTTCAAACATTTTATTATGACTCCTTCACAATAAGAGGCGCCCTGTATTATGCCAACTAAATAGTGTGATAGAGCTCTGACACAGTGGTGGAGATAACAGTGAGGAGGATATCAATGAGATAAAGCTGCAAATAGTAGCACCGGAATACACTTTGCACCATTTCTTAGCAAATCCCTCGTACATCTGTAGGCAATTTAAATAGTAAACAGCAGCGCCACTAACAACAAAAAAAAGATAACATAGTGAAGCTCGAGATGTGCAACTTTAAGTGCTGTATAGAATAGCAAAAATTCAGGGATTCAAATCTGTAAGTGACCTTGGAAGAATTTTATTTGTATTAATCTGGTGCAGTGAACGCATTTAAAGGGCTTATTTAAATATTATCTTTGGCAAGATTTCAAACACTCGTGCAAAATGTACTTGTACTGCACACTTGTTTCAAAACAGAGCTACTGAGGTGAACGGTGCCATAGCAAGCTTTAGCAGCGGTCCAATGCTTTATCTCTTTCAGATGGACCCCTGCAGAGCATTGTGTCCATGGGGCTGCGTCACCCCGTCCCTCACAGGGAGGCGCACCGACCTCTGGAGCTGATTCAATGGGTCTACCAAATGGAGAGAGACAGGAAGGTGCGCGCTGCCGATATCAGTGTCCCAGCCAGACACAAGGTACAGTACTTGTACACAGAGCGGGAACGCACATCTTTCAAGCACGTGCGCACACACGCACACACACACACACACACACACACACACACACTGTGATTTACTATTCCAATAAATCACTGGTGCCGCCTAATTTCCTATGGATTTCAATTTCCCCCTGGACATATCGGCATTGATCAACTTCAGGTGTAAGGATGTGCCAGGCGTCGCTCACTCTGACACTGAAGAATGGCTCGCAGATCTCTGCCATACGTGTGTGTGTGTGTGTGTTTGTCTTTGTGTGTGAGTGGGAGGGGGGCGGGGGGACGGTACGACGGCGGGATTTGTGCACATGCAGCATTTCTGTTCAACGCTGTCGACAGTGCCGACGCTTCAGGATACAAATCCTCGAGTCGCCGTAATAACATCTGAAAATGTCAGAATCACACACACACACAGAGACAGTTGAACGGGGACTTGAGATATTGTTATTCTGATCATATCTGCTCATACGCTGAGTCTTGGCCTGATTATGAGGAGCTATTGCAGTTGTTAGAGAAACTAGAGCAGGGCATGCCTCCCCTTTCAAAGGAGAGGACATTGTATGGTCCACTGACCCGTCTTTCAGCACAGTGTCCGAACTAAAACAACTATAATTCCCTTTCAGACTATTATCCTCTCACAATCATGTAAGCCTTCTATCTACGCCCTTTAGGCTGCATTATGAGGCCAATTACAGCTCTGACAAGTGTCCTGCTGGACAACAGGTAGCTCGGTCTGTGTGCGAGTTGATGCCTGACATGTCCTTGCAGGGCTGCACGGTCCCCGGGCCTGTAGGCGGAGTTTGAGCCGCTCACAGGAGGAAACAACGAGGCCTGACAACGTCTTTACCCCGAGTTCCTCCCCTAGAGGCAGATCTGAATGGATCGTAGAGGCAAGGAGGAGAAATAAATTGGAGAAAAGGATAAATCGATGCTCGGCGGAGAGGCAAACAGACCTTCCAACCCCCAGCCCAGACACACTCGCATATACACACACGCACCGGGGCTGTTTTTTCCTACGGCTGTATTGGATTGGTGCGCAGAGCCAAGGAGAGAGAGACGCTCAGAAAAATACTTGGCCTACAAATGATGTCCTTTGTTTGATCCACGAGGTTTTGGGGGTGGAGGGGGGGGGGGTGGAGGGTGTTGGTTGGTTGGCTGGTGGGAGGACGGGGAGGGCCGTCCCACAGAGACTGGGAAACAAACATCTCTGTCTGGGAGCCTCGCTCTCCCTCTCGCTCGCTCACTAACAGCCTCTCATCTAAAGGAGGAGACAGAGATCAGCTCTGGGATAAACTGGTTGTCATCTGTTTCCGTTAATGACTTAGAGGACAGAAAGGATGCGGTGTAGGCGTGCGAGCATTCCAGTGCCACAATATATAAGCCAAATGTACCGATCTGCACCATGTTCTTTCGGTTTATTACCTCTTGTTTTGTCATAATTTCTATTGCTTATAAAACACCCCAGTAAGTTAATTGCTGAGAACAGCACGGTTACAAGAATAATAGGAAGCAGATCAGACAAACACGTTTGTTGTGTTATTATAACCTCAAACCATGAACTCATTTGGGCCTCGTGCGACATCATTTCTGTGTTTGTATCCTCAACGTCTTTCCTACTTTCATTCGTAAGTTTCAAACCTGATTCACTGAACCTTCTGAACTGCTGAGATTGACATGAATCGGCCATCTCAACTTGCTGAAAGACACTTGGATGCATGGATGGATGGGATTAACGGTTTATAAAGCAGATCACATCACGTCTAGGAAGTTGATATTCAGTGGTGGTGTCAGGGGATCAGAACTTATGGGTGAATATACCTGCAGCAAAAACGTCTCGTTCAAGCAAATTAATCACGTAAATGAAGAATGGCCATTTGTTATTTCCATGGCCCAGGAATGTTTTATTATTTTTTGTGAACATGAGCTACTGTCTCTCAAACAAAGGATCCAGATATCTTCGTATTGTGTCATTGTGTCGTATTGTGAAGTATTCGGCAAGTTGGTACTTGATCACACATTTTCGTTTCATGTTTTTAGTTTTCAGGGGAAAGTTCTACATGTTAACTTTTACTTTTGGACTTTAAATGGGGGAAGGTCAGTGTGACATTGAAAAGGTATCCCCATTATAGGTAAAGGTATCATGAAGATTATGCATAAACCAAACTGGGTCATTTTTCATGAAAAGACAGATACACTAGTATAATGTAAAAAAAAAAAGAATACAATAAATGCAAATAAGTTCTTGAATCTCTGAGAACAGTGACAGATGAAGTGTAGTGTCAGTCCGTTGGTCGATCCACTACTTTGGTCTGAAGTATCTCATGGATTGCCATTTGAAGCGACATCAATCGTTCCTAAAGGATGATTTTGGCAATATATTAAACATTTGTATATACCTATTTTGGTTTTATCTGTACTTTTGTGTTTAGCGCTAATTGTCAAATGTTATGGTGAGCAAGGTAAACAAGAAATCTTAGAGTACCAGTTAAAAGTTTGGATTGAATTGAACGTGTCCAAAGCCTCGTCTGGTGCTGCAGGCGTTGGCCTGTCAGCTTACTGACGGTAGCATTTAGCTCATAGCGCCGCTGTGCAGCGTACAGCCTCACAGAGCTGCTGGCACGGCTGTAGAATCATATTAAGACCCATATTAACTCATTCCGGGTAGGACAGTATAATCCTGTGTTTCCCCGCCTGTGGAGGAAGGAAGACTATCTGTACTGAGTTGTGCAACGGGCCTGGACCACAAGTGGTTCTTGCATGAGGTGTCAGATCAACTTCAGTTTGAAAACACACTTTTAGATGCTATCAAACCCAAACTCCAATGACTAATGCTGTGGTTTTTGCTCCATCATGGCTTCCCGTCTCTGCACTTCACTGCATTATTTCTGTTTCTCCTGTATTAGAGAATGGACTATTTTCAACAGCAGCGCACGGTGCCATTTATTGTAGCTCGGGAGTTCTCGTTTTTTCATAGTTGAGCTTTTCATACTGTTCTCCCCGCTGAGCTTCTATTTTCCTGAATGCTGCGAGAAATAATTGAAAGCGCCATGTACGGTGCCGTCTGTTGCAGCGCTCCCACTTCCACGTGCCTTGTAAATACTGTATCCCTGAAGCCCCCGCTGTCAGCTGCCGGCTCGGGATCCCTCACCACTCGGAGACGTCAACAGTCCCTAAAAACTTGAGCCACCGGTCTGTAACGCCGCTCCTGTGGACATTTTGTGTTTCTTTTCCCTTGAGCTAACAGGCTGGAATCAGATATCTTCTGGTGTTTTCTCTTTTCTTTTTCTTTTTTTACCCACGACATCCACGTGGAGGGAGGGAGAAGCGGGGGGAGGGGAGGGTGGAGGGGGAAGGGGTGTCAAAAGAGTCACAGCCCCTGCTGCAAGTGGTGCTGGTGTGAAGTGCAACAGACGGAAGACCTAAAAGAGTCTTAACAAGAACGAATAACGCACCACTATAAATACGTCAAAGTATTTTCATAATAATCAGATTAAAGGGGCCCCTTAGTTTACAAGTCGTAGCTTTAACAGCTTTCCTGTTTTAATGAAAGGATTATTAGTAGGGAGCAGATCTCCGCCCTGCTCCGTTGATTTGAACTCTTCTTTTTCAAATCTTTATCATGTGCGTCACCTTAAAACAGGTTATTTGGAGCTACACCTTTTGCCTTAATCACAGTAAATCCAATGCTTATATCCTGGCAAACAGGACGAGATCTATGGCTGTTTATGCTATGCTGCCACTTATTGGTCTCTAACACCAAATATCTGTTCATCTGATCATCCAGATGTGGAAGGTCCCTGGGGATTTAGGCCTGGATAATCCCGCCCTCAACAAGCTCTTGACCTCCAGTCCGGCGTTCCAGGTAAGCTGCAGCGCCACAAGTCCAGATAGATCAGTTGATTCCATCCAGAAAATCTGTGAAGAATAATTCTTGTTTCTTTCCACTACTAATGCGAATATTAGGAGGGACTTCATCAAAGTAAAAAGTCGGTGGGGCTTATTCTCTTAAACGACAGCAGAAGAAGAATAAGACGCAAAAAGACGACATCGTTAAAAGAGCGCCAGTCAAATCTGAAACGGTACGAAGAGAACTCTAGAAAACGTGACGGAAATGTGGCATTTGTGTTTGTGCATTAATTAAAAGAACGTCCCATCGCTCCACACAGATCTAATGTTGTGTGCTCTTGTTTTCTGCCTCTCTAGTGGAGAGGAGGTTTGAGTGACGTTCTATTTTCATACCGTTAAACAAATATGTCTCTGCTTTTTTTTACTACTTTTCAATTAAACTTCCCATTTAGCCTTTATCAACACAACAAGATTTAATGCAATATTTTCCATTCGTTTTTAAATTCACTGTACTTCCTTTTTAATGTACAAATAGAAAATTTGTGTTTTGTGTAGAATGTGTGTCTACTTTTGTATTTGAAAAATCTTTAATTAATTTAATTATTGTACTATATAGATCATTAATTCTTTCATTCTGCCTCACGTGTGAAAGCATTTCCTGTCGTTCTTTTGCTTATGTGATAGTTAAGGGGCTTCATGTTTGTAGATACGTGTAATTTGACCAAATTGCGATTCGTACTGTATTCAACAGTTACATCCGACAGACGTCCTCCACCGAGTCACGACCTTCAGCTGTGACGACGGAGCTGCATGGGACCAACACCATCAGGCGTGATGTGGACAGAGAAAACGGATCTTTACCATCAAAGAATCTCCAGGATGTCGTCAGCAGTCCGACGCTTCAGATCCGGGAGGAGGAGAAGCTGTGAGCCGTGAGGAGGGGAGGAGGGGGGGGAGAGGAACTGAAAAAACAAATATGAACCACGGTTAAATAAAGATTGTTGTTTTATACGTCGCAGGAAACCCGTTGATCACGAGGCAGCTCCATGTCCAGCACTTTGACTGTGGGACCTTGTTTTAGGCCCAAATAATGCATTGGCGGTTCCTAACTTACAGTAGCTGTAAAACTCAATCACTCCCCCCGGAAACACACACACAAAAACATATAAACCCGACGCTAAAACAAATCGTCTGTGGACCAGGTCTCTGCACTCATCTTCCCCCACTTTGCTTTCGCATGTTGCAAAGGTTAGTGAAAGATATGTTTGTTTTTTTCCACTCCATTGAAGGGTGAATTCAGCTCGGTGCAATAAGAAATGGATTACCCATTCATTAAAGAGGCTGCGTCACTCATCATTGAGTTGGACAAATAGCAAATTAATTTCTAGCCGCCTAATTTCTCTCTGTTCTCTACTGACTTTCCAATAAAGTTGAATTACTGATCACAGCCATGTGAACTCCCTTAACTTTTTATCAATTCATTAAAATGGGCCACAGCGGAGATGCAACAGAGGAGATTCTCCGTCTTATTTCTGCCTTCTTCCTCTACGCCGCAACTCTGTACACAAACAGAAACCAGCTCAAGTGTTCAATTGAAATTAGGATATTGAAAAGACCACAAACCATTGCAGACAGTGTTGGAAAAAAAGGGATTTTGTTGTCCTTGTGGAATCGGCCTGAAACTTTTTTCTTTCCCAGCTCAACGTGAAACCAAGATGTCAATGGCAGGTGTGTAGGTGATGGTGTTTTGTAAAGTAGCAGTAGTGTATTGACAGGGCAGTATTGATGTTTCAATTAGAGCAGCGTTACATAGTGCCTCAGCGTGGTAACATGGAGCGTCTCCTGCCATCTGCTGTGCCTCCACGTCTGACGAACGAGGCACGTGGGGCTAATCGAGCTGCACATGAGCAATGAGATGTTTCTCACACACACGCACACATGCACACATCCTATAAGCACGTCTTTCTGCAGAAAAATAGGCGGGGGGGGGGGGACGAGGGAGAGCTTCTCAGCCCTGCTGTTTAAACAGCCTTCGGAAGGCCTGTGATTCCTCCCCTTTTCCCCTCATATTGTGTCACAGGAGAAGCCAGCAGGTTATTTCCCTGACAAGGAAACAGGCAAACACAGCAGATGCACCAGTTGAAATTCTTCAAAAGCTCATCTGACGGGTTGGGGGGCGGAAGACGGAAAAAAAAAAAAAAAAAAGGGAGCGGCTTCTGCCAGGTTTTCTCGTGCTGGGACAGTCTGAAATAACAGTGTGCATTATGCCTGCCGTTATTGACTGCCAAAGCACACGAATCAAAGACCTCATTGTGTGGATTACCTCGTTAATCTGTTGATGCCATTGAGTAGTATTGCAGGTGTTAATGTGCCAGGTTTTTTTTTTTTTCTTCCCCCCCCCTCTCTTCTCTTATCAGGGAGGTGTAGCGTTGGGTTGGTAATCTGCTTTAAATGCTTTCTGGGGAACGAGGCACGCAGCCAAGAGGACCGTCGCAAAGAGCTTTCTCTTAATACGGCACACACACAGAGGGGACCGACTGAGCGGGGCGGCGGCGCCGGTGCCAATGGGGACGAGCTAGTGAGCTACACACCCCGCGCCACTTGTTGAAATATATGACTGCATGAATAATGAAAGAGGAAGGGGAAAGCGATATTGCTAAAGGAGTCCCACAATGACATCCATCACAGAAATGCCTCATTGCTCTTCTTCTTCCTGTTTCCTCCTGCTAAAAAAAAACAAAAAAAAGTAGTGTCTCTCTGGATGAGCTAACCCAAACTCAGCTCTGAGCCGATTTAGAGGTGAACTCCTGAACCAAAAGAGAGAGAAAGATAAAGAGACCAAAAGAGAGAAAGACAGAGGGGAAGGGACAAAAAGACAGGTAATCCTCCCTTTTTTCTGCTCCCCAGGGTGGTCTCTTCATCCAGGGCCTCAAAGAGGGGCAGAATACACCTCCCCGCTACAATGGAGGGGACCCACAGGGGCTGTTGCTATCTGAGTGTGTGTGTGAGTGTGGTTGGGGAACGGGGGTGGAGGGGGGGAGGGTGCAGCTTTAAGCAGGCCTTTGAGTGGCCTAATTGCATTGGAATACAGCAGTCTGAGAGCTGGCTCAGATCACGGCGGGCTGCTGGAGGGGTTAGCGCCCGCACCTCCACAGCCACACTCTGCAAAAGAGCCCCGGCACAATGCACACAATTAATGCTCTCCGTCTCGTTAACTCTCTCCCCACTTTTTGTCCTCCTCTACTTTTCTCTCATTGTCCTCCTCCTCCTCCTCGTCCTCAGCCCATTTCTTACTCCCTCTCCTATCCCTCCCGACCCGGTACTCACCCACTGTAATAATCCTCCCATGCAGCCTGTCAATCTCCCCCCTCTTTGATGCACACGGCCATTACAGTACGGATGAAAGGCCTGGGCGTGGGCTCTCGTTATGTAAGACTCCAGGCGAATGAGAATTATTGATATCCGAACAATCTGAAATAAACCTCAGCAACATGACGTCTTTGTTTTTACTTTGTGGCAATTGATCTGTGCATGATTAAAAAAGTTTTGAATGGCTGTAGATATTCCATAGCGTAACGATGAAAGTTACTTTGTTCTAACGCAGGATATCTTTCATTTTGCTACAATCTCTTAGAGTAAAAGAGAACAAACAAGTCAAAGTTGTGGTGGATACTAAGCAGAGAAATATACAGTTAGACGGGGTTGTTCCCTGAAGATGAGACTGTAATAAACCCATAATGCTCCATCGGAGACTTTGTGGCACTAAATGCTAAGTTGGTAAGAATCTAATTGTTCCTCGTTGGATTGTATCTCCTGTTGTAATAGTCTAGACATAGCAATATTCAATATGGGAAAGTACCTATCAATTTATATGAAACAAAAAGCAACTATTTTACTTTTTTGTTAAATAATTGAAGCATCTCAAATGGGAAACCGTTCCAGTTATTCAACCTCTATGATACTAAACTAATATCTTTGGGTTTGCGGTTGTTGTTTGGACAAAACAAGTAATTTAAAGATCCCCCGAAGACAGGATTCAAGATACAGTTACTGGAATAATTATTCTCTGAATATGCAAATATGTTTGATTTTGAACAATGAGACACAAGATGTCTCTTACTTTAGAGTCGACTCATAGTCGGTGTACTTTTTCAAGATTTTGCATCGCACTTGTGTAAGTTGAACGTGGGACCATGATTGGCTCATTATAACTGGTAGTATGGAGAAGAAGAATTGTGGAACCGTACTATTTTGATTTTTGAATATGTGGACTATTTCGTCCTCCAGTAGGCAGTGGACAGTTCATTATACGAGTTAGTATTATCAGACAGATCCCAGCTTCTAGTTTGGACTCAAATGTCCTTGCTATTAAGCGAGGCTCAGTGGACTGTGTGGGTGGAACAATCAATGATTTAAAAAACACATCTTATTCAACCAGCCCATCCTTTGATTTTCTTTATTACGCCAGCCGTGTCTTAATAAAATCTAATTATTTCCGCTCACAGGACGCTTTCTGGTGAGAAATTGGCAGAGGGATGTGAGCTGATGTATGAGGAGACAGTCGCCTAATTAGAGCGTTAGAAATTGAATCTTTACAGCACACGGGTCATATAATTATCCTACTGTTAATTTAACGCTTACATTCTCTGCTGTTCATTTTTATTCCCTTAAATGTAGTTTGGCAGCGGCCCTCTTTGCTCAGCGCCGTGTTTTTACTGTAGGAGGGGAGGCATCATGGCCCCTAACATTGGCCCCTCCGAGTGATTGAATAACTGACGACCCTGCAGTCCAAATAACAAGGCTTGCATCATTTATGCATTGTTAAGCCATGTAATTGAAACGAGCCATAGTTTGCATATTAGACCATTAAAATAATGTGCTTTGCGTTTCTCCCAACACGACTATTTAAGCCTGTGTGGCGATGTGGTAATTCCTTGAATTACAGCGTAATTACCACAATGTTCTTTTGATTTGGCCGATTTCAATGTTACGCCACAATAATGTTCAATATTACCAGGATGAATTACTGAGCCGTGCCTGGAAACTTTTCCTCCCATGAGTTAAATCCCGGCGTCTTCATGTGCCATCATTGCAGCTGGATTCACATCCATAAAGGATTATTAGCCCAAATGAGATCCATTAAAGGCCCAATCAGCAATACTTAATTGAAGAGCTCGAGTTAGAATGGATTGAATATGAGCATGTTTTGTTTCTTGACTGACCGTTATAGGCCTGGTTTCCTTATATTTACAGATAGCATCAACGTAAACCGACCAATAACATCAGAGAACATTACAGATGTGTAGCTGCTGTTACATCTGTAAAGACTACATGTCTTTAAATGCAATATCCAATCTTTTCTTTGATAGGCTGGTACATTTAGGTTTGCCTTTAAATGATTAATATGACAAAATATGTGTTTGATATGCAATTTTGTAACCATTCATTTTAGGACGATTAGATTTCATGCTTTATTCATCTTTGTTAGTAACAGCAGGGATTCAAAAGATCTATTTTGGCCACTAAAAACAGCATCAATACAAAAGAAAAGCTGGCAAACACCCATCTACAATATCAACATTTTATCCAGAAAATATAAAGCATGGAATCTGGAGCCTTTTGTAATTAGCACTTTCCCTTTGTTACCAGCCCTGTATTGTCCACAGACCTCAGTCTATAAACACGACATGTGTCCCTGTGTGAACTTTCTGTATAAATTAAGAAGCTAAGAATGATGTGTGTGTGTGTGTGTGTGTGTGTGTGTGTGTGTGTGTGTGTGTGTGTGTGTGTGTGTGTGTGTGTGTGTGTGTGTGTGTGAACTCTGTATTTAGTTTTCTGTTTTTACTGCAGTTTGATCATTTATTGTAAAAAAATAATGATAATTACTTTTTTATTGCCATTTAATTTTACTGTTATAGCTCCAAATTATTAGATAAAATGTTTAATTACAGTTTAAGTCATTTGCATAGTTTAGAAGTTAAAAATTGTGAATATTGAAGAACTGCCTCCATTGATTTATAGGTTTAATTTGTGGCTAGTATGTATTACTTTATTTCTGGTGGATTTAATTGTTATAGGCCACAGACTGACAAAAAGGGCTTTTTAATTGCATCTATACAGTAGGAATTAATATTGCTTTCTAGTTTTCAAAATTAAGATACTGCTCCAGAAGTTAGCAAGTTGAAGCCTTCTGCCTGGCCATATATTTTTGAAGTTGTGTTTGTATTTTTCTTCACACAGTTTGCTTTATCTAACTGCAGTGTGAGGAGCAGCTTTGGGGACAGACATAATCTCTCTCATCTTTTTCAGTTCTTCTAGTCCTTTCTCCCTCTCTGGGCCCTGTGCTCTTTACCCCTCCCTCCTTTATCCCTGCCAGGGCTTTGTCCCGCAGCAGAGAGCCTCTCTAAATAGAGGCCTTTAGATAGTCCAGGAACAGGGAGGGGGGCAGCAGCGACTCGACCGCCGTTGTTTCATTTACCTCTCCCTATGGCAACCAGCAGCGGTCGGCCAGGAATGTCCCCTCTCTGGACAAAGTCCTGGTCCCTGAAGCTGACACAGGGGGGACGGCAGCTGGGACGGGATAGAAACCCTGGACATGGAGGCCTGAGTATGGACTTAATCCTCCTCTTCACTTGTGTGTTTTCTTACTCTACTGGATGATGAGCAGAGGAGCTTTCCACACACAATTAACTCTAAAAAAAAGATGTATGTAGGAAGGAAAAATAACTTCAAAATCTCTTTTAGGGATGTAAGGCAGACCTAAGGGGCTCTAATGATCCAACCCAGCTTCAGTGATCACACGTAGATCCATAACTGGGTTGTAAGCAACCATTTAGGAGCAGCAGCCACGCTTCAAACTACATTGTAAAAGGGACAATTTGAAAAACACATAAATAGCTTAGTTTGATGTTTAAACATTTGATATATATACATAATATTAAATTGAATTTATATATATATGCAAATAATTAATCTATGCATGTATGCATATATATATATATATATATATATATATATATATATATATATATATATATATATAAATAAACATATTTTCTTAGGGCACAAAAGTGGATCTATTTACTTTATAGGCCGGTAGAAGTTTCTACTTGCCCATATATATATATATATTTCCAAGACTTAATATATTTTTTTACCACGACGTAGTAAGATATTATAACATAATATCAAAATGTATTTTTAGGTTTTTTACAGAGAAGGAAATTATAATGAAATGGATTTGAGTTAATCATGCCGGAGTTTTTTCCTTTGCCAAATGATTTAGAAAATCAAACTGTATTATAGTTGTATGTATCAAAAGAGTGCATAGCCTTGCGATTGTTTACCTGCTGCCGTGTCAACATGCACATTTATATTCAGCCTGGTCGGGTTGTTTCACGAGCAAATTAATTTAAAAATGTAAATATTTTAAATTTGTTATTTTCACCTAAAACTAATGATTGGACATCTTTATGCAGTGTATTATTCCATACACACACAAACCAAGTTGACCAGATAACACAAACCTACAACGTCCTGCAGAAATGTATACAGCACTCCTAAAAACATTAAACACATTTTACAGACAGGCCTCTTGGATCTGCAGAGGATAAAGATATGCATGTTTGAAATCTAACGACCGTTGCTACAATTAAAAGGTGAAATCTCTTAATTAAATCAGCATTGCACGCACATCTTTCCTTGACAATTAATAACATAAATGTGCTCTGAAATTGCAATTGACAAAAGTCTGCCTCAAACAATTGCATATCCTACACATATCATATATCATTTGATCTTCCCAAAATGGGAAACAATAGTCTCCTTGATAAAACATCATAATCATCATAATAAGTAAATCAACTGTATCTTACAGTTGCACTGCTGATCCCGGTGCTCCGTCTCCCCATCCTGCACTCCGGCTCTCCGCTTCCACGGGAGCCTCAACTCGCACCTCTCCAACAAAGAGAGTAGTGTTTGTGGAGACTTCCCCGCGGCCAATCAATGCGTCGTTACCCCTGGCAACCACGTCCATCATCCCTTGACGTCCAATGAGCTGCGGGGGCGTGGCGGAGTCCAGGTGCGCCTCGGCGTCCACTTGGCAGAGTGCCTGAGAGCCGCCTGTGGGCAGGAGAGGATCTGTCAAATGCGAGGTTCCTTTAATAACAGCGACCAGTCCGGCTCCGAGAGTCATGGCGACCGCAGCGTCTAACCACTACAACATCCTCACCTCCAGCGCATCCATCGTGCATTCGGAGCCCGGCAGCATGCAACAAGCCACGGCGTACCGGGACGCGCAGAGCCTGTTGCAGGGCGACTACCCGCTGCAGAGCAACAACCACACGCTCAGCCACGCGCACCAGTGGATCACGGCGCTGTCCCACGGAGAGGGAGTCCCGTGGTCCTCCAGCCCGCTCGGCGCGGAACAGGACATCAAACCCGCGGTGCAGGGCGCCCGGGACGAGATGCACAACTCCAGCAACAACCTGCAGCACCAGCCGCGGCCGCCGCACCTGGTGCACCAGACGCACGGGAACCACCACGACGGCCGGGCGTGGAGAACCACCACCGCGGCTCACATTCCGAGCATGGGCACGACGAACGGCCAAAGCCTTATTTACTCACAGCCGGGCTTCGGCGTGAACGGGCTGATCCCGGGCAGCGGGGGGCAGGGGATGCACCACCACAACCTCAGAGACAGTCATGACGACCACCACAGCCCGCACCTCAGCGACCACGGCCACCCCGCGTCCCAGCATCAGCACCAGCACCGACCGCAGAGCCACCACGACCACTCGGACGAGGATACGCCGACCTCGGACGACCTGGAGCAGTTCGCCAAGCAGTTCAAACAGCGGAGGATCAAGCTGGGCTTCACGCAGGCGGACGTGGGACTCGCCCTGGGGACCCTGTACGGAAATGTGTTTTCCCAAACCACCATATGCAGGTTTGAGGCCCTGCAGCTCAGCTTCAAAAACATGTGTAAGCTGAAACCCCTGTTGAACAAGTGGTTGGAGGAGGCGGACTCCACCTCGGGGAGCCCGACCAGCCTGGACAAAATAGCGGCGCAGGGGAGGAAAAGGAAAAAACGGACTTCGATCGAGGTTAGCGTAAAGGGAGCTCTGGAGAGCCATTTTTTAAAGTGCCCCAAACCGGCGGCGTCGGAAATAATCGGTCTCGCGGACAGTTTGCACTTGGAGAAAGAAGTGGTGAGGGTTTGGTTTTGTAACCGGAGACAGAAGGAGAAACGCATGACCCCTCCCGGAGGAGCGCTGCCGGGGAGCGAGGATGTGTACGGGGACACGCCGCCGCACCACGGGGTCCAGACCCCGGTCCAATGAACTCCGCTGGACCGCTCCTCCAGGACACCGTTATCCCTTTTATTTATCCCCAATGTTATATATAAATCACTGAACTATGACGCGCTATAGTGGGTGTTTTATGTATAATAGATTGCAGTGAGTACTTATACAAAATCTGCGGTGAATATCGGAGAAATAAGTGAGGGGGGGGCAGGACATTTTTCTCCTCTCCCAGCGCTAAAGGAACATAAGCCTGTGTTGTGTTCTCCGAGGATACATGCCCAGCACTGTGACTCCAGTCGACGCAGTTTTAAGGTGTAGCCCCTATTGTGTATTGAAATTATACTTGACGAGGGGGGGAGGGTGGTGAGGGGGGGGGGGGGGGCGGATACCTGTTTTAGACTAAAAGCATAGCTGAATGGTTTCCATTCGCCACTTTTATATCAAATCACAAGACACATTTTCCCTGTGCGTAAAAGGGAAAGAAAATACAAAGGCGTTTAGTTTTGTAGCTCTAAATTGTGCGTCCAGCAGTGATGGTTGGGAGGGAGTTGGGGGGTAAAACGGGGGGGGGGGTGTCAAAGGAGCTGCGTTAATGGAGTAAACTGGAGGGCCAGTAAAGGCTGCAGCCCCAGTCCAGTGGAGTCCAGCTGTGGATGAGCATCGCCCGGGTCTCCTCTGTCGGCCGCTCAGCATCCAGACTCTGCTGGTCCTCCAGCTCCTGTTTATGCGTTGAGAGCAGAGTTCAGGATTTAGTTACGAACATAGATTATTACTATTATATTATCATTTTGTATTTTTTTATCATCATTTGTGCAGCTCGCAGGCTAAACTCCTTAAACAGTTTTGGACCAGAGTGCAGTGATTTGGTTAAATACACGGCATGACCTCCAGCGTAAGTCAGAGAGCAGTATTAAACAAAAAGGTCCATTCTATTTTTACACAAAACAAGCGTTTAAACGATGCTTCTCCCCCCTCAGACATTCGTCGGGCTTCAAGAAGGGCTCCGTGGCGATTGATTGATTTGGATTATCTGGCACTTTTCCACAGCAGGATGGGCTGTAGCTGTAGAGATATCTACACACGTATATGGCACCGCCTCTCGCATCACATTTGGATCCACTTTTGTAAATATTGTATAACTTTAAAAGTCATGGCTTCATCCCTGTTTCTTTTTTTTCCACTGGGGCACTTTTGGGATTGATGTTTTCAAAAACAGTTTGAGTTCATAGAATCCAGTCTAGCCTTCCTCCTGCCTTGTGTTTGTGTGCTATTTAACGTTCATTCTGTCTCCGGAATTATGCTCGTTTTTTTTATTTTTTATTGTCATTATGATATTATTTTCTATTCATGTGAAATCAAGTTCATTTCTTTAAATTGTCGGAGGAGCTCTGTTTTGCCTTTTAGGGTCGGCTTTGAGATACCAATCAAAGTATACTGCTTCGAGGAGTTCAGATTAATCGATAACACCGTTGTAGAGAATTGTCCATAATGAATCAGGATAAAAACCGAGATACGCATCTTGATTAGTGGGTTTGAAAAGAAAGATAAAAATGCCTTTATAGATTCCCCTTCCCCCCAAGATAAATTTTAGGGACGTTCCAAAAACTGCAGCATATGATCAAAACATTATTACTATTATTGTTATTATTACTATTATTAACAGGGTGTTATTTTAATTTGTTTGTGAGGTCGTTGCCATGCGTTTCATTTCAGCCATTTTGTTTATCTTCGTCTATGTTGCTGTATTACAAGAGGGAACATGCTCTTAGACATTTTATTTTATTTTTCAGCACTGTTAGTGAGATTGTAATTTATTATACAATGGCTTTTATAGCTGACACAAAAATCCGAGATATATATGAAATGTCACCGAGCAGGTACTGTGTTTCGGAGGGAAGAAGAGAGACACGTTTGGTGTTTCCTTTGAGCGGGATTGTCGCAGCCTAAAACACAACTAAATGTATATACATCTGTTCTCCGTAGCTTGCTTGGTGTCTGGTTTTATGCAAAAACAGACATCCAGGGACTTGTCTTATTTTCCGTCTCATGTGAAACAATACTTTTCTATCCCCCAAAACCTCCCCCCCCCCCCTGAGTTATTTGTCCCCCACAGAAAACCACAAGCAGGACACGTTTGTGGCGTTGAAATATCTCCTCGGTAGCTTTAATTAATCAAATTCATCTCATAATTCAATGGAATTCCAAGTTGTGGGACGTAGACCTGTAGCAACCCGACGCTGTTTTTGTTGTTTTATTTAATTGCTTGTTAAACCAGTCGTTGTTTTTTTTTTTTTTTGGGGGGTATATAGGCTATGTCATATCCACTGGATGAACTTGGGGTAGAAACAGCAGAGGTGATAAATGTCTGTAGGTGTTTCATCACTTGACACACGAACAACAGACTTGCACATTTTGAAATAACGGGGTTGATATTAAACAGCTTTTTTCCAACGTCCAGGCTGAATGTATTTTTTATTTTTTTTCCCATTGTGCGAAAGAGAAACCGCTGCTGTCGTGACATCCGCATATCTGCTCCAGCATCTGCGCTCCAGACAGGCTTCCTGCTTCCAGCTCCTTCGCTTGGGTGGAATTAATGGTTGAGAGAAAATCAGGGTTGATGAATGGAAGATTGCGAGCCGACGATGTGTTGTTTGTGCCCGGGGCTGCTTTCAGGTGGACCGGCTTCGGCTGGGAAAACCTCAGCTTCCGGTTCGGGTTAAATCAGGGCTTCTCAAAGTGGGGTTGGAGGACCAATAGCGGTCCTCAGGAGGACTCAAAGGGTTCCAACGTGACAAATCCCCTGCGGTTTTATGGGGTTTCCCGTTCTGTCTTCACAGTCACACTCTAAAACAATATTATGTATTGTCTCGTATAACATGTCAAACAAATTCTATTTCCAATGTAACCTCATGAAATTCATCCTTAAAATTCACAAAGTTAGTTTATTCATGATCATTCCTCTGCTTTTTGTCAAATATGTTTTTTCGCTATCTTTGTATAAAGTGAAAAAATATAAGAGACAAAAATGTTATGCTTTTAATTTGGCTTCACTTGGGTTGATTGATTGAAATTGAGCCCTTTACAGTTAAGCGTATAAGAACAACCAGACTTTAAACAGCATGAGAGACTGTGACATTGTCGTGATTTTATTCCAAATTGACGGCTTTGCTTTTGTCCGGATTCAAACAGAGAGTTCAGGATCAATAGATAACACATATTTCACCACGGAAACTCTAACTGAAAGTGATATTGACAGCGGTGACCCTGATGGTGATTTCATATTCACTGTGGAACGTCATTCTTTCGATAATATTCCCACCGGAACCTGTGGTGAGATATTTGCATGAGCATCTCCTCTGGCTCGTTATATTCTGGAGCAAACGGGCAGAATGCAGAGTTGTTTACCAACAAAACGCCAGACGTGTTTGCCCTCCGCGGGCGTCTCAATAATATGAATTACAATTGGATCGTTGTCAACTTCAAAATGTCTGCAGCAGTCGGGTGAGATTTACCTCCGAAGGAGCCGATCGATCGGAAATCGATATCCGATTGGTTACTGATGACGTAACCAATGCAATAATTACCGTAAACGAACGAACACAACAACTGTGTATTGAAATAACTATTTTCTGAAGCATCTTTAAGAATCCACCCTCTCTGCAATTACATGCCAGGGATGTTTCTTTTATTTTTTAATTTCTGAATAAAAAGTGAGATACATGTAGCGGCCTTCCGTGGCAAAAACAGATCACCAGCACGCAGAGGAAGACAAAGGGATTTCTTATTCTCACGCGGGTGGTTACTCGTTGCACCGGGTGCATCTGGCAGTGCGGTTCTTTGACTTGTTTTGCGGGATTCTAAACACACACTCCTCTGGAATACAGCGGTGCAGGTTACAGATCACATCTGCATCAATGCGCTGCACATCTCTGCTGCGGGTCGGTTATTGATGCGCGGGGGGGGGGGGGGGGGGTAGAATAAAACGTCGCCCTCTCTGCATCATCGTCGCCCCACTTCTGACCTGCCATTTGGATGCCTGGCACGAAACGACACCCGGAAATAAAGCCCCGTGTCGGATCTCCGCGGTCTTTTTGCGGAGCCCGGTAATCACAAAAAGTGCGCCCCGGCGCCCTTCATCCGCTCTCTGGTAGATGCAATTAATAGCGCGTCGCGTTAATTACACCTTCCGTTTTATTTAGGTGACTTGAAATTTCCCATTAGGCACCCAAGGAGGAATAAAAAAAAAAAAAGATGATCTACTCCGCCGTCCTGGTGTTGAGCCGAGGAGAAGCAGAGAGGGATCATCGGTGTTCTAGCGCCACCTAGCGGCCCGAGGGTGAGTCCAAGCCGTGATGTCATCTTAACGTATAGGAGGGCTTTGGGTCAATGGAATCAACGAGCACAGTCACATCTTTACCAAACCAGCTTATGGCCGAAATGTTAAGCAGAGGCTGAATGTAACGTTTGCTGTCTGATGGAGATGTAGAAGCATTGTGTGACATAACGACAAAGATAGTAAGGGTCATCATCTGCAGCGCCTTTTGTTGGACTGTGTTTCTACCAAATGATCACTTTATTTTCATTAAAGTAACATTTTAGAAATGTCAGAATAACATACTTATTGCCCAAAGGAATAACATTAGGTGTATTGTATAGACAGTTTTGGGAAGCAACAATAACATATTGGTAGAGCCTTTGTTCACAAGGTATTTTGGGAAGGTATTAATTCACATCATTCTATATAATAACTTAATTAATCGCATGCTTTTCTTTTTATTAACCATAATTAAACGCATTGTGCGAAAAAATTCAATAAGGAATTCAAAACTATAGTGTATTGCATGCTTGTATTTTACAGTAGTTTTATCAGAACAATATAAGAGGGAACTCTTGGAGCATCAGCAAGTTAACATAGTGTATTTACACCTGTTTAATTTTTTTTATGAAGGGGTACCAGAAGAAACATTAGTCATTGATCAGGGAGCAGCATAAACCGTCTATGTTCAGCAGTAAGGTCTGAGGTGAAGTGGTCTAGCACAAAAAAAACTACTTTTTAGCCTGTAAACTTCTGTGGTCTTTGAATCAGTCAAAGAAAAAACCTTTTCAGTGATGCAGCTTCAAATACATAGTTTTGGAACCACTGAGAGACATTTGAATACGGTGACATTATTAGTGGAATAAGTAACACCTGAAATTTGAATACACAGAACAATCCAAAGCAACGTGGATTAGCGCAGACTCAGCACATTGAGTCCTGCCATGACCACAAGACAAAGGAGAGACAAAAGGTTCGTGTCCAATCGAACAGCATTAATACAAGGTCAAAGTCACATGGTGTCATTTAACGTTGTGTCAAACAACATAGTGTTTTAATACAACTTTTGGGTAATTTCAATTGGTGATACATTTATTTAAAAAGTCTAATGTTTCTGTGGCTAACTTTATTTACCCCCAGAGATCCAAATGTAATGCGTTTGAACAATGTTTCCCTGTTAAACATCATGTCCATCGTTGTATTACGTGAGGATGAATCAGTCTTCGGTATCACACTCACACACACACACACACACGCACACGCACACAGACAGACTCCTCCTCCTGGTCCACCTCCCCCAGCACACAGATAACAGTGATACAAGCTCATGAGCAGAACATAATTCCACCATTTGACATTGTTGTTCTTCAATCTCACTCAGATGCATCGCAGCTAATTACACTTTGCACACTTAAGTACACAAATGCACGCGTGCATTCATTTGTAAACGAGTTATTGTTTAATCATAACTTCACATGAACTTTGCTGATCAGTGGGGCGAATCGTGTCTCCCCTTCAGCGCATAATCATTCAGGATATAATTGCTCGGCCTGTTTGTGATACATGCTCGTCGCCCTGCAAGGCCGTCTCATGGAGCTTCTGTGCAGCCTCCTCTCTGACATTGGCCTCTAAGCGGCTGCTTTGTTAGAAAATAGTGTGACACACACGTATTTATATATATGTGTGTGTGTGTGTGTGTCTAGTGGCTCGAGAGTTGATCAAAATGGTCGCACTCCCTCGACCTTGAGGAACACCAAAAATGTTATTTAAAATAAAAGCGTTTGACTTTCAGCAAGAATCAAACTAGAGTTGTACTATTTAAAAACGATATTAAGAGTACTGACATCATGAAACATTAATACAGTTTGGGCCTTGCATTGGTTTATTTTTCAATAAGCTAATTTCAGGAACACAGTATGCAGCATATTTTGAAAAGGCCAAAAATAACAGACATAATTTTTTTTTTTTTTAATCGCTTAATGCTGCAAGCTTTTAAAAAAAAAATCTATACTTTGGCTCGTTGATGACTTATACATACTTGTTTTGTCATAATGTACCTCGGGTTTTGAAAAATGCTTTTTTCATGACATACCATATCATGGCTTTTGCTGGAGGTTTTTCCAACAAACTATAATGTGGAAAACTGTGCAAACAGTACAATCGCTTTTAATTACTTTTTAATGGCAATACAATTATATTATGATATATTATGACTATTGATACAGTATATGATTCTATAATTATTTTGTCATATACAATTTATACATTGTATGACTTACACACTATACAATGATTCATTGCAAATTACACCTTTTCAACATATTTCTCTGACTCTTGAATACTTGTTTGACATGCTATACAATTACATTAATACTTATATTATGAATGTTACGTAACGTTTTTGACACATACGACTTCTTTGTATACGATTTTGAAAATAAATAAATTAATGACTATTCAAGTCTTTTTTTTAACAAACAATACAATGTTTTTCATATGATTTGGTTTTCCTACTCTACAGACATTTCAACGTACCATACTGGCACATTATTATGATTTTTATTTAATTTTTTATATATAGTATAGACATTTTTCTAACATACTCTGCCATGACAATATCATGTGATATCAATATCAAGTGAATAAACTATGTACAATTCAACATACTAAACCAACTAAAGTCATCACATGCTCTACTACAACTTTATGCTATCTGACAAATATCATCAGAAAAAATACACATAAAGCAGTTGCCACACGGTGGTTGTGCTGCTCTCAACGTTCTCACATAGAAGTAGAACAGCTGACCGTTCACCTTTGTGGGAAATCAGCAAACTTCATTAATTCCTTTACAGAGAACTCGTATCTTAATTCTTTGTATTTTCTAGGTTTTACCCACAAGGCAGCAGAAAGAACTAATAAATGCGGCCTGTGATTTCGATCTGTAACTTTGGATCAATTTCAAAACCGTAAAAATATATATTTTTAAATCCTCTCGATTTCCATCTCCTGATCTCTTCTTCACGTGTCAAAGACTCCAGTGTTTCTGGAGATTTGGTGTTCATTCCAAATATGAACCACATCTTGTCCATTATTAGACAAAACTATTCTGTGGTACTGTAGTCCAAGCACTGTAATAAGTCATGTTCAATAACAAATATCAGACTGTTTTATCATTTTAGAAATCTATATTGTCTACATTAATGCTCTACAACTTTTTGTGTTGTAAATTACTTCCAAAGCATTTTTTTTTACCAATGTTGCCGATAAGCGTGCGTTGTCCTGTGATGTGTACCTGTTATTATCTATGCGTACTAACTATGAACTTCATGTGCAGGACAGTGAAGCTGCACCTCGACACATCAGCTCTGCACGCAGAAAACAGCGCTGTCCACGGTTCTGAACTCTAAGTAACTGCCACAAAGTGCTGTAACCAAAGTTTGTATCTAACATTTTATACCTCGACTTGTTCCAACATACTGTTTAATTGCTTTTTTACGACTTCAAGATATTCCACCACTACTTTAAATGGAATGTTTAACATTGCTTTGGAGGTTGCATACTGCCCCCTAGTTTATTGGAGGCAGCACGCTTGCACCACTGGCATTAAATCAGGATTCGATATTTTAATAACTACTACAGGGTATCACGATCCGACCAAGTTTTCAAATGAATATCCTCACCAACACAGACTCTGCTAAAGAAACTTTCCCCATTAGCGCCGCTTCAAAAAGATGCCTATGAGTTATTTAGCAGCGCTGACCTTTCTTATATGCTCATACAAAACATAATACGTTTTAGCAGCAGCGTGAGGACTGACAAGGACGTCTCCATTATTAGAGTCTAAGAAACTGGATCCACATAATGACGGGTGTCTCAGGCAGGTCTGTGGCCTGTCGAGTCTCAGCCTGATGAGGAAGAATGTATGAGAATACTGCTGCAATATTTGTCACGGTATGTTCTGGTTTGTTAATAGAAAAAAAAGAACAAGGAAGGAAAGTAAGTAAGTGCAACCATGTGCTATCCAGCTAACCTGCACAGTGTTTAGTGCTGGATTCATTATTTGGGAACAATATTTCCATCCATAAATTCCTGCTGCAGATCCATTAAAGACAAATAAAAAGCGGAACTAATTGCCGTGGATCCCACTCGGATGTATCAGCCTTATGGAGGAGCGTGACAGCAAGAAATCAAGCGGTGGCGCAGAGCGAAAAGCCTCCCATGAATCACGTTTGTATCCGTTGTCGCGCACACAGCAGCGGCGGCGGCGTCGTTGGCTGAGGAATAATCATTGGGGAGGCCGTCCAAATGAACGCTTCAGCGGAGGCCGCCCTGCTCGCCGTCATTAGGGCACATTACAGGGCCACAAAATACATCATTAAACTAGGCATAAACAATTCATTAAAAGGCCGTTAAGAAGACCAGCTAATGTCACTTCTCTCTGCGGTATTAATACTCTACAATGGCAGAAAGGATCATTCCGCTACTGGCAACATTGAAAAGACACACACGCACAGACGGAGTCATCCGCATTCAGTTTATTTAAAATCTAGTGAAATTGAAGCACCCAGTTTCATCGTGACAGAGGCACAATCCTTTCACAGAACAGTGACTTTCATTCTGCAGCACAGGGAGCTCATCTGCATGTCCTACGGATGGCACACAGGTTGATGCATATTCACGACAGAGAAGCAGAGCGTCCCACTTGCTCAAGGTAGGAGGCTAAAGCCAGACCAACATTGGCAGGTGTTCGACCAAACGGCTTCGTTGGTAAGACGGTGACCGTCGGTTTGATCGGTCTGGGAAACGTTTAGCCTGTCGGCACAAAGACTGGAAGCAGGAGGTCGGCTGGCGTTTAGAGAGGAGCTGGGTTTTTAAAAATCTAAAGATATTAACTTTGATCCAAATACGCATTTGGAAAACTCACTTTATGTAGTTTAACTGTTGTCATAGAAGGCCAAGTCATTCAGCACTCTACTGTCCTCCACCAAAGAAAGTCACTGCGGCCACTAGTCAAAACAAATATTCAAACCGCTTTAAACCTCATTTACTTGACCTAGTGTAGGTAATTTATTCATTCTATAGTCAAATGCTTTTTGCATGTGTTCCGCTCAACAAACCACATAGAAGACAACTGTGGTCTTGTGGGAAATGCGTTTTCTCTCCATTTAAGCAAATAGCCTCCCTCTGTTTCCATTATTTGTGCAGAGCTGGAGATTCTCTTCCAGTCTTTGTGAAAAAAAAAAGTTTCCCAAAATGTTTAGTACTGTTTATGCGTATAGGGGTAACGTAATAACGTTTAAATAACATTTTTATCACACAGGGAAGTATAAATGAATATGATTTGGCATATTAACTGCTGATTTACAATAAATGGCATTTAAACTGGTCAAATATAGCCGTGGGATTAAAGACCAGGTGTCTGCGTTCTGCTTTGGTTGAAGGCCATAAAATCAAAGCTCTTCACTACAACCTACACCACACGGACATCACACCACACTCAAACAGGAGCGTAAGGCACAAATATTGACAAGGAGCATGTGCTTTAAAGAAAAAAGAAAGACAAAAAAGAAATGTATTCAAAGCAATTGACAATAAATTATATTAATAAAATATGATTAAATTATGAAATAATCGCGGACATCAATATATTTTTAACAATCGTACAATTACAGAAACATTCCACAGCCAATAAGCTAGAACTTTAGTCACAGTCACGTCTGTGCGGTGTGCGTTTGTCTCGAAGAGCAACACTGTAAAGACTCGTGCTGGTTTTAGGAGCAGCAAAATGCATGTAAAAAAAAAAAAAAAAAAACCTAAAACCAGATGAAATATTAAAACCCCTGAGTTTCAGGACAAATACTGAGGTCACATAAGAGTGTTTGCACATACCGTCCCCCACTGATTCCACATTGCTCCATCTCATCGGCAAAGCTTAGGTAGGTAAATACACCAAGAGGTGGCTGTAGTCAAACAGCGGGGACAGACAGCTCAGCGTGAAGGACAACAGGAGAAGCATGCAACATCAGGAGAGCGTCGTGGAACCGGTGGCTTTCAAACTGTATCATTCATCTCTGGAGACAAAGCGCTCATCCTTTATAATCACACAACCAAAACAACAGCTAAGCAAAAGAATGACCTAAGCTAAGCAAACACAATCATCAATCCAATCACCTAATTGCCAAACTTAAAAAAAAAAAAAGATAAATAATTAAAAATTGTATACATTTGTCTGTCCTTACTGGGCCAGAGTTTTGTTGAAAAGCCTCGGTCATAACCAGTGGAACGTAAAGGGCCTTTCAGCACGAAAGCACGACTCTGTGGAGCCCATCAGCGTGCAGCGCGAACCGCTTCCTGTGTGAAAGGCACCTTCAACGCCGTGTTAGATTCAGAGGGCAGATGTAAACAGAAAGGGACCCGGATCAGGTACTTTAGATCCGGTGACTCTACAGATTTAATCCAACAAAAGTCTAACGTTGAGTTTAACAGCGGTCCTGTATATATAATTGGCTCAAAGAGAAGGCCATCACCATGCCACATCTCCATTAAAGTCATTCCTAATTTATATATATATATATATATACACATACATATATACATATAAAAATGCTGTATAGAACCCATATATTGTGGTTGGAGACGTCCTCATATTATGGTTTCAGAAGATGTATTAATATATTTGTTGCATCAGAACTGTCTGACATTAACAGTTTGACCTGAAATAATGAATCTATCAAGTAATTGACAATCATGCGTACCCTTAACTTAGATCGGTCACTTAACTTCTTTTCTCAATGTTTATTTTATACCTTTATAACAGATTTCACACTATAACTTCTCTTTTCACTTGTGCAGATTTTATTTTACACCGTAGGTGTTTTTACTATATTATTTATAGCACATGTGGAAATTTCAACAAATGCTTTTCACAAGTTCTCACATATTCTTTTTTGATAAAAACTTGTTATCTGGGAATCTCAGGTGCAAGGACAGTTTGAGATGGTGTATTCATTTTCATGTTTTGTGTCTACGGTCGGTTTGCAGCAACAAATACTGCGATACTTGCACATTGTGTTAAATAATGCTGCGTTGACTCTATTGTTTTCATCTTTAACACCCTCGAGGCAGATCTCTTCTCATCGCATTTTAGCAGATGCCTTCACAATGAACCCCGTGCATTAAAAGAGCCAGCTTGATTCCTGCACACTGTGGAAAAAAAGGCGCTAGCACAATACCAGCTACCATAAATAAGTGACCACCAAAAGCTCCTGCTCCTTCTCCGACTGTCCCCCATGAGGGCGTGTTTCACCCCTTCTCCCTTCTCGTTGTGGGGGGGGGGACGTTTTGCATCCAGTGGCATTTACCCGGGCATAGTGTTGCTTGGCAATACGTTAGTGGTGATTCCGATTCTGGGAAGATGGAGCAGTTTTACTGCAACAACCCTGATTTTAAGCGTCCAAAGAACATTAGCAAAAACGTCTCACGCTCTATAATCCTGTTAGTGAAAGTCCCTCACTGTGTTCAACCAGTTATATCAAATCACCTCCATTGGAAGATCTTGTCTGCGATACGGAGGCAGACGGACAACATCCGTCCTGCCTCATTCATTTTGTGGCAGTGTCTGCGGGCGAGCTTCCCTCCTCTTACTTCATCCGGACTGAGGTCACTGAGTGAAGCTCTTCTTGATGGCCACCTTGGGGAAGAGGCTGGAGAGCTCTTGGACAACCCGCATGTCTATCTGCGAGCAGAAGGAGACGTCCAGGAGGAGAAGTCGTGGACAGGACTGGAGGAGTTTCTTCAGTGAGGCAGCGCTCACCAAACGGGTACCTGAACGTTAGATGAGAAGATGCAGGACGAAGACATTAACAGAGGAGTAAGAATATAGCAATAAAGAAGATCATTCAAAAATAAATCAAATAGATTTCTGGCGACCCAGAGCATGTAAGTAATGTATGCGATTATGGCTCAGCGCCGCGGTTTTGGCATATGACCAAAAAACCATGTGGAGAGCATCTGGACTCACCGCAAATAACTAATAAGACTAATAAAATAATAACCAAGCGATTTCTGACACACGCACTTAAAGCACTGCTTATGTCTACATAACATGTTCAAGAACCAAATAATGAGCTTATATTTATTTGTCGCGCCACCATACACACCAGCCCAACTACTGTAGCACAACTGACACATGAGCCTGAATAAGTAATAATAATCATACTAACATTTACCTTTCAGATTTCCTGTTTACAAATAAATAACTTAATGTGGGAACCCTTTAAATTAGTATAGTAAATGGACAAAGTGGGTTATGTCCCTTCCCGTCTTCACCCAGAATAAAACATTAACAGCTTCAATTGATGAAATCAATTCTGACCATCAGACATTTCCACGTGTGCTCACCCAGTATGTCGAGGTGCTGCAGTGAGGGGCAGCTCCCTGCCAGCTCCTCCACGTCCGAGTCGCAGACAGTGCGGTTGGCAGTGAGGAAGAGTTTGCGTAAGCGCGGCAGGCAGCGGGCGAGCTGCTGGAAACATCCCGTGCTGCTCTGCAGCGTGGGACACCAGCCCAGGTCCAACTCCTCCAGCATCCTGCGGACCCACAGAGCACGTAGAGCACAGGGATGACTCATCGCACAAAGCATGCAAATTCACTGAAAACTGGATAAGCATGTTATAGTGGCATTAAGACAGGATCCTGTATTCTCAATGAGCGACTTAATAGGACAACCGTTATTTACAGCAGCGAACAAGCATCGTCTACCTGCAGCCAGAGACCAGCTCGGCCAGGCCTCGATCCGTCAGGTTTCGGCAGCGCCACAGGTCCAGGGAGCAGAGTGAGCGGCAGCGGGCAGCCAGCATACTGGCCACAACGTCATAGTCCTCGATCTGCAGGAGAGACAGGCGGCAGTTCAACATTACGAAGTGTCATGGAAGCTCTTCTGAGGGTTCAGCTTTAAAATGGACTCTCAAACTATGAAAATCTGCAGCAGCCTCCTCAGGTCTAGTCAACTGGCTCAGAGCTTGTGATTTGTAAATTAGGGCAGCAATAGTTATATATAATAGCAGTGCAGGATTTAGGGAAAAAAAATTAAATAAAAAAAATCTTAAATAAAAAGATTCCCAGTCAACTACAACTGGAATGGAGAGAGTGTCGTGTACAAGACAGGTCATGTGAATAGAAACGGATTCATCAAACAGAATCCAAGGCCACGCGGCGCCCACGCCAGACTGCGGTGGGTTTGGCTAACTGAACTACTGGCATACTGTTGCATTACGTTTTTTCCCGTTCCATAGTGTAACTTGTCAAACTTGCAATGATATTTGGAATTTTATTTTAGCTTCGTTTAAATGCTACTCATTAATCTGCATCGAATGTTGGGTGGAAACTCAGATAGTGACACAGTGAGTCGGGGACTTTGCAAATTTGACAGTCTGTAAATTACAAAAATACGGTTTCCCTTCTTTTTTAATTATCTTAAAAGAAAATACACATTAAAAGGCACTGACTCTCCCCCACAATTATCGCCATGATACACTGAACATTTACTGTAATGTCTCATTTATTCAAATTAACGTGGGATACTAAGAATGATATTGCAGTTTAATGTCTACATATCTGTTCCCCCATTAACACCATAAGATTATTAAAAAGGACAGCTTGACATTTTTGGGGAATTCATGCAATGCTTTTTGGCAGAATTTTAAATGAGACAAATAAACTCACATTTCCATCTCTTAAACGTTAAGACTCAAAAACACTCGCCTGGCTGCGTTTAACTAAATCCATCAGTTTGCACCCCTAAAACTCCACATGCCACTCTAGATCTCGTTGGTTTGATTTGTACAAAATCCAAAGATAAAGCCAATTTGCTGTTTGCTTTACACTTCAGTTGTGTATAAAGTTAACAAGCAAAACACAACATGTTCCTTGGTGAGCTTCAGAGCTGCTGGCCGATGTCTGTACCTTTGAATGGAGCCAGGCGAGCTGTTCCCCTAAATCGGCGCTCTGTTAAGCTACACTACTGGTGCCTCGGCCATCTTTTGGAAGGGTTTTCTCTCTATATATATATATATGTGTGTGTGTGTTCGTTCTCACCCTCACACAGCTTCCCAGGTTGAGGTGTTTCAGCTCTATGCAGAAGGTCAGGATGCTCAGAATGGCTGTTTGCTGCAGAGGACAACGGCAAGACAAGAAAGGTGCAGAGACGTTGTGGGATCCATTCCAGTTTGGCACACGCGTTATATCTGAGGAGCTACTGCGTGCAATCAGGACATCACGACAACAGGGAAAGTGAAAGCCTTTTGTCTGTGTGCGCTTCGGCCCGACGCTGGCATCTTCATTGAGCGTCTCTCTCCCCGGCGAGCCGGCCATTTAATTAGAGCAGTGACAGCGTAATGACAGCCGAGATGTCAGAGCCTCAAACACACACACACACACACACCACACACACACACAGCTTGCTCTGTCTGCCTGGGAGTAAACAACCTGCTGAACGCTGCACGTCTCCAGCGCCGAAACTCTACACTGCCTCCTGCCCACAACGGCGCTGTGAAACATGACCAGCACCGGAGAAACGCTGAGGCGCAACAGCAAAACACGACAAGGCAGCTGTTTGCACACGACAAGGCAGGCCCGAGCCCGAACGCAGGCACGCAGTGCGTGGCTTTGAGGCCCCCTTGGATCAGAGTCGACTGGGTTCATCCCAGGAGACGACAACATAAAAGGCGCTACACCCAAACTAACACTTACCATGGAATAAGCAGCACATCACGGGACGGCTTCTAAAGAAATGGTTTCATTTCAAGTCAAATCTTTACTATACATTTATCTTCTTGTTATTGAAGCTAATTAACACGTGGAGAACAAACCACAGCCGGTAGCTAAAGGGGGTTGGAACCCCCCCCATGGGTTCAAAATATAAGAGATGATCACTTGATAGACTTCACTTATATGAAGAACCAAAACATTTCTGCTCCACCTTATTCTTGTCTACATCTACGTGGTAGACATGACTCGATGTATTTTACTGTGCAACACTTGCAAGCTACCTAGCAGAAACAAAAGTAAGATAAAGATTCCCTCTAAATACCATAGAGGTCTGATCAATCCATTTGTATTGCAAATTAGCCTAGCATCCGTAACAACGTCACAACATCTGTAACATCATAGTTGTTACAGTGAATGAAGAAACAGTGCTACATCTCGGTTAACTGACCCAGTAGAACACAACAAACCTCAAGCCTTCAACACCCCAATTTAAACTGCTGATCAACAAAAGCTTGATTATGGTTATGAAAATAAATGTAGCCTTGTTTATAAGGTAGCCAATGAACCTGGACATTACAAACTGCCAGGACACCCATTTGGGCTACAAGGAAATCGTAAGCCAATTTGAAAAAAGGACAAAAATGTAATTTTGATTGATGGTGGTTTCCCCAGACACCCTGTTGACCGGGCCTACCTCTATCTTGGTCCGATAGAGCACCAGCCTGCGGAGGCGTGTTAGTTTCGAGATGTGGGCGAAGGCCTGCGGCTGGAGGCGGTCGCAGGACGACAGGTTGAGGTCCTGCAGCGCGGGACAAGTCTGAGAGATGACCTCCAGACAGGGCTCATTCAGGAAGTGGCAGCAGGACAGTTCCAGGCAGCCGAGGCTGAGACCACAGGCCTTCATAAAGCTGAGGGGGACAATAGATGGAGAGGGAGAGGCGTGAGAGGCTGTAGAGAGAAACAGATGCATCACAATACTAGTGTCTCTATTTTAGACACTAAGCCCTTTAACTTGACTGTATTTGCTTTTGTCCACGAATTTAAGAATCACGTCCCCCCCCTCTAAACAATGCTTGTGACCACTTGCTAGTTTTCCAAGGTCATCTCACTGCTTTCTAGCCCGTGGCAGCCTGACCTGCTGAAGCCGGTCAGGGTGAGAGCTCCGCGGTTGCCGGTCCAGGACAGGTTGAGCCTCTGGAGGAGGGTGCAGCGGCCCTGCAGGTGTCCCAAGGAGGCGTCACTCAGCCGGCCCCAGTAGGGCTGCAGACTCAGCTGGGTGTACTGGAGCGGGTCGCAGCAGTGCTGGTGCAGCAGCTTACAGCTCTGGGCCAGACGGCAGAGGTCCGGCAGGGTCAGGTGGCTCAGTATCAGCTGAATGAGCTGCGGAGGGGAGATGGGGAGAAGGGGTCAGAAGAGGAAGGAAGGAAGAAATATAAATACCCTTCAGTCAGCAAGGAAAACATAGCAGGAATCCAAAGTAAAATGCAGAACTTTAAAGAGCAGAACTGTAGAGAACAGAGAAAAGCCGTCTGGAGAATGTTAATAGCGTCCTGCCTTCTGGCAGACAGATCAAAATAGTGTTTACCCGGGAAACGGAGCGCTGATAGCAGGATCACTGCAGAGGTGAGCCGGCTTGTTTTGCACTGTGTTGGCGTGCGTCTCAAAGGGAGAGGATGACTGCGCGCTCGTGTGTGTTGCAGTGAATTAACAATACACAGTGTTCAAGCTGACAGTTAATCGCTGCATTGTGTTCCTGAAACAAGCACGCGGAGGTTGTGAAGACTGCGGTTAATGGCAGCGGTTTGGAAGGAGCGATAAGAGAAGGAACATCTAGTATACTGCCAGTGTTCTAAAGCTCGTCTCAGAACAACACGTCTGCATGGCATGAAAACGACTGTGTCCGTGACGGCTTATAGGGATCACGTGTCGAAATGGGTCCAAGCCAGAACGTTCACGTGCGCAGCGCTGGTTGATAGAATATATCAATATATGTATATATACACATTCCTGTAGGTTGTGATCATCATCAGTCGTTACAAAAAACCGTTGACCACGATTGGTCACGTAGACACAAAGTGATGGAAAACAGCTTCATTACCTTTTGTTGTTATCGTCCCGCAGACATGTTGACGCCGAAGCATTGTGTTGTTTTTGCTAATGTGAATATTTACTAAAGGCCTTTTTTTGTAATTCACATAGTTTTTTCATCTGTAAAGCTGTAATGCTCCTGCTAATAACATTATGCCAATTAATTCAAGTTGCTTCTCTTCATACTTCTATACTAATCCACCGATCTACAAGTGGCGCTAAAGAACCAGCAGTTTTATAATATAAGAAGTCTGACCTGCCGGTACCAATTTTCTTTGAAGGAAAAGAAGCTTTACGGAGGAGAAGGAAAGGCCTTCAACGCGTTTGTCAGAACTCAATGATTCTTATGAGCTGTTCAGGTTGCCTTTAACGACACACACTACTACAGACATGGGGGCCACTAGCATGATGGGACCTCCAAGCTGGTACCAAATGGTCACAGGACGTGACCCCATACATGGTCAAAAATGTATGGGGTCACGACTTGTGTTCATCAAGGTGTGTAATCACCTCATAGGGCAGCTTGTCAAAGTAGCCGTTGCCCGTCCTCTGGTTCTTGCCGTCTCCTCCTTGTCTGAAAGGACCGCCCACATCAGAGAGCTCTTCCTCGCTGTCACTCAGGTCGTTTATGTCAATGATAGGCATCTTGTAGAGGGCCAGCATCGGCCTCTCTTTTACCCCGCGCAGGATCACAGCGTCCAGCTCGGTGTAGTAGTCCAGCAGGGAGCTGTTGACCTCCAGACGCAGCAGGTTGGTGGGGAAGCCGATGTGCTTGATGGTAGGGGAAAACTGACGGGCCTGGGGTGTCAGCACCTTGGTGGGCTCCCCTGACCACAGCACCTCCCACCTGGACAGAAGAAAAGCGTAGAACACAGTTGGTTTGTGGAGTCCGCAGCCATCACACGCACACATATATGAATCATTTTTTTAAACTCATAAAACACTAAAAATCAGTTTAGTGATATAAATCTATCGTCCTCTGTAGAATACTAATCAGGGATTTGAGTGATTTCCGTGCGGTCTGTGAGGTTCTACTAAAGTACCGACCTTCTGTCCACGCTCCCGGTGCTTTTCCCTGCAGCGCCTCACACACTCATCACAAGCAGTTCATCAATCAAATTCCTTTTACTCATCGAGCAGTGGATCTTGTTTGCCTTCCAGAGATTAGCTTTTCCTGTTTCCTTTGTTTGATTGAAAAGTGCACTGTGCTTCTCTAAAATTCCAGTCCAACATTTGCAAAATTCCTAAAGTAGTTATAACATTATTCATAAATCACTTAGGTATATTACAAAACACACAAAGAATATATAAATGTCAGGTACCAATTTGTAATTACAAGGCAAAGTAATAAATGATCATTTAATAATGTAAATAAAAGGTTAGTAATGTCTCCAGGGTTCACGACTAAAACTAGCAGACAAGTTTCCACTTCATGGCATCTTCTTCCCTCACGCTGTGAGGTCGGTTCCACACCTGACCGGGTTGGCCGTGATTTAACCGTGGAGCGTTTCGTTGGGTAGGCTAATAACACCGGGTCTCTGTCAATAATTGATCTCTAAAAGGCCACGTATAGAACATATTAATGCTTATCAACAAGGCGCATGTCCGCATGGGGAGCGTGACAGCAATCCAACAGTAATACGCTCGGAATCCTACTGCACGAGGCCCCTCATGCGTGTCGGTGCGCTCACCAACGTTTGGCATCTGGGCGAAACCGGAGGGGCAGTTGTCTCGATCTGCTAGGCAGTAGTCATAACATGTGGTCAATTTGCAGTTTAATAACACTAATAATTACCAACTTTAAACGCAGGAGAATGACTGGCGATGGTTAGTTAGGTTGGTGGGAGTCTTTACCTGACATCGGTTGGTGGATTCTGGGAGAAGGGGTTGTGAGAGCAGGCCAGAATCTGAACAATAGTTCCAGGGTAATAAGTCTCAAGCACTTCCACTGCTGTGGGGTAGACCGGCTCCTCGAAACCCAGTTCAATATAATCCTGGCTGTGGAAGGCTTTCGGGGTCCGACGAAAAGGTGGCGGAGCACTGGCACATTGTTCCCACCACGTCCCGTAAGCTCTGAATACAGCCGTCTGAGTGAAGTCCCCCGAGCTGGGGTAGACGTTGGGTACCCCGGCCAGGTTCCACATGGTGTACGACATGCTATTCTCACTGCCATAGTGGGAGCTGAAGTCCAGAACCTCCTTGGCGTACTGCTCCACCTCCACACTGATCGGTAGCACCGCACGCTGGCCGGACTCCACGGCCCTCCGGCTGGTGAGGGCCTCGCCTCGAGTCCCGCTCCTGGAGCGCCGCCGCAGACAGATATAGTAAAACATGCTCAAGAGGGTTAACATAGGGAACGCGGAGGTTGATCGGAGGCAGCGGGGAGAAAGAGAGGAAGAGCCTCCACCTACTCCAAGGACACCGGCTCAATCGCTGGCAGTGTGCAGAGCGCAGGCTGGAGGCCCGGCTGCGTGCATGACCTGCAGGTAAGGCAGAGACAAACACAAGTTAGTACGACACGGCAGCAGGTCTGAGACACACCGGAGTACCGCTTATCTACTTCCCAGTGTTGGTTAAAGGGGGGCGAATGTGTGCCACCTAGATTAGAAGCTAAACCTAAATGGAAGCTTACCAAAACACACCCACATGTAAGATAATGGAAAGCAACAGATCCTGCTCTACTTTTGCTTTTAGGGCTGATTGATTGGAGTTGATCAGCTTTTAAGGCTTATTGAGAAGCGCACGGCGTCCTGCCAGAGGTGAACTAACTTACTGTCTCAGCGAGCTGGAATTATTGTGCATTGCCCAAGGTAACTGATAGGAAGCCTTAAAGCTCAAAGTATTTAGGTTTTTAGCAACATTTCACCAGATATTCCTATTTGAAGTGAATCAGCTGTACAATGTAAGGCTGCCTTACATGGACAACCTGTGATCCAGATGTAAACAAAAGGAAAAGCTCCACAGGACAGGGACCGCTGGTATCAGTCTCAAATAGATTGACAGGTCTTTGAAAATACTGGGCCAACATTAGCACATAGTTAAATCAAAGTGTGTCATGTTTGGGGATTAATGGTAAAGCCTTTGCATGAATGCTTGTATGTGCAGTGAAATAAAACAGCTCTGAAGGTAATGCTACGCGTAGCAAACAGCACATAGCCATTCGGCTGGTCCTTACCAAGTTGTCTTTATCAATGCTACTGAGAAATGGCTAGCCTGATTAGCATTACGTCAGTAAATGATGATCTCTGCTATCATTGTGACGGTGCGCAGAGGACAGGCGACCAGCTAGCGTTAGCTTACAGTAACTAGCGCTGGATACATTTTCATAACACCGTCGCTCCAGGTTAACGTCACTTTAAATTCATTTCGGTAGCAGAGGCATTAACGTTGCACTTACTTGTACTAGCGTTACCTCGAAGGAAAGTGTTGCTCTCTGAAGTGACGTGTTTCAACGAGGGGAGCTGCATCCGTACAGCTTATGTTGTTTGTTTAGCTAACGGTTAAGAAGCTGCCGTCCGTCAGCTAGCTAGCCAACGTTAGCTAGTTAGCCTATGGCAATTCAAACAAGCTCAGCTGTCAAAACATAAGCGTTAGCTTCCGTAGCTAGCTCTGCAGAATCGGGCAATCAAAGGGGGTGGCTCATAATTTAAATGTACGGGGAACGTAGATCGACATGTTCAGTCATGATGACCAATCCTCTTGTTCCCTTTTTAAAGGACATTTCAACAAACAACCACAAAAAAAACACATTCCTGCCGTTTACCTTGTGATGCCTTCCTGAACTATCGGATAATTCCACTACTCACCACACTCACATTATATCCAATCGTATCCACGATGACCTCCAAGGTTTCTGCGATATGTTTACAGTATCGAGTTAATAAGGGATTATGTTTACCGAACAAAGTGAATTTCGGCATATGTTGTTGTCGTCAGTAGGGATATAAGTGATCAATTCTGGAGAAGTTATCCAATTTATTGCACCGGTGTATAGATGACTGTCGTAATCTGTCTGAAGTTGGTGGAAGCCAGAAATTACGAGGGAACAGTAAAAGCCCCATCACTTCCGTCCAATAAATCAGCCATTTTTTAGGAAAGCTGTTAGTTTATTTAGTAGTGTTCTAACTATGGATGCATAATTAGTTCCTGATGGATGGATGGAGACTAGCACGATTATTTTCTTACATAGAGACGTTGGATATCTCTTTGTTCAAATGCAGTACAGTACAATATATATATATATATATATATATATATATATATATATATATATATATATATATATATATATATATATATATATATATATATCGATTGTGAGCTGACAATATACCAGATCAAAAGTCATTTTATGAAATGGCCAACAAAGCATGTGTATGAAAGGGTACACTATTATACCTATATATATATTATACCTATATATATATATATATATATATATATATATATATATATATATATATATATATATATATATATATATATATTTATATAGGTATAATAGTGTACCCTTTCTCTTCACAGTTGAGGTTGGTGGATTAGTGTTTCGTGGATATGTGACACATACTAAATCAGAACTAAACCTCTAAACTTTTAATTACAGACTGACTGAAGTGGATAATATTTGAGAATTTAAACAACATTATGGTTAAATATGTTTTCTTCAATAAGACAAGTTAACACGTTTAAAAGTTTTTATCAAACAGCTTTAATTTTTTGCACCTTCACATGGGGGACTTTTCTTTTAAAGTTACTGGGTTATTAACATGTGTAATTTTGATCAATTATGATAATGCTACAGTTAATTGTAGTACAAGTTAAACCATTTAAGATCATAACTATCACTTTTTTTGGAAGGAAAATTATTACTAAATAGAAAATAATTTCTATTTAGTATCAAGTGCGTCCTCATACACATGCTTGGTTGGCCATTTCATAAAATGACTTTTGATCTGGTATATTGTCAGCTCACAATCGATAAATCTAAGTTGACATGGAAGACAGAACTAAATCACAATTTCTCATGAAGCGCTACAGAAAATGGCTCAGAAAGTGTCTGTACGGTATTCATATTCAACAAATATCTGAATGTCTGTCCCTGTCAAAGTAGGGTTGTTGCGTTAAGAAGAAAATAAAATCCACAGTTTGATACCACAAGGTAGATAAGTAACAATAATGTAACAAGAACAGAATGAAAACTATTGTAGATTACAATAAAACTTATTGCAAATTTAGTGAATGGAAATCTGACCATGTGGAGTAAAGGAATGTTGCATATTGCATGGAATGTCTATAAATGATCCTGATGTTAATAAAGTACATTTATGCTATATCTTATGAGGAATCGCTTATATTATCGTTTATAGTGCAATAAAGTTAAATCCAAACTGCTCGAAACATCATGGAGGTACACACGGACAAAACATATTGTTATTGTAATATGAAATGAATTATACCAAAACCCTAAACCGACCTACAGATGATATTTATTTGATTTGAACGATGGACACTTATCATATGAAATACAACCACAAATTGTGTGTATGTTTTATTTTTATGTTAGTTAAACTGCCTCTAACATGGTTTGAAATCTTACATCAAAGTAAAGGACTGACCACATATAAATATTATATCTGATTGTCTGCAGCCGTCACAACTATACAACATACTCGTATGTAAGCACATCTTTGAGACATCTGTGAGCTGATAATTAAGAGCCTTGTGGAACTTGGATGTGTGTCTGGTGGTCATGTCTCTGACCAAAACCAATAGAGCTACGCTTCTCCACGGACCAACCACAAGCCGGGCTCTCATTAGTGTGCATCCCTAGTGTGAGATTACATTTTACTACAGGAGCTCTTGATCACTTTCTCCCAATAAAAACAATGGTTGGCCTGTAATGGAGACCTTTGGATAAAAATACATCTGGTGCAACTGAATCTGTCTCATTTTTGGAGGCTTGCAAGGTGCCTTGATTGTAATACTTCTCGAACATTGTGATTAACCAGCGACACTTTGGCGTCGATGCATTGAATCCGCCGCTTGGATTTTGTTTCTACAAAATCAAAAAGAATCAACTCCCACACAAGATCCTCAGCAATCCCGCAGCAGTTTTTCATCACTTTGTCTGGATTGATCTCCGTCTCAAACATGTGGCGAAGACCATAACGCAGAAACAAATCAAAGAGAAGGATAAACCGCCCCAACACTCTCGCCGAGACACGCACATAAACACACACACACACACACGTACAAAGACACACAGAGTGTATAAACAGTGCCCAGCCGGATTTAGAGTTAACAAGATAGGATGATGTGAATGGAGGGGCTAGTGGGCATGCTCTGTGATTGACGGGCCGAGCCGCTGTCAGCTCCTCCAGGCAGGCATCAGCGAGCAGCGGCCCTGCTACTGTCAGAGCTCTGTTCTGGTCCACTGTGCCACACATTCACATGCACACGGCCGAGCACACACCGATGCAAATGAGGATGGACACACGCGTTTCAGCGCATGCACAGCTACATGCGTACGCTCGCACTCTTTTTTTTTTTTTTTCTTTGTGTGTCACTCACACACACACACACACGCACGCGCGCTCTCACACTTCCTGTCCCTCCGCTAGGCCGCAGCTGTCAAAAGCCAGTTAGATAACGAGTCTGCTGCTCTCCATTTTCTTTCTTTTTTTGCATAGAGGCTGAGGAGCCAGTTATTGCTTGTTGAATGGAACGGTGAACGGGTGCGTTTCTCCCAGCACGGTCAGCCCACACGGGGAAACGTCTCGTGAGGCCGAGAGAATATCCAGGCACGCCTGCCCATCTTGGTTTAGATTGAAGGCCGTGATAAGCAGCCTCGCACTGTACCTCCTGTTTTTAACACCTTCCCAGGAAAAACAAAACAAAAACGTAGCACTACATCGCATGTATTTTCCCAGTTCATGCACTGTGCGACTTTGCATTCACAATAAGTACTTGTGATTTATGAACGGATGGTCATAAATGATGGTACTTCAGACAGGTTTTTGGTTTGCGCTGTTAAAAATATGGCTTCCTGATGGCAGAAGATTTCAGTCTTCACATTAAATTGAATACCTCTGAGAGTCCAGCATGTTTTATGCATCTAGTCCTCTCAGCAGTGAAACATGAAGAACCCGGGGCCGAGGGCCGTGCATTTGATTGACAACAGAGACGGAAGATGGCACTGCGGTTGTTCTCAGGTGAAGATTCGCTTCGCTGTTAATCAGCCAATTTAAAACTGTGAAGGTGTAAAATCCATATGATATATGAAGATAGCAGAAATACTTCATTAATTTGTTTTGTTTAATTAACCATGATGACCTTAAAATGCCTTGTAACACTATAGCTCAACCCCGCATTCATTAAAGAATGTACAATAAAAGTGATAAACCAATATGTGGATTTCTTAGCATTTAGTGATTCATATGTCATTAACCGTGTAAAGCATCTGCAACAGTTCTATATACACACAACATTAATCTGGTATATTCAATAATTCCATTTCTTAATAAAGTTTTCAATATTTATTTGAGTATTTGCACTATCCATGACTGCAGAGCAAAATCTATCCACTGCATGTGGCTAAAAGTACTGGGATTAATCTTGTAGGTGGACTTTGAATGAATGACTTTGAGTTTTAAAAAACGTTAAAAAAAAAACCTACTTAAAAACCAAATGATGCGTACGAATGTAAAAACACCATTTATTTAAAATAAGCCGTTTGTGGTGTGCTGGTTGGCATTGTTGCCTCGCAGCAAGAAGGTCCTGGGATCACACCGCCCAGCACCTTCCGCTCTGCGTGGAGTCGGCACGTTCCTTTCATTATGCTACTTTACCAACTCTTGAATTTCCCTGCAATTTGATTTACCATTGCAGATCACATCTGATCCTTTTGAGTCCCTCCTCAGGTCTGACCTCCAACCGAATCTTTGACATGGGACTCTTTCCACATGCTGACAAGGCCATTTAGCAGAACGTTTCAAGTATATCTGACTGATTGTAAAAACGTATCCGGCTTTTTGGTCTTAATGACAGAATCTGCAAATATAATTACTACCACAAGAAAGCGCAGTCAGAGGGAGCGCCGAGAAGCTGTCATCTGCTATTGTTTTCAGTTGCCGTCCTCCAACTGAACTTCACCGACCGACAGTTTAATTGGTTTCAGGGAATCGGGTGTGAAGAGGAGCCACGACCTTGATCTTTCTCACTGATAAATGATTGTTATTTTTTACCAACTATACATGCAAATATGCAAAGTGTGTGCGTGTGTGTGTTAGAGAGTTGAGATGGAGGTAAACAGATACAGAGTCTCATTTTATTGTGTGTTCAGTGGCTGATTAGAGGACTAATTAAATGCAGTGTTAGTGAGTTCAGAGGCAAACAGAGGAGACACTGACCCCGCGACTTCTTGTGCACCCCAGGGATCATCTGAACAAAGAGAATGGATGCACACAGCTTGATAAAGTACATCCATTTGGAGACTTTGAACAAACAGGCATCATCAGGCCTTTATCACCAAAGCGTGTCCCTAACTCACTCTTCACCTTCCATTATAAATAATAATAAGAGGGCAGAGGGGGATTCATGAAAAAACAAACATTATCTCATGAGGATGTTGACTGCAGGCCTGCACGGGAGAAAGCAAAGCACCGCAAACACTAAATAGATAAGCACCAGTAAAAAAGTTTCAATCAACACTACCCACGGTGCACACAGGTCACTAGACGTCCTCCAATGCCTTCCAATACCGTGAGAACGGGTGTCAAGCTGAATCCATCAACGGCAAACTAGTTGCCAATCTTAGTTTCTGCAAGAAGTGACACAAGAGTGTGTAGCTAAGTACAACTGACTGCTGAATAGGACACTTTAGGGCAACCAAAAATACTACAATCATCTTTTCACGAGTCTTTTTGTCACAGACTTCTACACGGTCACACATTGCAACCAGGAGTCGCCCATTGATGGCCATTATAAAGGATGCAAGTGTGTGTTATGGGCCTCCAACCCTGCAAATATTCATCGCGAAGAAGCGTGGATCTTATCTCCAATGTATTCAGGGGCATTATCGCTAATCCAAACCAAAGGAGGGAAATAGTTCTAAGCCTTTGATGTCACGTTCCTCGTCAGACCTGTGAAGGCTATTCCACATGCAATCTCCCCCCACCACTGCACCCCGACCCCACCTCTGTATTCCCCAGCCCTCTCATCCCCTCTCCACCCCATTTACGCCAACAATGCCCCGCTCACCGCCCCGACCCTCTCCCAACAGGCTTCCGCGGAATTTATTCAAATATTTTGACATTTCGCCTCCCCTCACTTGCCGAGCAGAAATGATTTGTGACAGCTGGAGATGGGCTCGGTCGGAGGAGCTTCCTCCAACAACGCCGCCTTTTCTTCTCTTTTTTTTTTCTCGTCCTAAAGGCAGATTTTTTACTTTGCCCCCCCCCCCCCCCCTCCATCCTTCTCCTTTATCCACCGCTGCTCCTCCTGTCAACTGGCGCGGGCTCTTCAAAGATCCTCTCCTTGTTTTTTTTCTCTTGTGGCTCCACAGTGCGATGGACAAACTAGGTGATATTTCTCTATTTGTTGACATGTTGTGTGTTTTCAGTGGCCGCGTACTGCCTGCTGACACCATGTATCACTCCTAGACGCGGCTTTAGGGGCCTATATGCAGAAAAAAAACAATACTTCCATTATTGTTTATAGTAGATGAGAATGTTAATTAGATGATTGCTGTCATACAGTATGACCACCAAAAGGACGGTGTTCGTACAGTGAAGTAAGCAAAATGTGAACTAGCATCAGTTAAAGCGTGCTTCAACTGTCCCAGATGCGTTTCAATAAGCGATAATCTGACAGAGCATTGACATGCGGAAGCGGTGCCTCAGACGATGCTGTCTGCGACAGCGGCGTGCGGACTGCGGCGCACAACAAAGACTCCATTTGAATAACGCCGCTCATTAGTTGGGGGACGGGCCCTTTTTCTGTTGGCGCCTGTCCCCGGTCACTTTGCACCGCTGCGATAGACAAACACACACACACACACACACACTCAACACCGAGGTTGTCATCCATCGCCGCACTGGGAGAAAGGCTCGGGCTGCTCAAGACAAATGCGTCGTTTTCTTTCCTCCTGGATGATTAGACGTTTCCTCCGGCATCCAGACAGATAGAATAAAGCGATGCCACCTCGCTCCTACTGTACACGGTGCCACCTGAGAAGATTGAAAAACCCATTGAAGTAAGATCTGAAAAATCCACATCACTTGAGCAGCTGGAAACCAACTATGACATCAGCGCACTAGCATGAATGACATAAAGAAGGCGTGGCTCGGTTCACTTTGGCATCCAAACTACACTCGCAGTTACTTTAATAAGCGTTGTTAAAGGAACGATTAGAACATTTGTGGGATCAAGTTTTTCACTTTAATGCTGAGTGTTAGACCAAAGCATCGGTACCACTCTCATGTTGGTAAATGTGAGGTTACAGCGTAATCCCCTCATCAGCACCTCTAAAGCAAAAAACATGTTAAATCTCTTTTGTTTACTTACACGTTCCTGCAGTTTTGTTTACTGCGTCATTCTGTCTGAGACAGTAAACCCCTGAAAAAGCAACGAGGTATTTTTATATTTCAGCTTTAAGGATTAATAAACAAGCTTTACCGTGTTTCTTAGTGAGTAAAAATGTGCCACTTCAGGACAGAACCGTGCTGCCTGTGTCCCCCTGGTTTACCAGTCTTTGTTAGCTAAGTTAACCAGGCTGGTGTTTTGGGTTCATGTTTATCACATCTACTCACAGCAACTAAATAAATGACCAAATAAAATGTTGAAGCGGCCCTTAAAAGTTATATGATTGTGGAAGGTTTATGTTTACTCACTATAAGCAGCAATCCTCTGCAAGATCGTGCATACGCGCATCGCTAAAGGAAGTGAACAAGCGCAGGGCTAACCCTTCATGCAAATGAATATTAATAATCAGATTTTTTCTAAATAATACAGGAACATTGTGACTGTTTGAACAGACCTGAGGAAAATCCAACGGTAGCTCTATGAAAGCAGAGAATCAGTCATCTGCCAAGGACAGCCGGAGCTAATAAGTGTGTAACATGATAGAAAAGAAAATTAGTTCATAGCTGTCATCTTCCTGATGAAGAGGCAATCAAAATCAAAGTGAATCATTCCGTGAGGAGGATTGTGTTTTGGAATTCAAACGGGCAATGCTTCAATATGACAAATCAGCCAGTGTGCTGCATGTTGATTGATTCCATCCATGAAAACCTAATAGATTTAGCCCTCTGTGAATTTGGCTCTCATTAACCTCGCAGCGTTTTCATACGAGAATGTATTGGAGCCATTTTATCCACCACTCAAAGGCAATTCACTGGGTGATAAATCCTTTGGCTTATCTGGCTGCAGGTGACAGCACAGCAAAGCACTGAGGCCGACGCACACACAATGATGCATGTACACACACACACACACACACTTCCACATAAACACACGTGCACACATTCTGCAGACACATGCGCACATTTCCTTGATGGGGTCGCCATGGTGACCCACGAACGGAAAAAAAACCTTGCGATCCGACCGGAACCGAAGACACGCTCCTCGACCCGAGCGACCAGCCGCAACAGAAAAATCTTCCTCTCGGCTGCCTGAAAAAAAAAAAGAAGAGGAAGAAGAAGGGAGAGAGGGTGAGGAGAAAAAAGTCCCACAGAATTCAATTACACAGTCGAAACCCACTCCTTTCCCTCCGGGAGTGATATCAGCACCATTTAAAAGTCTGATTACTCACAAAACCAATAACATTTTGACTCCTTGGTAATGGACCAGTAGATTAGAAAATTTAGATTACATTTAACTGCCTGTAGATTCTCATTAAAACGCCACCAACTAGTTAGAAACAATAGGTAATTAAGAGTGTAATGAAGCGCACTAGCGTTAGCGCACGTCGGCTGCACGCTACCCTTGTGGGACCCAGCCTTACTCTGCGCTTATCCCGCAGCAAAGCCCAACCAGCGTCTCATTTGGGCAATACGACATATTTAATTAGATTAATGAATTTCGGTGGCGTCTCCGCGGGGTTGGCTCTGCTCCTCGCGGTGACAGCGTAACAACAGATTATATATTAGGGGAGGCCTGCTAGCTGCAGGCAGGCCGGCGCAGGCTGGTCCCTCGGCGAAGGCGCGACGTGTGACAGTTTGGGTGGAGCCTGTCACGGGGTTACTCCTGCTAAATGGTCTAACGCAAGTAATCATAAGCAAATGTGTGCTGCACGAGTAAACAAGAACTTCTTTTCCAAAACTCCAGATTTGATTTAGCAAACCGGCGTCTATTACGTTAGCAAATGATTGATTGTAACACGGGGAGAGCACAAACAAGAGGCGAGGAAGCCCCGGGTGATGAATGGGTTAGTGTTTGGCTCTCAGCTAGTCTACGCGGCTCCGGCCGGCCACAAGTAGATGCTTCTGCACAAAGAATGGACTAAAGCAAATGAAACAGGGCACAGCTCTCTGACGCTAACTGCTCTGGGACACCTCGGCCTCGGCAGTTTCGTTTTTTGGTCTTGTGGATTTATTCTGAAATGCAAATCACACAGATTAAACAGAGTAATACTTAATAAATAATGTGAAGATTCCACATACAACATGAATGAGTTCATGATATTGCGACGTGTTTTACGCCGATGCAGGCGGTTTCCATTCAATGGAAATTATGAAGATTAGGAGAGCTTTTCCCCGCGGGGGGGGGAACATGAACGGCATCCTCCTCTCCTGAACACTTCCACAACAACATTCCATAACAGCATTTCAATGTCACATGACGGCCTCTTCCTTTTGTTTGGTGTAGACAGACAGTAATTCACTGTTAGTCCTCATGTGCAAAGCAACAGACAAGGTTTTCACCAGTAGTATCAACATGACCAATTCCATCAGATTCACGTAAGTGTTTTTACATTTATTTTCAGATATGTGTTTATATAATTATCTTCAGCTCAAAGTTATATTTTACCTTTAGAGTTATCTTAGCTTCAAGTTCAACTTCAGGTTTACAGTTGTGCTGGAAAATGTCTTCTTCTTTGTTACACTCGATATTCACAAGTCTAAATAAAGTGAAATTTCCATCAAATCTTTGGGGTGAGAGAAAAAAATGAGCAGCCCCCAGACCTTAAACTCAAATACGTCAGCCTTTAAACTTGACATCTAACGACCCGTAAATGAACATCTTGCGACTCAACAAACAACGAAGAACACTGTAGAAACACTTGTCGTTGGTCAACGCTGAGCGCCGTACACCTTTGTGTGGGGCCAGCGCTCAATGCCGGGTTTCTTTTGTAGTGTCACACTGCCCTCTGTAGGGATGCAAACTCAGTGCGCTGGATTCGTCCTCAACACAGACGTGTGGATTTCAGTGACACGACCGAACGCTTCACAACACTCTGCTGATCCTGATTTCCAACATTTCGCCGAGGAGCTTTTCAGCAACATTTTCCTTCGTTAACTTCTGCTCTGATTTCAGTGACAGACGCAGATGTTGCACTGCGTATGTGTACATACACAGACTGTATGTGACTCACAAGGGGAATATGTCTAGAAAACACACACACCTCCAACCTGGCAGAGCGTTTGTGCTTGTAAACACTTGAATAATTGAGCCAGATTCAAACACACCGCCTCTCCAAAAGGAGCCATGGAGGAAGACGGGTGGGGGGGGGGGGGGGGGGGGGGGGGAGCAGATGGCCCAGTGCAGATAGACTCAGAGACTGGGAGCGAGGAGTGTTCTCTGAAGGACGAGGTTTGTGTTGTTGTGGCTGCAAGGGCCGCTCTGTCACACGGCGTACCGAGGGTCCCCCAAGGGCCCGGGTCTTATGGTGTCAGTGCCCCCCCCCCCCAAACCCCCTCGCCCCCCCCCCAGTCCTCATCCCCAGTGCCGGCCTATTGTCATTCCTGTTTTTTAATTTCTCAAACGCAATCAAGTGTGACATGAACTGTTTACCTAGCGTGTCTGCCACAACCAGGAAGTGAAAAGGAGGCGGGGGGTGTGGGGGGGTTGGGGGGGGGGGGCACAGACACAAGCCAGGATCTCGGCACAAAATAATCCTCCATAATACCAGAGAGTTTAAAGAGGCTTTGCCAATGCCCCCCTCCTCCCCCCTCTCCCTTACACACACACACACACACACACTCATACACACCTCCTTTTGCTCTTATGAAAAAAGGAGGGGGAGAAAAAGGGGGGGGAAATGGGAGGGGCGGTGAAGACATCAGAAGAAAGCTTTTAAATTCGCCCCTCAGTCTCGTTTGGGATTGCTAATTATTGTTTTTACAGTACAACAATCGGGGTATTAGTGCATAAGCGGCTGGAGATAACATCCAGGAGGTGGCGAGGGGGCTGAAAGGGGAGAAAGGGTGTGGGGGAGAAAGATAATGGTTCGACAGAAGGGGAGCTATGATAGGGTCGGGTCCATGGCGCCGTCTCTGCTGCCTCTGCAACAACACACCACAGTATCAGGAGACTCACTGCCGCCTCCAAGGAGCCTGAAAAGTGAAGGAAACTTGAGGGGGGAAAGTTTCAAATGTTGGACAGTTTGTGGGTTGGAAAAAAACTAGAGAGAGTCAAGTGAAGGAGAACGGATCCACAACAGAACACTTCTCTTTACTGGGGGAGGACACAGACACAATATCGTGTCAAAATCGCAAAAAGGCTCAACACCTTAACCAGGCGCTTAACCAAGCAGTTAACCAGGCGCTTATCCAGGCAGTTAATCAGGCGCTTAACTAGGCTCAACTGGCAGGTTGATCCGTCCTCTTCCTCAACTTTCTTCATGTTTCACAAATTAAAATGTCTTATTTATTAAATAATTTCCCTTCATCCCAATGGCAGATTGTATTGCCAATCATAGGGCCGGGCAGACAAACTGTTATTGCAGTAATAAACTCAAATTCTTTTTCAGAGACTGTATGAGTCTCTTACTATTACGCAGCCATCCGGATTTATGGAAACATCAATCATTAAAACCATGTTTTGTCTGGTTAAAAGCAATTGTGAGAGGTTTTAACACACTTGTTTTGCTGTGACGAGCCTTTGGTTGTTAGAGGTAAATACACGTGCGTGTCGTCAGCATGGCAATGCGATGCACGCTTTTGTTTTCTTAGGATGTGGCAGATCGGTGCCCTAAAGGACTAAAGTGCTTAAAATTCTGATCCATGTGTAACTCTGTATTTGACCTTTGAACATAGAGACACAGTATTCTGTCACTCAGTTTTGACTTTAGCAGCAAGATTTGGTTTATGTAACATATTTCATTTTGTTTCGGTGAAGATGAAGGACTAACATATTATGAGTACTAAAAGGCAGGTGATGGCTTGAGCCCCAGGGGCGAGAATAGAGCATCGTGGAAAACACACACACACACACACACACACACACACACATTGGCTTTTATCCGGGGAATGAGCAGGCCAGCCAAAGTCATCTGGAAGCTTCCACATGCCAATGAATAAATAAAGGTCTAATTAGAGAAGAAAACAGCGCTACCTGTTGGTGTCCAACCTTTGTGAACTAAGACCATCACAGCGTGCGATGGGAAGCACCTGAGCCTGCTGAGGCTTTACGTTAAAGAGCTGGCATGGCTCTCACACACAATGTGTGTGTGTCAATGTGTTAGAGACAACCTTTTTGAGATATGGGCCACCCGTGTAACCGTGTGTGTTGTCTGCCTTTCATTTGTAAAGAGGCTTTCTGACCATATGTGTTGGTATCGTGTGTGTGTGTGTGTGTGTGCTCCTCTGTGTGTACGCGACGGGGTCCAACTGCGTGTCCTGGGGCCCACCTGGCAGCGCTGTGCAGATTCCCGGGCCAGAGCAGCTGGCCTGGGGGCTGGTGAGGGTGTTTGGTGGGGGTCGCTTTAAGAGGCGTACGGGGGTCTTCTAAGGCCCCCGTCCCACTGGACCCAGACAGTGGGAGGCAGATGGACAGGCCACTGCCAGAGGGCCACTGAGCCAGAGGGGCCACGGGGCCACGGGGCCACAGGGCCGAGGGAGAGGGCCAACCGAGCTCACTTACACACAAGAAAACCCACAATAAATAATAAATGGAACACCTGTGGACTAAAGGTCTTGTTAGAAACATTTTACGTAGTCGTATTAATTGGGTGTTTTCTATAATATTGTAAAATTTCAATTTCATTTCACTGTGTCCTTTCAGTCTCTGAAAATTACTTCATTTGCAAATAAACTGCTGCAGGGTGGGAAGGCGCTGGAAGTTAAACAGTTTACCCGTCAACAGGTCAGCATTGTCGACATGTCAGCACGTTTAGAAACGAGCTTCGGAGCGGACGGACGGGATCGCTGGAAGACAGAATGGAAAACACTTCATTGATATGCAAGACTGCACCGTATGACACCCAGAGGCTCCTGAACACACATCGACCAACCAGGAAGCCTCTTTCATAACCTTCCAGTTGAGAATGCAAAAGAAGAAAGGTGTTTCTTGATAGCAATGTCCAGGAACACCGCCATGCGGGAGGGCTGCTTTTGAGGAACTGATGAATGTGCTACGAGTGTAGGATTGATACAGAGCTTATTGTGAACACGCACTATAGGTGGTGGTGGTGGTGGTGTGGGAAGTAGCCACCGGCTCCAATAGTCCAGAGAGCCACAGATGCTCCACTGTTTGTGTGTTGACTCTCTGTAATTTGTTTGCTCTAATTTGTTTTGCCGTGCCAGGGGACTTCCGATTTTAATTTTGCTCTGTGTGTGTTTACCCCTCTTTGTGGATCGCTGATCTGTTAAGCATAGAGAGAGAGAGAGGGAGGAAGAGAGGGAGAGAGAGAGAGAGAGGGAGAGAGGGAGAGACAGTCGGTGTGGAGGGTGAATTGTTCAGAGAGCCAAATTAAAAAAAGGAGCAGTGCAGATTGTTTTAAGCTCTGGCAGCCCCTTCAGGCCCACAGGCCTCGCTCGCAGCCGGCACCTGCTCCATCCCCCGGGAGCCGGGTTCCTGATCCGTGGCCCTCGCTTCTCCTCCCCGGGCTCCCAGCCCAGTCTTCTCCTTCGCCTCCGCTTATTCATTTCCTACTTGTATTTTCCTTGACTTCTTTTTCTCCTCCCCATCAACTTCTGTCCTTTTCCTACGCGGCCTCCATCCTCCTCCTAAACTTAAACTCTCCTTTCCATAAACCCTCCAGATGCTCCTGTCCCTTTCCCCCCGGTGACTCCCTTCTACTCCTTCCTGCCTCAGTGATGGCCTCTTCACCCCCTTTTTCCTTTCCACCACCTGCTCCTCCCCTCCTCTTTATCTTCTCTTCAATTGTTGTGCTTTTTCTTTTCTTTCCGCTCAACTTCCTCCTATCGCTATTTCTTTCTGACATTTTCTCGTCCAGTGTGGACTCGTTGTTGCTCCTCCACATCTCGCCTCGAGCAACTGGAAGAGTCTTAATCAGCCCCCCCCTCTTCGCCTGAATGCAACCCCACATATCCAAATAAAATATAGCTAGAGATATGACAATGTAACTATTACAGTGTGATATGACATGAACACCTTTTTATCAACCCCATAAGGATGCAAACGACAGCCTGTTTAAAATTGTCACAGCTATTCTTTATTGAAACCAACCGGTCGCTCCAGTATATGACTGCACGGACGAAGGTAGTTCGATCAGTCAGTCGGCTCTACATACAGCATGGTACACGTTGTCACACACACACAACATTAGCATTACCCGGGGAGTAATGCTTTGATAACGAGACATTTAGTTTTAATATGGCTTGATTGAAGCAGTCCAACGGTGTGTGATGCCCCGGCTGGATGTGTCGATCCAGACCAGCGGCGGGTGGGGATATGAACCGCGGGGGGCCGAGGGGGGGGAGGGGGGGGGGTCCTCTCCAGGGGCCAAGAATCAAACTCTGACCTCCTGTCACCAGCTCACCCATCCAGCCAGGCGCCCCATTTAAAGGGTCACTTCAACCTTTACCTCCTCGGTACCTAAGTGCTACGTAGCCATGCAGATGGGCTTATTTTGAAGTTGACAGGGCAAACTTGGCAGCGAACGGGTACATTTAGCAGACGCAGGGCAGCATTAGCCTTCGTTTCTTGTTAAAGTGCAATATTCACTCTGCTTTTCGCTCTCCGCAAATCCCCAAAAAGGGAAATATCTGCCTCCTACTCGGCTAAATGCTGCACCGTGGTCACCAACTATCTCTAACTTGATCTGCTGCTGATTCACACAGAGCAGCGGCTGCACAGCGGCTGTTTAAAGCTTTGTTGCAGAAAACAAATGCTTACCGGCTTCTAAAATTAAGCACACGAGCGCATTGAGAGCGAAGCCAAACAAGAAACCACAACAGCAGACCGTTTGGAGAATTTGCAGCGTCGGGGGAAAATGCTCTGTGGTTATTACTAGCGACCCCTTTTACATTGATCCTTGTTAAAATAAAACTACTGACTATAGCAGCTCAAAGTAAACGTCCACAGGTGTCCACAGAGCTCGCTGTCACTTTTTATTCTACATTCAAACAACTGCTTGAATAAGGGGAAACGCATGAAGGATTTGACACCATGGATGGAAAATCACGGATGAAGAATGTTTAAAAACCTGTTATTGCCGTTTTTTATTTGTGGTCAACTCTGCCAGAAAGATGACAAGCTCAAATCTATTGTCCTTCGTTGTATCAACACCTTTGAAAACCTGGAGGAATAAAACCCAAACTATCTGCATGGTTCAATAAGACCAAATCTAAATAGTTTTTTTGTTACTTGAGTGAGCCGACCCAAATCACATCTACTCTATATGCACCACAGTCTTATCATAGAAATCATATTGCCATTACGAGCGCTTGCAGCAAGCTTAATGCGCCGGACCAAAGCGAACAATACAGACACATCTTGGTCCATTCTTGTACCCGAGGTTTCTAAACTCGCCGTATTCCATTCTGCCGGTTTGGTATTCTGACTGTCTCTCCATCACCTGCTTCACCGAGGACATTCACGTCCCCTTAGCACAATCATGATCAGAACGCTCAGCTTCACACATCCAAGTGTCCCATTCATTTGGCCGACTCTGTTCTTCACCTCCACAGCAGATTAAAACAAGGTGAAAATAAATTTCCACTAGTGCAAAAATAAGATCTCTCTTTGAGAGCAGTAAGAAAAGAAATATTAACAAAAAATATATATATATATACATTTGACACATAAGGTAGAAAGAATAATAAAGTGGCACTGATAACAAATTATATCACAATTAAAAACTGTTGCAGACTATTTTCACACCATTTTAGTGAGTAAGAACTAAGGCTGAGTGGTTGCTGACAAACTGGTTACCTTTTGATCGGGAACCACAACATTAAAGTTTGGGGCTGTAGGAGAAAATGATTGCTGTGTTAAATGTGCTGCAGGTCCTCGAGGTGGAATGACCTTGATATTTCAAAACAAAGAAGGCATTGAACTGACTGCTGACTCCATCTGGTGGTCAAATATACAAAGTGCAGCACTTTACCCAAATCAAAAAGCACCAACTTATCCAATAACAAAGTGCCAGCAAATCATCATTAAGAAGAGAGGAGTAAGGAGTATAAGTGGTAAATGCAACACGCACAAATCTGCCCCTCTGACTTCTATTTCCTAGGACTAGGAGTGCATCTATGGACACACACACACGTCCTGTTTTGATGCAGATTCTTGCCACACACAGCAGCATAAAGGAAATAACGGGAGGATCTGTCCCGACTAAAGAATGAACTGGCGCCCGGCGTCCTCCGAGTTCCCTCTCCAGCACACGCACGGTTAACAGCCGAGACTCGGCAGCTGTCCCTTTCAGCCACATGATCGATCTCCACCTGTTCCCGCGGGGTTTGTGCGTTAAGACACGTGTCGGAGTGGTGATTAGTTGCATCGTTTCGTAGGCAAGTGCAGTGCCACCTGCCGCGTGTTTTGCACCACTCCTCCGTCGTCGCCGCGCTTTCCCACCAGACGTATTCCCCGCGTTCGCCTTTCACGCCGGCTTCTGCATCCCAGGACGAGACGAATAAGGCAAAGAGAAGCTGCCACGGGAGTGAGGCAGACCACACGCACTGGCACGTGTCTTTTAGAGGCTCAGTTTGTTTGCTCTGCGTGTCCATCGGGAGGGTTTATTGTTGTGGCTGCTGGAGGCGCCGGAACAGTTACTTTCGGCTGTGAGCGCTGCTCTCTGGCGACTCGATTCTCCCAGCCGGCCCGACGCAGTTCTCTCTCCTCCCGTCGGTCTCGACCCCGTCAGCAGATTGCGACGGCCCTCCGGGTCAAACCTCCAGGTCGGGAATCTGCTCGTCCTTGAGCTGCACGTCGTTGTCGGAGCCCGTGCCCACGTCCGAGTCAAAGAGCGACTGGTCAGAGTCGGGGGAGTGCGCGCGTGCCTGCGTGTGTCCGGCTGAGTGGATGCTGGCGTCGCTGTCGTCCAGAGTGTCGGTCCGGGAGAAGAGGCCTGTGGGGGAGACGCCGCCGCCGCTGCTGCTGCACTCACTGTCTCCGTCGTAGTAGAGATCCTCCACCTCCACGAACCACTCGGGCCAGAACCTCCTCCGCATCCGGTCGCAGAACATGGCCAGGTTGATGAGCTCCCCTGCAAAGACATCACAGCAGGTTTCACATTCACTGACAACATGAGTCTGATACAGACTTAATTCTTTTTCGTCAGAAAGTACGAATCAAAACAACAACAGAGAACCTTCATTTGTGAAATTACAAGCGCAGATTTTGCTATCTGGAAAGATATGAGTCTCAAGTGTGTCCTTCTCTGTGCAAGAGGTGAGAGCAACAATGAGCGGCTGTGTCACCAGCACTGCATTGCAGTGAAATGTGACTGCCATCTAGTGGTGGGAACAGAGAATACATCGAGGACAAACTAGACCACGATGTAAACTGTGCGTGTAGACATTGTGAGTCCTTCACTGATCCACTGACCTTTGATGAGTTGCTCTGGTCGGGTCCCAGGCAGCGTCCACATAGCTTGGGCTAGATGCCCAAACACAGTAGCATCTAATGTCGATATTTTAGAGCCCATAAAGTACTTCTTGTCTCCTACAGAACAAAGAGTATCCACATTATTGAAAGTCAAATGCACAGAAAGAGGTTTTGTAACAAGCATGGAAATAAACAAGCTAATGTTGGTTACTTTGCAATAATAACCCTTGATAGTCGTGTATCCATCAAGTTTACGCGTTCATTTTAATTACTTATCAATACTTTTAATTTGACAATGAATGATGATTCTTTGGTTGATGCTATTTGGTGTTAGTTTGAAGTTGGTTGTACTTGTTGTATTTGTGTTTTCATGTGTTGTTCGTGTAAAAAAAGGGTAAATAATAATATTAATAATAGCAAACTATTTCAACAGTTAATCCAGTAATTGTGGCCTTTGAATTAAATATGCTGCAATACACTTATACGCTTAATACACATATTTCCACTATGAGCTGGCAGACAAGAGCTTTTCGACTCACACTTCTGGTGCTCGAGTCTGTAAAACATTGCTTGAGAAGATGAGTGCTTCATCTCTCAGAAAATCTGTTTTCCGTTTTACAACAAAGGGTCGTTTATTGAAATGGGACAAACAGATCAATGCAAATCGCTTTTCTTTCCACTCTTTGTTTCCATCTGAAGGGTGATATTATGTCTCTGTGGCTGGCATCCTGGTCTTCTCTTTCATACCTCACTAAGTGCAAACACAAAGGCAGACTCAGATGTATTTGGTTTTCACCCACACAAATAATCTGTGTTATATTTTTCTGCGAGGAAAAAAAATACACGCTCCTTAAATCCAGGACAGATATTTAGTGTTTTGTTATAAAACATGCCCCGAATATATCTTTATTCTGAAATAATTGGCCAGGCTCCATTAGTCATCATTACTAATGCTTCATTAGGCCACATTCCCAACAAACCAAAGACATTTTAGAGTATTCCCATCTTTTAGAAACAGAATGTATACTGTAATATCTGTCTAAATATCTAAAATCTGGGTACTTTGAAGTGAGATTATACAACAGAGGTTTGGCTAATCCCTGCTCATACATCGGATGAGGTAAAAACATTCTAATGGCAAATGTTTGGAGGCATTTACGCAACGTGTATCCAGTCGCACACTCGCAGCGCTTCACCCACCCAACAGTGTGGCCAGCGTCCTCAGGTCCTTCTCCATCAGCGCGTAGACCTCCTCCTTAGAGAAGCGGCCGATGCCGTGGCCGTACATCTCCCTGCGCACCATGCTGCCGTTCAGGCGGCTCAGCAGCCACTTCAGCGTGTCGCTCAGGGGGCCGCTCATCGCCAGGAGCTTCTGAGTTTCCTCCAGGTTGTCCACCCACTGACAGTAGGCGATCGTCCTGAAACACAAAAGGGTGTTCAGTGTTCGCTTTGTTTGAGTAAAGCAACTCTTGAAAGCATTTTAAAAAGGCAAGCCTGGGCAGCTACATAAGCCATGAGATCTGTCTCACAGCAGTAGACAGATCATGTCTCTATGTGCAAACAAGCCTCTAAGTCTCTTACTTCTTATCGACATCTCCTCTTTTGTGACTGCAGATTTAATGAAGTAAGCCAATAAGAGACGGACGTTTTTACCCGCAGTTGGCTAGTTAATACACTAAATGCCCCGTGTAAGGCTTTCTGATATTTAGCACAACCCATGTGGACTCTGCTCTCTGTTGATTCTTTTCCCAGCCAAGCTGCTTAAACACTAACAAGATTAAGCTGCTATATCCTTGCACACTTGCTCTTTCTCGCACCATCTCATTGGAGAATACGGACCGAGCTTCTCTCACAGCTCGTCTGACAGCCTGGAAGCCTCATGCCATAGTTGTCCTGGTCTGCGGTCTTCTGGATCACTCTAGAGAGGAGTAGTCGCTCGATGGAAATCGAATTAAAGCATCTGACCCACATCGCATCTGGAGGGGTGAGTGTCCAGAGTGGCTTAATTACCACTAGCTGCTGTCCAAAGAGAACAAACAGCCCTTTGTTTCAAGATTTTTAAAACCCCGTCTCAGTAGGTTAAAACATCACAACAATATTTAGCCTTTATTTTTGGGGGGAAGGAAATATTTTTGGTGGATTTATTACTTAACAGCTGCCTCATAAACCACGAGAGAACACAGTCTATGGCTCTTAAAAATGCAAGACAATAATTACATTACAGGTTTTTGGAAATATAGTTGTCTGTCTTAACTACAATCTCTCACAAACAAATACGTTAGAGAGTAAGTGAAAGCTTACTGGCAGATAAATCATCAACCACAGTGGCCACAGTTTCCTGTTATCTGTCATAGCAGCATCGACCACAAAGTGGGAAACGTTGTGTATGAGCTCACCACCAACCACTGACGCTGGCCAGCTGCTCTGTAGCCCTTCAATTAGCAAGGCAGACCCCCCCGGTGCCCTTCCCTGACATAAATAATTCAACCAATAGGTCTATATGTGGGTCTATTCATGGCAAAGGGCGAGAAAAGACAGCAAACCGGAGACGCAGGTAGATGTCGGTTACATGCATGACCTTTGAAAATCTTAAAGAAATGTCATGGAATTCCATTTTTTCAGCACACAAAAGGTGCAATGCTATAAATGATCCCCGATTACAACACGCTGAACTGTGTTACACATGTTACATCCTCATTTACACTCGGTTTTTGCAAATGAGACCCTTAAATGGTATGAATAAGATCCGCCGATTCCGTTCAAAATGTACCGTGATATTATTAAATAAAGGTGAATAGGGCACATCACTGTGGATCAAACAGTGTGTGTGTGTGTGTGTGTGTGTGTGTGTGTGTGTGTGTGTGTGTGTGTGTGTGTGTGTGTGGGTGTGGGTGTGTGTGTGTGTCTGTGTGTGTGTGTGTGTGTGTGTGTGTGTGTGTGTGTGTGTGTGTGTGTGTGTGTGTGTGTGTGGGTGTGTGTGTGTGTTAGGGATGGGGAGGGCAGTGAACAATGGATAGCACTTTTAGCTAATGGAAAACCCTCTGAGCCCCTGTGGAGGCCGTGTGAGGAATGCTAAACAATTTCCTAGCAGCAGCTTGTTGGTCACCCAGAGGTCCTGCAGTGACTCACCACAGCAAAGGATGGCTGATACCACCGTGCTGGTGGTGAGGAGAGCGTCTCTCTGGCCGCCTCCGTCCTCGACACAAAACGTGCATCGAGTTACAGAAAAGTCTGATGTATTCTGACTAAACGTTGCTTCATAGTTTTGATCCACGAGAGCAATCATGACTTTAGTTTCTTCCCGGTTCCCATAGACACAGTTGTGACTAGTACGACACAATGCACTCTCTCCGTACGAGCTCCCTACCAGTACAGGTGTTCCTCGACCATTTTGGTGATGGCTCGGGACACGGCTCTCTCCTGCGGGGTGAGGTTATTGTTGAGGTTGACGCCCAGCTTCTCCTCCAGGAAGTCCACGATGAACTCTGACCCTGACGCCTGCTCGTGGTTGTACTCGATCCAGGGCATCTTACCCTGCGGCGACAGCTTTCCATCAAAGTAGTTCTGCAGAGAGAAACGATATGTAGAATTCAACATGCATGCCCTTTACAAAAAGAGACTGGCACGCTACGTTTAACGCTACAGGATCTTACACAATAAGTCAATCTTACACGTCCAAGTCTACTCAAGTCGTGTTCAATCTTCGGAGACACTCTGTTAAGGCCTGGAGGTGTGTTTACCGAGCAGAAGTCTACTGTAATTCGCTTTCTATAACTTTTCCTGTACTATAACCTTAAACCAATGTCTGGCCTGCTGCACACACTTTGACCTCAGTGGTTTGATATGTGACTCTAAAACAAGAAAACAGGCAAAAATCTTTCTTGGTATTAATACAGGGAGATGATATCTACAAGTAATGTAGATAACATTTGCTGTGACCACATTTCTTTAACAGCCGTTAATTGCAACAGAGGAGATACTTATCATGAATTAAAAGCATGGTAACTTTCTTACAGGATATGTATTTTGGTGCAACGCCACAAAAGATCTACTTTTTTTTTTTTTTTACATTTCCACGTGACAGCTACGGAAGCTTCATCTACAGAAAAAAAGGGGTGGAAGGCTGTTTGATGAGCAGGTGATCTCTGGGAAGTGTAGTGCAGAAACACCACAACAAAGAGCACGGAGCCGCTCCGTCTCTGCTGAGCTTCACCTGGTAGGGCAGGTCCATCATGCGCAGGTACGTCTCTATTTTGAGGCAGAAAGGCGAGAGGCTGGGCACGCCGTTCTTTGGCCTGGAGAACTGATGGAGGATGATGGCGTCTTTAGAGTCCAGCTCCTGCTCCTTCCTACACGGATGGAGAAAACATTACCAAGTCAACAGAGTTGTTTGCACTATCCCGTTTAAGTATTTGCTCCTGGAAGTCCGCGACATGCTTATTGTCTTAAAAACAAATTGAGTATGATTATTTCTTTTAACAGTGAGGATTATGCAACTTTCCAGTTAAATCAAGGTGAAAACATTGTTTCAAACACTACCATTTGTTTTTGTTTTTTAGCAAACACTAGTATATTTCAATTTAAATTCCATGGTGTTGTTCTGAAATAAAAAATACCTTAAGGTGACAATAATATTTGGATATTGAAACATTTTGGATTCACAATAAGCACAGTTCAAAATCACGTTGCTCCAAAGCTTTCCGTCTTACGCTGTGGGAATCTTCTTGGGATGTTTTGTTGTCAGAAGTCTCTCTGAGAGCGACTGGTGTTGCTACTTGTTTTTTTTGGTCAGCCAGTGCTGTGAGATGAATAGCAAACAGCAGTCAGCATCTGCACGGGGAGACTAGCACTTCAATGTCAGGCTCTGACAATCCCTCCTGGGAGGAAAGTGCCACACCTGTAGATTATTATAGCAGCAAATCCCCGTGTCCCTGATCACCCACCAACATGTATTTTTATTTTCAGGGACCGAGGAGGCTTCACTTCATTAACTTTCAAAGGAAAGCTTTGGGCAGACCTACATTCTGTTGTCCTGGTTGAACTCCAGGAATAATTAAATCCATTCTGTTGATCTGTAATGTTCAATTCAATTACAGGTTGTTTTATATAATAAACCAACATGTCAATATTGACACTTTATTTCTCATCACATGTAAATGAGCTCCCACGTTCACTTATTTACGCTTAGTTAAGGTGATATGACCGCAGGAACCAAGCTCATATTTCCTGTTTTTAGCGCAGGGGGTCTACTGAAAGTGAGGAAAGGTTTTGAAAATCAGATCTGATTTGATGTGGAAAATACTGTTGATACTGATCTTCTGTGTGACGTATTACCACTTAGCTGGTTGGCATAAAAAACGTATTTTCAAATCGAAATGATTGACTGACCGAGTCATCCCACTGTTGTAAGCAAACACACTGCTGGACATTTTCCGTCCCACCTGCCTGCCGTTTGAACACATAATCATCTCTTCTGCTGAGATTCCTCTGGCAGGGTTCACTGGACAGCTGTGGATCAGCTGTTCCCGTAGGACTTCTGCCAATATGCATGTGTTAAGATGTCGGTGTATTGCTGTATTATTATCACCAGGCCAATAACGCACTTGTTAGATTCAGATCTAATGGGACCGTGTCTTGTTTGGAATTCCAAAATGTTTTTAAATGATTTGAGATCAGATAAAAACAACAAATATGATGTGATTTATTTAATTTTATATAGCAATGTTACATAACACATCACCATTTACGCTTATAGCGCAACATTCAAGCAGCTGGCAAACGCTACAGTAAGCTTATATTGCTATGACATTATTACTTGAACGTAAAGTTAATTGGATGAGAGTACGTTTAAGGATATAAATTTACCAACACCATTAGTCAGCTACTATATCACTGCGTTAGACTTTGCTGTACAGCATAAACGGCCATTACGGAGGCTCATTTTTAGGGGGTTGACTTCCCTGATGGTAAATCTACAGGTACAGTGATATTAATGGATTGGATCATGGTAATACCTCTTTGGTTAACAGAATGCAATACAACCTGCTAAAGCCACTATAATTACCACAAAGTAAACAACTGAAAAAACACTCTCTTTGGGTTGTAACATGAATAGGTAACATCTGATTTATTTCTCTGTTGGGCACTAAACCGCCCCGTATAACCCTGTTGTGTTATACTCTTCAAGCTTTGTACAAAAATGCACTACTGATGCCTTTGTTTGTGATGAACTTTTAGTCAAATATACATTGATCAGTCGTTTTAGGAATGTGTTTGTTGATCGATGTAGATGCAGCTTCTCGTGCTGTTGGATTACATCACATTTTGCCCTTCTGCCATTTGGAATATTCACTGAAGGGCTGCGTTAGTTTTAGCCAGGTGCACATCACAAATATGCACAATCTAAGGCCCATGGTGCCTGAACGGGTCGCTGTCCACTCTCGCGTGGTGCTGAAACAAGTCCGAGTCTCGGAGGTCGCTGTCCACGGTCACGTGGTGCTGAAACCATTGCAGCTCTCATCTTTTATGTTCTCTCGTGGCCACTTTAAACGCGGCTGCTTGGGCAGCTACTTTAAGAGCTCTCTCCGAACATTAAGGGAATAAAGGCGGACTGGTGCCAAGCACACACACACGTCACGTGGCAGGAACAGACGATGCCGGCGGAGCCTCAGCAGCACCCACGTGACCATTCAACGCCAGCGTGTTCTGCTCCGAATACAAGGTTACACAGATTATGTGGCGGGAGGGTGGGGGCAGATACACCCTGTAACAGTGGCCTGGTGGTGTATTTATTAGTCACTGTAGGGAAATAATCCCCCACACTCCCATTGACAGGCACGAACTCCCTGCACTAACCACAACCAAAGGTCGAAATGACAGCGCCCGAGAAGCGCTTCGTTTATTCACGCTCAGAAGCCGACGAAGCGAGCACGGGAGAGCGGGAACAAGAGCAGAAACGTGACTCGTTTATTATTTATTTGTTTTGTTTTTTCCTCTTTCCTCTCCCTATCCATCTAGCGTCGTGTCCTTGGAAGGAGGAAAACACGGGGCGGCTGAAACCTCAGCAACCACCGCGAGATGTGCCCGTGAATGGCGCCCTATGGGAGGACTCCCATCTCCATTCACGGTGTCATCCCGCCCCGCATGGGGCCAATGACACCCACACATGCGAGCACGGCTGCAGGCTGCAGGACTGACAGAGCCGCACAGTGACGGCGGTGATGTAGAGACGAGGCGTGCCGCGCGTCCTTACCTAATGGCGAGCAGCTCGTGCAGGAGGTAGGCTGCGGCGGCCAGCAGGGCCCCCCCGGTGATGTACAGGGTCTTCTTCCACCAGGAGTCCGAGCCCAGAGCCGACATGATGCCGCCGTAGTCCTGTAAAGGGACGGCGATGATGTAGCCATACAGAGACTGCTGCTGCTCGGAGCCACACAGCCCGAGGGGCAGGCTGTGATTCCGCCCGAGTTCAACCACACACGGCCGGGAAGAGGCGAAGCCAGCAGCCCAGTACATCCTCCCAGATCCCGGTTACAGCCACCCGGTTCCCTCCCTGCTGTGGTCCCCGCTAGGCTTCATCTAAACGCCCGGCGGGTTGTCCGCGGCATGGCGGCGGAGAGGGGCTGAAAGCTCTCCAGAACAATCAGAAGGTGTAAACATCTCGGCTCGCCCTCCCCACGATGATGCTCTGCGCCCCCTCCGCTTTCCTCTGCAGGGTTTAGAAAGTCCCGTCAAGCTAATAGGATTAACATCTCCACTTCCGGTTATGTGTTTCAAAACAAAATATCACTGTTGGGGATGTTATTTTGATGATTTGTATTGTAGTGTTGTTGTAATGAGAATGAACAATTGAACATTCTTTTAAAGTAATCATGACTGCAACAAAACAAACTTCATTGTCATTTGAATTAAAACATATTTCCTCATTCGTTTTGTTCAAAAAATGTCAGACGCTTCCAACTGCTGGATACAATCCACCCCGCAAAGGTATATATTTAGTATCACATTAGAAGTTCCTCACATCTGAGAAGCTGGAACCGGAACATCTTGGGTAGTGTTTGCTTTGTTCCCCTTTAACAACCAGTGTTTCAGCTCTAAATGTAATTTGATTCAAACTGATTGAGAAACTGGTTATTTATTCTAGCTGACATTCGGAGCTGCATTATTTTCCAGAACGTTCTACATTTTATTGGTCATATTCACCAAGTGTTTTATATCAATTTAATACTCAATTTTTCTGTATCGGTGGGTATTAACACACACTGGAATATTTAAGCATTAAAGCTATTTTTCACCACAGCAATTAAATAGGTATGAATACAGTTCAACAAAGAGCTACTAAAATAAGTTACGAATATGTTTCATCAAAGAAACGAGGTAACTCTTATTTTCGCGACGAACTCCAGCAGCATCCGGTGGTAACTTGTGTCACTATGGTAACTTGATGCAGCCGGTCCCCAGCGTCTCCAGCGGAGGACTCACCTCGCCCAGTCGAGTCGACAGTTTTTTCAAACGTTAATGTAAACACGTCAAACAAATACGGTTTAATAGAAGGTCGACTCACTCTGAGACAACCTCGGAAGTGTGAGAAGACACTCATCTTGACGGAGAACTCCACCGGTTGCACTTTGAATCTGGTTGCTGACCATCCCGAGCCGCTTCCAGAAAAGACGATTTGGTAAAGAGGTTATGTGGCCGATGAGGCCGATCAATTTCCCCGCTACTTCCGGTCAACGGGTGGCCAATCCGTCCGGGTCTGGAACAGCACAGGATGAACTAACGACGTGCGTTGTAATCCCGAAGCTCTGTGATGCACTTTAAAAAGTCCTCCCTGCAGCCATTGGCTGCTGCAAATTAGGCGCGCACTCCCGCGGATTTAGGGAGCGCGCGTTGGTGCAGGTTTGTTTGTTATTGTGGTCAGCTGAGCCTCTCTGATAACCCGTGTAACCCGGCTAAATGTCACAGTGCTCGAGGTTCTCTTACATTCGCATTCACTATCAATACATCCGTGTTTCATTATTAGTGTGGTATTCGTTTCAATAAGTTACATCCCTTGGTTTGCTGGCTCCGCCATGCAGTCGGTTTTGTTAGCTGCTGCATCACTGGGAAACATCATCTCTGCGAGGACTTACAGCCTGGTGATTGGTCTCTTTGGGAACATCATGCTAGCATGACTTGTTCTCTGCCACAGGCTTGATTTGTATTATATAATACTTCCACACGCACACACGAGCCATCACAGTCCAGAGGAGTGTCCCACCCTTGTGTGTGGACCCATCTTCCAGCATAACCAACATCAGATATTAATCACTCCTAAGGAATGCATTTTTTTGAAAGAACCATTTTAATAAGGGATGTGGCAAATTACAATATATTCAACATTAAACAGAAAGCGGATTCAGTGCAGAAATCTCAAACTCTGCATTGGTTTGGTTACGTGCATCTCTGCCGCTGAGTGAACAATTACAGGATGCACGATTTGCCTTTTCAAGCTCAAACACTAAAAACATTCCCATTTTAAACACACCTCTTTGTATCGCTTCACAGCATAGAAGGCTGATGGAAAACCAACCGTGTGACTCAAGGTTACTTAGGCTGCGGCTCGGTAACATTGCGAGTTCTTCCTCAGTCTCATTCCACGCATGGAATCTGAATGTTTTTCCACTTCTTTTCTGACTTGCTCCCGAGTCGTCTGGCTCAGCTGTGTGCTGCCTCCGCGTGGCCCTCGGCCTGGTTTGCGTCGGGGTCGTCTCGCACTTTGACGGCGTGGAGGGCGTAGTTGATGGCAGTGCTGTCGGTCCAGCTCCAGGCTCCTGACGCGGGGTTGTACAGCATCCCTCGGACGGACTGCACTGAGAAACCATCTGGGAGACGGTGACGAGAAGACAGGGAAGAGGAAGCACTCCTGAAGTAAATCAATGGTGGTGGTCACTCGGTAAAACGGGAGGGACTTACTGGACTCCAGGAGGCGCTCCAGTTCTACCGGGCTGATGAACTTCTCCCAGTCGTGCGTCCCGCTGGGAACGATGCGCAGCAGCTGCTCGGCTACGACGATACCCAGCGCGTAGGACAGGTTGGTTTTATTGATGGTCGTGATGAAGAGAGAACCACCCGGCTGCACAGGAAAAACTTTTCAGTTCACAAAGTGTTGAAGATTCACACTTCTCACTAGTAGCATTGCTTCAGAAATGATATTGCAATGATATCACGTCCCGATCGGTGCCGTGCACACAAGTGAGGCGCTAGTGCTGCCTGCGCCATACGGTATTTATAGAATGGATTAGATGGGCAGAGTCCAGTGCGAGAGACCAGAGAGTAGCCGTGCCAAACCTCAAGGTTCAACCCAGGTCAAGATTAACAATGTCAACAGGGGAGGACGGAGGAGACAGAACAGGGAGAGTGGAAGCGGGAGAGTGCAGTCAAAGGAATCCAAACTACACATTCATGCGAAAGCATCCCTCCATAGTTCCCCTGAAGCACAATATAGTTCAAAGTCGTTTGTTTGTTATTTTGACTGATGCCAGAGAATGAGAGAAAGTACAGACCAGGGTTGCAAAACATTGGGAATATTCAATGTTTTGAAACAGGATCACAACAGGAATAAAATGGAAATATAGAAGTGATTTGCTAAGGCTGTATGTACCATGTGTGGATAGACAGCATACCTAATGAATCCATCAATTTGTCAAATACATACAGACCGTGAAAAATGGGCCGTGTGGCAAACTAGCTAGCAAGGAGAGTAGTGGGGAAAGTATTTAGTAGTAGTATTTATGGTGCAAACCTGGGCCTTAACGTGAAAAACTAATTTAAAAAATAAACATTTTACAAGGCTGGATGGCAATAGATTAATTAACATGCTCCATCAGATAATTACATTTACATTACAGGGCATTTAGCTAGAGGGGGGGGGGGATTCCTTTAACTATTCTATATTCTAGTTAGTAATAAATAATCCGTTGATTATACATTTTTCCCACCACAGCAAGTGATCATTTGTGTACTTTGCTTTAAGCTACTGTCTGCCGGTTGGTGTGGGCTGCACATGTGATTGTGCATGCAGGATGATTCATATTAAATTGAACGCTTATCTTTTTCATTTGTATTTTACCTCCGATTTCACCATTAGAAGTTTTTACATTGGAATAGTGAAGATTCAAGAGCTTCATTTCCCTTGGGAATAGTCTGCACGGACCCTTTGCAACCAGAGTCTATTCGTGCCAAAACCAAATGCAGCGGCATTAAGTGAAGATTAGGCCGTCTTTTTCCCCTCTGCAGCCCTGTGGCCCCCTGATCTGGGAGATTACAGTCATCTGGTCTCAGTATTCATGTAGAGCTTTTGCTAAAGCTAGTCAGGGCTGCAGCCCGCACACATAAAAACACATGCTAACCTATTCCCAGTGAAACACGGCAGATGCAAAAACAGAACAAAAATCACCATCTGCACGTTGGCGTGCGCTCAGATGAACACACAGCGGAAACATCCGAGATGAGCCAACAGCTGGAGGAAAAAACACACACACACACACACACACACACACACACACTTTCCCAGGACACACCTTCAGCACGTGGTTGCAGCAGAGGCCGAATGTTTCCAAGTCGGCCAGATGTTCCACCACCTCGGAGGCCACGACGGCGTGGAACTGGGCCGCCCCCTGCTCCTCCCGGCCTCCGCCCTCCCTCTCCGCTGAGAGCTCCTCCAGCGTGCAGGCCCGGTAGCGGACCCGGTCGCGAAGGTCCGGGTCGATGGACGAATGCAGCTTGGCCGTACCAATGCTGTCGCCTACTGGATCGATGCCCAACACGTTGGCCCCCAGGCGACCCAGGGGCTTGTGGGGACAAAGAAAAGTTAAAAACCCAATCGGCTGTCGGCAACAGTTAGTTCTAGACTAGAAAAGGGTCTGTGGCTCCATCACACGGTGTAGAAAACAATACAAGATGATTAACGAGGACAGAAGGAGCACCGGATAGCGCAGTTTATGTGAACCAGAAGAATGATCTGTTTAAGTGTACTTTGTGTTGTACACATATTCTACAGCTCAGCAGCTATTCTTGTGTCAGATTACACATCAGGTGCTATCCCTAATGTGTGCGTCCAAGCACTGCACAGCATTAGTCTCCACACCAGTGTATTCTGTGAGCAATGAGCTGGAAAACACTACACATAGTAGAAATACAACATGGATCACGACAGTCTTATTTATTGTACCTTTGTTGTCGTCACATGAACCGGGATTAAATTCCAACAAAAAAAGGCACAGCATTTGTTACTGAATGGATTGATGCATTAAGTATTGATGTATTAAGTTGAACCTTAGATTCTTCTGGTGATCTCGTATCGTTGCATCAAAATGGAACATCTGCTCATGTGGGGTTGTGCGCTTCACAATGCCACGAGGAAAAGAAATCCCTTCATGAAGTTCCCTTTGTTATTTTATGTAGTTAATCAAATGAATAATTTTGTGTAATGTTTTAAATTTGGCTTTAAATAACAATTTCTGAGATCTAAAAGCTGTGGTAATTTAATGCATGACATTAGTCGGGTGATTTGCATCACACGTGTTTAAATGTGAACCACACCGCCCTCTTCTGGACAAAAGGAAGGTCGCTGCCCCGCGTGGTGAGCCGCCTTTGCCCGGAGGCCGACCTCCATCCTCCCACAGCTCATCCCATCCGATGGGAACAGTTGTAGTGACAAGACCCTCGGAGACACAACAACCGCTGCAACCTCAGCCCCCCCCCCCTTTTTAAATGTGTGCGTTTGTATCTGTGTCTGAACACGACAGCCTGTGTGACAGAACCATATCAGCACAGGACCTGATTTTGTCTTCTCAAATCACACAATACAGCTGGTGTGTCCTCAGTTCAAATGAAGGCAGAGACGGACGTCCCTGTCCAGGCTGCCCAGCTATGGACACTAACAAACGGATAAACAACCGCAAATGACCGACTGTCCGCTCCACCACACCGAGACCAGTCAAATCAAAAGAGAGGGAGACTTTAGCTGACGTTTAAACGTTTGTCGGGCGCTGGTGTTTATGCGAAACGACTGCTTCTATGATGCCAAATGCTGAAAGCACAATGTTGACTGCGATCTGAAAAGAAAGGACCTGATCCATATAAACAGATTTTGCGTGACTGCAGAAGCTCTCGTCACAGAAAGCATTGTGGTTTCACCTTTTAGTGGCGTCAAAAAAGGTAGAAGCTGACGCCATCAGCAATGCAAAGGACGCACAGAAGCAGAGGCATTCGTTTCCCTGCATGCATTTCTTTCCGTCGAGCCGGCACAGTTTGACAAAACACACACGTTTACCTCTGTGAGCAGGCCTCCTCCGCAGCCCACGTCCAGGATCCGGAGCCCGCCGAGGGGCTTCCCGGGAACACGGGTTCTGTGCACATTCAGCAGGTTGTCCCTGAACAGGAGGAGGAGCGGGTTCAGGCTCAGGCTCAGATAAACAGAACAGAACAAAGAATGCGACAGCAGAGATGTCGGCTAACTGCACATGAAGAGGAGGTAAACAAATCTCATGAATTACATCCACGTCTTTGTATACAGTAGGTCCGACGGGAGGTTGGAGCTCACTGCGCTCACACCATCCACTGTCACAAACATCTGCATTCCACCGTGAGCTACAGCCTAACAACCGCAAATATCCCCCGGCTACGAATTCATCCACACTGAGCGCTGCGGTCTCCCCCCGCCCCCCGCAGACGCTGTCTGACGAGCGTCTGCCCGAGGCGTGGGACACGCAAAGAGCAGCACCAGGATGTGGGAGCGCATCATCCTCGTTAAAGCTCGGAGAGCGTTAGCTGCTATGCAGATAATCCCCCTAACTAGCTCCCGACGTGGCCACAGCGACTGAGGCACAGTCTGGAGAGGAGAGCCGTCTCCCCATGGGGGACCTGCGTGAGAGCGATTATTCTACGGATGGAATTACTACACATCAGACTGAAAGAGGCCTTTGAATTTTCCCTTTTCGTTATTATTTTCTCAGCGATATTTTATTTTAAATTGTTTCAAAACAGAATTCCAATGTGCAAAACTCAAGAGGGGAAAACGGTCAAATTCGTTTGCTAAATTCGTACCATCGAATGGGAATGGAGGCGCTTTAATACTAAGTGCAAAACGCTAAAGATGTATTACTAAGCTGAATCAACGTGTGTCTGGATGCATCTTCCTTTGACACAGAGTCACAACACTGCTAAGAAAATAGGAAGATTTGCATTTTCCCCCCTCATGAATGATGTCAGAGAGGCTCGTTCTATTGTCTCTGTTGCGAAAGAGTCATTTGTGCTTCACTGTTACTTACAGTCCAGACGAGTCCAAATATTTAAGCCTTTTTTGACTACTCGATGCGGCACATTCATTAAGTCCACTTTCCCCAAAATGAGGGATTGGCGCCATCAGAATAAGACTGTGTGGGTGCAGAAGGTGCAGCAGCAGTAGCTGTGCTCCCCCCTCGAGGGGCAGACTCCATTGGGAAAACCCGCCGCACTCAGACGTACACTGGCGCTGTCACCACAAACACACATCACCAACACCACCAGGGCCACAGAGGAGGGGGGGGGGGGGGGCACCTCGTGGCGGGATGGGTCATGTGATGATTATCTCGTGGGCCCCCCCCCTTCAGCAGATCGTATCAATCAAAACAGACGCAGCCGGCCCCCCAAAAACAGTCAAACTGCTATTTGCTGAAAACGCGCTGACGTGTGGACGAATCCTGTCGCTTCCGATTCACAGCGCTTCTCCGTCCCCCTCGTGTGTTTGCTCCATTTTCCCCTTCCTCGAACGGCGCATGGCGGATTCCGCTCGGGGGTCACGTCGTGCCACGGTTGCTCGACGCCTCTGCCAATCAATCTCGAGTTGACGGCCACTTCGGCGCGACATCTTGGCATTTCAAAAATACCACTGTTGAGATGCGTATTATGTGCAAACACACACACACACACACCGTATAAAAGGCACCCTCAAGTCATTCAAAGCGTGAAGAGCTGCAAACTCTCCATGGTCGTCCCACCACTTGCCGGCCAGTGACTGGAACCTCCTCAGCTCATCGGGGTCCACCGAGCGAGCACTGTGCACGATAAAGAATACAAAATAAAAGTTATATGGAGCTTTTTTTTATTCCTTAAACATGGCGCTTAGTGCAATGGCTCATAACACGGTGAAACCATTTATTAGATGGATTTAAAAGACGTGGCCATGGTTATTTTATTATGCTACGTGTTGTTTTTAAATGATTGGTCCAGTCAGTTGGGAGAAGATAATATCTATTATATATATGTGGTAGGATTGCATTAATACATTTTACTCATTTGTTTATTTTCTTCTTGGATGTAAAACTTAACTTTTCATATTCAATGGACCTATTATTAGGTATTGTTCTGTTTGCTGGGGAACCAAAAAAAGCACACCTGGTTATTTTGGGATCTGCGGGATTGATTGTGACAGACATTTATAAGGGGAACATAAATTGGCAGGTTCATTGTTAATTAGGAGATTATTAGTAGTAAACTACTGAGTTACTCTTAAGTCAGCTTGAACAGACTTCAGTTCAAGGAGTTTTATTTGACCTTTCTCTCATTCGGCAGCTTAAAAACATATTCACCGCCGCACAATCCCCCCAAATGCAGACACACGACTGCGACAGACGTGGACGCGTTCGACCACCGGTGTGATGCTCGTTGTACCTGGTGTGACATGTCACGGTGGGCTGTGTCCGCTGTTTACACACGGCCCGCTGTTTGCACACGGCCCGCTGTGTGCACACCGCCGTCCAGCTACTCGCGCTCCTCTGACGGCCGACAAAGCCTCGCACGAGACGTTCGCACCTGTTGGCGTACATGCTGTTAGCTGCTAGCTGCTAGTGTCAAGCGCCTCCGACAGCTCGACCTACGGTGCGCACGTATTTTCTGTTCGGGTGGAAACAACCTACACTTTAGTTCCTAGTGGCAGGCGAGAGAAGCCCTTCACGAGTCTTTGAACACTGCAGGAAATATTGTTCGTTTACTTGTGTGATATATTCCTGAATATTCGACCATCGCAAGCATTGATGCTTAACCACCTTTCATAATATTGTTTTTAAAGTATTTATGCTGTATCAGAATCAGAAGCCGTTTATTATGTTACACATCTAGGAATGTGATCTGGTGCCACATTATGTATATAAAATGAAATAAGATCTAAAATATATAATCAGATAACATATACGTTCAAACGAATTAGATGGGCTGTGCAAATGTCATGGAGAGTCTGGTCAGTGGGGACTCGGACTTGGTTAATGACACCAGCTGATGATGGGAGGAAGGCGTTTCTGCCTCCTGCCAGAGAGGAAGGACTCAACAAGTCTGTCCGGGGCGAGAGAGGTCGGCCACAAGCTTTCTATCCCCCCTCAAGGGTCCTGGAGGGACGGCAGACTACGGATAACATGTATGGTGTGTATTTGACATATTTCAGATTTGTTAAATGTTGGCATGTTTTTAGAAAATACGCCAAATCTTCATATGATGAAGTACATTTATGTTTCAATGTTTCAAAGCATTTTATTTTTAACCATGTAAATTTGAACAATTCTTTAGGGATTTTGTGTTGGCTATGAATCCTCGAGGTTTAAAAAAATACTGTTTCGTGTTGCATTCACAAAAAGACACGAGACAAGACAATGAACAAACAATTTTATTGGACATATTACATTAATTTTGGAGGGGAAAAAAAAGTTAATTCTGTTATGGTTGAAAATGATACTTAAGTTTTCTTATCGTCCACAGGGGCTTATTAATCTTTGCATTAAGTTACAAGTGAAAATTCCTACCATTCACTACCAAAAGTCTTCTTCAGTCACACTTTAAAAATAACAATATATTTACAAAGATGAAGGATTTATGAGTGAGGGAGGGGTTCACCTACACAACTGCCTCTATAATGAGACAAGCCTGTTCAACTCATGGAATTTAAAATGGCAAAGTGCACAGATCAGGAGGTTAACTGTGCTCCTCAGCGTCTGCTACGACGGGAGGGGGACGTTGACCTGAAAGAGAGGCGTTGACCCAACGTTAATACTGCACCAAGCACGCTCACCCACTCACACTGCAAGATACAAACATGCACAAATACCCCCCGCCCTCACCTCCCGCCTCCCCCCAGACATAGTGGCAAGAAGCTTCACGTAATAACCCCAAAACACTCGAGTCTAAGGCTTCTTTCTGAGCAGCAAGACACATTTTAACAAGGTGCTACTAAACATAGAGACCACGGTGGGGCTGTGGAAGGGATTTTGCATTTGATAAGACCTTCATTGCGTCAGACCTGAGGTACACAGTTAAGCAGAAGTGACTGCAGTTGACAGTACATTTTCAGTGATGAGTTTGCGTTTTCTAAAGTTATTGCAAATACGCATATTAAGAAGGACTCCAGGATAATCACAACGAGACAGACAATGAAGACATACAGTAGGAAAAAAAGGGAAAAAAACGAATACTACCTTGATCGCGACTTAGACTTGTGTTTGCGGCTTGCCTTCTTACCAGACTTGTGATATTTTTCCGTCGACCTTGAGCGACTACGTTTGGATTTTTTGGATTTCTTTTCCTTGCTAACCTCTGGGGTGGGGGACCTACTTGAGTCAGAGTCGGAGCGCTTCTTGCTAGCTTTAGCGGAGCCCTTCCTGCTGGCTTTGTTTTCCTGCCGAGAGTGCTTGTCAGAGTCCGTGCACGAGTCACTCTCTTTCCTTTTCTTTGATTTGCCGTTCTCCTCGGTAACTACAGAGCTTCCTTTATCTTTCTCCTTCTCTCTGGCCTTTGGCTTTTCTTTCTTCTTATCCGACTCTTTCTCCCTATCCTTCTCCCTCTTTTTCTTGTCTTTCTCGTGGCTACGACTCCTCTCCCTCCCCCTCTCTCGGTCCCTGCTGGAGGCCTTCTGCTTGTGTTTGCTGCCACGACTGCGACTGCCGTCTCGGCCGTCCCGGCTCCTCTTCCTCTCCTTTTCTTTCTCCTTTTCTCTCTCTCTGCTGCGACTGCGGCTGTCTCTGGCCCTGGCTCTGTCTCGGTCTCGCTCCCTGGATCTGGACCTACTCCTCCTGCTGCGGCGCTCCCTGGACTCGCTGCGGTCTTTCTTGTGGCGGCCTGATCTCTCAGCGCTGCTCCTCCTCCTGTCCCTAAGCTTCTCGCTGCGCTCGGAGCGGTGCCTGTGGGAGCTGTGGCTGCGGCTGCGCCTACGAGCCTTGTGGGAGGAGGAGCGGCTGCGCCTCCTCTTCCTGCGCGGGGAGGAGGATTGCGATGAGCTGCGGGAAGACGCCGAAGACGACGAGGACGAAGAGGACGAAGAACGGCGGCTGCTGTGGCTAGAAGTGGAGCGCGAGCTGCTGCTGTGGCCGTTTGTAGGGGAGCCGCTCGCGCCTCGCCCCGATCGCTCCTTCCCTCGGCCCGAGTGCTTGCTCTCGCTACCTTCCTTCTCGCCGCGGGACCTACGCCTCTCTACCAAGGGCTCCGCCTCCCTCTCCTTTGCCTCCTGTTTGTGTGGATTCTCTGGCTGGCCCTCATCATAATCCCCCCTTTCCCTGCTCAATCTCTCCTTCGCCATCTCTTCTGCAGAAAGAAGACACAGAATACACATGGAGGCATCAGGGACCAGCAACACAACCCTCACGTCACGGAGGTCACCTTCAGCAATGAGATCACACGTCAACCAATGGAGGTCAAATGTCGTACCACGTGCAAGCAGAGCCTCCTGCGCTTGTTTTTCTTGCAGCTGCTGCATCTCCCGCTCCTTGCGACGGAAGGCGTCCTGCTTCTCTCGGATGCGGTGGCGCAGCTCTTCGTCGTCGGTGTCAGAGGACTCGGACCCTCGCGCGCTGTGCTCGTCGTCCTCGTCGCCGTCGCTCTCATCCGAACCGTAGTCACCAAGCCCACCTGCCACAACAGAACCCCCGGGTTGTTGAGTGTTGGTCAGAGCAAAGATTTTCTTTCACAATCAGGCTTCACCTTTGAAAACCCTTCATCCACGGCCCCAAAGCGCCAGTGAACGGCACTTACGTCACTTTATATTTCACACTGACAGCCCGTTCAAAACTAAAGCATGCTTCTATTATCAAAGTGCAAGATCAAACCCGAACATATCCCCGAGATTCCACTTCTGTTTCATAAATTCATCTTAAAATAAGAGGTTTTTGGTGTAATGGCTTGTGCCAACAGCGTTTCCCATGTTTCTACCAAGGCCCCACCATTAAGTACAAATGGTCATATTTCTGCCCCCCCTCCCCTCCCAGTGACAGAAAAGGGGTACTCACTGAGACCAGTCAGAGAAGCCAGTGCACTTGACTGTGCCAGCTGTTTTGCAGGAGCTTTGATTCACATCAACAACAGGAACAACATGTTAAAACACATATTGCCATTCTCTCAAAGGCAAGAGTCGCTAGAGAAGGGCGTCACAGAAAAAGCGCTTATTCACAAGAGCTGCCGTTGGTAACAAGAGAAAAGAAAAAACAAAAAAAAATTGGGAGAAAAGAGAGAGGGTTAAAACACACAATCCAAGTCAAACAGTCGCACAGTAGGGACAGAACCAATCTGTACTAATGCAGTCACTTCGACGGAGGACGTCCATCATGTCAAAAAGATAGCTGCTGGTCAGATTCAAGGCTCAATACCGTGTACCAGAACACCGGGTTTTCAAATAGGGTTTGTGTAAAGCATTGCTCTGCTCCCTCTCCTTCTGATGCATTAGCAGAGAATGGTTGAATGTGCTTATCAGACATACTTCCATGTCGGTTGCTCAACCAGCCCAGTTTACGGGGCATGATTGAGTTTTCATTCAAATAGATTATTATGCACATAGTGTATTCTCTTCACATTTAAATACGTCGTGGTGGAAAAGTCAAGAGCAGACCTCGAGTGGCTTTGCGGTGAGTCTCTTTGGCCACATGCTGGATCTCTTCATTGGTGACCTCAAGCAGGATCTCTGTGAGAAGTGTTTTTGTGATGATCATCTATTGACGAGGGAAAACAACAATCAGATTTATCCTCTTTAAGAATAGTCAGATCTAGGGCTGCAACAACGAATCAAAAAAATTGATTAGAATCGATTATTAAAAGCGTTGCCAACGAATTTCATTATCGATTCGTTGTGTTGCGCGATTATTACGTCACTCAATGAGTTGCGGAGATGCGCGCGGAGCAAAAATAAAAATAAAGGCGGCGAGCCGACGTAGAGGAAAGAGCAGCCGGCAGTTGTTGGGAGTCACATGACGCAGGGAGAGACGTCTGTTCGACTAGTCGTCTAAGGTGTGCGAGCGTGGGGGGTCCCGGTCCACATTGTCCCGTTTTGACGCGAGGGACGTAACAAGCCTCCTGTTTACTCGTCATCCAGCTGATCAAGCTAGCGTTAGCTCGTTAATAAGAGCAGTAAAGCAGTTAGCAAGACTAAGACACGTTTTTATTTACTCGCCTCTTTTGGACCATTCATTTTTCAATGGGTTGTCTGATATTTACAAATATACACACACACACAAATATATTTGTGTGTGTTGTACTTTTTAATGCTGTCATATATGGTAGTCCAGTGCGCTTGCGCATTTACTGTGGGTTATACGGTAGTTGATGTTATGCCTGTAAAGGGAGACACATGGTGATCCATTAAAATCAATTAAAGAAGCCTCTAATGCATTTATTTACAAATGCCATTTTAAATTCATCTCATAGCACTTGGTTATTTTTTAGCTTTATGCATTTACTTAACTTGCACTACAATGATGGTAATAATTTAATGAATATACTTCAAGTGAACATGAGGGTGTGTTTGTGAGTGTAGTATAGAGAACTAGTTCTGACGAATTTGAGGTTCTGTTTTAGAATAAAAGGGTTGGAAATTAAAGCTTTTTAATGCCGTTTTTTTTTTTAATCCGATTTATCGAAGAAATAATCGACCGATTAATCGATTATCAAAATAATCGTTAGTTGCAGCCTTAGTTTCAGATCTACTACACCCGTATGGCTGCAGAAAAGATTGTCTTAATGTTCAAACTGACCAGCTGGAACTCCTTTTCCTCCTCCGTCATTTCAGGCTCGCTGTCCTCTGCAGGAGGCGATGGGCTCCGACCAGAAAAGACTTTCTTGACAGAGACCTTGTCTTCATCGTCATTGTCATCATTCCCCTCGTCGTCACTGTCCTGTTGCATACAGAAGTAGTAACTCATTATCTAATTGACCAGCATGTGCCAGAGGAAAACATTTTATCCATCCCGAATGTCCTCACGCCATCAATGCAACAAAGGAAGCGGAAGCGTTGTTCTTTTAGTAAACCATTTTACAATCCAGGCCAAAAAAAAAAAAAGGTGCAACTTGCAAATTTGCTCTTGCGCGGCACCCGCGGCCCGTCGCCTTCCTCTTCTGCCTCTTGCTTTTTGCCATCGTCTTTTGCCATTTTTGAACGCTCTTTTTCCATTCGCTCCCGCTCCAGCTTCTTCTGCTTCTCTCTGTCCATCTTTTCGAGGCCCTCTCGGATCCACGCGGGCAGCGTGCGCCTTTTTACCGCATCCAGGGTGGAAATTGGGGCTGTCGAAATAGACGTGTTAATGTTTGTGATTAATGTCGCCAAGATGAAGGCAATCAAATATTTTAACAAAGTTGACCTCGGAAACAAAACCACTGCAGTCAGTTAGATCGGAGAGGCCTTTTGCTTTGGTAGTATGCCATGCCAAGCTAGCAGGTGGGCTAAGCTAGCTGCTAGGCTACGCTAACTGCTGGGTTACTTCCATCTAAATGTCTACCCTGCACGGCACACAGTCTGCAGAGGACCACCACTGTGTCCCTAAAAGACAGTGGTTTGGAAAACATTGTGGGGTTAAATGAGTAAATCTTAATTGATTGAAGTTTGAATTTCCAAATCTGTGATTAATTGTTTTTAAATCTATTGAAAGTCTTAGTTGAGATACAAAAGGAGTTTTCCACACACGCAAGTAACAGATGTCATGCAGACAGTTTTCTGAGCTGAACTGTGATCGGTGTCAATCCGCCAACGAGGAACCGAGGATCTGAACACTGTATGTTACATCTTGAATTATTTATTTGGAGAACAGAATGTCAGTAAAAAGTCGACTAGAGGCCATCAGAGCGTCCAAAGCTCAAGGGGACGTCACAAAATTGCTTGTTTTGTCCTGCAGGCAGATAAAATAAATAACGGAACAAATATCTGTTGGAAATATGCAAAAGAAATAACTCAATATATTAATTGCTTATTAAATAGCCGAATTGGGTGCAGTGGGTTAAATTCTACATGTGATGCAGAAAAGCGATCGTTCCTTCTGCTCCACTCAGATGAACCACGTACTTCACTTAGCGTTTGGCGTTGCCAAACAACGTTTCCTAAAATCAAAGCTGCTGTTGAGGTTTACGATGCATGAAAGTGAGCCCCTAAAAACAAAGGCCTAAGATGATTAATTGAGGGGGAAAGCCTCACCTAGCAGTGCTGGGGCCTCCTGTTTGACAGGGAGCTGTATCGGGGATCGGGGCCGGTCTCTGAAGCCGGACGGTCTGGGATCCCGTCTGTTCTGGGGGGGGCCTTGCCAGTATGGGGAGTGGAAGTTTGCGGGTGTGGGGGCAAAGGAGGAGGCGGCTCCGTGCTGTGGAGAGACAGAACAAATGGATAATTAAAGACGGTTCAAAGTGCACACGGCCTTCTGTTAACTGCCACTAAGCACTGTCGCTCGCCGCCGTCTTTCCCCAGATTTAGTTAGCTGACACCCGTCCATCACTCCTGACTGGGCTAGAATGTCTGTTAGGCTTAAAAGAAGATTTAGAAAAATAAAATGGAAATGAAAAGAAAAATCTGCTAAATACAACAAACCATGCTGGATCCTCAACACTTTCCTCTGCGGTGCATCAAGAGAGCAATGACTGATACACCTAGATGGGGGGGGGGGGATTGCTCCCTCTCGAGTTACTTGGTTGTCACACTAAAACCCAAACGCTTCAACAGTTTCTACTGTAGCATCGGCATACCTGATAATCAAACTGGTTCATGGCCATGGGGGCCATGGCGTAGCTGTCGGGCTGTGCCCCATACCCATGGCTGTTCTGGGGGAAAACCCCACGGTGGGCTTCAGAGTTGAACTCCACGCTGTCCTGGCTGTTGCTGTCCTCGCTGGGGTTCACCACGTCCATGGGCCCCGAGCCCGGAGGGATCCAGGCCTGGTCGTGGGCTGGAGGAGGGGGCGGAGGCGGGGGAGGCGGAGGAGGGGGGGCCTGGCCGTGCATTCCCCATTCTGTTTAGCACGACACGATTAATAAAAGAGGAGCCAAAGCAATACAAACAGCTGTTTAAACGGCAAATATAGTTTCTTTACTTCGAAAAAGGTACGTCCACACACATGAGATCACAACTAGTGTCAGAAACGCACTAATCCTCATCAATAAGCCGCTAATGCACTGACCTTTTCCTGTACAATTTTCCTAACCAAATAATTCATTTTGTGAAACTTAAGCGGTTAGAAAAACGTACCTGGCTGCCACATTCTGCCAAAGGCCGGGTCGCCCCGCAGGGCGCCATGGTTCCCCGGTCCAACTGACTCAAGGCCCGGGATGTCCTGGCCGTTGGGCTGAACGTTGGGCTGCTCCGGCCCGGTCGACTCCTTTTGGGCGATCCACGCTTGTGCCAAGGCAGCCCAGTCCACCTGACCTGCACACAACGACGGAGAGCAGAAAACAGGTCCAGTGAAAGCCAACTGATCGTGATGAGCAGAGAAGCCCTGCAGGGGGGCACGCATTCGGTGTCACAGCGCGTGCACATCGTTCACACACCCGGATCTTGCTGGTGCTGGAAGGACTGCATCCACTGCTGCTGGCTCAGAGGCCACTGCGGCCAGGGCTGTCCTCCCTGGTCCCACATCGCTCTCCTCTGGATCGGCAACTGAAACAGCAAGGCCAGCTGGATTTAGGAGTCAAATACGCACCGCCGGCGTCTCACTTCACGCGGCGATAGTTAAATGCACTCAAACGCATCTCTGTCGCGCGGTGGCCAGACACGAGCTTTGAACGCACGCAGAGAGCTCTCGTTGCGTCCGGCTGACCGGGTTTAGCGACTTGTTAGCCGGAGACCGTTTCCTCCGCCAGTGGGGGAAACACGAGCGGCGTGTGTATGACACAACGTGCCGTGTCGTTACTGACGCATGATACTGAAACGCACTCAGGGGCCGCTGGGATCTCAAACCTCGCAAGCGGACTACGGTCGTGCAAATATGAGCTAATGAAGCTAGCCCAAGCTAATGTGAGCTAGGCTATAAATACAGCTATAAAAGATAGTTGCACCCTTTAAGTTGTCTTACCGGATGGGGGGGAAATGCACTAACATTGAAATTACATTCTGTATTGCTGGAAAAGCGTGAGAGAAACTAGTGCTATGTGCGCTGTGTTTTGAGTAACATAGTCCCCACCTTTTCCAGACGGGATCTCTCGAGCTCTGCGCGGCTGAATCAAAATGGCGGCTCGGCGGACTACCCGGAGGAAGTGTTGAGTCGAGGTGCTGCTGCTGCCTTCAGAGGCAGTCGGAACTGTTACTTATTTGCCACTTCTTTTTCTCCCGGCCCTAAATTGCCTTGTTCTTTTTAGTATGTTTTGCCCCAGAAATCCAGATATAACCCTGATAAAACGCATGATTGATTTTGACCATATTGTGGGGTGAATTACTTACGTTAAATATATTTATTTGGTTTATCTACGAGCAGCACCTGAAGGCGGCATGGGGACGCGAGACATTCAGATGCTGATGGTGGAAGATAACGAGCACAAGGATGCTGAACAATTTAGAACGTGTGTAGAAGTCACTTAAAATCTAAAGTCAAAATGCCCTTGTCTACATTATTTATATATATATATATATATATATATATATATATATATATATATTTATCTTCGCAAAATATGCAGGTCTCTAGTTACAGCAATTCAAAGTAGGTCAATGTACCACTAGCAGTTATTTGAACTTAAAATGTGTATTTTACTATTAATACAAATCTCAACAGTGTTGAACCACACTGCACAGTGCTAATCCAAAGTATTGTTATGAGTAGAAGCAATCCTGGTTATGAATATTTTGGTAATGATAACATTTAGTCAAATTGTTGTTTTACTTTAATTGTTATACTAACCCATAGCCTTAGCCTTATTCTACTAACCCATTGCATTAGCATTTCATTCCACTTTATTTTATTACTTGTGCACTGTTGTCTTGTCTGTCTACTGTCGCACACTAACCGCCAAGACAAATTCCTTGTATGTTTGACATATTTTGGCTAATAAATGTTTCCTGATTCCTGATTCCTGATTCCTGAAATTGTCATTTTGCTGTAGTTATTGAGCAGGATTTCAGCCGTAGACTTCATTAGGACACATGCACATCTGTGGACAGCTCTCAAACTGGATTATTCTTAATAATCAACAGCTGACCTTTGACTCTTGTTAACTGAAACATTTTTGTGGAGACTTTGTTGGTTTCCTCAACAAGTTCTCTCTCACACACCTGTGTACAAGTGGGCTCTGCAGATCTGCTGGCTCGTCAACTCTCATAAGGCTCATTCAGTTTCAAGTCTCCAACATGAAAATGTAATCTCTCAGGTTTTGTCGTCTAGATCGCACTGAACAAACAATTGACGATTCAGCAGAAAAAAACGCTGTCCTCCAGGGTGGAGTGCTGAAGACCAGGCTGAGCTGTTGATGGAGGAGAGCAAAAACACACACAGTGCAGCAAGTTAAGGACACAAAAGCAGACACAGTGCGCCGTTCCACATGGGACGGCAAAGGTGACGCTGCCCTCTTTAAGGTGGAGGACTTCGATGAAGCGGACGCAGGCCTCTTCTCAAGGCGAGTTCACCTTCCTGGAAAACAGTAGCTTGGAATCCACTATTCTGTGATTACGTCAAATCTGTGCGCACACCTTGTTTCAGGCGAACACCCACGTGAACGACCAACAGCAGAAGACTGCAGGAGTTTAACCAGCGGACGGGGTGGGTGCTGCACATGCCCGATAACCCCTCCGGCCGAGGACCTCCTCCTCCTCTCCACGAGGCCTCCCTCACCACTGCAGCCTGCAGAGCTTTCAGTCTCGTCACAACCTCCGTGGAGTCTGACGCGGGCGGAGGACACCGTCAGGAAACAGCCGGTGTAGCTGGATGAATCCCTCAACACCACGACGGCCAGGAGTCGTTGTTCATCACACTGCTAAACCGCTACTTCTGCAGGGAGGAGTTGCCGTGTGCTTTTCAGAGGTCATCATCAGTATCATTTTAGTGCTGTTGTAATATTTATCAACGCGAAACGATAAAACGTTTTTTACATCAGGAAAGTGTGTGTGGCATATTGTGCAAATAACATTGAACATACTGCGTCTGCTTTGTCTTAATAAAATTGCACAGAATCCACTGAAGCGATTAAAACATTTCAACAAATAACCGGGAGACCTTCAGTCAAGTTTGGACACACTTATTAAATAAGAAAATGTGTCCAAACTTTAGACTTTTACTGTAAATACAGATTTAGATATTATTATTAGTGAATGGGTTTTATTTTTCACCTCATGTTGTGCATTGCTTATATTCTATTTCATCTTCCTCTTTTATTTTTTTTAATTCCATGTATTCCTGGACACTGTCACAGGGAGACGCCCCGTCATCCTGATCCCTCATTCTCAAAGGTTAGACGCCCCCGTTGCACCGACAGAGCTTTCACTTCTTGCATTACTAGTAGTAGAACATTAAACAGGAGCGAATGCAGACTTATTATCACCATTATACAATATATCTCAGTAGAGGCCAGTATATGCTGTGCATGTGTTGACTGCATACACTCCAATGTTTACCACGGCTAAATAAAGTTACACATTGATGAGACTCCAGTAAACAGACGGTGCAGAGCTCCTCGTCACTCAGTGTCAGGACGGAGGGGGGGGGGGGGGGGTCCGCTTGCTCTGCGTCCCCCTTTTCCTTAAAAGCGAAACGTGTTCAGCACATTAGAACGGGGGTTACGTGCAGGTGGACGTTGGCGGTGCATCAACGCGGCCCGGGTGTGAAGGTGAGAGGCACCAGGACGACGGCAGCAGGATGTGACCTCCGCTGCTGGTACGTAGGCGGCCAGCAACTGCAGCATCTCAGTGTCTTACGTCGGCGCCACTCCGTGGGGGAGGGTGCTTTTCATTAAGTGAGATTAAATCACATCTAATGCTTCAGTAGCATGTCCTCCAGCCAAAGGACCCCCCCTCCTCCTGCTGCCACTTTAAAAATAGACAAACGCATTTCAGAAGAGATTTGCTGTTTTTGTTGGTGGCTGCTTGACAACCTGTTTTAATGTTCCGGCAGCACGGCTCGGATGTCACAGCGCGTGACGTGGGGGAGGGGCGGGGGAGAGTCGCGCGAGGCCGATGTTTTTGGACGTTGCCCTTTTCCCGATTCCACACCCACCTCCTCTTCACCAGCTCGCGACATGTTGGGCAGCAGCGGCCGTCAGGGCCGATCACCGCTGAAGACGGGCTCAATGTGGCACCGTGGGATCCACGGCGACGGCCCGCAGAGGGACCATCACATCCCAGTTCTCGAGATCTCGCTCCTGCTGGTGCGGCTGCAGAATAGGACAAAGATGACTCTTGTGGAATATTCAGTTCATAAGTTAAGATTTATTTCTGAAAAGGCTTGTAGTTACACTCATTCCAAATCTTTTTAGTCATTTCATAAGTCTAATTACATGATTTTCTGGAAACCAAAAATTTGTCTTGAGGAAAAAACCTGCACGCCTGAAGCACCATGGTTTTATATCGTTTCAATTATGTACAATTACATATACTATATTATTTTTTGCTCGCAGTAACTCATACTGTACATAAATATGCCACTTATCCCTCTTTGCATTGTATTCTGCATAGGTTTTTTTCTCTCACCATGCGCAGGTTCCTTAAACCCGAAGCGCTGTCCTCGTTTTAAAATACAAAACAAAAAGAAGCCTCTAGACCCTGATGCACGTGTTCAAACCGGTTCTTTGTACCAAGAAAATTGTCTAAAATATTTTCATAGCAAAAGATGGACAGCTCATTTGACAGACATTCCAAGAATACTGTAAGTAATACATTCACTTCTTTACATTAATCCATGCACATTACAGCAAAGTGTTCTTTTTTTAATTCTAGCCGGGTTTCAAAGCCGCTGAGTTAGTTTCTTTTTTAAAGATATTTTTTGCTCAACCTTATTATGAGGGATAATCGCACAGCTGAATCTTAGTTGAGTCTGTACAGTAACAATAGAGCTAATACACAATGAAGGCAAACAAGGCGCTTTGTTGGTCTGATAAACATCCGAGTGCGTTTCTTTTGTGCAACACTCGAGAACCATACTGACGACCTTCAAAGAACAACGGTTAAAGAAACGGTATGAAGGATTTGTCTGCTCTGATTTTCTTTTGCAAAACTTGTCTTTGGCAAATGTTATAAACTGATAGTCTTACATGGTTACATTCGGATGTAAAAGAAACAAAAACACTTTCAAAGGAGGCTGTACAGACATCTGTTGTACTGTTCTTTAAAAGGGTCCTATGTGTACCAATTAAAACCTGTACGGCAATATCAGTCATCATCATTAGCATACATACAAAAGGTAGGAACTGAGCCAATAACTTGCTATCTAGAAGAGAAATGTGTAGATTTTAGTAGCGTGGAGGGGGCAACCTTTGAATCTGAAATATGAGTTAAACCTGCATTCTTCCTGATGGCCACTAGGGGGCGACTCCTTTGTTTGCAAAAAGTAGTCTGATTGTATCGAAGCCTATTAGAAAATGACCCGTCCCTCACTTGACTCATTACCAGTAAACATTGTAAACATGAGTTTAATAAAATAGTCACTTCTGCTCGCTGGTCACATGGAACCAAGACGTTAATGCAAAAGCCAAGATGCTGAACTCGAGGTTTCAATCAACTATGTCCCCTCCTTAAATACACTCTGACACTGTGAAGCGGACCCTCTCTTTTAGGAGATATGGAACCCATTGTTTAATATTCCATTTCTCCCAAAAGGGCTCCATTAATCTTACACACTGCTCCTTTAATGCCTGCGGCGCTGTATTATTAGTGCTCGAGGTTCTCCTCATATTTCTTACCATTTTTCACCCGCCATTGCCAGAAACTATCGAGCACACATGTGAACAAATATGTGCCAAAGAACCAACACTGTGCAGAATGCAGTAGAGGGAAGCCAAGGGAAAATAATACCCATAGCACCTTGAATCTACGCTCCCTTGTCTCCCACTCACTCGTTCACTCAAACACGTGTGCATGCACACAGTAACACACACCTGACATCAGCTAGTCAGCGTTGAGCGCAGCTTAGCATGCAATAATTCTACTCATTTCCTGCTAGTTACCTCGAGCAATCTGATTGTGACGGAGATAGACGATGAACTTAGAACAGCTCAGGTTCACTTATGCTCTTTTCCACCACCCTCTTTTTTGTTGTTGTTGTTCAAAGGGAAGGATTTTTAAAACGGGAAACAAATCATTTGTATGCAAAACGGTCATTCCTCTCACGTAAGACAAATGGTTGTACAGTGACGTCTTTCCCTTTTTCTTTTCTTTTCCATTCCACTTACTCACAGATACAGGATGAGGAGCAATACAGGCCTGTACAAAAAGAAGAAAAAAAACAATACAAAAGAAAAAAAATACTTTTGCTAGTCACATTACAGCAGTTCCTCGTAGAAGAGCAGGTATGCCTGAGAGTTGAGTACCCGTGACTCTGGTACCGTCTGAACGGTGGTGTCACTAATGTACACCCACTGGCCCTGGAAGCTGCTCCCGGCGTCCCTCGTACCTGAAACACACACACACAGTGTGTGAGCATTATGGCGCTCGCCTGCTCATTAGAGAAATAGGCAGCTATGTTTACTCATGCTTTGGTTGCTGGCGGAATGAAATCCAGTGTGGGTAAACAATTTAGTTCAGCGTACAAAGATGTAGACAGGCTCTATTGCTCCAAGACGGCTGAGCTAAAGCAGGACTTTCCAACTAACTAGCACGGATCATTTGAAAGCTTCTCAATGTCACAACTGCCACCAAAGGATGGACTCTGCAGCGACCATTAATCAAGCTGCAAACACCGTCGCTGAGTGGTCAAGCCAGAGCAGAGCCCCCCCACTTTGGCTTTGACTGATGCCTTTTGCTGGCTAGTTACCAGTCCTACATTGGACGTTCAAGAGAAGAGCAGACAGAGAGAAAACCACGTGGATCTACAGAATGCGCATAGACCTCTTCCTCCCGTTTGTAGAGGACATAATCAAGGAAAGGCCTTTGCCGTTTTCCTGAGCAGCGAACAAACACACAGAAACAGAGTGAAGGTGAAGGGGTCTTGGCGGAGAGGAGGGAAACCCTGACCTGACAGGTTCTTCTGGAGCTGCTCCGTTTTCTTCTGGGGAGCGCGCACCTTTACATATGCAGTGTAGTGGCCCCCCCGCATCGAGCCACTGTGTTCTACAATCCCATACAGGCTGTAGAGGACACGCTCACCAGCTGCCAGGTTCTAGAGGAATTAATAAGGGAGGTTAGCAAAAAGGGGGCGAAATTAAGAAAAGAAAAGCGCATTGCTGAACTACTAGAAACAATAGTACAGTGATACTAACAAATGTGTTTGACTTTACCTTGCAGGATGCTGAGCAGAAGGGAGCGAGATCCAAGATCAGGGGAAAGTCAACGTGGCGGTTGACTTTTCGTAGGTTCATCCCTGCCTTGAGATACAAGAAGAGAAGAAGAGCGCTTAGTAAACACACACGTCGCTGTTTGTTAAACTAGAATCACCGCCTTGCTCTAAGTCGCAATTTACAGCGGCCGGTCTAAAATGTCCACTGCTCACCTGATGGAAGCGTTTCAGATGCAATGTGATGACAGGAGGCAGCGAGGAGATGAGCATTTGCTTCCGAGCACTGGTGTAAATCTTCTCCACCTTCTTGTCTACACCAACAGAACAAAACACCCACAGAATGTCAGCTTTACCGTCACAAACTTCTCAAAAACACTGGAAAAGTGTTTGTTACAGGATCCTACGATCATCTGGAGCCCTTCTGCTGTGACACGAGTGAGAATCTGCACACACTGCCACTGATGCACTCAACTGTTTTTTTGTGGCAGGAATTCTCATATAAGGAACACCGTGAGCGCAAAGTCAGGCCGCAAAGAAGTGAATTACGCCGCCCAACGGAGAGAATTGAAAAGTCTCTATGAAGGTGTTTTTTTCCATTGTTGGAATCTATTGCAACTGGATGGAACTCAAGCTGCCCACAGTCGCCCTCTTCCAAATAAGACCCAGCTAACAATCAGGACTGCAGGGGATGAGAGCGTGATGTGAATGGGTGAGTGGAGTGGAGTGTCGCTTTAATGATGTGCATGGGTACAATAACCTGCCCGTGATTAAGAATCATTTTACAATATAGTTCCACCTCATCATCTGTTAGCCGATGGCTGCTCACCCTCAAAGCTTAGTCTTTCCAGATGTTTTGTCTTACCGGCCGAGCTGCTCTTTCGCAGCTGTTTCTGCCTGCGCTCAGTGCAGCTCTCACACAGCAGCTTGTTGTTGCCCATCAGCAGCTCCACCGAGGTGAACTGGTGCAGGCAGGACTGGATGGAGCACTCCTTGGAGCTGGGTGTGTAGCTGTGGGACAGCGCCTGGAAGGCCCCCTGGTGGTGCTGATGGTGGAGGTTGTCTCGCGACTGCGTTTCTCCCGGCTCCTCCGGCGAGCGGTGCGTCAAAGGAGCGACCTCCCCAGCAGTGAACGCGATGTTGACTTTGGACACGGCGGTGACTAGCTGCTCCACGGCGCCGCCTTGTCTGGAGGCGGAGGACGACGGGGACGGGGAGGCGGCGGGGGCGGGCGTATGGGACGGGGTGGACGCGTGCCCGTGGCTGGAGGAGAAGGGGCGCGGGGCCCACTCGCTCTCCGAGGCCTCGCTGTCGGCGTCGTTGCTGCTGTCCTGAGGGGCCGAGTCCCTTTCGCTGCCGTCTGATAGGCTGCCGGCGGCGGCCATCTTGCAGACGGAGACGCCGCAAGCCGATCCGGCGGCGACCCCGTCCTCCTCTTGCCGCTCCGCGCTGCAGCCTGCTACCTTCTCTTCCACAGAGCTCAGGGACCTCCTGCTCTGCTGCTTCTTGGGGGGAGAACACCAGATATGTCAGCCCCCCTTTTTAGAGATGCAGACACAAAAGATACAACAAGACATCTCGAGGACAACGACTGTCGCCCGTGTGAATCATTTTAAATATTTAATGTGCTGCTTGGGCTGGTGTGCCAAAAGCCAGATATTGTGGAAGCTTTGTGGCTCCATCTCTATGGGTACACACTCTATCAAGAAACATTTAAGTATGGTGTTGTTGTACGTGGATGTGAAATACCTTATTTACTTAGCGTATTTATTAAATTAGCTAAATATTGCAGTGATAATTTGACAAAACATGACTTTAAAACATCAGCTATTAGCTTATTCACCTTTACACCACTTATTTTAAAGTCACACACAGGAGGAGAACCAATAGCATCCCAACATGAAACAAATAGCATGTGGGTTTGCACGTTGCAACAATATGTGCATTCAAAGTCAGTTGGCAGACAATGGAGAAAAAAACAACTCTGACTAAGTTTTTCATTTTTACATTTGATGCTTGTGAGGGTCTCGAACAAAGCTTTAAATATCTATTCTCATATTCTGTGATTACCTGTAAAAAAACACGTAACGTATCTTCTTTTAATATTAAATAATCTTTGTCCTTTTTCAACTCATTTAGATATTTGAACTCTGGAGTCATTGAAAAAGTTCACAACAATCAGGAATAATCGTACGCTGTCACCACTCGAACCTAATCCTCAAAAAGTAGAATACTGGTCACGACTGAGCCTGTTTGTAACCTCAACTGCAGAATCGATATAGAGCAAACACTGATACGGTTGTCCTAACATTTCTGTGTAGAAATACCACATTCACAAAGACAATACATTGCACAGCATTCTGTTGTTCATAAATAAACTGAATGTGGAACTACTACATCGCATACGGGTCCCTACCTGTCCACTCAGCTTCCTGGTGTTTCTGTTGGCGGCGTGTGCCGCTGAATGAAGCGGCTCGCTGTGAGCCACGTGGGGGTCCTGCTCCCTGCCGGCCTTCCCCAGCCGCCCAGGGTTGCAGGGTTTTGAGATCTGAGTACGACATATAGAGAATCTTCAGTTCCCGGGGACCGTTTACAACACTAAGACCCGCAAAGTGCAAAAACAACCTTGTCTCTAAAATAACAACAGCAGTGTTTCTCCTTTAGAAGGGGGGGGCAAGCATCAAGCTTTTATAATACTTGCACAGATTTTGCGATGAATAGTTGTGGCAGCTCACCCTCTCCTCTATGATGGGTAAAGAGATGTCTATGAAAGCCTCTTTTACCGTGGATATCTGAAAGACAATTTCAGTCAGTGTCATATATATTTATTCATATATAAATATATACATGCCCTGTATACAAAGTGATATATATATATATATATTTATAAACGTTCGGAATAGTCAAAATCATAGGCAGTTAACATTCAACCTTTGCTGCAGGATCCTTGGGAAATGTGTCTATTTCTTTGCGTATTCTTCTCCAGCTTCACACCTGGTGCTTTCTACCTTCAAGGATGTTCATGAATTGTCATAGTGGCATTTGCTTTGTAAACATCTCTGAGCTCCATCGTGTTATTGTAAACTCTGCCGCTAACAATCAGCGTGTCGGTTTTGCCTGCCGACTTTTAAGCACATCCTGCGGTTGAAGGTTATTCATGGTCAAAATTGGATGCAATAGAAAATGGAAAGTAATGCTGGTCAACTACACTTTGTGTCAGTCACAAAATATCCCTCATGATTAATAGAGAACGAAAGTGTTGTTGGAAATGTAATGGTAATCCATCGTTTCCACTTTCCGCAGCAAAATAAAATAAAGAGTAAGAAACGTTGGCGAGGTTATAGTTTCTAAATCAGAAAGCAATTAGTGTCTAAAGCAGAAGAAAGTGAGCTTTTGTCGACCCTGTGCGTCTCGGTGTTCCAATGAGGTCATCACACTGAGCCGTGCCTCCTCACTCACGTGCACACTTACATGCTCGCACTCTTCACACATAATTGTGTTGGTCAGCTCGCCCACAAAAATGCGGTCAACAAAGTTCATCTTCACACCTTCCTTTCCGTATGCTGGGAAAGAGAGAAATGTGTTTCAATCAAATAATGCAATGACCAGTCTGTAAATTCACTCCCCTTAACCATTGTGGTCACTCCTCGCTAACACACTAATGGTTTTATACAGAAATGTCTAAGTAGCGGTGAGGCTTTAAGCTCTCTCCTCCATCAGACCCCCTTTGCCTGATAACTAACGATGCTGTAGTTCCTTCAGCTGCCACTAGATGGGACTATTGATCTGAGCCATCGACCCTCGACAGCAACACCAACCTTTGACTTGGCGTTTGGTCTCCTCGTCCGCCGTCTTCTCTGTGGGATTATTGAAAGCCTTCAGAATTCCCGCTTTCACTCTCTAGACAAAACAAAAACACAACAAAAAGTGACAATGCGCGCTGAAAATGAGGCTCAATTAAGATACACATTCACACAGCATGTTTTTTTTCCACAGGGAAACGTCATGATCCAGCCCACAGCTCAGTTTGGCAGGTTTACCTCTTATAAGCGTCATTAGTGTAAAATAATTATTAAGCTTGTCGAAAAAGGTTACCTTGATAATCTCTTAATTATCGGTGCTTGTTTGTGTGTGTCTGTGGGATCTCATTGGAGATGACATGGTCAGTGAGTGTGTCTGTGACAGAGCTGTGAAGAGGCGCAGCCACAGTAAAGCACCAATCAATAGATAATTGGTCGCGGTCTATGTCTGCGCTGGAGACCAGTCAGAGACCCCCCCCATTGTCCCGGGACCCACGCACCGGACTGGCTATTTAGGTCAAAAAAAGTCCTGTTAATCCCACCCTGGCCAGCGTGCACCCCACTCTGTCAGCAGTCAAACTGGGCTGAGCCTCTCCTACTAATTAATTACCAGTAACCCCATACACTCCCTCCCCCCTTCCCCAAAGTAACAGCGTGCACTGTCCCACACTGGATGGGAGGGGTGCAGGAAGAGGGGGGTCGGAGAGGGTTGCTGGTGCAAGGGTACAGGGGTGGAAACTAAAAGGAAGACGGGGCGAAGAAGGACAGTCCATGCCCTCAGAGAGTAGGACCGACCATCTCAGCTAATTGGTGATAATTGACTGGGGCAAATTAGCATATTTAGATCTTTGATACTAATGGCCAATCAACACAAACACTTAGGGGCTCTGAAAGGTCACTGACACTCTAAAAATACCAGTGTTCCTCTGTGACGCTCATACAGGACGGTGTGTGTGTGTCGTTTGAACAAAACTTGGGTGTTACTCAAACAGGCCTTTTCACAATAGGTTTATTCAGGTTACCTTGGAACAGGTACATCACAGTCAGCTTAGAAAACAATGTTGGTCCAGGGTTTGAAGAAGCTATATTTACGGCCACACTATAACTACTAACCATTTATATTTATTAGAAAGGTCGGTGCCTAGTTTAATTTTTGCATTCATTTAAAAAAATCAGTCACACAGTGTAAAAATGCCACTGTATCTCTCAATGTGCTCGGCTGTATAAATTACTTTTTGAGTCAATGAATCGCAGAGTCTGTGGCCCCCTCCCTCTTTACCTCCTTGATTGGATTGGGAGATGGGCTGATGAGGGGGGCTGTGGGTGACCCTACAGCACAATGGGACCGCCCCGGGCCTCATTCAGCAGCTGTGGGTTTCCCAAGATCACACAATGATGCCGGTCGTGCCACTTGCAAGTCCCTAAGTGGCACAACTGTCAGCGTTCACAAGTTTGAATGTGAGCAGGGGGGGGGGGGGGGGGGGGGGCGGCCCGCGGCCCCTCTTGGGTCTGCGGCTGACCACTAAACACACCCGTTAACTTCTCCTCCTCGGTTCACACAGCCACTGGTGGGGCCATAGGGGCTCGCTCAGCCCTGAATAGGGCTGCTGGGGGGCCTCCTAATTGCCCCGTGAAGGGAGTTTTGTACTTGCCAAAAAGCCATAAGGTTAAAACAAAAAAAACACGTGAGAGCAACACCGCCACCCACAAACGCTTTGCTGGTCGTCTTATATTTTGACTGCACAAGTCTAGGACGGCTTTTTAAAAAGAAAAACACTCCAGAGGTCAATTTCAGCAGGTGCAACGTTTCCACGCTCGCCTTCTTAGTTTTGAGTGTTAGCGGCATGCTAAGATTAAACAAACTAAGGAATGATGGATTTGTAAACTACAGCGTGGCTTAAAATAATCCGACAGAGCATTTCCACGCAGCGTCGGCCCTCACCAGCACGACGGCACATTTTATACTACCAAATGTTCAAAATGGATTCCTCAGAAACACCTCAAGCACCAGAAATGCTCTGTTCTCTGCCCACATTTGAAGGACACTTGTGTAACAAAGAGCACAATTTAAGCAAACCTTGAACAAAGATTAACAGCAATTACATTCTGGACTCGGTCGTTACAGGAGTGTGTGTGTGTGTGTGTGTGTGTGTGTGCATCTGCTCACCTTAGTTTCTTCTACTCGAATGGAGTCCAGTAAGTAGTGCAGAAGCTCCTGGCTGTCTTGTTGTTGGTAGCCCTTGAAGCGCGGAGCTCTGGGGAAAGACACAGACGAAAGTGAAATTTATTGACAGTATTCAAAGCAACTATTTTATTGACTTTCAATCACATCGTATGCAGGTAGGGAGTCTTAAAAGGAAGACACTTTACGAAAAGGAATGGACTGATAGACAAATCTTTGTTCCAGTGGGTTGAATACAGAGGTCCATCGTGAGTCAAGATGATAATAGAAACCGGTAGTCGAAGCCCAGCTCCACCATGTCGACTCATGGCCTGGACCTTGTGCTGTGCACTCGCTTGGTGGCTGGACATTCATGCCTGAGCAGTTCGCGGGGAGGCTCTCCTTGGGTCCGTCCCCCGGCCTTCCGCATTGAAACAGATGTGAGGGCAGATGCCAGGGGCAGATGGGCAGCGAGGGCCAGAGCCAATGCAACCTGTTGGGCCGAGCCAGCCACACATCCACAGGACAGGTTGGTCGGAGAGGCTCAGCGGCCGCTGCACTGGTTTGAGAAACCATCAGTCAGATCCGTTATGATTATTATTAATGGATGCTGCTATCGAACTGATCTTTTGTGTATTGCGCTTTGTACCATTGTAAATTAAACAAAACCCGTTGTTTTATTAATGCCCTTCATAATGCTCCGTTCATGGAATAATCCGATGAAAATGAGTCATCCCTCAGAGTCACGCTGACATGTGACCGAGGACGGGATGTCCGTGGTCGGGGTAGAGATGGCCAACCACCCGCCCTTGACACAGGTCATAACCAGGAGGTCTGGAGGAGCCCAGAGTCCCCCCCACCCCTCCCCCCACCCACCCCTCCAAGCCCTCACAAAGACACGCCATCCGCCTCGTATGGCCTTTCTGCGTGCAGACACATGGGAAGGGGTGGCTGGAGGGGTGAGGAGGGTACAAAGCACATATGTCACTCATGCACCATCCCTCAAAGTGAGCGGCATGTGAAGGAATGCTTCCCTCTTGTTCTGCCAACTGATCTCCCGGGAGAGAGTCACACAAGAGAGGAATACTGAGCAAAGCAGGGAAGGAAAGGAGTGAGACGGAAAGGCGAGCGAGAGACAGAGCGGCGCGGAGGAGCAGAGAGAAAGGGCTTGGTAGGGATCAGTGGGAGTGAGGAGGTCTGAAAGCTCATCCCAGTGGAGGGAAGCAGAAGGGCCCTTTAGCGCTGCTCTCAATCTGGCCAACGCAAACAGCTGCGGCGCTAACACAATTAATAGCCGGATGAGTTAGTACCAGACACAAGGCCACACAAGCTCCCCCCCCCCCGAACACACACACACGCGTACTGTACGAGCGCCACGACACACCCGCACACAGATCGCACAGTACAATCATCCGGCATAAACACAAAATCTAACTATGACTCAATGGATTTCAATATGTTTATTAAAAATATAGCCCAAAACAAAGGCTTGGTTCCTTCCATTGATTTGACTGTGTATCTGTTGTATCCTTAATAGAACTCCTTCCTCTCAGAGTGGTCAATTAAGTGGTCAATGAAGCTTCGGTTATCTTTTGAAATACCGGCCCCGGATTGTTGAATTAGAATCCCTGGACTGTGGTTTCTCGGCTCATGCGCCCACACTAATATTTGTATTACTTTTATCAATATCTGCCTCTTTTCATCAACCTGAAAGAGTTCTTCCTCCGGAGCGGACCTGCATGCCGGCCCTGCCTCTTCCCTGTGGATGTGTGTGTACCCTGCGTGCCACGGCACTAGATGGAATCCATTGTTGTCCTCTGCTATTTCTATCAGGGATGTGAGGCTTCTCATGAAGTCTCATCATGGAGCAGAGGGCCAGTATATTTTCCTGCAATAGAAGGAAGTGTTCAGTGGCCGTGGTGAAAATTGAATCAGCCGTGGATACAAGCAGGTGTAGATGAATGCCTCCGCGTGGCCTTTTTCATTCATCTCCTGCATTCGACATGCACAGAGGGGGCATGCCTTTCTTAGAAAACAGCAGCAGGAGACGGGCACGTATGCCTGACCTCACACCCAAGGAGTCCAGGAGGAAGTAGATAAATATTTGAGAATTGAATCAAAAGTTATCTACCCCGAGTTCTGTGGTAAAATAAGGCCCGGGTACAAACTGGGACCCTCTCTGGCACCAGATAGCGTGCGAGGTGCTGACCATCCAACCAACGTAGCTGGGCACTGGTCCCAGCACAGACCAGACCCCCAGTGCTGGCAGGGGGAATGGGCAGGCTGTGGGGTACTCAGCTGGTTGAGGTCAAATGCATGCGCACACACACACACACACACACACACGGCCAGAAACACACAGACACTGCAGAGCTGCCCTCAGAAAGACAAAGGGTCAAACCGCTTGGACCCTTTCTAAGAGGATAGAGAGAAGAAGAATTTCTATCTAATTTAACCATGAACACGTTGATGGGGAAGAGAAACTGTACACTTTTGACAACGCACAAGCAAGCAAGATGTTTATAAAAAATAGGCACAAATCCTTCTGGTAAACAGTTAAATCTGGTTGAAATAAAAAACAGGTATGGCTAATTGAGTAACAGATTAACACTCCAACTTTCGGACGCCATTGGCGCCAGACACCCTTATGAACTTTCTAATTAATAGCAACATACTGGGAATGATGGTGATAGAGAAATGGAAAAGCGCTCACACGCCGAGGCCATTTCCAAACCACTCGGAATAACCAGAGAGGATGATGTATTCACAGAGTGCGGCGAGCACAGCGGTCACTAGAATAGAAGGACGTCTCTGTAAACAGGAGCGGTCCTTGAACCCGTCCTTTCACCACAAAGCCTCAGACCTGACAGACTTCAGATGACATGCTGTGTGAAAGAGTTTTATACCAGAAGCACACCAGTGTTAGGCTTTGAAAGTTAAGTAAATCTTCAGTTATTCCGTAGAATCAGAATAAGCAGCTGAAATCATGATGAGCACTGATGAATCAAAACCTCCTTAAGATTCAAAGATTCAAAGATTTTTATTGTCATTTACACACGCCCCATAATAAAGTTGTTTAACAGGATTGTTCGTCAAACAAATAATTGACTCAGCTATATAACTATAATTAGAAATAGGAAATACACTGGGCTTGTGATGCCCCACACGTAAGAGTAGGGTCTACCTAACTGTCGCCCTATAGGTGAGCCTGGGTGGGGCCTCGTCTTGATGGCTAATGGAGAGCACCTGGGCCCGGTGTCTCCTAAGCTATATATGCCATGGCCCTGCCAGTTGAAGGGAGCCAGAGAGAACCAGAGAAAAGATCCAGAGGAGATCCAGAGGAGATCCAGAGGAGGCTGACCTGGCCGTCGCTCCCTGCTGCAGTCTCCATACATTTCTGTTCTGTTTGAGTTACTCTTTTCATTCACACACGTACCACACCATGTTTCACACATCCACACTTGCACCACTGAATTACTGACTTCCCACCTCATAGGATCGTTATGGTTTGTGGATATGGGTTATCATTTAAGTTCTCCCTGTTAGGGTTATACTTTAATAAACATATTCTTTACTCTCGTACGCCGTCTCCTGCTCCTGATGTTTGTCATAGCTTGAGCCAGCTATGTACCATTGATTTTGTTTTGAGATCTACAACTTCCCAATATTTGTTGTTGTTTGCTTCACTTTTGTTATTAAGAAATGATGCGAGTACTGGCGCTTGCATTCACTTCAGCTTATAGCACCGGTCCGTTTTGGAAGTGCCGCTCGAAAATAATTGTCCGCTGCAGACGGCATGCTGGACTCTGTAGAAGCCCGATCGGCTGCAAAGTGCTCCCTTGCTTTTTCAAAGCGTATTAAGAACGAACAAATTGCAGCATAGTCAACATATACTGGGACTCGTCAAGTAGAATGGTTGAGTTCTCAACATGTGGGAGAGGACATACGCCAATACTGACACAGTAGAAAACATAACTGTTTTATGGAGTTAGATGGATGTTAAAGGCATTTACATACCGCCCTCAATAACAGTTATCGTGTGGTATTAGTGTATCATATGAGAACAGAGGAGCGCTTATTAAATCTCTGTTCAAATGCGTGGCAGTGGAATAGATTAGCTCTAGTTGAAATTAGATGCGTACGAGTGCATAAAAGGTGTGCGCAGCGCTTGCTGTCTGAACGCACAATTGCCTGCGTGTGTATTGCTGGCTGAGGTGGTACCAGGTGAGGTGTCGCCCGCCCCCACACACACACACCTCACTGATGAAAGCTAGGTACCAGAATAACTGTCAAACCGCATCAGAGACTCACCCAGTCATCCAATGTCAAATGCTCTGGTCACCCACCTGCACTACTACACACACACACACACACACACACACACACACACACACACACACACACACACACGCACGCAGGGTGGATCCAACCAGCAGTGTACCATGCTCAAACAAGAACCCAGCCAACCACACACACACACTGCTCATAAAAGAGCTGTTCATTCACAAATGTCAGGCTGTTTCTTTGGACCTTGCTGTGGATCAAACAGGACACAGGTGGCAAAGCAGTGTGGCAAGTAGCAGCGAGAGCTACAAATAGGTAGCTGCTGCAACACATTTAACAGGGTGCAGTGCCCGTAGTGTGTGCGCGCATTGAACTCAGATTGCCAAAAGGGCATCCAGCTGGGACCAGGTGCTACCCGGGTCTGGCTGGTAAAAGTGGTGAATGTGCTGCATTGAGGGAACGGGAGCAGGTAAAAGCTGTGGCTCCTGTTGTTAACCGCTGCCGTGCTGACAGAGAGAAATACTACGGGCAACTACGAGTGTGAAACTGTGATGTGTGTCATCGCGGGTGATGTTATGAAGAGCACAGCCTTACTTCTGGCAGAGCTGGTTGAAGAGGATCTTGGGATTGATCGGGCCTTTCCCCGGTTCCTTCATGTTGTGAAGGAAGAGAAACATGGCCGCAGTCAGCGGCTCCGGACTGGACAGCGTTACCGTCAACGGACTCTGCGATACCAAGAGACAGAATACGAGCCCTTATTGGAAAAATTATATATTTATTGTTTTTCTGTAGTTTTGTTTTCTTTGATTCGATTCACTGTTTTTCAATTCATCGAGAATATCATTTAGCGGGGAAAAGACTGCGGTGTTTGCAAAGTAGAAGAGATGGAGGTCAAACGGTACCACGGTGGCGTCCACAGTGGGGCTGATCCTCAGTTTGTAGCCTTTGTCCTTCACTTCCTGGATGAGGTCGATGAGCATGTGCGTTTGAGACAGGTTCTGTGGAGAGAACAGGACTATTTGGAGAGCTCTTTGCAAACATTTCATTAACACTTCATGCTTGATCAACACTGAGCACCAGAGTCCAATTAATAAAATCACTGCCTCAACATGGGCAGAATTTACTATTCATCCAATGAAAAGACCCAACAACAGGTTTGTGGAGGGGAAAAGAAGTTACAACTGTATTCAAACTTTGCTTGTGGCAATTGAATGTGGTCAATTAAAATACCCCCGAGAAATGTATTTCCACTGTAGTGGGATTTAGAAAACTTGTGGCGGGTTCATTATTCTGAAAGAGGTTTTCTGGGAGTTTGCAATGTGGACAAGATCCTTGGTGAGGTGCCTGAAGCCATCAATGTCCCTTCTTGTTAGAAACACATCCCTTTCTTCCCTTTCAAGAGATATTTGTTTTGTCACATCCTGGCAAGGAAGACAGTTGCTATGGAAAAACGCACAATGGAGCCGGCATTGTGGACGCACACACAGCTCGTCGCCTGACAATTATGTGTTTTCACCAAAAAGATTGCAATTTTCAAGGAGACAACATAAACAGACAGGCAAGGGGGAGGGAACGCCGTGTAAAAGCGTGCTCACTCAAATTTCAATCAACGAGGAAGGCCCTGAGGGTGATTAACAAAATGGCGGAAAAAAAACAGCTTCATTGTTGAGGAGGCGCGCTGGTTTGCAGTCGCCGTGACATGACCAGAGGAAGAGTGCGGAGCCTCTGTGGCCGTGTTGTATGGTGAACATGCTCTGCACCAACTGAGTACCACTCACGCGCGGTGAGGTGACCGGCTCCGAGTCGACGGTGCGCGTTGAAATGACCCTTTCGGGCCGAGCCGGTTTACAGCCTTACAGACCAGGCTGCGGAGAAGCAGCACTCAGGGATTGTGGCGGCCAGCCAAACTTTATTTTGTTCCATCACAGTTTGATAATCAACCGAAATGATGCGTAGGTGTCGGCAACCCACCCGACCTCCTCTTGAAACATGCACTCTGTCTCATTTTGTGCGACTTTGCGTGATGTCATCACCATTAAACCAATGCATTTACACAGCAGTAAAAGGTCTGTATTCAAAATATGCATGAATATACATTTCTATGAAATGGAATGTACTGTGTCACATTCCACTAATGCCAGAAGCAGAGCGGCGTAATATAGCTGCTCCACATTTCATATAAGTTTCTTCCCGACAGAAATACCTGGTAAATAGATGTGAACCAATATATCATCACACCAACCTGCATGACGGCGTTGAAGAAGCAGGTGTTACCGAGGTTGTTTATGCCTTTGACAGGGACCAACGTGCTGTTAGCTGCTGGACTCTTGCCTTTAGGCGAGTCGCCATATTCGGATGGTTCCTCTTGCAACTTGATGGTCTTGGGTGATGCTCCTGGAACACAACAACAATGACAATAAAAACCTCTCCATCGCTTTATCTTATCTTGATGCTCGGTAGCAGAAACTGAAGCATCGTCCGTTGGTGAAATTACCCGAGAGACACATAATCCTGGAAATGACCCCAACAGACCCTGATGGGCCTACGATGTGTCGGCTGTCTTTGAAATACACAGAAAATGATATTTCTAAACCCCGATTTGGCTTTTATTTTGAGATTATAACTTGGGAGTATGAAACCTAGCAGCCTAGCTTAAAGACAAAGCAGAGGTGGTGGGAAGGCGATGCTTTGTTTGCGATTGAGGTGAGAATGAGGCCTCTCTTCAACGCGACTGGGACGGGATACAGAAAGAATTGGCCTTAGCCTGGAAGCGAGACTATGGCTGGGAGCAGGCTGCTGGGACGGCAGCTGGAAGGAGCGCTGGGTCATTTGGGAAAGCAGATGACAGCTGTAGAAGTTTCCGCTGGTTAGTGAGGAAGGGGTGGGGGTTGTAGAGAGAGCGAGACAGCTGTTACTGCTGATCACCAACGTAAACTAACCTGAAACAGAAACTCTGACACAGATGGTAGAATCTGACACACAGACTGGAATAGGTCTTGTAGCTTTGCCAGCAGCTGACAAAACAACACCGCGATGACTCAATATCACGGACTGCTACTGACGCGTGCTAGCAGTCATAGATTTGATGAGCTCAAGGGAAAGGCGTGAAACAGGCTCAAAGCACGGTCTCTCAGGCGGATGAAGCCACAGCTTTGGGTTAAACTGAAGCCCCCTGTCTACTCAACACATAATGGTTTTCCCACATTTTCTAAACTTTGCCTTGTTACACAAATGTTGTGATGGTCAGTGGAGCCAAGAGTGAAATAAGCTCTGAGCGTGTGCAATAAGTTCCATTATCTTGTATTTTCACAGGTCGAAGCCTCTACTGATGGAGAGCCTTGTTCAACCTACACAATCACACACTTACAGTCAAATTAAGCTGTAAAAAAGAACCACCCGTACAACCAACAAACACTTGAATCTGCTAAAACAGTATTACAAACTTCGGCTGAAAAAGGCCTCACATGCAGGTTTGAAGATAAGGGTCATTTAAAGGGTGCACAAATGTAACATTCATTTACAGACTATTGCGCTTTTAATAATTACGAGACTTCTCACCGCTTCCCCTGTAGAATTGGTAGCTGCAGCTGGGAGAAACCCTTGGTGTGTGAAGAACACGCTATAACACTATGACACTTTGTTCAGAGAGAATGAAGAGCGGAGGTGGTGCTGATGGAGTTAGAGTTAGGGGAGGGAGACGAGCGAAGCGATGAATGGGAGATAAGTCAGGAGGTGCTAATCGAGGCAGAGAGGTGTTCGCTCAATGTGATGTTGGAGAAGTTTGACGGATTGAGAAAATCTCCAGGCATTTAGCCTCCTGCAGGATATCATGGGCTTCAAGATGGATGACACATCCGCAGAGTACTACAGGGCCCCCGTGATCTCTACGGCACCGCATACAGAAACTCACTGGTATCTACAGGGACGTATACCGCTTTATTGCTATTTCAATGACTTTACTGGACAGGTAAGTATTCGTATGATTATTTTAGTGATCGCAGTAAAGGGGCTTCTTTTCAGATGTGAGGGTTACGGTAAATGTTAATGTTTTAGTGTCTTCCGTTATCGTGTAAGTGGCACAGGCAGCTGGCTCAGGGCATTTTACAGAACAGGGTAAAACAAAGCCATATGGTCATATCACCAGGGCATGACTCAACAATATTTGAACTGGTTCTTTAATATTTTTGTGTTTTAATTAGCAAAAGATTGTGGTTGAATTACAATGACTGAATAAAGTGCAATAATTTTCATGAAGAATTTAACGGTTCAAAAGTTCCTTTTGTAGGAAGCGGATACTAAGACACGTCGGTGCAAAATGGCAGGTTTTGGCAGGGAGGGGCGGCGGCGCCTCGGGGTCCGCAGGCTTTAGAGGAAGCGACTGAACGCAGGTGAACACAAAAAGAGTTTGGTCCACAAGCACTTCACCCACACGAGCGAGTCAAGAGAGCAGGCCGGCAGCGAGGTCGCTGGCCCCGACCTCGCTGACGTCTAAACTCAGGGAGTTCAACTCAACGGTGCACCATCACACTCATCCCAGTAACCTGCAAACCCCACCCGCCTCCTGCCCCCGCGCTTTTTTTCTCAACACACAATTGCCTTGCCCTTGAACATATTCAATTCATAGAGCCTTGGGAAACACATTTATTGAAAAAGCTATTCAACCTGCAGCGGCGGCAACGCCACCGCCGGCCGCGAGCTCCTCCTCTCCAAGGCCAGCCACGTCACCGGAACGTGAACTGTGGGCTTTTCACTCGGGGTCTGCCAATTTGCATTTTATACGCACTCAAATCCCACAAAAAAAAAAGGAAACGGGGGTACGAGGACAACTTTGCCAATGGAAGAGATTTGAGAGGAAGACGGGCGGTTACTTGAACACGCATAAAAAACGGTCTCTTTCAGGACTGCGACTTTATTGTACTTTTCTTCATTGTCACTGCATTGACTGCGGCGCTTGATATTCCCATCGCTTTGTCTGACAAACGTTCAACACTGATAAGGAGGGAGAAGTGGGGGGGTTTCGAAGAAGGGGGTGAGGTTCAGCTTTGCGGCGCTCCACCCAGTGGTGCTGAAAGCATCTGGCCCTCCGTGCTGGCAACATCTGGAGGCCTATTTCCATCGTCAATAGGCTGCCATAAGGGAGCTCCCATATGTCGGCACACACAACGCATGGAAAACAAGCGCTGATCAGGGGAAATAAACCGTGCATCTCTGTACGTGTTGCGAGCCTGAGAAGGTGCAAAGAGATGTGGTCACGCAACAGCGAACGCCAAGGCAAAAGACAAAGTAATTGAGGGCGGGACAGAGTTGAAATGGGCGCGTCTACATGTGGTGTTTTTGAGATGATCGGCGAAAGAAAAATTCAAGTAAGGACATGAACAGACTTAATGCGAGTGGAGTGTGAGGGGCCTCGACCGGAGCAGAGGAATGAGGAAGCTAACTGGGCGGAATGGGGATGCCGATGGACACACTCTGCATCTGGGACCGCCACCCAAGGTAAACAATGTTCAGGGAGCCATCTGTTTGAGACTGGGGAGATGGGGGGCAAGGGAGGGTGTGGGTGGGTGGGGGGGGGGAAGGTTTGCAGCGAAGCACAAGCATATGGAAAAGCAGATTTTTCCTCTCCCCGCAGCAGTCGGCGAGGGCGAATGTCACAGCGTGCGATGCGCCCACGCTTGACTGTGCCGCACTCGGCAGCACCACCTGGCCCTCCTTGCTCAGCCACCGAGTGCGTGGGCAGCAGCGCCGCACCGGAGCCTTTCCCCGGGGTCGAGGCGAGCGTCCCGGTGCTCCGGATTGTCCACATGCACGCACGTACACCAACACCTCCTGCACGGCCTGCTCTTTTTCACACAAGGGACCGACAGAGGCTTAGTTTACTTAGGGAACTGCACCTTGCAACAAAACAAAAAGAAAGAAAAAAAGAAAAGACACAAAACTGAAACATGTGTGTTTTGCCACGCATTGTTTTGACATTTTGTTTAGCTGTAAGACAACAAGGCACGCTGAATAAACGATGCCAGAAACTAAGCGTATTCTTTTCAAGTTTGTTTTACAACAATATTTGCTTCTCTCCGTTACAATTTAAATGTGCACAGGACGTCAATGTCCTTCAACAAAAGCCTTCAGTATAAAAAAAGATCAAAACAAACAAGTATTTTCGAGCTTGAGTGTGTTCTTTTTTCATCGTCTTACGGATGTGATTCACTTTTTGGCTTAGAGACCGTTCAATCCCACGGCCAGTGGGCTTCATGCCTCCTCCATGTTCGCGCGCACACACACACACACACACACACACACACACACACACACACACACACACACACACACACACACACACAGTGCAGCAGTGTGGAGGTTGGAGGCCAGCTCCCTTCATGCAGAGCAGGCAGTCAGGAGGAAGGCCAGGAAACACCAAATGTCTTATTAATTCACTAATTTGTTATGACTGCAGGGCACAAAAAGCCTGTTTCATTGCCATCTGAGGCCAAAAGAGCCCAGTGCCACGTTACTTACAGACACACAAACACGCACACACACACACACACACATACACAGCTTTTGCTACCCACTATCTGGCCTACTTTCATGTGCGGTGGTGGGAATAAAGACAAGATCACCCTTGATTACCTCCATGAAAGCACCACCAGGGGACAAGCATCTTGCTGGCTACTGACTCGGATGAGCTCAACTGAGGCAAGAAAACCAGGTGAATGAAGGTGCAGTGATCCCCGCTAGATCATCGACTTCAACTCGGAGGAGGACGAGTCAAGAGAGGTATCCGTCTCGGGGAAGCGAGCCCTGGGGTAATCTGAACACATAACGGTTTCTTAAATGACTTGATGTTAGAAGAAACTTCCAGCATTTAGAGACCCTCATCAGTCAAACCGTGAGCAGATGATGAACTTCCCCCCATGACAGCGCTTCATACCACGGTGGAAATGCATTTAGATGCTGAAGTAAATACATTGAAATCTCTTGTAAACTCACCGAGTTGATGCCGTGCAGAACCTGCTTTCAAACAATTCTGCCTCTGTGGAGCATGCAATTGATGTGTGTGTGTGTGTGTAAAACAAGAGGGTTCAACTAATTATATACTACTTTATATATTATTTTTGTCATTTTTTAACTTAATGTACTCAATTTAAGTCCATGTTTGAACAAGATAATCTCAGTCTTAAAAAAAACGAAGAAAAAAAACACAATTTCAGTGACGCAGGTAAATTTTCTTTGTCGAACCGGGAATCTGGAGGAGATTTTAAACCCGCCCCAAATGCTCTCATTGGTTATGTGCCCGTCCTGAGCCAATGCTGATCCCCGCCCCATCCTGTGAGCCACGGTTTGTCTGTATGTGTAAGTGAGCAACGGAATTTCAATATAATATTTTTTTTAAAGCCGCGTTAACACCAGATAAAGTAAATGTCAGCGTTAATTAATGAATGAATACATTAACAGGATAATAACGTGTTAACTTGCCCGGCCCAATTAAATATCTATGTCGCACAAATTTGTGTGAAAGATGGACTAGGCCCTTTGTTAGATATAGATTTATACAGATTTAACCTTTGCACCGAATATATTTTGCCCAAATATCTCAGGAGTCCATCAAATGAAAGTTTCTATTAACCATGTCGATATGATGAAATAAAATACTCAATTTAGCATCAAGCTAAATCCTTTTATAAGAGATTCTTTGAGTTGAGAATGTGCCATAAGAAATATAAATACAGTGTGGTAACACAACGACACAGTGACTGATAACAACTGCTACCATAAAACAAGACGGATTTGACCAATTCCAATGAGAGACGAGCTCTGGTGCCTATTCAGAGCCAACATTGTAATCTGCTCCACAAAGACCCCCCAGCTGTGTTACAAGCCGGAGTCTGGCTCCCTGAGGTCAATTCGCTTTTTACTGGGACTCTGGTACTTGAGTTGAAAGCCTTCATGGTGAGAGAGCACATTTAATCGACTTTTTTCCCCACAACTGAGCTGTTGTTGCACAAAATTATTATAGATTCTGAAAGAAAAAAAAAAGAAAAAACCTTGCTGGGGTTCTTTTGTGCTTTGGGTCTCTGGCAAAAACGGTACAACAGCAGCTTCCTCTGAAAACATGGCCTTCATCCTGAAATGCAATTTCACAAGCTCCTCAACACACAACAACCGCCTATTTTGCCGCAACAATGGCCGCCTGCTTCTACATCGCTACGGCCAACCGGTGTGGAACAATTGGGTGGCAGGACAAGTGACAGGTAATTTAAAGAAGCAGAAGGGGAAAGTTGTGGGCAGCAACTGTCCAGCCGGGCAGAGCCTTTCCCGCCGAGCCCCGGTTTGCAACGTGTCCGTAACATGGCGGCTCCGCGGACAAAGGGACAATGTAAAAACACACACAAATTGCTCATCCCGTCTTTTCTGTTCATCTGGTCCAAAGCGCCGGCGCGCTATGCGGGGGTTTGTTTGAAAACTGGAAGAGCAGCACGCAAGCTAAATGAAGAGTGATGGGGAATTCAAACTTGAAACAATAGGTTTGTAAAGAGCAGCAGGAAGGAGAAGCTGGAAATGTGTGCATTTGACGACAAACTGTACACTGTATCTGATGTGTTAATACTTCTGTTCATTCCTTGTACTCTCGGAGGTCCTGTCTGTCCCCAAAACTCTGTGTGCCCGGGTGGAGCCTAGAAAGACAAACTATACAGGCCCTCTGAAAACAGGTTTTACTCCAAAAATCTGAAAATTCCTCAGGTATGTCATGTACTTGGCAAATAAAAGTTATTCAGGTTCTGTTCCTGCAGAAGCTTGTGCTCCCTTTTTGCAAAGAATACACAAGAGTTCAACTAATTATAATCCCGACAGAGACGCAGAACCATTTGTAGCGGCCAACAAATATATGACATAGAAAGAGAGAAAAAAGCGTTGGATCATTTCTACATTCTGCGTTTGTGTGTCCGTGAGGATTTCCACTGAGAGTTGCCGCACTGCAGCTGCCAGGATGCCGTCGCTGCGACTTGTTGAGGACCCCCGGCTCCCACTAGTGCAGCACACAGGCCCAGAGGTGGTGAGACATACAACGGCTCCACGGAGGGAGCGCGGGACGGAAACGGATAGCGATGGAGAGACAAAGGGCGGCGGGGCAGTGGCTGAACCCCCGCGCAGCTGCTCTTGTTCTTCAGGGAACCCAGCCGGGAAGCGTCGCTCGAGCGCCTAAATCCGCTAACGCGTGCAGTCATGCGGCGCGGTAGGGTGGGGGATTGATACGGCACTAAGCACGCAATTCTGAAGTTGTGGTGGAGGGACTGATGAGGTGGGAGGGGCGGGGGGGGGGGACCAGCCTGACTGGACCTCGACTTCTGGCACTATGCATGCTGGTCCAAGCCGAGGCGGTCAGTGAGACCGAAAGAGGTGAAGCCCAACACCCGATCTGTGACAGCCTGGTCAGGAGGCCACAAAGCAGGCGAGATGCAGGGAGGCAGAGACAGAAGGTGTGTGTGTGTGTGTGTGCGGTCGACTAACTGGGCAAGTAGGGCTCAGGTGGCCTGAGAGGACTTAAGACTGAAAGTAGGCAGTCAGGCAGTCAAACACAATATGCAATAGGGATTATGAAATGTATGTTTCTAATCATAGATATATGACTAGTTATATCAATGTTAAAGATACATTTAATTATATAACCATTAGAAGGGAAGAAAAAAAGGCTCCTTAGGCCCTAATCCGCTGGGTGAAGTCGCTGCTTGTCACCCGTCACACTGCGGTGCTGCATAATTACTGTGCACGGGTGACAGGTGAGATACGGGCATGCAGACGACCACTGCCACCAGGGGGAGTAGGTGTGCTGCAGTCAGTTCCTGGTAAAGAGGTAATAATAACAGCACATCTGAATGCGTGTGGCCAGGTGAATCAGTCAATCTGTATTACGGGTCATTTTGATTAGCAGTCATGGATTTTGTAGTTTCATGGACAGTCGTGGTGATATTCTGCTATGAGCTTACTGTGCTGGGTTTGCTGCAGACAATAAGACATTAGGCACTTGAAACCCTGTTTGAGCTTCACAAATGATTACAAATAATTCTGAGCCTTTTATAGATTATTATAACCAGAATTAAAAATGTTTGGCTAAATTTCTGCTATGACAAAAATGAAAGTAATGTGTCCTTAGAAGTCCAAATGAAGTGCCTTCAGCCTCGCTGAAACTGCAGAGGAGATACACGTTTCTAACAAAAGCTTTTTGATGTTGCCAAACTCCTTACCTGATGTTGCCTTCACAGAGTGCTTTTGTAAAAAGTCCAGGGTCTGTGCCAAAGCCTTCTTGTTGCAATGCGTGGAGAGCTCCTCATTACATTCAAAACACCTGTGACAAAGGGACGAGGTGGTGGGCAGAGACGGAACAGCTTTAAGTCACTGGGGAAATTTAAAACACTGCAGAAACTGAAACAAAACACAAAACATATTTGGAGAACGGAATTATTTGGCCAAAGTGGAGAACCATGCATGTACACTATCAAATACAATGAAATTAAGTAAAAGAATGAATAATGGTGTAGAAACTGAAACTGCCCTGTAAACTGGGGTAGCAAAGATCAGGCGGGATTTTAGACAACACACCTACAGCGTGTGTGACATGCGTCAGTCAGGACGCCCACGCCTATTGATTTCTATGTCAGCTCACACTGCCGCCTACTCGACATGTGTCACGGCGAGTTGACACACATTGGTGCGGCGTGCACGCTTGGCTTTTCATCACGGTTCACAATGAATGCGGCGATTTCTCACCAGGCCTTCCACGTGCTCAAGCTGATGGTGATGCAGTGAGACTCTGGATGGAAAGCTTGGTGGTGCCTCACAGCGTGCTGGATCCCCGACTGGTTACAGCCCTGTGACAAGGTTTGTTTCAATGAGTTTAGTTAAGCGTGTTTGTGCATATCACAATGCACAAGCCCATGTTAAAAGACTGGTTCATCTCCACCTCAATAAAGCCCAATTTGCAATATGCAACCAGCTGTATATGTGTATATGTATGATACATGCCTACATACCTACGTATGTAGGTATGTATGTATGCATGTATCTGCTGTATTGATTTACAGAGGCATTTGTCAAATAACAATGACAATTTTGTGTCAATTACATTTTTAAATATTCAAAATTCTAGTGTAAGCATTATATTATTATTGTTGGAAAAAAATAACTTCAATCTAAAAAATACGGGATTAAATCTTCCATATAAAGAAACTAGAAGATAACATGTGTGGCTGTCTCTTTATATTTCCGGTGCCATAATTTACTCGTCAACAATTTATTACTTGCATAGAAGTAAATAGACATCAAATAATCAAAATGGCGATGATATTTAGGGTTTTGGTAATCTTGGTTATTGGTGATGATGTGCACTAGCATTTTGAGGACAATTACAAACATAATATCAAGTGTGTTTGTACTGTGAAACAATCAAAACAATTCCTACCTGGAAGCCGCACTTGAGGCAGACCAGGATGTCATGGGAGGCTGCTGGCTCTCCATCAATCAGAGTCCTCTCCTTTAAGCACTCGGCGCACACCAACCACACGTTGGAGAGCACGGATTTCTTCACCGAGCTGAGGTCCACCGCCTTACTCACATGTTGGCAAGTCAACCCTGACATTTTTTAAAAACATGCTTTTATGACCAACCTCCCTTCCAAGGACCTTTAGCGACCAGTTTAGACAATGTGCTCCGCACCTGCTGTAAATTACATTTGGTGGGACGTCCCCACAAAATATAATCATGTATGCAGTATATACCATCCATTGTGAGATGAATCCTGCTTTTTGGATATTTCACTAGTAAAGGAAATTATAAAAGTGATCACTGGTTGTTTTTAAAATGATGCAGATATTTCTACACTGGAAACGTTCAAGGGCAGGAGACGCATGTAATTTGTAAATTACTAAAACGTTTTACTGTACTATGATGATTCATATATTCAATATAACTATCCTGCTTTGGGAATACAGCTGAATAGGTTTTCCAACACCTGAAAATTCCACCTTATCTTATCCACTGTGCTAGCACTCAAAAGCACACTCAACTTCAACAGTCCGGTGCTGCTTCAGTGACTTACCACTGACTTCATCTGAGGACTCCTCATCTCGAGGTTTTCTCGGTTTATTAGTCCGCTTAGTCATATCGGCGGCTTTCAGAGAGAAAGGGTCCTTTAGCCGCATCTGTAGCTGTGGAAATCGGAAACGAGAAGGACAAATGTGAGTCTTACTATGCAAGATTAAACTGCTTTGACGGAACCATGTTATAACAAAGATACATGCATGTTGCAAAGCTTGCACTATGATAACTCTACTTTTGGTTAAACACTATTTTTTGATAAGCTACAGTGCAGTCTCTGAGGATTTTTACAGTAACCTAATGGATATACAATGTTTGGAAGATATTTACATTTGCAATAGATGAACTCTAAGCGTGTTTATACATAGTGTTCACTTTAGGAACAGCCTTCTTGGTCTCTTCCCTGGGAGAACAGGCCTGGCCTGCTACCATGTTATGCTAGTTATGGAGGCTTTTACACATTCGGTATAGTCTCTACAGACACTGCTCAGGGGGTCTAATGACTTGGCCTGTCAACAATATTCCACTGTTTAAAAGACGTCCTGTATCCATGTGACCACCCTCACAGCTGTAAGCCCCTTATCCCCAGTCACACCAACGTTATCATGTTTTAAAGATTTGCACAGGAGGACTGGGCTAAAAAACAGATAATGTATGCATATACTTAAGGAGTGCATAGTTTATCGACCACTATAAATATAGCCAGCCACATAAAAAGCGATCCTATATAACTATTAAGTAATGTGCAGTAACACGGTTAGAAAGCCTCAACCTGCCCCGAGAACCCAGTTTTGGTAAGCATTAGACGCACATATGTCACGTATCAAATGTATTTCAACTACGAATGAACAGCTTTTCAATGCTCGACCTGATGAAGAAGCAGTATGAACTCACCTCTGTATTTTAGCTCCTATGTTGACTGTGTTAGATAACCTAAGGCCAACAGTGAGGTGTCAACTCTTCCTGGCTAGCAAACAGGCTAGCTACGTTAGCTGGTCTGGATACATAAACCACTAACATGTGTGTTTTATCCAACAAAAGCAAAAAATATTAACGCATTTAAAAATATGTTCAGTGCACCGACGAATACAGCCCATATATCTTTATACTTGTTCGTATAATTGTTTGGTTTCTATATATTTGGGAGCTTTCGGTAGCATCAACTAGCAAACTAGTCAACATGTGACGCACTACGGTGGCTCAGTGGCCCACGGTGCTGCATTCACGTACAATGGAACATTTCCCTAAAAGGCAAAGCGTTACCGGTTCTGTGAAAGAGCTTGATAATGTTAGGTAACACGTGGAACACCTAACGGTTTGTTGTCATCTTTTATTTAAAGAAACCAAATATTTGGAAAGGTAGTAAAAAATGACTGTCCACTACTGTGTCCTATGGATGCAAACTAAATTAACTGTACGAGATATGGCCTCAATTATTTATCACACATCATTATCAAACCCAATGCTTACACGTGATGTAACCAATATATTTTAGTGTGATTTGTTTCTTTAGCGTCAAGGGGAGCAGAAGTAAGCCCGAGGCACACCTGCCTACTGATAAATTACTGGTCAGATGTGGATATCATCCCTGTTGCGTCTTTCCTATACTATTACTACTACACATCCCATGTATTTTATATTGTGTTGGTTCAGCAGTGTTATCTATTTCAGAAAATGTATTTTATTGAATCGAAAATTACTAAACTTTTAAAGTATTAGGGTAATGACGTGTTTGCACTTGCTAAAAAGTGAAAGGACGGAGTAGTTTGTCCTTCTCGGGTGCCATACTCTGGCGCATGCGCATATCACATTTGCCGCGGAAGTGTTCTAGTTATTCTGTTTACATTAGTTGTCGCGTGTAGTGTCATTGCGTGCGTACGGGTTTATACAAAGTACTTGTCAACATAAAGCGTAACATAGGGCGCGACTACTCGCATGGCTCTCCGAAGGTGTGCTGCGCTCGCTCCGCGGCTCTTACGGAACAGTCCCGCCCTGCCTGGAGCTCCCGTCCCGGGACGAACCTCCGCCTCCAGCCCTGTCGTCACTAACCGCTGTGGTGAAGGTGAGCTTTTTGTGAGGCCAATGTCAGTGTGAAGGTCACCCGGGTTGCTCGTGTTTTTGAAGTTGTCCATATTGTGTGTGTGTGTGTGTGTGTGTGTGTGTGTGTGTGTGTGTGTGTCTCCGCTTTCTGCCGCAGAGCTGCAGCTCCGTCGGTTCAGCGCTGCGCCATCGAGCGCAGGTGTGAGTTACGAGCAGCTGAAGCGGCTCCTGGCGGGGCGCAAAGCTGTGGTCATAGACGTCAGGGAGCCGTGGGAGCTCAGGGAGTACGGCCACATCCCCGGGTCCATCAACGTTCCCCGTGAGTGCCGTTTCCCCTGAAACACAAATGAACCTGCCCCCTTGTTAGACCAATATACATGTTTTTGTTTATATGCAACAGCACACATATGTCAAGTTCTACTGGCTGCAACTCACCTGTCTTTGCTTATTGGATTTATCAGTGGGACAGGTGAACACTGCCCTCCAGCTGGCTCCGGAAGAGTTTGATGAAAAGTATGGGGACGTGATGCCCCAGCACACGGATAACATCGTGTTCACCTGCCTGGCAGGGATCAGGAGCAAGAAAGCGCTGGACACAGCCGTCTCGTTGGGATACAAAGAGTGAGACGTGTCCCCCTCCTCCTTATATACTCACCTATAGGAAGTGTCAACTTACATATCTTGTTATTGTTCACTGTAAAAACGTTTAGCCCGAGTCGAGCAAAAGCTGACATGTGACATGAGGGTTGTATGTATTTCATCATCTATATACTGTATAGATCAAATGGATTGATACATGAATAAATGCATCTACACTCCTACACACGTCCTACACCCCACACACACACACACACACACACACACACACAGATTTGGATAGACCCACTTGTCATATACATCTTGACACAACGCACTAGGGAATGTGATTATATATTACAAGTGCAAACATTGTTGTATTTTACAAAAAAGTAAGATTTTCTAGAAAAAGAGTTTTTGACTTAAGTGTTTATCTAACATTCCATCAACTTTGTCTCCTTTTACCTCTGTTTTAGTGTTCAGAATTACCTCGGTGGATGGCAAGACTGGGAGAAGAATGAACCGCAGAAGTGATCCAGGGATGTTGAAACAGGAAAAAATGAATCCAACAGAGATCAGACTGGCAAGCAGGGTGCATGCTTGCGTCACAAGGTTTCTTGTAAAGGGTTTTTAGGAATGTTAATTGACTTTTTTTCCTCATTTGTGAATCCCAAAGAGTGAAACCAGAGGGCTCAGCGCATATCTACCAGCACATCTCTGCTGCCAAAAAAAGAAATTCTAAGCTACTGCGATACTACTTGTAATTTAATTAGTATAAAACTATTTATAAACTATTTACAACGGGTAATCTGTGATTACTCTAAGCCTCTACATAATAAGGAGTGTGCATTTCTACATGATCTATGCAAACGCTCATAGATGCATCTGTCATTGTTGCCTACATCATTCAATAAATACAATTATAGTTTTGATAAACCGAGATGTCTAATCTGTGTTTTGTAAAAATTATTTTCTTTAATTCTTTTAAAACAACTGTTATTTGAATAACTCATGGTATGCATATTGCACAGCTGCCACCGTTGTACCCATGTTGTGCCCTGCAATCTGGTGGTTTGTGGGGCCCAAAGTTGTTAGGATGGTTGAAATGCACTTATTGTAAGTCCATTTGGATAAAAGCGTCAGCTAAATGACCTGTAATTTAATGTAATGTAAAGAGAGTGAGTACTTAATTGAACGACACAACATCAAGATACCTAGTCTACGGCAAAACTGTGAGAGTTGGCAGCTATGATATTGGGTTGCTTGCCGAGATGACAGCTGCTGGGACAAAAATGATCTACGTGTATGTGTTTAAGGGCTGTGTCTAATAAATAGGGCTGTCAACATAAACACATTAATCTCTGCGATTAATGTGGCTGAGATTAATGCGACAAAATATTTTAACGTAGTGAACATCCATTAAAAATAACATTGTGACAACAATATTCATTAATCGCCATTAATCAAGATTAATGAATTTCAAAATGAGCGATTAAATCGTTAATTTTTTTAAATCTATTGCCAGCCCTACTAATAACCACTATGTCTCAGTGTGAATTTGCCACCCACCCTCGAGGGAACATTTACACCTTCCTTTGTCATATAGGATAATAAATGTTTTATTTTCAAAGGAGTAGAAAACTAGATACCGAAAGAGGATTAAGGAGTAATCCGTGGACCTTGTTCGCTATTATCTTACCCTTTTACTGCTTGAGCTGAAAGTCACATTAAGTGTAACATAGGGCGCGACTACTCGCATGGCTCTCCGAAGGTGTGCTGCGCTCGCTCCGCGGCTCTTACGGAACAGTCCCGCCCTGCCTGGAGCTCCCGTCCCGGGACGAACCTCTGCGTCCAGCCCTGTCATCACTGACCGCCGTTGTAAAGGTGAGCTTTTTGTGAGGCCAATGTCAGTGTGAAGGTCACCCGGGTTGCTCTTAACTCTTGCTCACGTTTTTGAAATTGTCCACATTGTGTGTGTGTGTATTTCCGCTTTCAGCCGCAGAGATGCAGCACTGTCGGTTCAGCGCTGCGTCATCGAGCGCAGGTGTGAATTATGAGCAGCTGAAGCGGCTCCTGGCGGGGCGCAAAGCTGTGGTCATAGACGTCAGGGAGCCGTCAGAGCTTATGGAGTACGGCCACATCCCCGGGTCCATCAACGTTCCCCGTGAGTGCCGTTTCCCCTGAAACACAAATTAACCTGCCCCCTTGTTAGACCAATATACAAATGTAGTATGCGGACAGTTGATGTTATGTGCAGGTCATCGACAAATTTGGTATGTTTTTATCTAACAGCACATATCTTAAGTTCCACTGGCTGCCACTCACATGTTTATTTGACTTTGCAGTGGGACAGGTGAACACTGCCCTCCAACTGGCTCAGGAAGAGTTCCATGAAAAGTATGGGGCTGTGATGCCCCAGCAGACGGATAACATCGTGTTCACCTGCCGGTCAGGGGTCAGGAGCCTTAAAGCGCTGGACACAGCCGTCTCGTTGGGATACAAAGAGTGAGATCTTCTCTTCTTCTTCTGGTCTCATTGTCAAGTCCACAAACTATTAAACTACTCACTTATAGGATGTGTCGAATACGATATCTTATTATTCAATTGTAAGCTTTTACAACGAGTTGAAGAAGCTTGAGTGACATTTTGATGGTTGAAGGTACTATCTGTTGTTCTTCATCATATGTATATATATGTATATATATATATATATATATATATATATATATATATATTCATGGATCAAATGGATTGATGCATGAATAAATACATGTACACTCATACACACGCCCTACACCCCTCACACACACATTTGGATACGCCCACCTGTCATATATATCTCCACACAATCCACTAGGGAATGTGATTATATATTCCTTATATTACATTGTTGTATTTTACCAAAAACTAAGATTTTCTTTCACACCATGTTTTAATAGCTTGAGATAATTGCATCGCCAACCCATCATGCAGTGCTCTTTTGACTTTTATCTAAGTAGCACATGCAGAGTGCTACTCAATAATATAACATTCAAACACAAAAGCAGTTTGATTTCCGACTCTTGTCTTTTTATCTAACATTCCATTGACTTTGTCTGCTCTTACCTCTGTTTTAGTGTTCAGAATTACCTCGGTGGATGGCTAGACTGGGAGAAGAATGAACAGCAGAAGTGATCCAGGGATGTTGAAACGGGGAAAATGGAATCCAACTTTAAGGGTTTCAACAGAGTTCAGACTTTTAATTGACTCCTTGATTTTTTGTCCTCATCTGTGAACCTCAACGAGTGAAACCAGAGGGCTCAGCGCATATCAACCAGCACATCTCTGCTGCTAAAAATGAAATTCTAAGTTACTGCGATACTCGTAATGTAAGTGTGTGTATTTCTACATGAACTACGCAAATTACTTCTTTTCTCTACATGATGGTGAATTAAAATTAACTGTACCAATCTGTAGTTGATGCTCATGGATGCATCTGTAGTTGTTGCCTACATGATTCAATAAATACAATCATAGTTCTGATAAACCCGAGATGTCTAATCTGTGTTTTGTAATCATAATTTTCTTAAATTCTTTTAAAACAACTGTTAGTTGAATAACTTGCGGTATGCATATTGGGTTGCTTGCTGTGGTGACAGCTGCCGGACGAAGATGATCTACGGCGTTGAAGGACTGTGTCTAATAACCACTATGTCCCAGTATGAATTTGCCACCCACCCTTCAGGGAACATTTAGATCTTCCCTTGTCAACACCTCAACTAGTTTCTAGGCCTCTGCCGTAGAACTTGTTCGCCATTATCTTACCCTTTTACTGCTTGAGCTGAAAGTCCAAACAGGTCCCACTTACGACTTTATCATGTTTAGTTTATTAAGGGTCTGTGCGTCACAGAATTTAGAGGCAGTCTTGTTGTTGTTGAATCATGGTCACTGGGGGAACTGACCTCAAAGATAAATGAGTAAATAATCTGGCTCACGGGTGTTACTGCCATTTGTCTTCATATTATAAACAGTATTCTCCCAGCAAGCAAAGGGAACCTTGGATATATTTAACTGTTAAAGCACCTCTGTGAGTCTATATCGTGTAACTGCACCCTCACATTTTGTCTCATGAAGACACAAAAAAGCAATACATGAATCCAGAATGAATCACGTCCAAACTTTTCTCAATCCTGTGTTCCCTTTCGGAATTCTTAGCTGAATAAACAATTAGACGTTGAAGGTGGGGTTGTGTGTGCATTTGAAGTGAGGCTTTGAATAGGCCATCTGTAATAGAAAATACCACAACGATGACGGATGCTATTTGGTCGGCACATGGAGAGGGCTGTTCCTCTGGAGATGGATCGTTTACGTGACCGGTTCCACGGTTCCCCAAAAAGTCCCACGCTGCTGCAAGGTCTCAGCTGAAAGAAATAGATGTGTGTGTGTGTGTGTGTGTGTGTGTGTGTGTGTGTGTGTGTGTGTTTTGCTGGTATTTTATGTTTACAGTAGATATTACGCTCAGTTGCGTGATTACCGCAGACCAAGTGACCCTGAAGGTGTCAATAAAGAAGTGTCCCTGGGACGGACGCACTGTTTTCTCCCCTCATATCACTGTGCCATGTCAACCATAAACTCCAGACCGTACCCCTCCCTCGCCTTTTCATTCCCCCTTAGCGTAGCAGTTAATTTCATTTTCTTTTTTTCCATGATTACTGTGGTTTTAATATGTTGAAAACGCATCAGACAAATAAGTGCTCATTCATGTCAAATCCTGCTGGGGCTCTTTGTACCTCTGCACTCGCAGCCTCCTCAGGTCCCCCTCCAGCTTCGGCTCAGCATTCAATTAAAGTCCCTCGTCCCATCAGAGCAGATCACGTCAGTGCTGCACCTACTGCTTGCAGACCCTGCCCGCCTGTCTGCCGTCTAGTGCTGTAATGGACAACGAGGTGGTGGATGTACAATAATCCAAGCAAAATCCACTGTGGTTCTGATAAAAGGGAGACTAATGAAGGATTGCAGTTTGGGTTTTCCAGAAGGACTAATGGGTGATGACTATGACTAAGCTACTATAACAGCCCAGCTCTGATCCTCACAGGCTGCTGGCAGATATCTGAGTGGCAGGTGAAGCCTGATTTGGCGTAGAGGTACGACATTCCACAGGTGTGGGATCATGAACTGGGCTCTCTTTGACCGAGCGGGGGGTATGGCAGGCAACGGCCAGTATAAAACAGCGACTGGGGAGATATCAGGGTAGTGCAAACTTGGTGGAACAGTGAACTGCAGCAAACCACCGAGTGGCCCTGCTTGAGTATTTCCTTCATCTTCAGCCTGAGGAAGCGCCTTTGCTGCCGCCATCATGAGCCGCAGCCCAGATAGGATCTCGTCCTACCGCCGACACTTTGAGGACAGCAGTAGCTCGTCCTACCAGGTCAGGGTGACCAGCCTATCCCCCGCCAGGAGAGACACCCGTCATGCCTCCGCCGGTTACTGCTGCCAAGGTGGGGCCGGCGGCATGCGCGTTGAGTCAGCGGGACGGAGGAGTACCTCGAATGCACGAAGGCCTCGGATGGCAGGAGTAGGGTAAGCGACAGTGCCTGAACAGAGGGACAGATTTAGGGTTTTATGGGTGATTTTAGATCATTTGTCATTGTAATAACTAATTATGAAAATCGTCATCAATTTTTTCCTCTTGAAATGCCATCCACCCCTTCCTCAAATGTCTGTTTGGCTCACGGTCAACCTTTCAGGTCGAGTGCAGGAGCCTTGGTCTGTGTTGGGCCAAGTGGAGAACTTCCTATAGATCTAGACGTGGCTTCAGCCGAAAATCAAGAATTCCTCCACACCCGCACAACTGAAAGACAAGAGATGGTGGTCCTCAATGACCGACTGGCTGTATACATTGACAAGGTAAAAACAGCCTTCAAACTAACCGCATTGGACTCATATTTGTCAAGCTTGGCTAAAAACGCCTTTTGTTGAGAAATGGGTGCATATTACTCTTACCTCTTTGAGCACAGGCGGGAACAGATTGTGGGGCCTGGTTCTGACGCACTTGTAATCACAGAGGAGTTGTTTGTTTGTGCTCACAGGTTCGCTCACTCGAGCAGCAGAACAAGCTTCTGGAGACGGAGATCGAGGCCTATCAGAACCGCTTTGAGAGTCCATCAGGTCTGCGCCTCTTGTACGAGGAGCAGCTGAGGGAGCTGAAAAAGATTGCCGACCAGATGAGAGTTCAGCGGGTGAGACAGAATTTTCCAAGCCGCACATCGCCTATAATTCTCCTTTTATGTTTCACACGCTCAGCAGAGCGTGAGGACTGAATACTTTTGTTTCCGGCGAGGTTTACACCTCACTGAGCTGTCGCTGGATCCATCCAAGCAACGATACAAGACGTCAACTTGGTTTTTTCAAGGTTCCTTACCTGGTAACAGGCTTATTTCTGGCAGGCAAATGGAGAGGTGCCTCGGCACGTTAAGGTGTCATGGAGTACAGCTGTCTTCAGCAATGTTTTATGCACAGATGAGATGCCTTGATTGTCCATCTGAAAACACACACACACGCACACATGAATGAAGTTAAGATATCAAATGCAAATGTGGCTAATCTAAATTGTACATGCACTCTCAGACACACCTTCAAATCTAATACATGATCATATTAATTCTGGTTTCTTTTTTTCAGAACATTTCCTTGGCGTCTAAGGAGTCCACAGCTGCTCAACTGGAGACGATCAAAATCAAATATGAGGAGGCCGTGGAGCTGAGGAGGAAAGCTGAGTTAGACATTGAAACCTTCCGTCCAGTATGTCACAAATAATTGGCCAATAACCCTTTTGTCAAACCCTAATTTTGTCAATTAATTTACACTTTCGAACGCGCATCATAACATGATGTGTGTTCATCAGGATGTTGACAAAGCCACCTCCTCGCGCATTGCATTGGAGAAGAAGCTGGAGCAGATGGAAGTTGAAATTGAATTCTTAAAACGGGTCCATCAACAGGTGGATGCTATCTTCATTTCAAAAGCAAGTATCTGGTCTGCCTTCCGTTTTTTTTAAGATTCCTAACAATTTACTGTTTCCCAGGAAATTGAGGAGCTCATGAAACAGATTTACTCAGCTCACGCATCAGCTCAGAGTGCATTCGCCCTGCCTGACCTGGCAGCTGCTTTGAAACAGATCCAAACGCAGTACGATGACATCGCAGCCAAAAATCTCCAGGTAATATAAATGCACACCAGCACGATCTGAGGTCAAGTTTTTATTTTATTTTAATGAATGTGAATTTTTTACGTTTGATTTTTAGGAGATGGATTCATGGTATAAAAACAAGTTTGAAGATCTAACCAGTAAGACGTCAAGGCACGTGGACAAGGTTCGAAGCATTAGAGATGAAATAGCAGGTGCCAAAAAGGATGTGAGTATCCAAAGTGGTAATGAATTAACCAAGCGTGATTGACATCTAATATTCAATTACCGAAATCATAAAAATATCTCCAGATCCAAAGCAAAGACCGTGACTTGGATTCACTGAGGAGCAGAAATGAAGCTCTTGAGGCCCAGATCCGAGAGGCACAAGAGAAGTACAAGATAGAACTAGAAGACCTGCAGGTAAAGATTGACTCCTCCCAGAATGCAGCTACGCTTCCTTTTGTGTATGTAGACACAAAACCACCACAGTAATTCATTGTTAAAAGTAATAACAAGGTCTCTATTAACTTAATAGGCTCGGATTGAGGCCCTGCAGCTTGAGCTAAAATCCACCAAGGGGAAAATTGCACTGCACCTGCGCGAGTACCAGGACCTTCTGAATGTCAAGATGTCTCTGGAGATTGAGATAACAACATACAGGTGAAGGAAAATGCCTTATAATTGATTTAGTGCCATGACTTATTTGTAAATAAATACAATCATGTTTTTTGTTACAGAAAACTTGTTGAAGGAGAGGATCTGCGGCTCTCTGGCATGATGCAAACCCTGTCCCTTACCAGCTGTAGAATGGGCGCCATTGGTGGCGGGATGAGCTTCAGTGGAGGAGGAGGAGGAGGAGGAGGTGGAGGAGGCATGGGTGGTGTTAGTGGAATGAGCGGCGGCATGATGGGAGGTAATAGCGGAGGGAGTGAAAGCATAGGAAGTGGAGTAGCGATGGGTGGGGGAATTGGTGCAGGGGGCATGGGCGGGGTTCAAGGCAGTGGGGCTGGAGGAATGGGAGGCCCTGGTGGTCCGGATGACAAAATGGGTCCTGGTGGGACAGGAGGGGCGGATATGGGTGGCCTTCATGGATTGGGAGCTCGGGGTGGAGGTGTACGAGCTGGTACTGGGGCTGGGGGTACTGGTCAAGGCAGGGGAGGCGTGGGGGCTAAAGAAATGAATGGTGATGGTGCTGGGGGTGGCATTGGGGGGTCTGGAGGTGTGGGCACTGGTGCTAGCGATTTGGGCAGTGGTGCCATCGGTGTGGGTAATGGGGCAGGAGGTTTGGGCACCGGCACAGGGTTTAGTGTAAGAAATGGTGGTGGAGCGACGGGTGATGGGATTGGCAGAGGCGTAGGTAGAGCTGCGGGTACAGATCATGGATTGGGTGCTAACAGGAGGGGTGGCGGAATCGGAGGCGATGGAGGAACTGAGGATGTGGGGGGAGGTGTTGCACTGTCAGGCATTGGTGGAATGGGGACGATTGGTGGAGGAATGGGTGACACTGGAGGGTCCGGGATTGGATACGGATCTGATGGATATGACGACAACAACGAGCCTTACGCAGAGCAAGCCGTCGAGCTGACGGAGAGGAGGACGGTACTCATTAGGTAAAGGTACAATCATGTATTTCTCTCTCTCTTTAAACCTTACATTGTTTGTATCGCAGCAGTAAAACTCAGAGGATAAAATCGGACATGCCCATGCTTTTGAAAAGAAATAAAGTGTTTAAACCTGCTAAAACAACATACAGACACTTTAAGGTACAAAAAGCTTCTCTTGGATACTTGAGTCCTCTGCATTTTCTGTCCTCCCCTGCAGAACAGTTAAAAATGAGGATCAGGTGCTGGAGATGGACCACCAAGAACAGACCTACATCATTACCGGTGCAGCCGACGACTCTGACGACGAATGAGCAGCATGAATTACTAATTGACCTCCCCTCGCCCTTAAACCTCCCCGCCCCTCTGAGCTTTGCACTGACCACAGCCCATGTCTGGGCACTGACCTTTGCCCTTTGCCCTGGACAAGAGCACCATGAATGACCCTTTGCCAGAGAGCGAAACATTCACCCCATAGGGTTTATATATGGCTCACTAGTAACACTAGCGCCCCCCTGCCCTCCTTTTTTTGTACTTGCAGCAAATAAAGCTATCAGCATTCAATTACGCTGTCTTTTTCATTGTTTGTATACAAGCACAAAGGATATTTTCAATACTATATTCATGACATGCTGTTAAAATTATATTTTTTGTTCAACTGAGAGAGATTTTACTTGTTTTGGCTTAGAAGGACAAGAAGTGGAAAAAGGAAAAGGAAGTAGTACGAAGCAACAGCAAAACTGAGAGAAAGGCAGAATAACCTGAGGGCCATGAGGGGCACCCTGACACTTTCTAGAGGGCTATGGAATCCGTCAGTCAAATTCTGTCCTGCAGCAGAGTGACGGCACACAGCAGTTTCCTGTCCTCATTCCATCCACATCCACACCTTTTCCTCCTGCTGCTGATCGGGAGCGATTGGATCTGGCCAGCAGATGCCAAACACAGTCAGTGTCCTGCTCAGGGGGTTTGGAGCAGAGACATGCAACACACCAAAACTGAGAGAAACTGCAACAAAAGATGGGAATTTAGCAGTATTGGAATGACATAAACATTGCTATAGTTATAAGTCAAGTGAAGATCAAAAACATATTATTTCACAGTGAAATATTTAGTCAAAACAACATCAAAATGATCACAATAATTGAAAAGAAAATATTCCAAAATATGTCAGGGCCTAATAATCAACATCATCATAATCATCATCTCTTGAATACCTGAGAATTTAGAGAACCAAAACATTTCCCAAAAATGCTAAAAATAAATTACATGTGTAATAAATAGTAAAAACGAAGGTATTATGAAAACAGTTTTCTTCAAAATATTTTCTATAATCAAACTTTTAGATGACAAAAACTGGGAAGACCATCCAGTTAAAACAAAAACTAATAATTACCTATTATTTGGAGCCCAAACTAAGATCTGCATCTTACCGTAATTGAGTCAATTTTAAAAAGATGATGCACTGACTTGAAGCAATCAATACTTCTCTCGCACATCCTTTCCACAAGCTCATCCCACCCGAAGACGCGGGAGACAATTAGTTTGAGCCTAGAACTGTCAATCGGAGATGTAACGAGCAGCCACGAGACGGTCATTAGATTACATGTTGTTACCGCAAATGAATAATGTGCAACCAACCCGAACGATCAGCGGCCTTTACATTTCAACTCAGGTTCAGGGAGATAAATTCACTCCACGTCAATATTGTGCAATATAATTAGGAGACGGTGTGTGTGTGTGCGTGTGTGCGTGTGTGCGTGTGTGTGCGTGTGTGTGTGTGTGTGTGTGTGTGTGTGTGTGTGTGTGTGTGTGTGTGTGTGTGTGTAATCGGAGCTCTCCATGGTGCTCCCTCTACACGGTGGAAAAACGGACGCATTAGAAGAGACGAGTGTCTTATCGTTCAAATAAATAAATAATAGATGCAAACTGTTTATTGAAAAGAACTCCCTAATATTTTCAATACAAAAAAGTGGATTTTATTTTTATTTATATTTGGCAAATGTAAACCCATTATTGTCATTATTGTTACTTATTGTTGTGTTTTCATCACCATCATTGCTATAATAAAAAGTATTATTATTATCATAGATATTAGCATTCGTGTTGTATGACCGATTAATAAACATAAAACATTTTAACTGAGTATTATAAAAGAATACAACAGAATAATTCAAATATCTGTTCATGTAATAACCATGACTTTAGCTTAAACATATGGCCGCGTTCAAACATACAGGCCAGTCAAGGTTACGCGACTTTAAACATGCTCTTTGCCATCATGGATGTTTTTCTCCCACGTTCGGTTTGCAGAAACACGCCGCACAGCCAGTTGGGTCACTAACCTCCACCCGAATAAGAAAATGGTGTTTTAGTCGGAGCTGGAGCAGCTCCTTGTATTCACCAAGAAGGGCAAAAGTTGCGACTTTCTTTGAAACCGGCGATTTTCCATCACTTTGTGCGTGTGCTTTGGGTGGCTAAATCCCAATTAGGGTCGGCTGACACGCTGCTCTATTCACGCAGAGCCGCGCCTGCATATATTTGCCTAGGAATGAACTTCTCAAATAGATCTCCTGCTAAATGCGTCGGACAGCAGAGAGAATTGGCCTGAGTGACACTTTCTTTCCGAGGCGCTCGAGTGAGAAAAGGTATGAATTTATAAGGTACACCGAAACATATCAATTCACGCAAACTTCACACGCTTTTATCCGCGTCTCCTCATGCGAGACAAAGTGACTTTAAGTCAGAGAAATGTGGCCTGAAAAAGAAAAGAAAAAAAAAAAACTTTGCAGAGACTTTGAATACCGAAACGGTGCAGCCCTCTTCGGTGGGAGGAAAGAAGGGGGAGAAGGCATTTTGAATGAAATCACGCATGAACAGCGTTGAATCAGGTGCCGTTTATTCGGCTCCTCTCTAATGCGATTTTGAATATTAGTCTGGGTTAAAATCCCAATCATGTCATCTGGTGGGAGTCCCATACAAGCATAATTACTATTCAAACGCGTCGCTAATGTCCCACCCGCATCAAGGCAGCTGGTCTGCCTCTGGTGCAGCTTGCATCTTTCCCCAGGTTTCTCAGAGAGTAAAACGCCTTAAACGTAGTGGGTGTAAAGAAAGAGAGATTTTTTTTAAAAAGGCGAGGAGTTAGGCAGGACTGTCCAAAAGCCTTTTCTCTTTGAGTGAGATCTGAAAGGAATAGTGATACGTCCCGATTCCTTAGCGAGGGAGAGTTCAACCTGTCCCCGAAAAGCAAAAGCACGAGGATTTAAGTTTTATTTTTCCTTTGTTTGTAATTAGGCTCTAAGAAGTGTGACCAAATAAATGTGAGAGGAGCCGAAGGTGTTTGCTTACATGCGGAGATGTAAATGGATTCAGGCAAACACGGAGTCCTTTCCAAGACGAATCTGTGAGAAATAGCCACGTTGCTATAGTGGGACAATGATTGGGCTCCTCTGAAAAGAACCCCCAGAAAAGTTTATGGGTCGACATAAAAAATGTGTTTTCTCCCAAGCTCGGAGGGGTCTTAAATGGTAGGCCATTGAAACCAGTTGAGGGGAGGTGGTGGTGAACCTTTGGCACCCGTGAAGTATGTCGCGGAGTATGAATGCAGATCCCCGGTGGGGCATTGCCCGACGCGTCCAGCGCAGACAGGTTGTTCCTCTATATTCATGGCTCATTAATGACCGACCAGTTAAATCAGAGCCGTGCCCCCCCCCCCACCACACACACACACACACACACACACAAAGGCAGCGAGGCAGAGCCGCCAATAAAAACGTCCTGTGACTGCGATTCTTCTCCGGTCGTTATTTACGTGTATTAAAGAGACGCGGGGTTTGATTCAAGAGATGCGCACATGGCGGAATGCTGTTGATTGGCTCTGTGATATTGTCCTAGAATAAAGATCAAACCATGCCATTTATGTGTCATTTCCTATTTCTTCTTTTTTTTCCTTTAAAAATAAAGCACGAGGAACAATACGGCCCGTCAAACCATTTCGTTTCCCATCCAATTGGCCTCACTGTTGTCCCTCCCACACTGCGCCGTTTGACCGCTCCGCGGAGATTCCCCGTCCAGCGACTTCTCCGCAAACAGAAAGGGGAAGTCTTCTCCTATTTCTTTCCCACTCGTAGAATAATTCATTTCACTGTGTAGAAGTGCGGGGCTTTAAAGAAAAAAAACAGTGCAGGGGTGGATGGGAACCAGCAGCAAATGGCGAGGCGTTAATAAATAACCCCCTAGGCACAGCCAGGCGCAAACATTGCGCCCATTGATTGGATTGTTCGCGTGTCGTTCAGGCTCTTGGGCTGACTGGAGGAGCGCGGGGAGGAGAAGGAGAGGGGGGAGACTTAGGGAGAGAGAGAGAGAGAGAGAGAGTAGGATATTCATGTCTATTCGTTAATTTACAGCATTTCTTACCCTGAACACATTGAGTTCAAACTTGAATGAATTAATACACGGATCTCAGCTGGGATACTGTGTCGTTGTTGTTGTTTTTGCTGGCTTGCTTTTGGTGATAAACAAGCTTGAGTTATCCTTATCAAATATGGCTTTTGGAGATTTTAATATTTTATTTGATCGTATTTTATTTGTTCTAACGAGTCATATATTAAAGATTGTTCTTTGCCCTCGCAAGAATAGGCCTCTTGTCCGGAGCGGACAGGTCAGAGGTCAAAGTGTTCACGGTCTAAATTGATCGGCCAGAGGTTCCTCTGTTCTTCTTCCCTCAGACTCATCAGCAGCGTCAAAAGGCTCCAAGAAGTTGAGACAACCTGCTGCACAGAGCCACGTGTTCTCGCCAATCATAATACATGTTTTCATGTTTGTGTCTTGACGAAAAAAGCATTTTTTTTCAAATGATTTGTTATTTTATTATAGCTTTTGGATGAACTAAAAAATCCACATAGTTTAAACGAGACCGCCCATTAAAAAATATGATTACAAATCGATAGCGTGAAAAAAACGTTATTATATTTGTAATCTCCAAAATGCAAGATTTTAAAATAATTTACAAAAATAATTGTCATAATATCAATCTACCAAAACGTCAAATTGTGAAGCTCTTATTAATATTTCTTCACAATAATTGAGTCTGAAATTGACTTTGGGCAATGGATTTGAAATGAAAAAAAGTTTGAAACCTTTAAATTCCTGAAATGCCAGATTCCCCTCAAATGCATATTTACATGATATTCCTGGAAAGATAATTTCTAATAATGTGAATTTTGAGTAACCTACAATTAATTAATTCTAAATAATTAGAAATAACTGAATTTTGCAACCATTCAACGGGGGAAATAACGTCTATATTACCACCAAAGAGGATTTGTGTAATTATTTGGTATTTGGTATATTATTTATTCTGTGGCCCTTGCAGAAAATACGTGTTGAATGAGGAAGACAAGAGAGAGAAGAAAACCACAAGTGTGAGCGTTGGGAAGATGTGATGGTTGTTGTTTGTTCCCCTTCTCTCCCTCTCTTCCCTCTGCTGGTTCCTTTTCAGTACCTGCCTGATCTCCACCCGGCACACGCCGAGAGTCAATAGAAGTTAACAAGTCCTCTAAACTTTCCTGCTCTTTTGTTAAACTACGGCAACAAAGGAGGAGGGAGAATAAAGCGCTTTGAAGTGGATAAAACCTCAAAGAAAGCCAGCCAAGTAGATTTAAAGTAGCCATTGATTTCCAAAACCTGGCCTGAAAGAGGAGAATGGAAAAGGGTGAGGATTTATGGATAAATTATACAGTGGATTTGTCAGTTAAAATATCGGAACTGTCTGCCGGACAAAGCCACATGCTGAGGATTAATGGTCGCTCCGGACCTTTGATTCCGCTCCCTCTTTTCTCTGCTCTTGACAAATTGGATTTTGGGGATGGGAAGGTCGCCTGGCCCTTTGTGTCTCTTGACCGTTTTGGAGCAATTCATTATGCGCGCGGGGTGAGGGAAAGTCTCCATGTGACCAGGCCGTCCCGGTTCCCCCTCTCCTCGCAGCTGCTGAAAAGCCCAACTCTCTCACACTCACTCATTCGAACGCACGCACGCACACACGCAGACGCACACACTCCGACTCGCTGCTTCAAACTCAGGACCGCTTCCCCCCTCTCGCCCCTCCCGCCCCTCTTCTCCCCTCTTTAAACTACCATAGCACAGCATCACCCCAGGAGGGGGTGGAGGGTTATTGTGGGGGGGGGGGGGGGGGGGGGGGGGGCTACCTTGGCTGCACCACCACTAGAAAAGCCGTGCGCGTAACGCAAACGCATCACTTGGAGGGCGGATATTGGCCGGTCCTCATCCTCTCCACCTCCTCCTTCTCGTTTTCTTTCCTCCTCCCTTGCACTCTCCCATTCGGTCTCCATCAGTCTTCATGGTTCTGATCTCACCCCACACCATGCAAGCCACCCGGGCGTCCACCACCGTCAGTGTGTTTGCGGACTGCAGCGTCCCGGCCGGGCTGCGGATAGGACCGGTACCGGGCGTCTTCAAACTCGGGAAGTACGTGTCGGACCGCAAGGAAGTTGGACCCAAGAAGAAGGTGAGCTAAGAGACGACACTCTCTAAGCTGCGTTACTGGTTTATGAAGCTGGCATTGCTTTCATTTTAAATCAAATTTATTTATAACCAATTTCGTTGTTCGAAAATCGCATTCAAAACGGATCTTTAGGGCTTTACTATTTATCCATTTTTAATATCGAAACAAATAATCTTAATATAAAAAACAAACTCATTTGGATTTTAAAGCCGCACTGTCAAACTCCATCGGGCCTTCGCGTATTAATTGGTTTGGCCTGTCAAGTTGGAAATAATTGAGGTCCATTAGCGGCCGACTTGTCAGTCTGTGCTTCTACTTAACCGGCCTAATGGGTGACCTGGGTCCGCTGTGTGGGATTTCATGCCCTCAGCCGCCTCACATTTCACCGCCCGGTGAGCCTGTTACCCCGATGAGCCGTTTCATTTTAATGCAATCCGGCCACAGAAAGATGCCATCGAGGCCGGAGCCACAGCCTGGGGATAAATAATAATGAAAGTAAAAGGTAGAACGAAACAAAACGCTTTTTCTATTAACTGGAATTTGGCTGAGTCCGTAGGTTAATCTGTTTTTGTTTTCCAAGTCCAGAGGAGCAGAGAAATACAGAAATAAAAGTCGAAAGCAATTTCAAAAATTGAGAAGGAAAAAAATAATAATCAAAAAACAAACTTTCAAACAGTAATTTTCTGCACGCGCACAGAAGTGAACAATTTAACAAATCTGGGTCCGTCTTCAACCGCACCCTGTTTTTGTTGAGCTGTCAGCAGTTGTGATTGATGCGTCTAAATGCGTGGCCCCGGGCCGCCGGCGATCATCAGGTGCAATCTCCGTGTCAAATGTCACGCTTCGATCTTTAATGTCCTTGAACAGTTTAGAAACGCTCTGACAGTCCTCAAATTCGTTTCCCATATCAACTCAATTAGGCCCGAGTGTCATTCTCTTTAGTAAATTATCAGCGGAGCGGATAAAGACGCATTAAGCGCTCTTTGGTCATGCGTGGCCCGAGCACCTCCAGGTAACGCAGCAGACAGACACTGGCAAACAATGAACCGCGAGATAAGTTGTTAAATAACATGTGGATGGTAAAAAAAAAAAAAAACACCTGAATAGAAACATTCATGAATACATTTTGGAAATAAAAGATGTTAACCTTCAATAACAAACAACATTTTTTTTTCGAATGACTTCTTTGGTTATTCGTTGCAGCTTCTGTTTCAGTGTTTGTCTGTGAACGGAGGACATGTCAAAGGGCCTCGGTGATCACGTTCCCCGCCGTCTCACCGTGGAGCTGGTCAAATACCATCGTGCTCGTTCTAACCCGTTCATCTTGCATGATTTAGATCCGCTTGGTGCGGGGGGACTTCGCGGACGAGTCGGGCTGTCCCGTGCCAGACTGGATCGGACTGATCCGCGCGGCCCGGAACGGCCAAGAGCAGAACTTGGAGGCAGTGTCGGACTTACCTGGCGGACAGGTAAATGTTCCTCACCTTGCACATCGAGCCCCCCCCCCCCATCACCCCTCCCTCCCCTCCGCAGACCCGCATTTGCTCACCTCAGCTAACGTCCCCCGCTTGCTCTTATTCTGTTTAAAGATTTTCTACCGCGTGCTGAGAGAAATACCCGCAGGAGAGGAGCTGTGTGTTTGGTACTCCAACGCTCTGGCCCAGTGGTACGACATCCCCACGACGGCCACTCCCACGCACGACGAGAAAGGTAAATCCAACGGACGGCGCATAGAATCAGGAAATAAAGTGATTGGAATTACAAGAAAATGATGACCGCGCAAACTCTGTCTGTGAACACACGCGGAGCTGTGAGAGTTGAGGATGTGATACAATTGATAATAATAATTGATTATTAATAATTCTGAGCTCTCGGATGTGAGGGCTGACACTGAGCCAACATCGACGTGTTGAGGGGTCCACTGCGCAGTTAAATCACTTTCAATACTCGTGATATATCGCTCAGTGATGGAGATCAAATGGCTGTTGTTTTTACCTCAGGCGGCCTACTTTTCCAACGTCATTTATGAATTGAATTATTGTAGAATCCCCAAACGACATCACAGTTGTTGATAAATTAATGTAAATAAAAATATAAAAATATTTTAAAATCCCTCTCTAAAAAAAAATCAATTCGTTTACAATGTGGGTTTAATAATATTACTTCAGGCATAGAACATCAATGATTGGGTCGGCATTCCGCCAGATGAACGTAAAGGTTATAGTCATTTTGGATTGGCGATTAATAATTCAAATTGATCAGAAAAACTAAATCTGATCGCAAGGATATTAACGCGTCATAAAACAAAAAGTTTACACTCATTTTCGAGCTTTATGCACCACGGAGATGATTTCCTTTTAGAATATTGTGGGATTTTTGTTTGAGTTTTGTCATCAGCTTGTTTGGATTATTAATCGGTTTGTTGGGGCTAGTGGTGATAATTTGGCTGTTGCGCTTGGGGATTAGTCCTTAATCTCGGGTTAGGACCAGCTCGGAAGGAACGAATCCATCAAAAAAAAGGAAAAGATCATTATCCACAGACACTTTACAGGGAATTCCATCAATTGAAGATAATCCTGGATTACATCTTTTGTTTGGACCGGGAAGGACCCCGTAACTAATTGAATAAATGTAATTAACAATACATGTATCTTCAAATTATATCAAACCGGGAAAATATAATAAAATATGTAATAAAATAATTGCGGTATTTGAAGCATAATTTAAAAGAATACAAATAAAAAAACAACCAAAAGCAGAAAGAAGAAAGAGGGGCTGGTGATTCAGTTGCGAGACGGAGGTTAACAAATGTCATCGGGTCCTTAATATTCATGTATTCAAAAGCAAATAAATGAAAAAACAAGTGCTTCACGGCAAATTAGGTGGGTGCGTCAAGGTATTGTGGCCTAATGAATGCTAACTTTTATATGGGGTGTATATTGCCATGATTCTCCGGCCCAACACCGAGTGCGCTCCTGGACATACGCTCGCTCCCATTATTAGGCTTCAACAGATGGGCCGGCGCCATTGTTTCTGGAGACTTGCGATTTCAAGCAACAGCTGCTGTCACTTCCACGGGAAAGCGCACAGATAGGGAGAGTGCCGCGTTCAATGCATCGGTCCCCGAGCGCCAGATTGGGCTGGGCGTTTGCTCTTTTGATGGCAATCATAAACAATGGCCCGTATGAGGATTACAAAATCATTACATCTATATTAACCTCGGTGTGCTCGACTGGGGCGGAGGGTCATTAAAATGGCCTGTGTTCGTTGCCATTTGGCACCAGATCTTAGACACCAGATACCATCCAATATCCTTATATTTCGATTTGATTTGAATGGTGATGTGAAGCATTGACTGGTGGATGTTAATACTATTTAAAGTGGCATTTCAAGGAAACATTTGTGCTGTTTTAATTAAATGATATGTATTTATTTTATGTCATTTATCTCCGCGCGCTTCCTTGCCAGATCTGTTATTTTAAATACATACTTGGCATTTTACGCGCAGGAATATGTGGTACACCGTAATGCCGTTATCCCGCTGCACGCTGTTGGGAATGTGCTGTGTGAGAATTAATGATCTGCATCCATCTGATAATTAATCCCTTTTCTGTTTCGCTACAGGTGAGGAGCGCTACATCTGCTGGTACTGCTGGAGAATATTCAAGTACCCGAACACGCTCAAAGCGCACGTCCACTTCCACTGTGCCCTGAGTAACGGGCGAGGGTTCGTGACCAGCGAGCAGGCCAGAGGCACAGAGACCTTCAGCAGGTCGCCGAAATCCGGAGACATCGCCAACACCTCCACCTCTCCGAGAACCGGCCACAGTAACACGTCAATCTCAGAATCTGGCAGGCGGGCGGTGTCCTCCTCGCCGTTCCCGCACAAAGCGGGACAATCGAAGAAAAGCAGCTCAGAGGATCAGGACAGGGCCCTCGACATGAGCGTCACCTCGGCCCGCAACCAAGGACACATCCTCGGCTTCGGCGCCACATCCTCAGTGCTGAGCAGCATGGGATTCCACCCGGGCGTGCGCTCGGCCTTCAAACCCACCGGCGTGGCCAAAGTCCCCGGCGCGGACGCCACCAGAGAGGACGCGAATGGGAAGCTGGGCGGCCTGGGATTCGGCAAACTCGTCGGGAACATGAAGCCTACCCGCAACGTGGGCGAGGCCCTGAACGGAGGAGGGAGCCACCCTCCCAAGTGCGCACCCGCAATCATGGACTCCTCGTCTCCAATGGTGCCATGCACAAACGCGATTCGAGGGTTCCCGCTGCTGCCTCACATGGAGGAGACCTCGGCTTTCAAGCACGTAGACAGTCGGATGCACGCTGGCCTGTCCCAGTCCCGCTACCCGCAGATGCCTCCCGGACTCCACTTTGAGCGGTTTTCCCTCCCTCACTTCGACGGCGTCAAGACGTATGGCGGAGACTGTAACATCCCACTCATGCCCCTCACTGTCTACAACGGGGAGCTCCTGTACAGCTCGCCCTACTACCCGCTGAAATTCCACTTCAGCAACCTCCTCAAGTACCCGGAGTCGATGTCCTACTTTGGCGCACCCTCGCTGAACCACGACCTGGGCTCCATCACCAACATCGACCGGGAGATCGCAATGCACACGCAGCAGTTATCCGAGATCACCGCGGAGAAGAACCGGACGAGGATGGACTCGATGCCCACCGGGAGCACCAGCAACGCCGGCTCCGCCAAACCGAAAAAGGGACACCTGTGCCTGTACTGCGGCAAGCTGTACTCGAGGAAGTACGGCCTCAAAATCCACATGAGGACTCACACGGGATACAAGCCGCTCAAGTGCAAAGTGTGCTTCAGGCCGTTCGGCGACCCCAGCAACCTGAACAAACACATCCGTCTCCACGCGGAGGGGAACACGCCGTACAGGTGCGACTTTTGCGGAAAGGTGCTGGTGCGGAGGCGGGACCTGGAGAGGCACGTCAAGTCCAGGCACCCGGGGCAGACCGTCAAGAAATCGGACGAGAAAGCGAGCGGCCTGTTCGAGGACGCGGAGGCCAAAAGCGACAATGACAGCGACGTGGACGTGTGCTTCACCGACGACCAGAGCGACCAAGAGTCGAGCAAAAATAATGACTGAGAGAGGCTGCTCAATGACTTTAAATTATGTAAACGAGGGGGGGAAAAAATGTGATTTAGTCGTAATGAATCAGTTTTTATACATTTGAGACGCTACCGGTTCGAACAATAATTCGCAGTTGAATTATAACTTTTTTCACATGAAGGGAATTTTTGTTTGTTTGAACAAAAATAAGAAAAACAACGTCGGCTGCTGCGGACTATTTTGTTAAATGCAACAAAACAAAAATCTGTTTTTGTTACCTCTCTTCATATGCTGCCTATCAAAATACCAACAGTTCCACAAAACCATCAAAACAGCTGCACACAAAACGAAAACAATGATCCAACATCACAAGCATGCATTTTGAGTCAAGCCTGAGCATACGGACAAATATGTATATTTATGGCAGTGTAAAAGGGAAACAGTTGTATTTTATAATGAGGAATAATCTATGACTAAATGTCCAGTTAAAATAAAACACCGAAGAGCACTACATTCCATCACACTAGACACATTCTACTAAATTATGAGCTGCAAGAATATGATTCTTTTTTTTTGATAATGATTCTTTGTCTTCATGGTTTGAAAAAACGTGGCCTCCTTCCCACATTACCTTGCAAACTGTCAGTCGCACTTTAAAGACAACTATGGCATTTCACTTCCAACAGGACAGATGCATCGCCGTTATTATAATCGAATTCATGGTCAGGACTTCGGATGCCCTGCGCCTCGCTCGGTAACACACTGTACTTACATTTGCACTTTCTTGCCGAGGTCACGCTGTTCTGACACAAGCAGCATTTTATTTAAGGAGTTCTTAGAGAGAGAAAATTGTATTGATTGCAATTATAGCTTATGTAAAGTGTAAGTATGATATTTCACATTTCAGTAAAGAAGTGTTGTATACGTTTGTTTATAAGTGATATTGTCCATGAGCACAATATTTTAACCCTGTCCGTTAAGTCCTTTGTTTTTGAATAAATTTAATTTAAAATACGAAAATGGTAGTTTGAGGTTTTCCTTTCGTCGCCCGTGAGATGTTCCAAATGAATGATGCCAACCCGATTAAACTCTGCGATATGTACTCGGGTATTTATCAAGCTTGGCGTCTTGTTTTGTGAGGAACAATCAGCTTTTACAATGCGGTCGAACACATGTGTGTAAATTATATATAAGAGAACATTTTGGCATTCGTGCCGCAGTACAAATCCGCATCGATGCTCAGTCAGTCGGGCCTGTCCAACGTCGGTGCCCCCCTTCATCATCAGAAGCTTCCTCTTCTTCTCCTTTCAACACTAATGCAAATAATAAATAGGAATAATACAAAACATCTTCAAGAGGAAAATGGTTTTGGAAAAAAAAGAAGAAAAAAGTAGCATTACTGAAATAGAAAAATATAACCCCCCCTCCAAAAAAAGACTCACACGCAAAAGTAATACACTATACGAGTTGCAACATAAAGCTGTTCACACTAAGGCGCCATGATCTTCATAAGAAACTAGGTCATGGTGTTGAGTTTTTAGATTGTTTGAGTCTTTTTGAGTCCCATCATTTTGGAGAGATGGCTGACATCTGCCGATAAAACCCTCAACTCACACCAAAACAACTAGATTCATAAATTAAAAATATTGTTAGCAGGTCATGGTAACAACAATTGATTTCCGGGGAAGCGTCCCCTGAGGCTATGAATGACAAATTGCACTAAAAGCAAAAGTGAAAAACGTTCCCGGGCCACTGTTGCGCTGTGCTTTATTCCAGCATTAAAACCTGGACTCCAGCAGGATGCTTGACCAGTCAAACACATTTCACTGCCTCTGTGTTATCTTGAGGAGACTTGTGATAATTACTGTGCATCTAGCACATATCAATATTTTCATACGTTAAAATTTTTTTCCTTTTTCAATGCGAGGGACCAAGGACAAAGTAGCCTACATGCTGTAAGGATTGCTTACTAAGCACTCCAAGGCCAATTTGTGATATTGGGCAATACAAATCAAATTGAGTTGAAAACCTTGTTTGAGAAAGAAATTGCTTTACTTTCCTGACTTCACCCCAAACACGTTATGGGCAACAAGTGGTACTCCACCTGTGATCACTGCCCCAATTCAAGCTCCGTCTGTGTGGTGTCAACAGACTCGAGTGAGCTTTGACTCCACCGCTGAAAATAAATGGGGCCTTTTCCTTCCAGACAACAAGCCAAAGTGGAGCATCACACACATCCCAACGGCGTGTTTTTTCCCCATTAGTCAAGGCGAAGGGGATGGATGTCGGGGTTGAGTGCAAGTCAGGTGCCTCCATGGTTAAGATAGACCTGAACAACAAAGCAAAGCTTTTGATTCGCTGGTTAATCTTTGTTCACCCGATGGTCACGAGCAAAGCGCCGCGCAGTGTCTGGAAGAACGAGATTGCAGATACCATCGACTTTTTCCCACACAGGATGGTGACCTCAACCCTTCCCATAAGAAGAGTTCAATCGTCGCGTTTCCAGGCAAGAAAAAAAGTGTGTCTTTGCAGTTAAAAGCAACATGCGCCTCGTTGGCAGATTTATTCCCCTGCAGATTGTCAGACGAAGAGAAGAAAAAGGCCAGTGTGATACACATGAAACCTTTCTCCTCACGATCGGCCACAAATGCACACCACGATTCAACCCACAGAAATGACTGTAATTAACTCCAAAGTGTTTTCGCCCACAGCAGGGTCGGGGCTGTCTGGCCCCTTTGTGTGGCTGACCCCCCCAGCTCACTGTACCCTGCATTGTATCCTCTCCTCCACACACAATACTCAGGGGCTCTCCGCTGTGGGCCCCCACATCAGGCTGGACCGAGTCCAGGTGCTGTTTGTGTTTCCTCCTCGCTCTCACACTATAACACCCTGCTCGCTCATCCCCTCCCACCAGCGTTTTCAATCAATTAGTGCCGTTCATTAGTGGGAACATTGGAGGGGGAAAAGAGTTTGATTGAGAGAGTTTGACTCCCAGGCTAGAATTCGATCCAAAACCGGACTTAAAAGCCGGCCACCACACCGAGGCCGACTTGTTTTTGAGCCCATGGTTTGGTCTCCTCCAACGGCTGATGTGGGAAGCCTTGATCACATTAATCCTTTTTGGCGCTTTATCTTATGTGACGGGTGAGACGCAGCAAAGCTTATATTTCAGAAATGTCAGGGTTTAAAAAACACTAAATAAGTCATTCAATCAGACAACATTCTCTGTAAAAGGTTGGAGACTTTGAATATAGTGTCTCATTGAAGAACTCGTTAAGCTGAAAGTGTTCGGAAGAGTCTGAACGAAAGAGTTTCTGAATAAAATGTTGCATCGTTCAACAAATGGCCAACAGGGAAACCTTGAACAGCACCCAGCATAGTGTGAGGGGTTACTTTTTAACCTCCCCGAGATAGACACCGGATTATTCAGAGCAACAGATTCATTATTCCTTGCTTTGATGGTTAATAAAGATGATGGTGTTTTTATTTGCAGCGCTAAGACTACATCTGGCGATTGAGACTTGAGACAAAAGAACAACCAAAAAAAGAACAGTATGTTCACATTCAAATGAGATGCGGAGATCAGAGGAAGTCATTAAGACTTTTTCTTTCCCTTCGCTTTTCCACTTAACGCGTTGCATTGTATTAAAAGATTTAGCCTCTATTTCAGCAGCTGCTGATCTGATGAAAATTAGATGAATGCCAACAAACAATAAAAACATAGTTGGTATGCCAGCTATATACATGGGGTCATAATGTCCTCAGGCATCTTGGTGCGTCCGGGGGTGTGTGTGTAGACCTCACTATTCAACATTTTCTCCATTGGAGAGTCAGCTGGAAGGTCGGTGTATCTCACAATGCTACACAGCAATGCACACTTTAATTTGAACCACAACCCTTCCGACGAGGGCCATGGGCAGAGCTGGCTTGAGAATGGCTCACGAGGGAGAAAACCGTCATACTAAACTTCTGCATGTTTACCGTTTTAAATATTCATTTGATTTGAAACCAGGTAATTATGCCTTAATGGAAACCTTTCTGTTGAAAGACTCTGGCATGCACATTTTGAAACAGTCTTAGCTTGCTTCTCATCCAAATCCATCATTGATTCCTTTGGTTTTTGAGGAATGCTTGCAAAGCCAGGTTGCTCACACAATAAACAGAAGGAACTTGTTGTTATATGTTCCGTCGCCACTTAACAGGTTGAAATCACTCGCAGGATGTTGAAGAGTCCTTAGTCCACTGTCGCTGCCAACAAAAAAAAGTTGTGGCTTCCAAAGCTAAAAGATGTTTGATTTGTTGTTGGGGCAGTTGGATATTTTTTCTTCAAATCAAAAGGCATCTTAACATTTAAAAAAACACCATGTCTTTCGTTCTTTCTTCATTCCCGACACACACCAACGGATATACTTGTGCATCTAACCTGATACTTGCAAAAGGCCATCACAAGGAGCCAGTTGAAAAGTGACCCTCCAAACCCAGGACATTGTAAAGGAAATTCACCCAATGAAAAAATTGATTTCTTCTCTAAGATCAAAGCGGGGATCCATGAAAAACGCTAGGGAAAATGAACTATACAAGGGGAAAAGATGAGTAATGTCCTCAGCTGACCTGAAAAGAGTGGATCCAATATTATAAAGAGCAATTGTCGACCCCCTATACATTTAATTTACATTCTTTTCAATTATAGTTTTTGTCATTCACGATGTTTTGTCGCATTTTTTGTTCAGTGAAACTGAAAAAATCATAAAATAAATTAAAAAATGAATTAGAAGCAAAAAAAACACAAAATAGAACAAAGGACCAGAACGAAGCGCCTGGTTGGAGTATACAATACATTATCTGCCGTTAGTAGGAAATAGAATGATTGTCCCTTGTTCGCTGCCAATAATGCTATTTCCATCCAATGCACCAGCTGCTGTTCTCACAATGGAGCACAGACGAAGGACGGGGAACTAGAAAATATTGTGATGTCGCAACGTTGTCATTTCAAGGCCACAGTCTAAGTTCTGTATCCACTAAACCTGCACAGGGTCTCAGTTCTCTGTTGGACCCCAGTGGTTAAAAACAAAAAACATTTCTGTCAGAGAGGCAACGAGTGTTTGTCTTGATTTTTCATCCTGCTTTGAATCTAATATGGAGTGACGGTGCCGCCACATTGAGTCTGGCTCTCGATGGAGCAGGTAGACCAGGAGATGAACACAGGTAGAGTCAACCTGCACAACCGGTCGGATGGAGCTTGAGAGAAATGGAACAAATGGCCGCACCGGCACCCGCACGCACCATCTTCAACTTGGAATGACCCAGCCGTGCACATGGATGCGGACCTCCTGGCAATGGTGGCGGTCTCTGACAGAGCAGATGTGACGTGACGGGGATGCAGCCATGCTCTCCTGGAGCAGGTAAACCAGGTAGGGTAAACAGGCACTGCTGGTTTCACAGAGATACAAGGACACACATACACAGAGGGATGGAGGCAGATTTGGATGAAGACGAAAAAATACACTAAATAGATCCTGACATGCATGCGCACAACTGTGGGGAGTTATAAAGGGAGGAAAGAAGGACACAAGTTGTAATCAGAAAGATGGACATCTGCCTTTCACTGCCTTCAGCCTAAAGGAAAGAGAACTGGCTTTGTTTGAGGGGAAAAATGATTGTGCTAGGGAGGACCTTGTACTGGAATTTGTCGTCCCTCTCACAAATAGAGGCAGACATGTGGGTTGGAAAGAGCAGCAGCGGACGAAACTACGGTAGCTGAAAACTTGGGTGCACGTGGATAAGAAAGCAGACATAGAGGTGACAAGGTCAAAGCCACTTCGATCAAAGACAGAGTATTAGTCTCTGGTTTTGGTCGAGCTTGTCAGTTGCGATGGCAGCAGGTAGAAGGTCGAGGCTGTGGCACACCAGCTGTGGGTCACTGGTACCTTCTCCTCCTCTGTCCCTCCACCACCTCTGCAGAGCAAACACATGCTAAACAGGACACTGTCTGCGAGGCCTCCCACATTCAGCTGCAAATGAGCTCGCTTTGGGCCTCCAGCCCTGTTTGATGTGATGAATAATGAGGATGAATTTTGATTCGCGCGGGTTTCTGTAAACTAAAACGCACTATTGTTCAGATCCCACATCAAGCAGTCAGGTCTGTGTGCTCTGGAGTCTATTCATGTCCAAGTTACAAACTTCAAACCAACACATTAACAGAATGATTTTGTCGGAACGAATGCACTGATATTGTGGCAATATCAAACAGCACTGCGCTACTGAGGCCAAGAGACTTTCTCTTGACTTTCAGAGTATGTGAAGCATTAGAGGTAGACATGTGGATGAAAGGTGAGGCTTTCAGGAAAACAACATGAAACCACACAAATAATAAACCACACGGAGATGGAGAAGAAGGCCTTGCAGCCAACGGTGCCAACTGCAACACCTGTTGACCGTGTTAGACGGTCTTACACTCTACTAATAGGACGGGTAGTCTCCTTCCACCCTGAACTTCATGCATCATAGAAAACACACATAACCTTTTTCAACTTATTGTCAAGGCTTATGAAAGATAAATATTTATTTAAATGGTGGCACAGAATGATTTCTAAATGTTCTCAAAAAGGTTGTGGCTTTAAATTAGACAAAAATTTTAACCAAATTGACTGAAAACTGTTGAAGAGTTTAGGAGCTCTATGTTTAAACACGCACAGCCCTAATGCCATTAGAGTTCAAGAACATACATACGCGTTGTTGGCATAAAAAGACAGGAAAAACATGATTTTGGTTTGTTTGCAATGCAAATGTGCAAATTTGTATTGCTGCTTCGCCCACACAGGGTGGAGGTGAATGGGAGGTGTAAATTCACCTTTGTTATACGTGTGACCAGGCCCTGAAGATGGAGTGCTGTATGCATGTGGATCAGAGTGGAAGAAACAAGTGAGTGGCATCAAAAAGTAGCAGGTCTAGCGCCCATCGATTGATCGGCGGGTTAAAAGTTGGATTTAATTGAAGCCCACGGGCTGCTATCGACAGGCTGCTTACCCCAGTCTAAAGGGGAGTAACAGTTGGGCCATTTGTCCTCCTTGGAATTGCTGAGCTGTGACTCAGCCACGGCCTTCCAACTGAAGTTATTTTGTTTCATGTGTTTGGTACCTTACTGTTAAAAAGATGTCATCAGCGCTGAATGAGCTTTAACGCTGGAAAGATGTGTTGAACGTGGTCCATTGATTACCTCATTACACTCAGCCTACTAAACAACCAGGCGAATGCTAATGGACTGGTCATTACCATTCAACTTGTTGAACTCAACTCTGTATAGGAAAACCTCTCTCCATAAAACACTCCGCTGTGCTCCGATGTTGCCCGCTTGGGTTTGCGTGTTCAACCTGTATCCCATTCCGTTTCCTCTTGATGCTTCTTTCATAGCGTGCTAGTGAGGCGGCTCTCAGGATGCCAATGTTGTTTGGTTAGTCAACCACTTTGATACAGAATAAAATTTAAGAATTGCAGTTGACATTTGTGTAGACATTCATGGTCCCTACTCAATGAACCATACATACTCAGGTAATCCCCTGTCTTTTTCTCTGGCAACACCATGAAGTCTACAAATCCGAGTTATAAAGGAAAGGGGATTTGTATTACGCATGTGATGCGCTGCCCTTTCTGCCTAGCGGATCCCAAATTCCATTTGTTGAACAAAGAAAAAAAAAAACAAGGTGGTGAACAAAGGCGGTATCTGCTCAACATCAGCATGATAGCATTGCCACTGTCAGAGTTAGTGTTATTGCTATTAACATCTGTATTGTTAGAATGCAGATGTTAGCATTTAGCTCAAAGAACTCCTGTTCCCATTTCCAGCCTCACAGCACATGCAGCTATATGCCAGTGTATAACATGCTGATGTGTCTTTGAGAGGCCGCTCTTATAAAATTGCATGCGTGTATAGTGAAGTGACTTAAATTTATTCTGATTTCCTTTGGTATTTTTGTTCTGTTTTGTGTCCGTCACACGTCATGTCGCTGTAGATGCATTCTTTGGGTACTCAACTGGAAGGGGTTTAGGTTTTTTACATGCAGCGGCTGGGAGCAAAGAATCCACATGAAGATGCTTGTCAGACAGAGATTCTTCGTGTAGAGCATCCAGTGGCCCGCAAGGCTGTCATAAATTGTACTCAGGTATTTCTGCCCTATATTCAAATGTAATGAATGTACAGTACATCTATTTCACATAAAGAACAGGAACTCCATCGACCAACCCTTTTTTGCAATAGTAGCACGGTAACATAGCAAGGGTGCGTGTGCTTAAAGGGACAAAATATTTTTACACCCTTTTCTCCTCCACATCCTCGGGGGACAATCATTACCAAACATAACAAAGGCGTACTATTTAAACCCTTGCTCCCTTTGAGAGCCAATTCATACAGACTCAAGAAGGGAACTTAAAAAAGAAAGAAAAGGAGGAAAAAAATAAATAAAAAGGAAACAAAAGCCAAGATAGACTCTGAGAGGACGCGTAGGAGAGAAAGAAGACGGGAGCGACAGAAAGAGAGAGATGGAAGGAGCGAGACACGTATAGAGAAAGAGATGGTGAAGAGGAGGCTCTTTTGGGGTGCAGTGGGCTGTGAGACAGGTCCATTCAGTCTGATCTAAACACTGTGTCCCACTGTGCATCACTGCTCTCACCCAGGCAGCCAACACTGTGGCCACGGACTCAAAGTTAACCAGTCAACTCCATTACAGTGCAGGGGGCGTGTACAGACCTGCCACACCAAAGGGACAACGCCGGCCGGCCAAGAATATTAATTGCTTTTAAATGAAGTGGAAGTCTCTTTATTGGGTGTCTGGTGTTGGTTTGTTATCTGCAGGGTTGAAAAGGCCTCGCTGCTCTTTGGTCTTGCCGCCTTTGAAAGAGAAACTGACTCTGGATGAGGTCATTGATCAGCGGGGGCTGTATACTCCCAATGGGTTTTTGTGTGTCCTGCCCCTTTAACTACCGCTATTGTGCTTCGCCCATTCAAACCTCAATGAGCTGCGGTCAATAAACATATTTGTTAATGATGCTTCCTCCCAAATGTAGATTCGGTCCAGAGTATGTTTTTGAAATCACAATGCGTGAAGGTGCAACTTTTAATAGATGATTGTCAAGTGTAGCTCTGTAAGGCGTTCCTTGCAGACACGTTAAAAACGTGTTTTATAATGTTAATTTATTGATTTACTTGATCTAAAACTTTTAAAATCCTCATTTTCAAAGTTGCCGAGGTGCACACACAATAAAGGCCCAAGTAAAACCAAAATGCAACTAGAAAAGTCCACCCAGTAAAGTTTAGGCGTGTCTACAACCACCACCACCACCACTGTATTGTGTAGTTGAATGAATACAACCGACGATTGGAAACACCGCCGCCGTCTGGACACGAATGGGCTGCAAGGAACTTCAATCGAACACAAAAACAAGCGGCATTTGATGTAGGCAATCGGCTCCAAGCGGTCGTATCATACAAGTCGTACAATCTTAACCAGAGGTAAAATATTGAACTGAAGCTGCCCCCTCTTCGTAATGCCCCCCCCCACACACTTTTATTGCCTGGCCGACACCTTGCAGGACATAGAGGCCTTTCCAGAGTATCCCAGCACCAAAACTCGACCAAAATAGAAGCAATGCACCTCGCTGTAACTATAACGTTCTTGAATAGACTATTTTGAGGTTTTAGCTGGCTTGCTAACGTTAGCTAACGGTAAGATCTGCTGTGCTAGTTGTGTAGTTGGAGGGTATTTATATACTAAGAATGAATTATTGTCCACATATTGTTTGGCCTTTTATAAATAGAACATTGTTCCGTCAGAACAGATTCCGTCGAACAAATATGAGCGTCCTGCACTGAACACCATGCGTTACTAAATTGTCTCGTTGGTAATTCGTCGCCGCCTGCCTGTGACTGAATGCATTTCCACCAGTGAGCCCCGTCGGCACTACAATGGCTGCTGCGGCTCAAATCATGTACAGTGCGTCCACCTCCCTGGTCCCCACTGAGCTCTGTGTCTGAGTCCTAGCAGGCTAACAGGGGGAGAGGATAGAGGACATTATCTGTAATTCCCTGCGCCGTCTCCCTCTCAAAAGGGGCACGGGCACCAAACAATGCCCTGCTGCTAGACTGATCTGGAGATGAAGACGGAGCTGAGGTTTCACATCCCCATGAATAAGGTTAGATATTAATCCGGCTAAGAGAAGAAAAAACATGCTACAGGTTGCTTTCTCAGCTTCCTTTGTGGGAGTATTTCTTTGTGTTGCTGTCTGTCTGGCTCCTGAATAACAACCCCCCTCCCGTTTTTACTATAACCATTGAAAAAAATGGCTTCTAAATAGAAGCTATTAGAATATTTGTGTAGATGAGTAATAAGTTATTAGTTGCAATTACTGGTCATCTATTAGTTTGGTATAATAGACTGATTAGGCACTGGGCCTTTTAACTTCTGAAGAAGTAATTTGGAAGACAGCCTACCTTTGACAAGGCAAAGAAAGGTTTCCTTTATTCAAGCCATATCTGGCTATTGTACTAACAGACATGTTATAATGGAATTACTAGCAACTGCGGCGGACTGATGAAATCAATGGCGAACGCATCATTTTGTATGATTAACAGGTACTGGAGAAGAAAAGACATCTTGGCTAGTGAGAGGGCACTTGAAACAGGATGAATAGGGTGCAGTAAACGCATTACACAACCTATATTTAATGTCATTCACTGCATATGGGGATTGGTGGTGGAAGATTACACTCCCTCAATGTTTATTCAGGGTGACTTCAACACATTTTGACTTTGACAGAGTTTTAAGGGAGTTTCTTGGAGCCGATGCTTGCCTAATAATGTCTCATCTTGGCCTTGGTCTTGAGAGCGACCTGATGCGTTCGGCCTCAGAGAAATTGGAAACATGGCTTCCTATTTACAGGTAGCACGGGCCCTTTGTCAAAGATGATGACAAAAACCTACATTCACATCCTGAGGAAGAGTTTCCCAAGGACACCGCCCTGTTGTCAAACATATTCCTGCCTGAAACCCTTTTCTAATAAAGAACAATGGCAGTTCTTGTGGCTATTGGGCTTGGACTACTTCGGTTTTTGTCTGTCTTTCTTTTCCCTCCTCCAGTATCTTCAACCCAAGGAGTTGTATGTTTTTCTACTGTACGAACCAAACTGCCTACACAAGTTTGTTCGCATGAAAAACAAAAAAGACATTTTAAAAATGACGGAAGGTGTTCGAAGGTAAATCTAACATAAGTTTCCATAGGCTCAAGCTTTCTAAAGGGTATCAGAGCTTCTCCATACCTCGCCTCCCTTCAGCCTCTGGCTCAAGTTGTGCTTCATGCCTCCTTGTTCACCAGCGGCCGCAGATGAAGCACTGGATTGACACTGGGCCAAGTAGCCGGGAACAATATTGTCTGTCCATCGGTGGTAGACGAGACAAGCGTATTGCTTTCCTTCCTACCCACTTGTCTGCTCTCTTTATACCTCTGCTTCTTCCAGGCCTGTTGTTTATTCTAATGCGGGCCGGATGGAGCAGCTGGTGGTGACACGGGGTTGATTATGCTGTTCCCACAGTGACATATTCAAAGGCGGCTGAGGACGGCGCCATTGTTGCCTCTGATCTGTGGATGACAGCCCTGCCTGTTGAACCAGCTCCACACCGCCGAGCTCATGTTGAGAGGGGAGCAGGGCTTGCGTGCAGGGAAGTGTACAGTACACGTCAGGGTTTGACCGCTGTAGGCAGTGGGCTTGTGGAGGGGTACACCAAAGCATATTTGTTATGAGTCTGCTGATTACCATCGTGTTTGTACCAGTATGATTAACTTCCAGTGTCCATAGTGGTGAGTTTTGCAGGAGACAGGAGCAAAAAGTCCTGTCGACGGACCTGCATCATATGCCTGCCTGCTGCCCGACCCTGTTCTTCCTTTGACCCTTGAGCCACTTTTCCACATAAACACATTCTGAAATCAACCCCGTCCTCCTCCGTTACCATTTCCCGCTCCATGCAAAGTAACCACACACGCACACCCACGGCCGCTCACACATAGACACTCAGCCGCTCCTCTCTGTTTAAAAGCATATAAGACAATACTGTGCACAAAGAATAGTACAGTCACTAAGTCAGTCCGGCTACTTCATGGTAAGGCCTAGTTTGGATCATTCGGTCGGTAATTGCGGCCCACAAGTGAGCCACTCCACATGAATGGAAGGGCAGTAAAGCGTCCGTGGCCATGATCAGTGGCTGCTCCCAGGTAATAGCCCCCCCGCCCACTCTCTGCCTTCCCTGTTGTGTGACGGGATAAAAGTGGTGGGGGTGAGGCAAAGGGCCTTTTTCAGAAAGGGAAGGACAGGGGGGGGGGTGGACTCTGCAATATAGGCAGTCCATAATTACCTGTAATGAGACTTTTGTCTTGGAGCATTACAGGGATGTTCTTGAAGTCACCCCAAAGGTGGTTTTCAGATGGCCTAAGAGCAGCGCACGCCTCAAGTCCTCTCAATGCCCATCTCATCCATATGTGCAGTAATAAGTAATTACTGAAGTCTCATTGAAGTCCATGTAGAGTATCCTGCCCCTCTCTTTTTTGAGGCGGATGAATACCCGCCACTCGCCTATTACACAAAGTGACACTCCTGGAGATCCAACGTGTCATCTCAATCTTCCTCTTCAGCCCTACTTGTTCTTCTCCTCCAAACCACCCCTTCTCCCCAGTTTGAGAAAACAGCTGGCCCCCTTTGATGTCTGACTGGCCTCGCACTAGGTCCCTTCCACTGCTGGTTCTGACAGGGTATCTATTCGTGCTATTCTGAGCACGCTGAAATCATTTTATATGCCACCATGATGTAAATATCCGTAAGACTTTTCCTCACACCTACAAATTGACAGCTTTGAATGCATATTTGTATCTGTGGTCAATCTACAAATGTAATCTACATTAAATGTATACACTACATGGCAAGAAACACAGATTGATTTAACCAGTTATTTCCAACAAGGCCGCAAACTGGTAGCAGGCTGCGCTGGCTAACATGCTGCCAATAGATTACTGCTGAATATTAATCAAATAACTTCTTCTGCCCTCATCACTCACATAATCCCTTGATCTGTGCTGTTATTTAAGCATTTCCTAGGGCCGTTTTTTGCAATAGAGATTCTTTGGAGTTCATCACTGTGTTAAAGAGGTTGAGGACCTATTTTTGAATTAATCAGAATATGTTAGCTGACCTGAAAGGCTCCAGATAACACAAACTACATATTGTATTTCAATATTGAAAATTAAATATCCATTAAATGAAGTGCAGACGCCAATTTACATGCAATATGTTCTGGTGTGTGTTTTCAAGAGCTTATTTCCTTGTCATGTGAAGACACTTGACGCTTTCTCCCTCAGCCCATCATCTTGTTTTGAAGGCCTTCAATTCTTGAAAACGATTAATAAATCAATACAGCATAAAATCTGATGCGATTAATTGAACACTATCAATGCCATACTAAGAGTATATTACAATTTTACAAGCTTGGAAAAGTCACACACTTGATAATTATGTGAACTTGAAAAGCGAGCTGAAGGGCTGAATCTTGATATCTTTTATAATGTGTAAAGAAGAGGACTTGAAAAAAACTAAATACAAAAGCAATGATGAGGTCACCAGTGGGTACTGCAAACGAAGCTTTCACGTGGGGGCTTTTAGAAGGGGGTGTTTTAATGTGTGTCCAGGTTGGTGTGTATCTGGGTTGGTCAGTGTGTGTGTGTGTGTGTGTGTGTGTGTGTGGTTTGAGCTCTTCAGACTTCTACAAGAATTCCTATTGTTGTAACAAAAAAATAACCCTTAGTTGGGCCTTGTGCTTTGACTCTCACACACACGTGCATGTTCCGAGACACACACACACACACACACACACGCACAACAGCTGTGCGGGTTGTCATTTGTCCTGCTTGTTTTTCTTTTGATTGCGGGGAAGTTGCGGTGCAACTCTCAATGCAGGTTTTGCGAGTGAGCGTGTGTGCCATGTGGAACCGTTCTCAGTGTCCACTCGGCACGGGGACTAATTTGCATTCCTTTGTGTATGAATAAAGGACACCTATTCGGAGGACAGAGTTTACCAGCTGCCATCCAGGACTAGTCCTTATTAGAGCCCTGCTGTTCCTCTGAGAACGCCAGCACATGTTTAACACACGCTGCAGCTCACACACGGGCACACACACACACACACCCCCACACACACACACTCACACACACTCACTCAAGGACACGTGCACCCCCACAGTCATGATCTATTCATACACAAATGAAAACACACCAACACAGATGCAGAGGGAGAAACAAACACACACTTCACATTTAGACACTTGCACAGGGTTTTGAGCTGTGATTACCAGCAACAGAGGTAATGCTCTGGAGGCATCAATGAAAGGGCAAAAGGTCACCGTCTCGCACAAGCCACTGTTTGTTTTATTTTATACAATCGCTTTGTTTTTGGGGATACATTTATTGACATTTTCCAAATTAGAACCATTTAAAGTTTGCTGAATTAGCTCGTAGCAGTTCCTGTCTGCATTGCACCCATAGATGTACACACAACTATCCCAGATAAAATGATTATTGTCAGAGAAGCTTTTCTTTGCAAACATTGAACATCAGGGAATCATCACAAAGTAAAAACCACACTAAATGATATCAATATGTGTGTTCATTATGTCTTTCTTATGTCTTACCCTAAAATCTGTGCAGTGTCCAGTCTAAACTCATCCCGGTTCTCATGAGGTGCCAGCATGAAAGTACTTACAGCTCACAAACAAGTCTAAATCAAAAAGAAATAAAATAGTTTACTCATCAGGAACAACATTTGATCCCTTCTTTACAAACCAACTGTGCACTCTAGCAGACTAGTCCACTGCAACAGGTCTGTCTAATGCAACAAACCGACTGCTTCAGTGGAGGCGAGAGGTTCGGCATGCTGGTGTCTCGCAAATCAACTTAAAATCCCTGACCCGTTTAGGTCGAAGACACTTATCCGACCTGCTGACCTATGCTTAACCCCGCACACCTCTTAGGTCGACTGGATTTAGTTTACCTGCTTTTTACAGAACTAATGAGTCAAAACTAAAGACGACGAAGCTGCTCAATGTAGGACCATTTCCAGAAGAGCCAAGACGTCAGACAATCCTGACTACTCCCAAATCCAAGCTAAAGAATCAGGATTCATTGTTTTACTCTGAGTGCATGCCTGTTTGTGACGCCCTGATTCGATTTTTTGTGTGCTTTTACTCATTGATGTTTGCTGGCTGTGCTTTTAAAGCCCATCGGCTAGCTTTCGGTTATGAAGTGTGCCACTAGAATACATTTTTCTCATCTTGCTTTACTTTATAATGTCCATCCAAAGGAGCTATGGAAAATAAAGAGAGAATGTTAAAGCATTGATTTATGAAACACATATATTACAATAGTATGATGTAAGTATCTTGCATGCAAATGATGAGGAATAAAATACCGTGCCTTACTTTAAAAGACTGAGGGAGGAAACAAATTGCAACAAACAGCAACAATTTTCATGGGCAATTTGTCCATAGAAAGCAAACTGCTACGCACTCCACCTTTAACTTTTAATTATCAATGAGGATTGTCAGAGGCACAATTCTGATGTAATTGTACTATTGAGCTGCAGTAGGAGGTCTATCAGTGTCACTTGCTGCCACTTCTCTGAATGTAGATGACTGTTAGATTAGCGGCTGATTTGGGGAATAAAAGAAAAAAACAAATTGTTCAATTTAGGCTAATTAGAACAGAAAAATGAAGACGCTGACCAGCTCGGCCTTGGCTTGAATACCTAATTACAGAGTGGAGAGAATATCCAGCTCGCTCTCCAAAATTACAGACAGGTTTAACAAACGGACTCCGACCCTGACCATGTGAGGGGACGGACGCTCAAATTGTATATTTTATGCTGCTGATAAAAAGCATCCACACGTCCTCCTGAGCTCATCTATCCACGTGTGTGTGTGTGTGTGTGTGTGTGTGTGTGTGTGTGTGAAGTGGTTGCGGATATTCAGGTCCACATAATGTGTTTCTCTGCCAATCTCATCCCACTATTGATGGAGCTTCCTTTACGCCAGTTCCTCATTTATATATTTGGCATTAATTTCATCTCTGTTAATTGTTATTGTCACGGTGTGGTTCACTTCCTGTCTTATTTTGTAGTTTTCTGCCACTCGTGTCCCCGGGTAACTTCACTTCCTGCCTAGTCTCGTCATCCCCTGTGTTCGTCTAATAGTTTCCACCTGTGTCCAATCACCTGCACCTCCCTTGTGTATTTAAGCCATGTGTCTCTTGTGTCACTTGTCGCGTCATTGTCTTTCGTCTTGGATCGTCGTAGTCTCTTGCCTGTGTGCGTTTGCCCCCAGTTCCGGTGTTTTTTGATCCTTGTGACTATTAAAGTCTTTTGTTTGCCGCAAGTCTGCGTTTGAGTCCTGCCTTCCAACCTCACACCCTGACAGAATGACGCGACCAAAGAAGGGCTCAGCAGACCCGCTGCCAGACTACGGTCCGGACTACCTGGACGTAAGGAGTCCCTTCTGGCAGCGGAAAACAAACTGTGTTTTTGGTCCCAGGAGCTATCAGCTCGCCTGCCTCGAGCTCCGGGACCTCCTTAACCCTAGGAGGAGCAAGCGGAAGTTGTTCCATGTCCCCGAGCTGGAGCAGACTGCGGAGTTGTTCCGTGTCCCCGAGCTGGAGCAGACTGCGGAGGTGTTCCGTGTCCCCGAGCTGGAGCAGACTGCGGAGGTGTTCCGTGTCCCCGAGCTGGAGCAGACTGCGGAGGTGTTCCGTGTCCCCGAGCTGGAGCAGACTGCGGAGGTGTTCCGTGTCCCCGAGCTGGAGCAGACTGCGGAGGTGTTCCGTGTCCCCGAGCTGGAGCAGACTGCGGAGGTGTTCCGTGTCCCCGAGCTGGAGCAGACTGCGGAGGTGTTCCGTGTCCCCGAGCTGGAGCAGACTGCGGAGGTGTTCCGTGTCCCCGAGCTGGACCTCACTGCGGAGGTGTTCCGTGTCCCCGAGCTGGACCTCACTACGGAGGTGTTCCGTGTCCCCGAGCTGGACCTCACTACGGAGGTGTTCCGTGTCCCCGAGCTGGACCTCACTACGGAGGTGTTCCGTGTCCCCGAGCTGGACCTCACTACGGAGGTGTTCAGTGTCCCCGAGCTGCCGACGACGACTACTACCCCGGACGTTTCCCGTGTCCCCGAGCTGCCGACGACGACTACTACCCCGGACGTTTCCCGTGTCCCCGAGCTGCCGACGACGACTACAACCACAGACGTTTCCCGTGTCCCCGAGCTGCCGACGACGACTACTACCCCGGACGTTTCCCGTGTCCCCGAGCTGCCGACGACGACTACTACCCCGGACGTTTCCCGTGTCCCCGAGCTGCCGACGACGACTACTACCCCGGACGTTTCCCGTGTCCCTGAGCTGCCGACGACGACTACTAACCCGGACGTTTCCCGTGTCCCCGAGCTGCCGACGACGACTACCCCAGACGTTTCCCGTGTCTCCGAGTCTGCCATTCTAGAGACGTTCCGTGCCCTGCAGTCGCCGCTCCGGAGCCGGATTGTTGACCGCCCGCCGGGCCGACCCCCAGAGGCTCCCCGCTCGTCTGGCCGCCCGCCGGGCCGACCCCCAGAGTTTCCAGGGTGGTCCGACCAACGTCTCTGGTTTCCCTCCCCACCCACCCCTTGTTCGCTCTAGTGTTGGCCGTCTGGAATTCGGCCCTTAAGGGGGGGGTACTGTCACGGTGTGGTTCACTTCCTGTCTTATTTTGTAGTTTTCTGCCACTCGTGTCCCCGGGTAACTTCACTTCCTGCCTAGTCTCGTCATCCCCTGTGTTCGTCTAATAGTTTCCACCTGTGTCCAATCACCTGCACCTCCCTTGTGTATTTAAGCCATGTGTCTCTTGTGTCACTTGTCGCGTCATTGTCTTTCGTCTTGGATCGTCGTAGTCTCTTGCCTGTGTGCGTTTGCCCCCAGTTCCGGTGTTTTTTGATCCTTGTGACTATTAAAGTCTTTTGTTTGCCGCAAGTCTGCGTTTGAGTCCTGCCTTCCAACCTCACACCCTGACAGTTATCTGTTAAATAGAGAGTTAGTGTGGCGTGCGGCAAGCGAGGACCACAGCGGCTCCAGAAAAGGTGGCACCAAGCTAACGCTCTAGCACGCTCCGGGGTGCTTTAATAATAAATCATCTTAGAAACCACAGAAATGCTAATGTTTCTTATTATGCGGCAGACATGCGGGTCAGTGAATAAGCAGGGATGAGTTTCCACATTCGTTGTTTAAAAAAATACACATTTTTTCTGATAACTTAGCCCACTGATGTTTTTTGATTTCATACAAGTGGCCTTTTCCCAGTAAAAACAAAAAAGGACTCAAATGTAGCAGAACAGATGGATTCTGATGATCCAAGGGACACGTCTGGCTGGAAGCGTCCCTTCCATTATTAGATACAAACCATTACATAGAACTCAGACTTTTAGCTTGTGGCAACATCAAAGCCGCAAAAGATTAATTAGAATCCCTCGATCCAAATTCATGTAATTAAAGATGATCTTTGAACCGCCGAGAAGATGTAAATGGGAGGCAGTCATTAGGCTAAACCTATTCTTCTATTCACAGGCTAAAGGTGGTATGGAACCGCGAGGTAAATAGACTGTTTCCTCGGCTCAGTATTATTTTTTTTCTTCTTTTACCATTACTCCGATTGTTGGATAATGCTATCTGAGAGAGGGGCTATGTGATGGAGTATGACCGCTGTCACAATACAGACAACAGAAAGGCTTGGTGAAAAATGTAATTTCCCCTTTTCTGTGGAGCTGCAGCAAAGGGGGAGGAAAAAAAATGAACTGGGCAGAATTATTTGCCTGCAACTACTAGAGCTTGTGGTAATTACTATAATGATGTCTCCAAGTCAAGGCACAGCCAGTGCTGCGATCACATAGTAGCTGATCAGAAAATTCAAATTTCAGGGGGCACACAGGCAGCGACTGTCATCTCATTAATGCACGCTAAATGAGGTGAAATGACAGCAGGGTTCGTATCGGCCTTTCACAGATATGAAGTGTGGTAAACATCTTTTTTTATTGCATTTTTATAAATTATACCGATGCTTGTGTGTTGAACATAATATCTTTTATATGTCCTGGATAAATAGACCACTTGTGTGACTGATATAATAATTATTGTATCTTTGCACCACAGCTGTGTTACTGAGAACTGGTTTCATGTCATTCTTATTGGAATATTATTGTTGTTGACAATGACACACATATTTTGATTGCTTAAATTTTGGGTTTTTAGTATTTAAAAAAGGTTTTGAAACACGTTTAAGATACTATTTAAAGAAAAAATGAATAAATATATTTTAAAATAAAAAAATAGCATCAGAGTCTGTATATCACAAAAAACCCTGCATGACTAGGGGCTCCGATGTATCAGATAGATAATAGTTAAACTATTAGCTAACAAACTAGTTTTAACTGGCACATGAAATGTTAATGTATATTAAAAAAATCAGTTAGCATTTTACGAATGCATCTTGGTAGCATTTAATGATGTGGAAGCAAGGACCTGGCTACATAGCTATTGTAGTTAGCTAGAGGTTGTTATAGCGCTCAGTTTGTCTGTGTCTGTGTCTTGTTTCTCAGATTGGCAGAAGAATAATGACCATACTTTCATTTTCCCAAACATTTTTCCTGCAAAACAATAAAATTATAATCCCAATATTCTTTTAATCCTGTGTACAGGAAACCAGCCATACACCTACAATACCGTCATAGCTGCAGAAGGTGTGATAGAAGGTCATTTTTAATTATTTGGTTATTGTTATTCTATTCACCGTGTACATCAAATCAAAACTGTGATACAATAAAACCTTTACAATCCAACCAGAGCTCTACATTTATAACAGATCTCTCAAAACTGCAGTTGTTCTCAGAGTGGAGGAAATGGGATTTTGGGAGAGCTGAGAAACGCAGGATGTGACCAGCCAAAACTAGGAAAACATTTCTCAGCAAACGGCGCCTTGTGACCGAAAGCCATTTCTTTGTGACTCTGCGACTGTCCCGAGAAGACATGGTGGACATGCAGGGACATGGCGATACGCACAGATGTTCCCCCTCATATCCACGAGCGTGTGACCACAGCCACTGGTTCGCTTACGCAGCTTGCCTCTTGGTCCTCCCGCATCACACGCTGCCCCGTTTGATTGTGATGGGCCCTGAAAGCCAGGAGACATACGTGGCTGTAACAACATCAATGCGCTTCGCCAGGTTTTCAAGTCAGGGACGTGTCTTATTATAATTACTACCTATGTGTATTTATTTTGCTCCAGAGACACAAATTGTCACGGTGCTCCACAAGCGTTTTTTGTTTCCTCCCTCTGTCCTGTCCACCTTGGAGGGGAGAAGGCAGTTTGGGAAGAAGGCAAGCGCGGTGGTTGAGGTAGTGGAGGTGGGGGGTGGAGGGGTGGAGGGGTGGAGGGGGGGGGGTCAGAGTGGTGGGGGCAGCAGTGATCTGCAAATCATTTATTTACGTTTGGCATCTGCATAATGAGGCAGGGAGCCAATGGCGTTCCCGGCTTACTGGAGACAGGGTGGCATGCCTCCAGTTTTAATGGGCACACTGAGGAAACTTCCAATCCTTCTTGACATTTCTCATAGCGAAATAAACGTGCTCTGGGTCAGAGTGTCTATTAGGAAGATAAGAGACGAACAAGTCAATTATACTTCAATGACTGCATAGCCAGGGGACCTCATTAACATGATCACGGAGGTCCATGCTGCAGCAGCCCTCTCCTGAGTGTAGCTCTGATTAAGTTGTGGAAGAATGACATGGCCCTTTTCTTGCCTGCTTTATGCAGAAATGACATAAGAAAAACACAAAGACGTAAATATATTCAAACATAAGTAAACACACACGGGTCCACGCAGACACACAGCGGCTCACGCACACGCAAGACGACATCGGCAGGACGCCGGGCCTGGCCAGCCAGCCAGAAAATGTTGACACATTCCCAAAAATAAATAAAATAAGTGAGAGGCACACTCCGTCAGGGGTTGGGGAAAGGTTTTATCTGCTGATGGGGTCACGGAAGTAGATGCTTTGGGAAAAAACAATTGTCGCAGTGGATGTTGCGATCTGTCATACTCAGCCTGGACGCATGGCCTAGGGTTGCGAGGAAGGTGGGTGCAGGAGGGGAGGTGGGGGTGTAGCGGCGAGGTGGGCGCGGGCAGAGGCGGAGGTTTAGAAAAGCAGAGCCTCGGGTTTGGTGGGCCGAGTGGTGCATGTGCTCCCCCCCCCACACTCCCCCCTTTCCTCTGTGCTGGCTCGTTTCCTCCGTGAGGACGCTGCGATCTGTTGACGTTGATGGGATGCGTGCGGACAGCGTACAGGAAGCACTGGCTTGTCTTTTCTTGTGCTTGCATAGTGTGCATCATATCCAGCCACCGCACGGCTAAGGCTCTTCTTAATTAATTCAACCGCTTATCTGGACCAGTGGGAATTGATCAGTAAGAAAAGTGCTAAACTACTTTTGACTTACGATATGAGCTGTTATGTAGTGTCACAGTAGCTACATGATAACTGGTCCATGCCCTTTTTTGCTGTTCGGGTCAAATTCTGCGACAAAAGTTTATTTCTTGAGGACCTTTCTAAATGATGTGTCAAGCACTTTGCAATAAAAAACAAAGCCCCAAAATCAGGTTGGTGAAATGGTCCTCTGCTGTATCTAAGGAGTCTCTAAAATTCATCTGGTTCATAACAATCAGGTATCCTCTTCGGAATCAAGCTCGCCTGCTGTCCGTGTGACCGCAAAAAAGAGAGGAGACAGTAACAAGCCTTTGTGTCCACACACACACCGAGTACACGTACACACAAAGGCATCCCTCTAAGAAAGGTCCGGGACATACACTGCTCACATACCTCCGTTATTGCTCCCTGAAACATGAATGATTTGATTATTTGATGACAGCTTATTTCTTAAATCCGTTTCGGCACCATATGTGTCTAATATGCAGCTCGCCCGCCATGCGAATGCCTTGGGGTCTGAGGGAGGCCAGTTGAGTTTTTCAAACCTGGAGGGAGGATTGGTTTGTGTACTCAGACATGCATGCCGCGCTGTGCAAAAGCGCATCGGACTGGATTCAAGTGCATGTTCGGGGAAAACATCTTCCTATTGCAGGGCATCCCATTCCTCCTTCTTTTACTATGAGTAGCTTAACTCCTTAAGGCTGTAAGTGCTGTTTTTGAATATCGTGGCCTCAGAAAACCAACCAAATCAAGCAGAATACAGCTAGGGGAAGCATCTCTTTCATTATTTCCAGTACCCTCTTTCAGGGAGTATTCCTGTTACTATAATTGGTTCCCCGTCTTTGCCCTGGCAAGGATTTTAAAACACGACATTCACGACTCAAACTAACTTTAACCAGCTTTGCAACCTGTGTCTCGTCACTCCTAATGGCTCTTGAGTTGATCTGACTGCATGACATTGATAATAAGCCTGGGCTGTATGTCCATTCTGTTCAAGGACCATAAACTAATTTCAATTCTACACAATATACACTCCTGATGCAGTCTTAGTGATTAAATTACTATTGCTATTGTATTATCTCTTTAAAGAAATAGCTACCGTATGTCAAATTTTAGGGCATTTTGTAAAACAATGCATAGTCATTTCAATGCAAGAAAATAATTTGTCCTCCTGTTAGATGAGAGATGTTATGCAGATTCTGGAAATCTAAAAAGTCGTATCATATATTAATATGTATATATTTATTCTTGTGTGTAAATGTCTGTTGCTTTTCTTTTTTCTTTAAAAAATACGAGCCACATTTTCAATAATGTGCACCTCGTGGTAACAGATCTGCTTAATTTCATAATCTACATCAGATTAGATTAAAATTATTTTATATCATATCGTATAATATTATTCTTACAGCATTTCTGACTTTGATTAGCATCAACAAGAAAAACAACATTAGAATAATGTAATCCATCCATTAATTAATTGTGTTTTGTGTTCGTGTAGCCTCCGGGGCTTTGGTGGTCACAAAGGTCAAAAGATTGAGGCCGCACAGCCTTGCTCCCTCTAACGAGGTGAAGAGTGTCCACACTTTTATTCACACTTCAAATGAGGAACAACCTGACAGCTCGCCATCAGAAAACACTTGACTGCAGGGCAGGGTTATTATCGCAAACTAAAGCTCGTACTGAAAGAGAAAAATGTTGGAAAATGTTTTTGTAAAGTCTAATATATTTAGATAAGAATAAGATATCTCTTAAGAACATTTTGAACTAAACTGAAATGATTGCCTGACATTACAGGAAATGTTGTAATTTCTTAACATGAAAAATATACACATTAAACATTGTAATTGAAAAAAATGTTTAACCTCACTGTGAAATCAAATGACTTAATCTTACTAAAAAAGTCGAGCTGCAAGAAATGCAAAGAACCGCAGGGTCAGTCAGTCTCATGTAAACACATTCATCCCTATTAAAGTGCACCATACAGTGGCCTGCATTGTATATTTGTATTGCCATTTGCATTAAAAAAAGAAACGCGCATTGAATTAAAATGTTGTCTGGACAAATTGGCTATTTGGCTTATTTTTCTGCTTTGACAACAATTGATAGTGGCCTTGCTAATTCTCCTCCTCTGAACATATTCAATTAATGAATGGCGACAGAGGTCACACAGCTATCTAGTGATATATGTCCTCCTTTATCCAACTGTAAACACAGCTCACCGCCTCTTCAAGGTTTATACCTCAACGCTGGGGTGACTGTGGGTGAGTGGAGAGAACGTTTGTCCTCTAATCGGAGGCCCTACTTACCCGTGTGTCAACGTGTCCCTGGAGAAGACACTTAAACCCAGCGTTGCTCCTGTAGCCGGGTGTGAATGTTAGTTACTGATGGGCAGGTGTCACTGTGTGTGGTAGCTCCCGCCATCAGTGTACGAATGGGTGAACGGTGACATGAAAAGTGCCAAACGAGTGTAGTCCATTAACAACATCTCCAGATAGGAAAAATGCAACTGACTTTTGACTAGACGCAATAAGGAAACACAGCACTACGCGTCTTGGTTGTTTGTTTGACATGTGAGAAATAAACATGCTGGCAAAGAGAACTCGGATGTATGAAACACCAAAATCACCAGCAGGAATTAATGCGCTGCCTTTTTATTCATTGACTCAGACTCAGCGGCTTGTCTGCACCTATTTAACATTGCTTATTACTGCGGGCAACCGAAGCGTTTAACGTGCATCCCTCCGATAACCTCTGAGCCAATAAGAGAGCTGTTATGTGTGGAACAGAGCACAGCACGAGAGCCACTACGCTGCCTCACGGCAGGTTGTTTTACTCCCCAGATTAGAAGAAGACGACTTCATTACACTCCACAGTGCTCATACTTAGGAGTGGAAAAGCTTTGCTTTCAATAGGAAGTTTGCTTTTTATGGTTTGCTAAAATGGAACCGCAGAACATATTAGCTGCATATTTTAATAGCCGTCATTCATCATGTTTTCCGGCCACCAAATGTGTGCGGCAACATCTTGGGAGAATGTGTCAACGCCGGCTGCAGGATTATTGGTAAATAAGGGTTTTTTTTAATTTTTGGGGCGGACACATTAATTCAGTGACAAGTAGGAACATGAGATCCTTCTTTAACTCATCAACACGTTTTTTGGCTGGTCCTTTTCCAATCACATGAAACCTAACGTTCAGCCAGTACGTATACTGCATTAATATGTTACTAAAAAATACAACAAATTATTAATTGTACTAATTATCAATATGCAGCCACCAGACGGGAGGGACGCAACAAGAGAGGAGCAGAGGTAAACCGGGCCGAGCGCGGCCCTTAAATGTTGATTGATCCACATCTGGAATATCGGCATGACGTTACAGTCATGACCGTTGTTTTGTTCCCAGTGGGGCAGATGCATGTACCTCTCATTCCTTACTTACCCTGATATTGTTACTGTAGATCAAATGAATTCAACTGCTCGTGCCCAACCCGACCAACGAAGGCAGCGAGTACTAGCCAGTACTCTCCGGATGCTGGACGTTGTTTACATGATATATGAAAGAGTTAAAGGCAGATGTTCAGACGAGCCACAGATGATGCTGAGGGAAAATCCCGACCCAGGTATTTTTCATTTTAAACACTCAAGTGAGACCAGGGGAGGCAATTTATCAGAATCAAACGGTTGACTCTTTTATTGTTATTGTCTATTCTACCTCGTTTTCATGTAATCACGGCATCGTGGCTTTTAAAATGATTCGAGGTAACAAACAATTAAGTCAAAATACTATCATAAAAACCTGTGTTATGCAATAAATACAGCTGAAGAGACAAATGAAAGTGTGGGAGAGTCAAAGGGCCTTTAAATGATTTGTCTGTGTATGTGTGTGTCTATTGGAAGATATTGTGAGATGCTCCGCTGCTAACGCTACGTTTGCCCCCTGAAGGCTAAAACAGGTCACAGTGTCAGAAGGCTCATTTGAAGATCAGGGCCTGCTAGAATTTTTCACACTTCCCCACGTGCTGGCTAATTGACCATAATTGCCTAATTAACTGGTCAGTGATTCCTCCTTAATTATTCAGGTTTGTATGTCTCCTCCCACTCCTTCACCTCCCTCCATATTGTTGGCTGCAAAGGCAGGGCCTGTTTGGAGTGTCATGTTCAATAAATCTGGCTGCGATGGAGCCCAATTAATACCATGAGCTGAACCCTCATACAGACGAGAAAAACTGGAACCTAAACGGGGACATTTCCCCAGGACATTATTTTAATCTGATTGCATGAGATTTAATTTGAGCAACGGTGCCTGCAGGGCAAACATTTGTCGTTAAGGTATGCATGTTCAATCACCAAGCATCCTTTTAGTCACAAATTACTCACCTGTAAATCCTTGTGGGGAAAGATGAGTTTGTTATTTCTAATAATCCGTCATTCAATTAATCCAGATGTTGTTTGAATCAATAAAAAAATCTTGGTAGTAATACAGACGATTCAAAAATACATATATGTGATTTGCAAAATGGATAAAAGCAAGAAAATAAAAAGACTGTATGTAAGTATGTTGTTACTATAAGTGATATTGTTGTAGTATTGTTGATGTGTGATTGCCATGTTTACTGGGGTAAAGGATTGGTACACTTCTCTCACTAAAGGAAAACACAAGCACCACATCCACATTGACAAAAGGCCAAGACTCCAACATAATACCTCGTCATAGAGCCTGTTAACGTAATGCTTTACCTAAAACCTTGCTAATGCATTACAATACACGCTGAAAGACCCCCTCTTAGACCCCCAGCGTTTCAGTCAATGATCAGTCTGAAGTTTATATGACTGCTTTATAGCCGTGTTTCTATGCTTGTTGTCTTCTACGTCCATCTCTCTCTCTCGCTCTCTCTCTCTCTCTCTCTCTCTGTCTGTCACTCTCTGTCTGTCACTCTGATAGTTTAATAGCTCTTCTCTTCCTTTGTAGTCCTGTGATAATCTCTTTCGGATCATATTACCCGAGGCTAGTCCAGACTCTTGAAATTGTGACCTTATGATCCTCCAGGCCAAACTTAGTGGGACACCAGAGTCCCAACCCGCCCCAACCAGCCGAGTGGATTAGTGCTACTCTGACCCGATCACATCCTGGCCCGTCACAGAGACCCTTCAGACCAACTAACTGCAAATCTGAGGTGACACCTCTGGGCCCAAGACCTGCCCGGGTTTACCCATAGCCTCAGGTCGCGTGGCCTCGCTGACCAGAGTCTGTGGCCTGGGGATCTGAGAGAGAGAGAGAGGCCGACCCAGAAAGGCCAGCATGGTCGGACACATGATGGCCCCGCCCCGTTTTCTGGGGACCGTTTTCTGCGCTAGAGAACATCTGGAGGGCATCGCTGCAGGCAGTGTGAGGCTGGTCAGCAGACGAAGAGGAACGAATGACAGAGAACGAGAGAAAGAGAGCGAGAGAGAGAGAGAGAGAGAGAGATATGGAAATAGACGACTTAAAACAAAATCAAGCACTCAATGGAACTTTTATTTAAGGGCCTTTTAAGCCATCAAACATGGCTGTTCACCGAGGCCTTTCAAAAGTCTCACTCTAGCGGGCCACGTGCCGTTTACAATCATCAGCTGCCAGAAAACACTAGAAATAAAGCTCAGTCACTTTGAAAACGTGAGGGCTTGTTTCCTCAAAAAATATACAAAGGGACTATTGATTTAGGAATAAAGGATGTGCTTGAACAGTCTGTGTCCGGGTGACTTATTTGAAATGATAACCCAGCGACCTTAATAAGTCATTTGATTGTTACAAGTAGTACTAGTATCTGCACGAGTGACAGCACGACGTTCAGGATGGTTTCAGTTTGCAGTCCGAGTGTCATTGACCAATCGCATTTGAGCAAGCATGCATGTGACAGACAGTGGAGAGCAAAAGAGGCGTAACGCGTCTCCCAAAGTGCCCTCTCCAAGCCTGTCGGCTCTGATGAGGACTTTGCTGGTCGTCTCTAAAGACTTGTAAATATACAGTTGCGTTTTCACGTGATCAAAGAAGGTATGGATTGATCGGGCCCCTTTGCTAAAGTATTCAAGCTCATAGAGCTGAGACGCCGTGTTACTGGTGTTTTTATTCGTGAGAGGAAAGTTATCTTCAGGGACATGTCATTGATTTTCTTATAGATATAACTTAGATAAAGATTGAAAAAAACGCATGGTGGATATTAATGCGCAAAAAAGTTGGATTCCTCCAACTCCCATAATGCAACTTCATTTGAGAGTGACTCTTCCATTAACACATGAAGCCATTTATTTTGTTTTAAAATGAGGTGCGTTTCAGGTTTGAGCGGTTTCTTTGTCTTAAGTCCAGTTTCCCTTTAAAATATAGCAAACGTATCTGCATCTACGGCATTGAGAATGTTTATAGTCATTTAACCGAGTGGACTCCAACAAGGCCAGACAACACTGAGAACTCCACCAGATAAAGGGTTCGATCATTGCAGCTTTCACCTGGATCACTTTCACCGTTGTTTCACCTGAGCATCGGTTCCCCGATCGTGAAGACAAACATTTCTTCAAAGCTCGGCAGCTGATCCACAAAACACTACCATGCTGCAATAACCAGCCGACAATGTGCAAACAAGGACAGATGCGGGGGAAAAAGCATAGCAGCCACTTGGTTGGAGAGAACTAAAGACATGTTAGTGGAGAAGGAGAGAGGCAGGGATGTGGCTGAGGCTCTTTGTTGCGCATGAGAGGAAACAGAGGCAAATATCTGAGCCTAATCGCAAAACCCACTTAAAGAACAGAGTCAGAAGAATTAGGTTCACAATGTCACATCTCAAAATAATGGAAGCCAACAAGTTGACAGGGAACTAGTGAATTTGTGGCGGGCGTGCAGCGGCTGAGCTATGCGGCAAAACTTGTATGTTGACTAGTCTTTTATCTGATTGGATCACTGTTACTTAGACCACGTGCAGTGAAGCGGGAGTAACACAAGGCTCTTTTTTTAGATTTATTCTCTCTCTCTCTCTCTCGTTTTGTTTGAGATCCCGGTGGGTGGAGGTGATGGATGGATGTAGACTCACTGACCTACATGAACGACGTTTCCACACTCGTGTCTGTCATTTAAAGAACGTAAAGGCCTCATTTGGAACATACAGGGCGATTATATCTCTGATTTCAGTGCCTTGAGGCTCATGTGAGGGACACATTGGTACCAATCAACATGAGGGTTAAATGCATTAGTGAGCCCATGCATAACATTTTAAAAGCTAGCAAATCAATGCTGTGCGTCATCTACTTCAGTGTTTGATGTGGGCTAACATGTCTAATCGGGAATATAGTTATCCGGAGCAAGAGGGGTCCATTTTTTTTTCTTCGTTTTCCTGCATCCAAACAACATCCAACTGTGAAAATAGTATTGATAAGAGCACCAGTTTGAGAACAATCCCCCCAAAAATTCAGACATGTTTGAGGTTACACTCGATAATTTCACCGCTGCGACCTTTTCATTCGGAATTCACTCCCATCTTTCAACAGATTTTTTTTTTTTGAAAGCCTATTCATCAGGTTTGTCATTGTGGTAAAAAACGGTGATGCTACACTGTGTTTTCAATTAGGTTTCTCACTGTTTACAGGTATTGTGCTCGGGGCCGTTGGGACAGCGCAGCCTGGCCTCCAGGCCATTGTGCCAGCCGACAATAGATAATGAGCCATCCATCCATATGCAGCCGCCACAAGATGGACACACTTATGCACGCGCACAGTAGGATTTGACTAAGATAGGGGCACAAACCCTCAGCCAGTGCTGTCCTCAGTTTGCATTGAACGCTCTATTCCGGTGGCTTTTTTTCTTTTTTTCTTTCATGAAATAATGTGACCTGTACTACTGAACGTTTGCAGGAGATTTGGGTTTTTAATGGAGGAAAGTTGCATTAATTGGGATCATCTGAAGAGTTTGTCTATGTGATTGTTTTGGTGTGATCTTTATATCTGGTCTTTGTGCCAAAGCAGTCTGAATTACAAAATAAACCTTCATTAACTTGTTGTTTATGTTTCTATTAGCAGTCATTTAGGAGTCATGTGTCTCCATCATTTACTGTTTTATTCCTTTGGGCCCTGTTTTTTGGTTTCCACTGCTGAAGGAAATATATGGCGTTTTTTACGGCTAAAAGCTCCACTATGTTCACCAGCTTCTACCTGTGTCTTTATTCTATTCGAGTATCTCACGGCAGGTATTCACTCATTTCTTTCTAGCTACGGCTCTGGAGGGACATTATTTTGGGGGGGGTGGAAAGTGTAATGAAAGACCCGGCTGAGTTGCGTAATGGGAAATGTAGGGTCAAATGTATTTGATGACTTTTACCTGAGAGCAAAAGTCGGGATATCTCTGCCTGTGCTGATTCCATATGGATTATTATTTTTTTCAAATCTTTATCTAAGTCCCTAAACTCGATGGCAGTCGGGTACATATGTGACCATTAGATATTCCTTCTCGCCCCCTCTGGAACATTATACAAAAGGGATGAACAGTATGGGTTCAGTTCATTCTGTGATGGTTCCACGGTACGCTGCCACATATTGATCAAACATACAGGTTCTCTAACTCTTCTGTCAGGTGGGCGAACTCAGGTGGACACTTGAGCAGATAAGGAGATAACACAGCCGGCGCATTTACGCGCCGCAACGGATGCAAAACAGAAGAAAAAGGAGGCCACCTAGCTTGTCGTGGCCACATCAAAGGGAACCTGGTTATTAACGGGCAGGGAGAGCAAGCCGAAGGCCGCATTACCATCACACACAGATACATCGTGCTGGGCTCATTTGTAGTCAGCAACACACACACACACACACACACACACACACACACACACGCACGCACAGGCACGGCAGAGACGCACTATAACGGACACAAGCCGGGAGGGACAAAATACTTTGCACGCGCACAACAACCAGACGCTGTTGTTGCCTCTCACAATTAATTAGGCAACTTATTGAGATCAAGATGCAATATGCATGTTAACTTGATGGATCGGGTCTGGTTTCAGAAAAAAAAGGGAAAAAGCTTTGATGTTTACAGAACTTGGCAGTAAATCACTGGCAGCAAACAATTACAGAATTAATGAAGGCCCGGAAACAATAAGCACGGCTATTGTGGCAAATGTGTGCATGGTAATATCTGAAAATGCATGCATGCTAAACGTGATGTCAGACAATGGGGCGCCGCAGAGTTTATGCAGGCTTATTACTGGTCTTGAGGGCCTCAAGTGTGACAGTGCGCTTACCTTTCTTTGTCAATCAATCAGTTCAATTTATTTTGGAACATGGTCTGTACTTGTCGAGGATCAAATTCAAACTGTGAGAGCATCCATTTATCACACACAATGAAAATTATATAAAAGACACACACAAGGCAGAATGCACTTTACATCCAATAATACGAGTAAAGAATGCATTAATTATAGAACTACTATTTGTCACAACTTTGACACAAACCACAATAAACAGATAGATAGAAAACTACACGGCTCTCTCACCAAATAATACAGTATGTGTATTAATGAAGTGGGAAAAGTACATATAACGTGTCTTTTGCTAATCTAATACCCACTGTGGGAAAAAATAGCGTGCAGTCCAAATGTCCCGGTCCAGGGTCATTAAATAACATTTTTTACTTTTTTGCATGGGGGAGCAGAAGTGAGGGATTTAGGTCACATGCAAATGTCTTGCTTGTAATATTTTCAGCATGTGTTGATCCATCTGGAGCTTGAAGCAGAATAATAAGCACAAGCCTGGCTAGCATGTGCCGACATTCAAAAGGCGGCAAAGACATGCTCAACAGCTAAAGGCGACGTGCTGTGTGACACAGAAATAGGCTAAAACATGTACATTTTCTCCACTTTTAATTTAGCAAACGGATAAACACTAAATATCTGCACTTGAATTTTTGAAGTTGAATTTTCTCTGAAATGAAGATTCAACCTCGTTCCGCATAAATGCAGAACGGCCTTTCTTAGCACCACGTTGCTTTTTTGTTGTCGTTGCCCCTGATGAGCGCTGCAGGGTATGATGTCTGTGCGTCCTGTGCAGCAACAAAGATTAATTAAACACGACTTTGGGTTGAGATCACACACGTCACCTTAGATTTCAGTGCAAATGCGGATGGCCGCGCTCAGCGCTAATCGTAGGAAAAAGTTGTCATGGCTCGGTGTCGGCGTGCGGTACCCGCCCTGGGAAACAACAGGCTGTCTGAAACCTGCGCCCACCACTGCCTCTCAAACCCCGCGTGACGCGAAGGCCTCACGGACTGTCTGCCAAACGGAGGCGTCTCTTTAAATCACCGTTATGGAGACAGGAGAGCGGTATGAAGCTGCTGAGCACGGGCGGTTTCTTGATAATTGTCCCGTATTCTGTCCACCACCAGCCAGGCAGGACGCTTAATTTGCTGAGAAAATAAAAGGTCCCTTTGGTGTAACAACTCGTCTCGCACCACAAATAGCCGGATTGTTTCATGTCAACGTACAGCAAGTGCTGTCCGGCTGAAACGGACAAACGTTGCATGAAATAAAGAAAAAAAGGCAATTCAGTTAAACGTTAAATCAATGTATATGACTTTGGAGGTATGGATCTGGCCTTTAGTCAAAGACTAGGGGTCATGGAAAGGCCAAAGGTCAAGGTTGAAGCTCATTGTATTCTGCTCAGGCGTAGTTCAACCCCTACGGTCAAATGATTAGTTCATCTTTTAGCCGGTAAATATAGATGAAGATTCAATTTTGTATCTAACACCTCGTGTTAAATGGTAAAATCTCAAACGAGGCAAAGATCTGCAGTAATTCATTTCCACAGCAGACATCTCTCTGTTGGGCCTCTGAGATCGGGTTTGGCAAATTGGATGATGCCCAACAATTCGTATATAAAAAAAGAAACGTTATTATGATAATTTATAATAATATACAACATGGAATGATATTTTTCTACCAGTCAAAACCGCATTCATCACATCACAGCTGTCAGCGATGACCTGTATCGCTCTGCGTTTTGGCTTTTAGCTGTAAAAAAAACTCCCAAAAAAAGACAGTTTTTTAAAATGACAAACACCTGATGAGGATCACACACAGACACACACAGCAGGAAATAGGAAACAGGAATATTGAATCTAATTGGAATAATTTAAGATTTATACGTGAATGTAATTCCTATAATTTTTTTTTTTTATTTATTCTTTAAAGATCTGAATTGTCATTGTTGCGTTTTTAAAGACATCTTGCAAAAGGCTGTTTGAAAAGTGGTGACTGTAAACATGTTGCTGTTGTTAAACATCATGGTTTCATAAAAATGTAAAAATGCTAGTGTACAATGTTATTAAAAGTGCATCTTTCCCAGCAGCATACAAAATGAGAAATGGCACGTTCCGTAGTGAACAGAGCAGCAGTGAGTAATGCCACTATAATGTAATTCATTTCATCTTGCCAATTATAGTTATATCCTCAACGATTTTGTCCAATTTACCATCATCATCCTCATCCTCATCCTCTCAAGTTATAATTTCCACTCACTGGCTCACACAAAGACCAGGGACATTATAATAGTCGGAACTATTAAATGCACATGAAGATGTATCTGGTAAAAATAGCCAGCAGTGATTTCTATTTTTCTGCATTAATGCGTTTTTAATAATTATCTTGGCTCATTGTTTGAATTCATTAGTAAAACCGGCTGTAGTACACTTGAAGGAGAAGGGGACGGTTTGGAGAAAATAGACACATGTGTTAATATTATCATTCATTCCATAAATGTAACATTCATGTGCTTTTTACTGACCTCTGCTACAAACATGTTAGAGCGCCCTCTGCTGGTCTTCTTTTTGGAGAAGGCTCTTTTTCACAGAGCTCCGCATTTCACCCACTTGGTGGAGGGCACTAAGCGAGGGAGCAGAAATGACGTATCGCTGTCAGAATAGTCAATAAATAAGTAGATCTGCAATGTTTCCTCAAGGAGAAGTGGCAAAGTAAAATTAAATCCCACAGACGAACAACTAATGGACCCAAAGAGGAAAACGAAACGATGCCCTCTGTGCTGTGGAGAACACAAGAGTCCAAGCAGGACATGCTGAGGGTGCGTTGGTGGCCGTGCAGCTGGGAAAGGTTTTTTTTTTTTTTTTTCCCCGTTCGGGCTCAAAGCCAGACAGGCGCCGGGGAGGATGGGTAGACAGGCGACGCTCCCTCGGGGGCCGGGCTGATTGGCACTGATCACAAGGTCTCTGCAAGGTGCCATTTCATGTGAGACTGTAAACAAGGTCAAAAGGATGCCGAGTTACAGCTGCTAATCACCCGGCCTGTCTGTGACCAGCAAGGTGCCACAGAGGGCTGCAGGGTGAAGGCCGCAGCACAGAGAGAGAGGATAGTGATATATGTGGGAGGGGGTGTTACTGGAAGTCAGCTTTAGAATGCAGTCCAGCTTTAAGAAAAAGAAAGAAAGTCAAATAAAGTTGGCTACTTGTGAAGGAAAATAAACTGTGAAATAGCTAAAAGTAAATATGCATGTGTAACCGGGGCGGCCGTTCGCCTGGTCACAAGGGTGACAACGTCACTTTGGGACTCTCACCCAAAGAATATCAGTTGTAATGAAAAAGAAAGGGAGCAGAGAGGTGAAGTTCCAGTTTTGTAACAATGTTTTTTTTTTATTTACAAGTAGGTTTAATATTTAAAAGAAAAGGAATAATCAATCCAGAAACATTGGTCGGTTTTATGGCAAAATATAATCTATGCTTTGAAAAAGGATTACTATACTGGGGTACCCTACCAGTACAAGGTGACTACTTGAGGCCCACCGGGGCGGGGGAGTGAAAGGGGACAAGGGGGCCACCACCAGGTCAAAGGAAAGAAAACACAGCAAATCAAAAAGAATTAAAACACAGCAAACAAACAAAATAAACTGAAAGGGCCTTCCACCTCGTGAGCCACCCCCTGTAGGCCTACTATATGCCCACCTGCACTGGCATTAAAGGGACCCCCAGTATAGGGCGCAGTAATGGTTGTTCATGTAGGACAAAACAAAGACACTAACCCAGAAAGAAAACAAATTCGCAATTCACAATCAAAGATACTATATAAACCGGGTAACCATAATCTATTTTAAATCAAAGGCAAAAACAGCAGTGACCAGGCTCAGCGTTGCACCACCTGATCATTTCCTGTATAAAAGAAAGAAAAGGTAAATAACGCCAATAAACATTTCACTGCTAAAAAGCATATTAAAACATGAAACAGAAAACCCCTGACATACCTCTAGATTCCGCTCAAACCCATCCGCACGTGGCGAGTGCTGTGCCTATGCCGTGGGAGACCTACAGCAAGCCCCCCTCTAGCTCTAGTGGGGCAAAAGCTCCCATTTAAAGAGCACCTGGTCACACCTGTTAGGCATCACCAATTAAGGTGGTGTGGCCAAACAGGCAGGGGGGGGAGGGGAGAGCTCTACCCATCACACGTGTACAGTATTGATAAATTAGCAGTTCACAGAGATGCATAAATGATGATTTATTGAAACATTTAAACCAAGCTCAAAGTTATGGATTTGCTTGGAAGGCAACTTTGACCAAAGATGTGTTTTAATGGCTTTTTATATTCGAGTTGCTCATGTGTTTTAATAGACCATGATTGCTGGATGCTGTTGACATTGAGACACGTCGATCACCGTGTCAGGGTGGCGGTGGCCCAGGGCTGAATTAAAAAGGGTGGGCGAGGCAAGGAGGGAAAGTTAATGTTAGTGTCTCTGCTCGGCGCCCAGGGCCAGACGCACAACTCTGAATGCTGACCGGTTCTATTGATTTCTGACCACGTTGGGCAGCAGGCCAGCCGAGGCCTCTGGTACTGACTGTCTGGCTAGTGATTGATTCATTAATGTAAAACCATCTCAGTGGTCACAGTGGGCAGAGACAAAATACGCCGATGGAGCTTTTATTGCTTCTTGCATGTACGCACCACTCGAGTGCCCATCTCTGATTTGTGGATGACACAATTAATGAAAGTTTACTTAAGTCATATAAAGTTATATACATCCATATTTACTGATTCTCAACTAGGTTTTTTAGATTTCCGTCAAAATATTTTTCGTCAAAAAATTGTACATCCACGTACAATTTTTTTTCTATATCCCTGGCCCATAGCCTTCTATTGAGTTAAATTGTAAATTTGTGAATTGAATTGAATGTCATTTGTCTTGTCTCATTGTCTTACTGTCCGATGTTCTGCATATATTTTGTCAATAAAAGAGTCACACTGATTGCAATGATTCAAATCGGCCTCTAGAGGGAGACGGAGCACTGTGCAACACGGTGGTGCATTTTCTCACTCTATGAAGCGTTTAACAGATGATGTATGACGGTTAACAGGCTAAAGAATAATCAAACAGTTTGTACATTCTCTCGTCTGTTGATGAAGCTACAGAAAGATACCAAAGTGTGCGTCACAAGAAGATAACCTCTGTTCACAGCATTTCTCCATTGAGGCTACTTTATAAATTCATCAGAAGTCCCTTTTACACCCAAATCAAACTCTTTTTCCATTAAGAATTTCAGTCAGATATCAATCAAAACCATTTTTATTTGACAAAGAATTTTTGGATTATAGCTGACAATCATAAAGAAGCTCTCACAGCTGAATTAAAAGTATCCTGTGAAGGACCTCCTAAAATGTGAAGTGACAACAACCATTAGTGCAATATTTAATAAATTCTTCAAATTTCTTTCTGATTTGCATTTCACATGATATAAATACAGCATGAAAGAGGAACATCTGCAGACAGACCCTTTCGTATCCCAATGTCATGTGTCGTGATGATTTAGCGTGTCAGTTGGCGTTCCCCTCCGGGGCTCCTGGGTCGCCGTCCGGTGCATCAAAGTTTGCATGTCTGCACAGCCGTGCTGTCCTCCGGCCAGCGGTACGAGTCCACAGCAAACTCCTCATAGTCAGTGCTGTAGGTGAGCGAGTGCACATAGGCCTCCTTGTCGGACGGCTCGGGGCGAAGTGCCGCTATGTTGTGCTCGTAGGCGTACTCCATGACCTGTAATGCACGGGGTTGGAGAATAGTGTTGAGGTTTCACAAGCCCTTAGACAACTAGACTCAAGTTTCAAGACTGTTTTTTACCTTAAGGAAAATATCAAATTCAGACAACAGGTGACTTAAGGTTTCCGCTGAGGCCTTTTATCCTGAGCCCACATTGGTTGCATTTAGAAGCAGTAAATCCATCAATGCACGATCACATTTTAGGCTTATCACACCTTAATGGATTTTCAATAAAGGCTCAGTTGGACATCGCCGCACTGCCGGCACCCAAACACCGATGAACAACAAGTCTAGAAGATGCAGAGTGTGCATGAGTGTGGCCTGGTTCGGATAGGCGACTATGAACCCTTCCAAGGTGCATCTGCTTCTCGTTGTACGCTGAGCTCTGACCTTGACAGCCAGCTTGAGAGAGACGTCCCTGATGGAGCCGAGAGGAGGATACAGCCTTCCCTCCGCCAGGTCCTTCTCTGTCACCTGCTGCGCGAGAGCCTGTCAACAAGGTAAAACACACAGCTCATGTTATTAAAGGAGGAAATCATCAAAATATGCCAACTTGTGTTGCACATGAATACTCTCAGCTAGCTACAGCTCGGTGGGGTGAAATGTTAAGAAGTATTTTCTCATTAGGAATATTTTGCAGTATAATTAGAACATTAATGGCATTACCGTACTTTGAGCTCTTCTGTTTCTTAATGCCTGTAATTATTTATCTGGGAGTGGTATGAATATTCAAAGTTTAACGGCTGCTTGTCCTATCCCTATTCAGTGTAGTGTGTTTGGCCTCTTCTATATATTTCTAAATACACCATTGCTTGTATTAACGTAGGCCAACACCCATTTTTTTAATTACCACACAAGACTGCAGCATTTTGCAAAACTAAACCATATATTAAGAAACAATTAGCTTATCCTCCACGCTACCTACACATGTGCATCAGTAGTAATAATTCAGTGCTACAAACAAAATAGAACAATAAGTAAGGGTAAACATTGTGTTAAAAGGTGTGTGCGTGCTGTACATGCGGTTTGTGTACCTCTGCTGCAGTGAGGAAGACTTCCTCACTGATATGACGGACGGCGCAGGCAGTGACAGCCAGGCCCACACCGGGGAAGATGTAGGCGTTGTTCCCCTGACCGGGGAAGAAGGTCCTCCCATCGGACAGGGTGACCGGGTCAAATGGGCTGCCGCTGGCGAAGATGCCCCGGCCCTGCGACCCGTGGAGGCACCGTGAATTCACCCATTGATCACGGATCAACAGGGGCATCGTTCGGGGCCATTTGTGTCAGCATTATTGTGATGAATAACGGTACCTCTGTGAGGGTGTAACACTGCTCGGCGGTGCACTCTGCTTTGCTGGTCGGGTTGCTGAGGGCAAAGATGATCGGCCGTTCATTGAAGGAAGCCATGTCTCTGATGACCTGCTGGGTGAAGGCACCGGGGATGGCCGCCGCACCTGAGACAGAAAGCTTATAACGTTCAATATTCAGTCTTCAGACTTTAAACGCATTTTCCAAATGACCCCAAATTCTCATTCAAGTCTACGATCAATCCCTTCTTTCAATATACCCTTGAATCCGATCCATCAGTGTCATCCGACTGGTACTGAAACTAGCTGCCTCATTAAAACATGAAGTGCTGGTTGTTTTACCAATGATCGCTGTAGGTTTCAGTTCCCGAACCACATCCTCCAGTTTCTTCATCTGTGGGTGCTTATGAGCAAACATCTGCTTCTCGTGAGTCAGCTGGTCCCGACCCTAACGGTAAAGGAGAGGAGCAGGACATTACAGACATGAAAACCGGTAGAAAAATAGTACCAAAAAGATTTAATACTTTAATACTTGGAGTCATTGACATTGGTCCCTAACACTTTACTGCTGTTGGAATGAAGGAATGCTGGTACTTTCCAGCTCTTCTGGTGAGGAGACGGTAAGTGGGATGGAGGAGAGAGGGAATAGTTGAGGAGAGTGAAGAGGAGGAATGAATCACGTGGATATGGTGGACAAAACAGATGTGTAACAGATGTTGCAGTTTGCAGCTATTCCAAGGACAAACCTGGCATGTGAATTAACAAACCATTGGAAATGTTTAGTTGTGGAGGTAACTGATGTCAAACTGCTTAGGAAAACTCATCGTCAGAGGTTTTTAACCCGTGATAACATCTATTAGTGTTGCTGTGTATTTTCTTTCTGGATCTACTTTGTCTAAACGGGCCGTCAATTGGTTAATTCTCCATGTGCATTAGCAGCATTTTATCAAGATACCTGGACAATGAGACCCTTGGAATCGACCATCCAGATCTTTTTCAAACACTCGTCCTTAGCGAGTCCCTCTTTTTCCATGGCCATGGCGATCAGCTCAGCAATCCCCATCGCTGCCTGGGGGCGGGACAAGAGAGGAGGAGCTGCACTATAAAGCCAATAGTCAAATCTATTTTAAGATGCCATTTGTGTAAAATCAGACACACATTCAGCCCTCCGTACAGCCTGGACGCTACAATCCTTCGTTTCACGACCCAATAATGAACTCTTCAACCTTAAATAATGAAATAAAATGAAACGTGCTGCTGGACAGTTTGAGTCATTACAAGTGTGCTGCACAAACCTCTCCTGCACCTTGGAACACGATGGTGTGGTCGCACATCTTGGTCTTGGTGATGCGCAGAGCGGCCAGGAGCCCGGCTACCGCCACTGCAGCTGTGCCTACGGAGCATGAGAGTGCAACACCTTTTTGTTTAATAGTCCCACTGATGTTCTTCACAGGATGTGGGACATTCATGTTACTGCTGCACCTACTGATTGCAAAACAAGCAAGCATAAAAAATACGAACAAACTAATCAATTATTAAAATAAGATAACATTCGCTAACAAACGATAACATTCCAGATCTATGAAAAGAAGCATATGACCCGTATTTGATTATTATGATTAAGTTTTATGAAAGAAAAGTGAAAAGGCACTCCAGAGAAGGACGTCCATTTTTGTGTGTGTCTGTGTGCGTTTGAGTTACCTTGGATGTCATCGTTGAATGTGCAGTACTTGTTGCGGTACTTGCTCAGCAGCCGGAAAGCATTTGCGTTTGCAAAGTCCTCAAATTGAATCAGGCAGTCCATTCCATACCTGAGAAGTGAAGGAGATCACCTTTATTGGGGGAAGGTCCTTTGACCGGCTTCTGCAGACACACATAAAGGAAGGGCAGTCTTCCGTCCTGAAGGGGGCGCTCTCTCACCACATTAAGCCACAGGGTCAGAAATAAAAAAAGGGGTGATTTGGGCTTTTCAGTGCGCATAACAAACTAATAACAAATAAATCTAATTCAGTTTTCTGACCACGGCCGGTTTTACATAGGAAGGAATAATTCTGTGTTAGACGTCAGGTTTGTGAAAATTACAGTCACAGAACTTGCACACCGTATGCTTCGTCGACGTTGAACAAGCCGATTTCACAATGAGAGGAAGCCAAACCTCCACAAAGAGTTAGAATCACCAACACACCCGGTTTGTGGAAGGAGGCACAGGCACCGTCTCCCAGCGAAGCGGCAGTGTTTACAAGATGCTGCCCAGACATACTTCTACAAAAACATCACACAACAAAAATAAGCTGACCGGCCGGCGTTATGAGTCTGTAAATTTGATTTAGCAGCAACAAAGAGGAATCCTGAGTTCCCAGGCCTTTCAACAGATGGAGCTTTTGTTCAGGGGACTTTACTGGATGTGTGCAGAGCGACTGCTGTTGCTTCTCCACGCAGTGAAAGAGGCTTTCAGCTGTAAGAAAAGCAAAGGCGAACCTGTTTAAGGTGTTTGAATAGCTCCATAGATGCTGTTCTCCATCACTGTCAAAAGTTATTTTATAATGTCTACAACTGCCGCTGGCAGATTTTAGCCTACTTGACTAACTAAGTTCTGGTTGTCTTCATTGGTTGAAAAGACGCAGTTAGGAGGAGGCTTGAGTAACAAAGTCTCAATACCGTCCTAGAATCTCAAAACCACGGAATATTATAACAGGAAACTACTTGGAAATAATGCTAAGCTACTCCAGTAGGCTAGTTAGCCGTAGATGTTAACGTTTGCAGATGGTTAGATAGTCTCCTAAAGGTTAGAGCCTGTGAAATACTTCGCCTGCTATCGATCTAAATACAGAAGTGGTCTGAAACCTGTGTTAAAAACACAAAGGGATCATGTCTCAGCGAGTGGGGACATTTGGGACAGGCTAAGCAAACAGGCCCCGTACCCGTCCCCCAACACCTGTGGGCCTGTCAGCTAACTTAACAACAGCAGGAGGTGGAATCCTTCCATTTCACATTTCTTTTTTACTTTCATCCTGTTCGACCTATAAACATTCTTTCTTTTCATGAAACCCCTCCGCATAAGGAAGAGGAGGACAATATCAAATCCACCAGAGCGGTTTGCCACTTGTTACAGCGGATGCTGAACAGCTTAAAGCTTCAGCGGGAGGTGGATGAAGCTGAGCGGAAGCGGGAGGAGAAAGAACTGCAGCACGAGAAGTGACCCGAGTTCAACTGCAATAAAATGTAATTTCCACGACGAGGCGAGAGCGCCATCGCCTCCAATCGGCCACACTGCGAGGCACCGTTTCCTGACAGTACGGCTGACTCACGGCCAGCACGGCAGTAGCGACGGGGAGAGAAATGTGTTTTCTATCAAGCCGAGAGCAGCACTAAAGCACTAAGAGCCTGTGAGAAGGGGAGGAATAATGAGGCTTAGAAGGGAGCTGTAAACTTTTCATTGTGCTGGGGCTTTTGGAGACGGAGGCCGGCGCTCTTTGCTATGGTTTCGTGCGACTGGCCGCTGGAGAGGTCACACCAGTTCAAGCAGAACCAACCTGCCTGAACAGAACAGCCAAAAGAGATGGACCTGGGAGTGCAGAACTCAGCAGAAGCTGATACTTCGGCGGCAACTATTCTCAGTAAAGAATAGTTACGTTTCGATATTTTGATATTAAGTGTACATACAGAAATTTTTTTATATTAAAATGACCGCAAAGAAAGATCAGAGGCTCCTGACAACAACTGAGCTGTGAAGACATGCATATTTATGGGCGTCCACTGCCCATAAATAAGACCACTGATGATGTGAGGGGGTGAGAGAGAGAGAACAGGATTCCTCTTTCGCCATTTGTGTTGCTGGTCCCTTTTGTGCCTGAAAGTCTGTCCTTGACGACCTTTCCACAAGGAACGCCAAAACCTGACAAAAGACCCTTTTCTCCATCTGAACAGCAGGACTGTTGTTGCTGGGCAACAACACAGAACAACTGGAAATGAATGTGGTGACGGTGCAGAGTGTGCAGTGAAACTTGTGGTATTATTAATTATATTGCACCATTGTAAATTGTACCATAACATAACTTCATGGTGTGGATCCAACTGAGTGTGTTAGGGCTTAAAAGGTTATTCCCTAGCATAAATAATAAGTGATTTAGATGTATACTTATATGAATGTCTAGGGCCACAATCAGTATCCCTCACAAATGAGTATTCATAGTGAGATTTCTTGCCAGGTCACTCCTGTAGGGAAGAGTGTCTTTAACTTTAGGTTAAGGCTTCATAGTTTAATTGTTACTATATTCTTGTTCGTGATAAAAGGTATAAAATAACATTACATTTGGTAATGAATGACTTTCAACTCAAAACTGAGATCAGGACTTGTCTGCTGGCGAGGCTGTGATTTGGTTTCCCTCTCACGGCTGTTATGAAAAAGAATAAAGAGACGGTGCATCTCTGCTGTTGCTGTTTGGCAGTGAGATCACTCTCAGTCTCTCTGCCTGCTGCTTTGTTAACAGCAGTGTCTGTTCAGTGACTTGTGAGACCAAAAAGGGCCGGCTGGCAAAGCATTCGCATCCCGCACAATATGAGAAGACAGAAAACCTACACCTGAAGATCTACAAAGTATTTCAGCGTCTTACAGCATTGCGTTGATTGTAACTCTAATGTTCGGTTCATTCTTGCTACTTTTATTTAGCTACCCCATCTGAGCAGAGTGAGTAACATTTGGGGTCTTTGGATTAATTTTCATCATTCATTTGCATTGCACAAACTACAATATATGAATGCTCTGTTTTGACTTATTGGATTTTCCCGCCACAGACATCTGGAAACAGAAAACAACCAGACGAGCAGACAAGACACTGCAGACGAGAGGCTGAACCTCTCCTGCCGCTGGGCCGCTTAAGCTATTTGCGAAATGCTGGCAGAACAAAACAGAGCTCCTTTGTGCTTGAAACGTATTCACTCCTGCGATTTACGACGTGCCACAATAATACGGGTCAAAGCATGAAAGGAAAAAATGCACTCAATGTTTTCAGATGGAGGTCTTCATACTTATTGCAAAACCAGTTCATTGTATTGAGAATACCTGCTTGGGATCTTATTATTAATGCCAGACATTAATATTGTGTCAATTCACTCGGACTTTGGCATCATGTCTGAGCCGCTCGGTAGGACAAGGGAACCCGATGCGTCTTCACCCGAGACGTGATCAAATCAAATCTGAATCCCCGGCAAACAGGAAGCAGGTGGAAGTTGCATGGACTTGTGGACGGGGAGGGAGAAGTGATTCATTTTTGAGTCGGCTCTCTGCAAAGAAGGTCACACACAAGGCTGCTCTGTCCAAACACAGCTGTCCAACGTGCGCGCACACACACACACACACACACACACACACACACACACACACACACACACACACACACACACACACACACACACACACACACACACACACACACACACAGGCTGTCTGTTACTGCGGTGCCCACAGGGCTTCATGGTTAAGGCTTATTAAAAACCAAGCCCTCTCTCCCTCTCCTCGGAGCTAGCATCTCTCAGCACACGTTATTTCTCAAATCCCTGAGCCTTTATTGACGACAAAGACGCTTTCTGCATTCTTTATCCTCTCAGGCTCCTTTCCTCCATCCAGCAGTGCTCTTTTTGCTTTTCTGTGCCAAGGAATGAAGATACTTGAAGGTGTTTTTGTAGATTCTGCATGCAACTTAGACAACATCTACCTACCAGCACCTTGAAGATAATGAACTCATTTATTAATAAGGTAAAAAAAAAATCTAAAAAGATAAATAATAGTCATAGTTACATTGTGGTTTTGCAGGTGTTTTGAGCTGGACTACGCATTGACCAGGTGAAGTGACTTCTGCGTGTCACCTGGAAACCTCACAATGACCACAGGAGCGTCATGGCTACATTTAGTATGAATAAAGCTAGCGTGTTATTGGCTTGTAACTAAAAGCCCATCCTTCCAGTTTCATCTCGTCAGCTTTATCCAGCGGGGTCCTGACAAAAACAAAACACAAGAGGGCTTAAAGATGATGAAAAAGATTCGTATTGTGTGGTGGGCGTTTCCGGGAGCAATGAGATTAAGGGATCATTAGCTTTTGCCTGAAGACAAGAGCATGTCGAGTGATTGTTCAACAGGATCAGGAGAAGTTTAGCCTTCAATCAAACACTTCCCTCCCTACTTATGCTTTTTATTGATGATGACTCAATCTGGAGTATTTCAGTTCCCGTTCAGTTTGTTAGAAACCTAAACAGGAATATTACTTAAAAGAGTGCAGAGCTGTAATCATTCGTTCAATCTCTGAGCCCATAATTACTCGTTTTCCGCCAATCTGGCTCCTTTCGGGAAAAGGCTCCGCTGTTGCCTGCAGTTGAGAAGCCACCCGGTTATTAGAGTCCTGGCTTCCTGTTGCCAGTTGGAGGAGGCCCAGACTTCTTCTAGTGGACTCTTGTGTGTGCCCATATGTGTGTGTGTGCGTGTCACAGCTTCACGGACACAGAGATGCGTAGATGTGTCGGCATGCATGCGAACCGCTAAGTATACACACGTCACATTGAGGGTAGGACTGCATATAAACACCTCAGCAAAATAAAGATATGATGAGTGCATGAAATCCGAATGAATGACAACACAACGCGTTTAACACTTCAGCCTCACTGGGCCTCCAAGTGAAACAAGACCCTCAGTACTTGGTTGAAGGTATGGTGAGATATGTTTCGTGAGTCGACACAGAGATTCCTGAAGGCTTTGCTGATTAGAATCATCATGCATTTCACTTCTAAATATGTTGTTCACAACAAGGAAAACGGTTGTCCTTTCACCACTGGAAAAAGTCCATTTGGCTGAGTTTGTGTGGACTGACAAGCAAGACAAACCATTACGGGCAGGTTCAAGATACGTTACGTTGCGCAGGTAAGAGTCAAAAACATTCAAGGGTCGGGCTCAACAGCTGAATGGCTGGTCAGCCGTGCTGAAGAAGATGGTCACTGACGGTGACCTCCTGATTTCCAATGAGCTCATTCTGCCTTTTAGCCAGCACGCAAGGTTTTTATTGGCGTCGCTAAGCAACGAAAACCCAGTTCAAAGAAGGTAAAAACTAATCATCTGCGACTGACTAGAAAAATCTCCGGCTACGTCGCTGTGCTCCTTCTGCATGAGGCCAATACCATCATACCTGTCAGAGACGGCCGCCATGAATTCATCCAGAAGGTCATCGTAGGCCCGTCCTCGCACTCTCTTGTGTCTCAGCCCGATGTAGAGTGGGTCCTTCAGCAGCACCTGCAAAAGCCCACAGAGGAAGAGGAAAGAACGGGAGGTGAGAGGAGACAATGTGAAAATAAAGAGACTTCAGGAGAACAGGAAGGAAAACAGGTCCCTTTTTCTGTTTGCAATGTTCATGCTCAACTTAGTATGTTCTTCTCTAAAGCTGCACTGGGTAAATACGTTGACCAGTAAGAAGCTCCAAATATCCACTGGATCAATTATTTTAACTATTCCCATGACATTGTTGGGACAATGCAACCCAACAGCTGAAAAATGCTTTTGATCTGTAAAATCAACACAAGCAAGTCGGCAATGTGATGCAGGTAAATTACAAACAGTTAGCCCACTCCTTCATTAAACCGCAAACATACATTTCATTGGTTTGTTCCTATTTCCACAACAATTAGCGTCCAAAATGTAGAATTTTATTCAGCAAAGTACATCATTAGAAAATTAAAGTCCTGTAAAAAACTACTTGACTGAGCGCCGGATTTCCATAAAGTTGGAAGGCTTTTAAAACACCTATAAAATACCTGAGTAGCAGAAGTGAAAACATCCCCTTACTGCCCAATGTGTGCCAAGTCCCAGACACTGAGGATCCTACACTTCCAAAAAGGATACTTCATGGTGTCGTGCAAATGTCCATCTGCCTTTCAAACATTTGCTTTGCATTAAAGACGTTCAATGTCCAAGGCCCTATAACTCTAATGATGCCATTTGTGTTCATTCATACTATTAAAAGCCCCTTTCCAGAGCCAAGGACGCCTTGTTAGACTGTTCTCACAGGCTGAGCCAACGCTCATTTCTATTGACATTTAAACCACATTCTTTTATTTCAGCGAGTTAGCATGCTAATAGCATACATTCAGACTGATGGGAAAGCCATTATTTTTCACAAGTACAAATATGATGAAATATTCTAAATATATATACAGTCTGTTCCTGCGATCTTTAAGCATCCCGTCCGTCATCTACGATAATCCACGGAATGTGGACGAGTAACTCATACAACCACTACGTAATGAAGGATAAAAGTAAAGTAAGTAGGCTTCATCCTCTGGATCATAAAGGAGAGAAACTGATGAATGAAGTGGAATTAAACGTCACCTGGCGAAGTGGTGACAGATTGCCTACAGACTTTGCTCGGCGGTATCGGCACATAGTCCATGAGGTGTCTGTCGTGCTGCACCTGCCTGACACAACACGGACGGTGTCCCAACATACACCACACTGTAGATAGACACATCGCGGAGCACAGACTCAACTTCAATCTGCTAAGCGCTTTTTTTTTTTGGCCCCAACGGCCGGGGAGCCGATCCAGAGCGTCGTCGAGCCTCGTGGGGAAAGGCCAACGTTACTTCTGGAGATGGATAATTAGAGGGGGCCACTAAGACGAGCGCGACAGCCGCCTTCATGGCAGGGTGAAGAGTTGCCACGTTGCAAGAACGGGTCAAGAAAGGTTTATATAAAAAGGCAAGATTTATGTGAAGTCAACAAATTGTTTCCTGGCAGTGGACAGTAACAGACGGAGTTGGCCGAGTTCCGATATCCCTTTCATGGGATCCTGCTGAGAGCCCGGTTGATAGGGGAGGGCGCTTTTGGTGGCAGTTTAACAGGATGATGCAAGAGCTTGCAAGCCGAGACTCATAAATGACCATCTCTCATTGAGAGTGTTATCCCATGCGGTTAATGGAGCAAAACTGTGTTTAGAAAGGTGAAATAGAGGCATCACATGTTTAAGTGTCCTGACCTCATTGTCCCAGATTACCGTTGATTAGCTAAACTGTCCTTTGTGTCGTAGGGATTAGTCTTCACGTATGGTTTTACAGTTCACGCCAGCCCGACGCACAGAAGCTTCACTTTCACTTGCAAAATGTTTCCAAACTGATGACCACTGGACTTTTAATCAGGGAGGATAAGTGGACATGCAATGTCTGAAATGTGATACATTTGTTTTACAGAAGCAGTGAATGCAGACCAGGGATGCACAAACGGCATATTGTCCTGGATCACTCACTCTAGTTTCAGCAAAAGAATGTGTGTGTGTGTGTGTGTGTGTGTGTGTGTGTGTGTTGCAGTTACACCAGGAGACGTCAGGCACTGCTGGATAAAGTCCAGGCAGATAAAAGGTGATGCAGTAAAAACTGGACTCATTCCTGTCAGTGCTCTGCGTTATCCAAGTAGAGCCGTCCAAGTACTCTCTCTCTCTCCCTCTCCTCAGAGACAAATACAATCCCATAATAACAGTAATTTTAATAATTTGCTGGAGCTACCACTACCTCATAGTTCCCTCAGACACACAATTTATCCCATTACAACTAATTTAGCCTGTCATCTCTTAACAATAAGAGAAAAATGGAAGCCGTCTGTGGTCTGGCAGACAACAGTGAAATCTCTTTTATAGGTATTTCTTTTAAAGTTGCATACGCGTACACTTACGACGTGTTTGTTTATGTGCTTAGAGACCAGGTTGGTCCCTGTCCATTTACTGTGTACTTTGTTTGTACTGTTGTGCTGATGGATCACTAGTATTCCCTAGTTAATGGTAAATGATACATTTTTCTCCAAAAGGTAAGTATCATGTCCAGTGGAATTTAAAAAAAGTAATACATTCAAATCTAACTTTTTACATACTTTCTACATTGCTTATTATACTACTTTTGAAATCAGTCCAAGTGCCTTTAAATAACTCCAAACCCAATGTTAGGTATTTTCTCATCATTTACGAGCGTAAGGAATAGCTACTTGTTTGCGTGTTGCAGGACTCCAGACAGCCTTAACGAAACGGTTTACAACATGTTCATTAATGAGCCCATTGACTGTCGGAAACCGTAGTTATGATATATTGGATCAAACTAAGTTGGCTGTTTACATCACATCATTAGCATTACAGAGGATTTCTGTAGGAAATCAGTTGAGAGTTCAATTTAATTTGCCAACTCATCTGTCCTCAGCACCACCTCTCATCCTTAATCCACGTGGGACATTGCTTTGGCTTGAAGCTGAAACCGGGGGGACTGAGTCATGTGAAGACGGTGTTGGACGAAGCAGGCAGGACGGCTCCTGAGCTGCGCGGTGTCCAGCACACGGATCGGAGGCTGCCCCGCCCTTGGCCGAGGGTTGTGTATATTTAGATGTTCACGCAGACTATTCTTAGTCTGTCTAAGGCTGCACAGGCACATGCTGCCCTGCCCAGAGTTAGAATCATCTTTGAGGAGACAGCGCCGTAGAGAACGGGGACTCTAGGTGGTAACAGAGGGGAGAGGTGTTTTGCCATCTGGCATCCATCGATGGAGCTACTTACCTCACTTCATATTAAATGTTTTTCCTGGTTGTTGAATGTGAGATTAGTTTGCTTTTCTTGGCAGGTTTCTAAGGAAAGGCCAAAAGGGCTACGCAGGATAAGGAACATTTCCCTTCTGGCATAGACCATAGTGTACTCATAAATAATATTTTGAGTTTAAGGGTCAGGGTGATAGAGTTGAGAATAAGAGACCAAGCACATCTTTCATTTAGTGACCTACTTTCTCCACATGGATGATTAGAGTTACATCTATTTAAATGAATGTAATCCACTCTGAGTCCAGCCCCTGCTGCTCCGAAGCCTTTATTACTGGCCTCTGTGTGGGAGGCAAACCATTTTCCTGGCGCGGTCTTATTTTCACATTTTAAATAAATAAAATAAAGGTTAAAACAGATGTGCTAGTCAAAAAAGTTACTGTTAGAGGCGGTAGTCCTACACCCCGAATCTACTTGACTTTAGTGGAGTTTGACGTTTAGGGAAGTGCACTTGCCTGTCAGGGTTTAGACTCTCTTGTTTGTACAGTACATATGATGCTACAGCGAGGAGCTAGGTAGCTTAGCTTAGCATAAAGACCGGAATCTTATGTGAAGACACAATCCGCCAGCTCACTAATTAATCCTAATGTTCATTTTATGGTTGTTTAATCCAATTAGCCAATGTACTCACATTATGAACAAGGAATAAAACCTGCTAAATATCAGCATGTTCACATTCTCACATTTAGCTTATGGTGTGTGCTAACTGCAGCCTAGCAGCTAGCACGGCCCTAGACTAGTTATTCATTCCAAACAAAATGGAAATACAGGTAGATGCATTGAAAAAATGTACTAATGTTCATGGATACATACTGTCCACCTCTGATGTCACTTCTATTTGGAGCTTGGCTCTCACCTCGTTGTCTGTGCCCACATCCAGCATGACGGGCAGGCACTGCTGGGGCGGCACTCCTCCACAGGCCGTGTAGAGCGCCAGCTTGCCCACAGGGATGCCCATCCCACAGCAGCCAAGGTCCCCCAGCCCCAGGATCCTCTCCCCGTCCGTCACACACACCGCCTGCCGAACAGCAGAGCGGGAAGCTTTGAAAGGCTGGAGTTGACCTCACATTTATACACTATTTTATGAGAACATAAAAGAAGCAGTAGTTTTCGCCTCCTTGCTGCCTCAACAGGTCCGGCCTGCTACCCAGTTAGCATGATTGTTTCCCCCTGCGAGTGGGCCAGGCCCTCCTACAGATCTCCTCCCTGGCTTTCCACTCACTGGTTACTCAGTAAGGTGGATTCCACAGCATAAATCAACACATTGTGTTACACTTGCACTTCAGCAGAGGCGTTATATCTAAAATGTTCCTTATTGTTGAGGGTTTGTCTTTTTCCATCTGTGTGACGCAGACAACGCCTGGCAAAAAGTTTTTGTACAGCCAGGCTGATCCCACAATCAAACAACGAGGGTCATTTGTTCCTCCACGAATACTTAAAATCTAAAATGACCATAACTAATGCCACTTGTTAACGAGTGAGTCAGCGGACGACCCCTGCTCCCGTGTGCCCTCGCTCTATGGAAATATTAAAAGTCGGCCATATTAGGCGAGTTTACGATAAGGCCGCCGTGCCAATGAGACAGCGCTGAGCTACATGCGCTGCTGTTGACAGCTTTGAACAGGTGGCCCAGGCTGCAGGTGTATTTGACATGCCAGGAATGTCCACTGGTTTCCTCATTCTGAATATGGCTTGATTGTGACTTAGCAAATAGTTTCTTGATACAGAGGATGAAGAGACATATTTCAGGTAAATACAGTGAGAGGACCAATACCCAGATCACAGACAGACCCCCAGTGGGTCAATGAATTCCCTGCATTTGTTGTTGTGCAGGCTGGTGTGAGATGACTGTCCTTTGGGTAAAGACATTGGACACATCATAGAAATCATTCAACGTTATAGCAACATACATTTTCACTATTTCTTTGCTACAAAATAATAACGGATGTGTGTTGGTTGTGCTCTTTGTTTTTTTGTTTTTTGTGTACACTGTAATTTCCTACAGGAGAATCAAGCTGTATGCTAAATGCATATAGATCTAAGGATAAGGCAGGTCACCTACACAGTTTCTAGCATTTTCAATTTAGCACACGAATATCGTTGGTCTCTGCTTTATCGACACAGTGCGACAGAACAAGACCTCTGTCATTGGCTTTATAATGTCGCAGTGCTGGAACAACATGGACATGATTAATTAAGACTTCACGCGACTGTTTGAGTAGCATCATTTACCCTGATGTCCTTCTCTGGCCAGTTCTGGAGCAGTGTAGAAATGTGGCCACGGTCATGAATGGTGATGAACAGCCCCCTGCAACAAAGAAACGCAGTTTAGCAAAAGGAAGAGAAAAGTGACAGAGACCCTTCTGGATCACTCTTGCTATACTGCAATGGCAACACACCCACTTTGAACGTTAAACTAACATCATCTCCACGCTTTGAGGGGAAAGCTTTGAGCTGTGCTTATGAGACTTAAAAGGGAGACGTTTTTTTTTCGGCCTTTCTTTCTTCTGACCACAACTTTATTGAATACCATTATCACCTGGGACTTCAATGTTGAGCGCAAAGCCCAGGGCCTCTGCATGGAGCTTGCTTTGACCCTTGAGAATCCCCAAATATGAATTTGTGTTAGTATCACCCCCCACCCACTAACCCCCCCCTCCTCCTCCTGCTGCTCCGTCTTTTGCCCCCCGGAATGAGCGTGGCTCCCTCCAGGATAAAAGCTGAGGAGATAATCTGAATGCGTGGGGTCCAGCTGCAGGGTCTTTCTTACCCAACACGCCCATTGGGTTATAGAATTGAGGGGGCAACACCTCACTGTGCTCACAAAGTGGAGACACGTCTCAGGCCAACGCTCGTAAAAGAAAACAGTGGAGAAATGTCTGACTCAAAACAGCACGACACTTTGCTAAAAGCAAGAATACAATCTAGTTAGATGAAGAGAAGGACACACTTGTTGCATAAGAAGCGGTTGTTAGGAAGGGTAGACGGCACGTTTCCACTTTACATCAGTTACCATGGTGGTTAAAAAACATCTGCAGCCATGCAGGCAGCTTTGTGAGGCTGGAGACAGATGGGGTTATAAGTTGCTGAGTAGCTAGCATTAAACACAAAGTAAAATTTGATTTATTTTGTCGTTATCCAAAGCGTTGGTCAAATTCCATTCCGAAGTGAGGTAGGCGCCAGAGGAAATGTTGGGGGATTAAGAAAATTCTGTGATAATACATCCAAGTTTGGAATTTTTCCCTCAAAATCTCAAATTTCAAGCCTCGTGCAGCCATATGGGACCAACTAAGTCAAAACGCCTCGTCGTCTGGTTACACATGAATGTCTGCGTGAAACTTCATGCAAGTCCATAAAACAGCCTGTTGAGACATTTCGGTCTGGACTTGAGTGTTTGACTAACCGACTGAGTGACTTTGACATCCCTGGAGCAGAGATCATCAATCAGATGGAAATCCAAAGGTAGCCGATCCACTGGTCCACTGGTATTAACATTATTTTATTAAACAATTAATAATATCTTATAAATAATTAATAATAATATATTTTTTCCATTATAATTCCATGGACTGAGACGACTGAATGTTCAAAAATAAAGTTTAACCTATTTCTATCATCTATATTTGAGTTTATATGTTTATTTACCATATAAACACCTGTAATCGTTGGTTAATGTCCTTCTGAAAATGACCCTTTTTTAAAATCATGCCCCATGCCAAGACTAAAACTTTCTGAATATGATTAATCTAATAATACTTTTTTTCAACTTTTTTCAACTTTTTTTTCTGCTTTTCTCTGCAATGTGTTAAAACTGAATATCTTTGCTGGTCCAACAAAAACAGAACAGATCACCGTGGCCTTTAGAAATCACAATTTCTTACATTCAATTGATTCAATTCAATTGATCATTGGTTGGAGTACGTCAAAGAGGAAAAAACTGAGGCTCACTGGCTACATGATGCTGCGTCTGCAAACAGCTCTTGAGGTCACATAGAGGTCACAGAAATCAACCCGTTTCTGGCCATATCACGACGCACATCTGCACACTACTGCAGGTGTGTAGATGTGCAGGACAATGCACATGCACTGCATGTTTATGTGTGCCTGCTGTGTGTGTTTACCTGAGGCCCAGAGGACCACTAACCACTGCCAGCTACAGGAATATGAGTCATTTGGGGAGGAAGAAGGGAGATGGGGCTGAGGCGGACCCGGCGATATGAACTGTTGGAAAACAACTTCATGAGATGGATCCAAGCAGACCGGCACTAATGCCTAATCTCTGTCAACATGAAGGTTGTGAAAAACATTTTAGGTTCAGCTGGCCAGTATTCTCCTTCTCCTCCAAACCCTCATTTTATTCCATTCTGTATTTGCAGAGGAGCTGTTGACCGCACAACCTTTGACTCAGCGGTGGTCATGCCTTTTAAGCGGTCTACACACACACACACACACACACACACACACACACACACACACACACACACACACACACACACACACACACACACACACACACACACACACACACACACACACACACACACACACACACACACCTATAGAACCCAGCGTAGGAACAACGAATAGCAGTCACCTTATTTTCTAGATGAGGGGAGGTGCACAAAGCATTGAGCTGCCGTGTCCGTCTCTTCCACTAAGAGAGTGTGACGAGAACCGAGAGGGAAAGAAAACAACCTGATGGCCTGGAACAGCAGCTCCGCTGACCCGCAGGTCAACACAAAACACACGCAGGGAGCGTGGAAGGGCTGCCGGGGGCCGGCGGGAGGACAAGCTGCTTTCCACACCGTGACCCCAAAACACAACCTGAGCACAGGGAGGAAGACAGCTTCCGATCGTTGACCCGTGTCCACACAAAACACCAGCGGGCACCATTCTTCACCCCCACAACGCATCACGTTAATCTCCACTGCGACGCACACCGTCGGTTAGCAAAGCCACATGCGGTTCGACTGACAGAGGACACAAATCATTGAGAAAAGATGGTAGAAATAGCATGAGAGGTCAAAGTCCTGCTACGGGAGAGTTTCTCAAACTGTGGGGCGAGACCCTCTAATGGGTTGCGTGGGGAAATTTTGAATTATTTTAATTCAAGGGCTTTCCATATTACAAAAGTACTGCTGTTGACTCTATATAAACGAAATACAGATCCAAGCTCAATATTGAGCACGTATCAAGTCTGCAAATTATGGGATGGCTCATACCACCACGATTTAGTGTTGCACAGGTTGCATACTATTGTTTTTTTATGCAGTGTAAAACTCCAAATATTATAACTTGTTCTATTTTTCACAAGTTGCATTATATTATTATTATCTTAAAAAAATGTTCAGTAAAAAACAGGTTAATTACAGCCACTATTTTCTGCCAAATATTTGTTATTTTTCGCACGGATAGAACTTCATTTGTATTGTTGTGAGAACAATACCGAAATTGTGTGACGCAACCAACCAATTAATCTGTCCCCTGAGAAAACTGTCCTTCTGATTTAAATGTAAATGAGGTAAATGTAAAAAATATATTTATATTTAACACACAAATATGTTTACAATGTCAGAAATGTCACTTTGCAAACGTGATTTTTAACAGGTTAGCCTAGAGCTCTGAACAGCATAAGTCTTTCCTAGCTATAAACTAAAAAAGATGACGCACAGGTCAAATGGGTGCGTCATCTAAGAAATCAAACTCCTGTGTTGCCTGCCTTACGCTGTGTAAGCCCTGCGACGCTGTAGAGATAGTGTGACACGTTTAGCTGCACACTCAATTAGCAACAACATGCAGCATGCGGAGGTCTTCGTCAGAAACTTGTTCCGCGATCACAAACGCAAGGCCCTGTAACTTCTAGCAGTGTGGAACTTATGGTATGTGAAAGCAGCGGGATGTCCAAGATACGGGGTCACGGCTGGAAAGAGCAACACGTCAGTGGGAGAACTCCCTCGTGGAGATACATGGCCTTTCAAAACCAGTTCAAACAGGAGCTCCGCTCCAAAGTGAACACACAGGACCCCTCCGTCACACCACATGCTGTTAAGAAGGCTGGGAATTTCAGGCAAATGTCTCTGAAACAAAGCCATGGAGTTGCCATAAAAAACAGATTAACATTTCAAATAATAGGTGATAATAAACTCGCCACTTGAGGTTCAACTCATGGAGGTTAGAGCATAGACAGGAAATGGCAACGCAAACATAATACCGTACACATTGTACTGTGTATTTACATCACCCAAGTTGAGCAACTGAACTGTGGCCAATTGAAAGAAACAAAAATAAAACAAATATAAAACGTCTAGTTTTGAGTCACTACTTCATGGGTCGGCCTCACGTCCCCTAAATTCAAGAAATGAAAACACAGTGTGAAAGGCTAAAGTTGTGATAGCAAAACATACAAATCAGAGTGGACAGCAGCATGGCAGACGTATCCTTCTTAACGGTGTGTTTTACCAAAAATTGACTAAACAAACATCACGCTGTATTAAAGAAGACTTGAAATCATAAACTAAAAAGGTAAATAACTAAGTGAGAAGCCTCCTGATGGCCGGTAGAAAGTTCGTGCCGCTCCCATATGGGTTTCACGCTTTGGACGCAGAGGTTGCCTCATCGGGCAAAACGCATCACCATGTGTATTTAATCACTTCACTTCATAATTGTGTAAATGACTTCTGTGCAAATCATTTCTCAGTGGCGCGTATCCAACTAACCAACAGACTGGACTAGTTATTAAAGTAATACATTGCACACTAAATAATATGTTAACTTGTTCCTTGCTGTTGAATAGATTGAGTGGTGTAAATCTGGCTTCATGTAGGTAGTTTCCGCATTACTAAAGTGTTTCTATTTGCTTTCAGGGAGATGTGGGCGTCTAGCGAAAACAAACATTTCATGTCAAGATAAACAGTATCATGTGTTTGACTCCATGTTTTAATTTGTAAGGAATGTCAATAGTCCATTACGGTCCGACACACATCTGTCTGGGTCCACCACACATCTGCCTGTTATCAGATCAGGTGAGTGGAGCATCCTCTGAGGACCAGCACCGCATCCAGCTAAACGGCCCAGCACACGCACTCAGACATGCTGCACACTCAAAAGGAGACAGAGTCACTTCTACGACTGGATGTGGTATCCGACCACACGCCGGAGAAAAGGACCGACAGTACAATATTTAAGCAATGAGAGTGCTGGTTTCAACTTTCTTGCGTCCTTCCTTGAGTGGAATTTAATAAGTTAATGGCTTTCCATGAAAAGGCAAAATTGTTTTTCCTTTCAAGCATTATTGTTAACAGAGATAATCATTTTTTTTTGGGGGGGGGGGGGGTTGCATGAATCATCACTGCAATGTGAGATTCTTCAGTTTGAGCACAAACTGAAAGTTACCTCCAAGCACATCAAGTCGGTGAAGCTGTAGGATGCTGCAGCGCGCCAAGCAGCCAAGCATCTGACTAAACCAATGGCAGAGAAGAAGAAAGCTCAGTGAGAACCTGTGGTCGGCCAGTGCCAAATAATAAGCATGTTCGTGGTGCAGCATGAGCTGAGGTGAACGCGAAGGCCCATTTTAAAAATAACTCAATCCAACGGAAAAGATGATGGTCAAAGAGAATAAATACGCAACAGACCTCAGGCAAAAGGGGAAAAAAGAGCTCAGTTAACACAAGTTCCTGTGTTTGTTTAATCTCTTGTTGGATGGCCACGGGAGATTTTCCTGCTGGGAGTTATTTAAGCAGCAAGACGCAACTGTACCCGGTCATTTTCGTTCAACACACAGCTGTCATCACTTGGAAATGAAACGCGACGAGCAGGAGTTCTCATCCCAGTCGTTCACGCCTCTCTGAAGACAATGTACTCTTCTTCTTCCTCGGCCTCCCACCCCACATGGCACGCTCTGACTTTGGGCCATAACATTAAAACTATTCAACACGTTGCAGGAATCACAATCAAGAACCAATTCCAGTCACTGGCCTCGGAAAACCATAACCCCCCCCCCCACAATTCATTCCACTGCGGCCCACTGAAATCAGGCCGGGCTTCCACAGAGCAACTAATCTCCCCTCCTTAAGCTTTTCCAGTCTTGGAGGAGGGGAGAAACTCTCAAAGAATTTGCAGCCAAAATGAACAGAGTTTAGCCAATCTGATCGGCCTTTCATCGCTTTGGGCAACACGCTGAGGCAAAACACAAAAAAGGCACGGAATCTTTTTCGCAGGATAACCTGCAGGTGATGAAAATAGCAACCAGACAGCGTGAGGTTCTGGGGTTTCAACAATCTGTCGTCTGCGTTGCTGAAGGAGAGACAGCCGAGCGTCCAGACGAGGGGCTGTGAAAGTAAAGCTTCTCCTGCGTTCCACGAGGGGCAAGAGACGGCAGAGAGCCGTCGCAGCCAAGCGGCCCTGCTAAAGGCATCAGAGGCCCAGACCTGATGAACCCGGCTGGCTATTAGTTCCAGTTCGCCTGCAACCAGGTTTTCCAATGGCAATGAGGTTGTGTGTGGGTTGCAAAAGGCACATTTAAAAACAATTGGGTTTTGCTTTTGCCAAAAAACGTGTATCCGTAGATGCTGCCTTGTGTTAGCAACGATGCTCAGGACACACTGCATAATGCATATACAAGACAAGCGTATGAAGCCCAAGCCGTCCCTGCATGAATAACAGACTCACAGAGAAGTGTATGGATGAAAATAATAGATGGCTCATTGTATTCTCATTGATCTTTCTGTGTATTCAATTTCAGGCACGTCTGGCTTGGTGGAGCCGCTGGTGTCCACTGAAGAACAGATGGAAAAGAGTTTCCAATTCTTCAGGCCTTATAGCTGAGAGCAAAATTCACCTACTAAATACGTGAGAGGCTAAAACCGTCACAGTTGGTTAGATGATCCAACCGGTCTCTAATGATGTTTTTTTATTTTATCACTATATTTATTACACTTACACTTTATTTATATTTTGTCTTGTAGAACCCGCCTAAGATGCATGTGATGTTGGTTATATTAACTAAAGGATCGTGTTTGGGACCCAAGAAAGACTTTAAAACACTGGAAATATCGTTTGAGATTAAATTAGGATATAATCTTTGTACCATAAACTCTACAGCTTATTTCTATCTTTTTAACATAAACAGAAATGGAGCTCTGAGCAGGACGGCTGCTTTGAGAAACTACATGCGTATGGAGGCATGGCGGCTTTCAATCGTCGCCCACCAGACCACCGAAACTCGTGTCTTAACCTCGACCAGCCTCACGTTGACATGGGTCCCTCCCCTCTGACTAAATCACCAACAAACGCCCCCGCTTTCAATATCTGCACTTAGAAAATACCATAATTCTAAGAACGGTATGAGGCCTACACAATATCTGACACTAATATCTCATAAGAGCGACACTTCTTTTTAGACAAACATCCCACTATAGTTAATACATGTGGTAAGAAAGTTCTAAAAGCAGTCTTTTATGTTTGTTTTGACAGCTATATCAGCTCTCAGCTCAGTTTTGGCTGTGAACGGTAGTAGATCTGTCATGCATTTGGCCCGAACGTATAAACAGAAAACTTGAAGATATCCATCTGCGCTCAAGGGAGCTGTGGAATTTACTTGTGAGCAATACGTTTTCTTATTTAGGACAAAGGGTACGGTTGACCATTAAAACCAATAACTATACAGTACTATCATATTTAGTTGCGATTTTTTCCATTTTTATCAGTCTGTTCTGTGGAGTTCAGTAACATTTACCTGATATATATAAGAACTAAATAGGAGTTCAATACATTATATTATATTATACTACTTTTAACTATAACACCCTGGATTTTGAGTTGGATCTCTGAATCCATCCTGCTGTTTGATGGCATTCATATTTCCCGATGCATCATGCACTGTCCACACTTTCATATCATTTTACCTGGGAGATGGTTGGTTTTGGTTGTGTTGCAGACGGACTCTCTCTGATCTTTGACCTCTCCACAGGAATGGGATCTGACTCCAGGGGACACTTCTTTTTGAATCCCTTTGACCCGTTTTTGTTACGTGAGACTTGACCGCATCCCGACCGTTCACTTTGATCCACGTGTTGGCGTCACATCAGTGACAGACAAACGTAAAAAAAAACAGGGCCTGTCACCCAGATCAGCACAGTGGACAGCGGGGAGTCACCCTAACCTTCTACGTTTAATAGCCAGATGGGATTTATATCCTAGTGTCCACCAATCAGTGTGTTTATCTCCACCGTCGAGCCTCAATAGAGTTGAACATTCGTTAACGGAAACGCAAAAATAGCCGTTTAAATGTGTACCAGCTTCTTGTTTTAAAAGGTGCCAATTGTAACTATGATGATGAATATCCTTAAACCTTAGTTAAATCACCTTTACCTCCCCGCCTTTTATTGCATATTCCCGAAAACCATTCATTTGCCAACTCGAAAGGCAGAATGAGTCCGATTGGTTGGTCCGCTAGCCAGCGGCTATGCAAATGAATAAAGACATGATGTAATTTCACTGCTGGCTTTATGATGCTCACAACCCGGTGGTCAGAGTTCACTCACATCATAAATCGCTGTGGCATTGGAAGGACACAAAATGCTCCAGAAGTTGATGTAATGTGTGTGAAGCGTCCCTGCACGGCCACAACTGTGTCCGAGTTGGAATGCCACACCTGGACGAATCGACACTTGGTAGTAAATCAGATGGTTCGTTTTCCTCAGTGACAAGAAACTGTACAACTTCATCTCCACTAATCCACACGGTAAAAAAAAAAAAAGTTCAGGCTTAAACTGAGCTCCATCACACTTTCAACTTTTTCCATTGGGCCATAATGTCTTTACACCCGACTCGACTGTGTTGGACTGTGATCACGGAGTTTCCACTCAATCCCAGGGGAAACAAAGTTGGATTAAAACTACTGAGTGCGAGTGGTTCATAAATGTGTACGAATACAAAGAGATGGAGCAGAGAGCTTTCGCCCATTTGACACCATGTCCTCCAGCTCTAACCCTTGGTTTTCCCCTCATGGATCTACTGAAGCAGTTCAGCTGCACGGCTGCTCTGCATCTGTGTGCAGCAGGCGATTCAAAGCATGCCAATAATGGAAATGACAACGACATGGCTGGAAACATCCAGCTCCGGCAAATGTCGACACATCGTCAACATCCCACCTCTCCCCGTATGTGTGGCTCTCCATTTACCCTGCATAATTACAGATTCCCATGACACACGTGCGCTGCGTTACTTCACTCGTACCCTTCTGGCTGTAGGAACGGCGTTGGTCTGCCGAGGGGCTGGAAACCCTCCTACACAAGCTCATGCCTCTGGCGCCCGAGCAACACGCACACATTGCAGCCCTGACAGGCGTGATAAAGACATGATATAGTATTTCAATTTTAACTCTCTTTGAGGGTTTAATGGGTCCCGGTGACAAGCGATTGTTCAAAAAAAATCACAACATTGTTGAAACCTACAGAGCTTTTATGTACAAAGTGGTGGAAGTGGCCAACGTTTTCAAAACATTACAGTTCATCACGGTTATTCCATGAGGCATCGTATTTAACTCAACAACGTTTCTCACTTCTCCGTGTTATTTGTTCTGCCACAAGGCAGGAAGACAAAGTATACACTCACACCAGCTTAGGTTATTACTCTCAAAGTTGCTTTGGCAATTGTTTCACATTATGTCCTTATGAAACCCTTTGGTCGATCTACACTGTTTTCTTACTTATTCTAAATTCACACTAAATCCATCAGAGAGGTTCTGAGCTTGCTGCCAACTTTTGGGAGGTGTGTGAAAATATTATGACGCACCAACACGTGAGCGGTGGTGATGGTGTGATGGTGTGAGGACAGCAGCCACACAACTGCGCTCTTTAATTTTGCCGTTGGTCGAGGAGGAAGAGTCTTTTATTACATATAGGATTATATAGCAGCTCTAGAGAAGTCACACTGAAATCACAGTATTAATGAAAGACGAAAAAGATCCTCAACCTCCAAAACATTTTTCATTACATTTTGCTTCCAACATTTTCTGATTAGTTTAACAGGCTTTAACTTATTTTCCGATATCTGTAGCAGTCAGGCAGAAACCTCTAGCCCCGAAAAGTAAAGCCAATGCTGAAGTAAAATAAACTTTCTATTATTCTATAATTTTTTCGGTCAGTCACTTGACCAACATGACACTTAAATAACTTTCAGCCACTTCATTCTTTCCCTCAGTACGGTGTTTTATGCTCTCAATTGCTAGTTTTCTTCATTACAGCGCAACGTTCATTTAGTCAATTATGGTCCAATTCAGAGTAAAATAGATATCACGGTTTGTTCCAGGGCGCGGCTACATGGTGATTGACTTATAGCCGCTACTGCATCGTCTGGTGTTTGCGTCTTGCAACTTTGATCCGCTGTTAGAAAAATGTATTGTCAACACCGGTGTAAAATCATCCAAACAGGACATTTAATGTCTGCAAAGAGGAGACCGAGTTGACACACATACAAGTCATGCGCCAACCCTACTCAAAGGTTTTCATCTTCGGACCAGGAATATAGAGTTGGAAGATAAACATGCTAAAGCAGGGGGGGCAACACCCAGGTGCTGGTAGTCGACCTCGGATGTAGACGATCATCTTAGCCACCACAAAATTACAAACATCGACGCATAAACATATTCATCCCAGAACACCATGTGCCTCCATGTGAACGAGCACAGACTGTGTCGTACTAAAGGTGGAACTATATTGCAGTTTTTACAAAACGTTTTAGGTTGATTACTTTCCATTTTTGTACAGTTAACTTGCTGCCATGGATTTTAACCAATTACACCAAGGTGAACTGCAGGCAAACGTTAGTCACAGTCTACTGTGCCATACGGTTTCTTTGCTTTCACTGGCTTGAAAACGTCCTCGGACTCGAGGTAAGTGCAGGGTGGAATTAATCCCCAAATGTTTGCCACGTTCCTCATGAGGTCAGTATATTATTCCAGGCATTCTCTCTCCTTCCTACTTCTATAATACTTATGACAATCAGCACGGACCGTTCCGAGCTTCTCTTATTGTAAACCATAGGGCAAAATTGCGGTGTAATGAATTACACCAGCAAATGTCATGCAATCAGTCATTGTTAGGAAAAGAAATCCTCTCTAAAATCGTGATACGTGGAAAAGATAGTAGTTTCTTTTGGTTCAATGAAGTAAAGTCTATTTTCTACTCACCCTGGACGCCATCAATATAAAGTAAATAGTTTCTCTCACAGTGCAACCGTTTGTGTGTGTGTGTGTGTGTGTGTGTGTGTGTGTGGGCGCAAACGGAATGAAATCACAGCCTGAAAACCCCCTAATCTGCAAAGCTGGAACACTTCATCATCAGTGGCATGTGCCACTTCAGAGGTGGCCCAGGAAGCTTCGGCTGATGTCTCTCATCAGGCCTTTATAACGTCCTTTATAACCTTCTCCACTCCACCACAAGGGCGACTGTGGGTGAGTGGAAAGCACCGTCTTCCTGCAAATCAGAGGACCGGTGGTTTGATCCCAGGATGACCTTAGTGTGTGTGAATGGGTGAAGGTTGAGATGAAGTGTTCAAGCGCTGTGTGTGGTTGGAAGACTAGAAAAGCGCAATACAGGTACAGTCCATTTACCATTTATCTTTAAAAGAAAGCATTGCAGTACATATTTTTGTTTAGTGGATAATGAAATAGCTCTTTAATTATTTCACACCTTATTACCCTCACACAAATACAACCTGGTACATACACAAAATAGATACTACAAGGGTTCCACTTTAAAAGTGTTCTCCTTCAGTGGACGAATGCTAAACATTTCACTCATTGTGTCCACACAGCTGGTAAGTAGCTAGATTGTACTTTATGTCAGAACTACAATTCCCAGTATAAAGAAAGAGCTTGTTACATACTACTTTATTTTGTATCTAAAACAATGTCTATTTGTGTTTAAAGCTAATCCCATACATTTTAAATCACAGACCCAAGACAGACTAAATTAGCAGATCATATAAAGTAGGTGTATATTGTTTGTACATTTGGAGATAAATTATAATACCCATGGACATGGAATAGAAGAAGATGAAGAGAGCATCTGGTCTTTACCTAAAACATATCTTTATCACTTAGCGAGTAGAGTAGCTGACCCCTTTGAGGAGGAATCCACTAACGGGCTACTGGACATCAAGTATCTCCGTCAGTGAGATGGATCGGTTTGGGTCGCTTACCTGCAGAGCTCCTTAAACAAGCGAGTGCTACTTTAAAAAGGGACGAGTCAAAGTCACTCGGTAGCAGTGCAGCACAGAGGGCACGGGGGACTAGACACGGTTGAAGTACACCTAATTACTCTCATGCAAGACTACAAAACATTATCCATCACAACGGACACTTTTAGCTGTCAAACAAAGTACACAACCCACAATTTATGGGGAAAAAAGGGAAAACACGTTGTGTGGTGAAGACTGAGCAACTTTCTCTGCTTAACACTGCGTCCGCCTATGAGCCTTACAAACCAACAAAAGAAAGAACGTCTGCTAATCTCCTGATGATGTGAATGAGTTCCTTTTTACAGCTGTGCTTCCTGCCCCGGCCCATCCAAAGATCAATGAATCAGCCCTGTTTTGACACTGAATTGGGCTTGACCTCTGGCCTCCGCACAGAGCCGGGAATTGCAGTGTTTAGTCTTGTAGAGGCAGATTAGCTGGTAAAGTCAGGCAAGACAAGGAGACACTGCTGCTTCCACACAGAAACGCTTTATACCTGAAAGCCGCTGAGTGGAGACCTAATCTGCTGCTGTGGTGGTCTGACTGCAACACACACACACACACACACACACACACACACACACATTACTAAAAGATAGTAGTGAGTAAAATCCCCTGAGCATTGTGCTTGATGGAAACTGAATAATAAAGTTATTGTTGAGGCTAAGAAATGTAGATATTTGGTTTATTATACAATAATTATGACAATTTAAATTTTTATCAGATGGCCCCAAAAGTTAGGTGCACACCAAAATTATTGGAAATAATTCTGAGGAGGGCATTGATATCTGCAACATATTTACTGGCAACGCCAAAAAAAGGCATTATAGGGATCTGTACACGATCATCATCCCATTCGATGCAGATGGTGTTTGAGTGCAGATGTGAAGGTAGATGCGAAGTAAGGGGACCAAGTAAATTGTGAGGAGTAGTCCTCTGGGGAACCATTAATTCTGGATCTGGAAATCCTTCCAACAGCTGTCAATATATTACATCCTGGACCAAGGAGGCAAACAGACAGTTCCCAATATACGAATGCAACACATGCAAACTCATCAGCTTGTTCCCCTTTCTCACCGGTGAGCAGAGAGAAACGGCCTGGCTGGAAAACAACGCCTGTCAAACGCGGCCGGCGTGTGTCCCCGGTGTATTCTGCTAAGTGACCCCCTGATGCCCGTTTCCTAGAGGAACTTCCAACCCTCGGGCCTCTGGCAGCAGGTCCTGGCTCACTGCGCTGGGATTTTGAGGCAGCGTATAAAATGACTCCTCCGGTCGGCTCAGTGTGAGAGGAAGGGGAGCATGCTAGGAATATTTTCCCCAAATAGTTCTGCAGCGATGGGGAAACAGGTAGCTGGTGGGAAACCAAACTTGGGTTTATTTTAAATACACCCAGTGTGGGCATTTGCCAAAACAAACAGAATGAGGCCCAGAACAAACAAAAACTAAAGATCGATTAGTAACCGCTCAGGGAGCGCTGCTGTCAGATAGTGAAAGACTTGAACTTGATGAACCCATTCGTAAGAAGGTGTGTGCGTGAGACAGAGGCTGCAAGTGTGTTTACAGTAGAAGAGGGGAGGAACCCAACGAAGGCTCGTCTGCTCAAGGTGAGCCCAGAAACTGCTTTCTGCAGCTTACCGCGGTTTGCCTCCATCTGAGCCGTCTGACCAAACTGCAGCTGAAAGGCCAACCACACCCTGCAAGCGTGGTTCACATTAGAAAACCTCACAGGCCGATTCAGACTTAACGTACACATGTTAAGAGGCCTTGACCTTCTGGTGTCAATGTGACACATCAAATCATTTGACCATTTGCGGCCAGCTTCAGTAGATATGCTTGTAAACAGGCTTTTAAGTTGCCAAATGTGATAGATCCTCCGTCAGAACTATACAACTCCTGTCTGGTTGACTGTCAACGTGTTCATTTCAGAAGTAAATCTGACTGAATCTGTCTGATACATCAGGTGGTTGGCCGTTGTAAACAAGGGACTGACATTTTATTCAGACTCAACCAAAAATATGAAGGCAGCGCAGTCATTTTCATATTAAAAACACATTTTTTTATCTTCATACTTCTCCCGGAAAAGCATTATGCTTCTTGTCCGACCCCCACAGTCTGCATGTTGATGTTTTGTGTAACTATTCAGCACGTCTAACTCTATTTCTTGCAGATCTGTGTTTCATGCCGTTAGCATTGCTGTATTGTGAGATTGAATGAATACAAGCCAAAAATGTTCAACCCCCTACCGGCCGCGGCCGGAGTGAGAAGACCGTCGAGGGCGGTATAAAACAGCCAATAAAAGCTGATTAGAGAAAGTGTGTGAGTGTGTGTGTGTGAGTCACCAAAACCTCCAGAGGCCTTTAAGCATGCAGCCATGACAGGACACACAGAATATGGTGCAGTTTGCTGCAGCGTTGGCCGGGCCAGCGACAGTAATGGAGGCTTGGTTACTGCCGCCTTCAACTCGCATTCCTTATCTCCAAACATTCAGATTGGAAGAAGTGAGACGTGATTGGCGAAAGGTCAGAAACAATAAAACCTTGAAACCACACAGCCAGCAGAACAGGACAATGCTGGCTGATACCACAACAACAAAACAATTATAAGCACGCTCATCATAAAACACTTAATAACGAATGAGTTGAAGACTGACGTGTTTGGAAAAAGAGAAATGGAAAACAGCCTCACCAGCCTTCTGTATAATATAAGCATGAGTTCTGCACTGCAACTTGGGAGGGCTCTTTTATAAAGACACTGTTGTGAGTGTGTCTTACCTTGGTCTTCTGAATATCAGCCCGTATTGCTGGCAGGCCAGGCCCACCGTGGGGGTGTAAATGATGGGCATGAACCTCTCGATGTCCGACAACAGCACCCGGTAAAATAGTTTCTCGCTGCGGTCCTGAAGCCCCATCAGAAACACATATCTGGGAGTCACAGGGAGTAAAAAAAGAGATTTTTAAGCGACATCTGTGCGTTGTGCAAGTGTACCAGGCAGGATTGAAACTGCCAACAACACATTTTGTCTGAGAAAAGGCAAAGGTTAACATCTTTACTATGAAAATGTCCATTTGGAGATTATATTGGATGGACACAACACTGAAAACCGAGCTTAATTTAGCCCGATTGTAAAAAACGCGAATAAAAAGATAGGAAAGAAAGCTCTTTAGAAAGATCTTAGTCCTGTAGATTCCACAGGAACTGGGGGTTTGCATATAAAACACATTAAGTGGAGCACGCAAGGAAGGGCTCTACTAATCAGAGCGGTTTCCATAAAGTGAAGAGCACAAGGTGCCCCTTGTTGAGGGGATAAAAGCATGCACGCACTCCCTGCTATAGGTTAGCAGCTGCACCATACACGGAGGTGACAGTCGCATTAGAGGAGCATTGTTTGCTTACTGGTGAACTGAATTAGCTTCTGCCACGAGCACTTTCTCACATGAAAGGTTTTCGCATTAACTTTCAGTCTGCGGTTGGATTTGTTCCTGTTCTAAACGGGTTACATTTAGTATCTTTTTCCAGAACAAACAACTGGGCTGAGGAGAAAATGCCAAACAGCTTCGCGAGGAATTTCATATTTTTTCCTTTTCTCACGTTATATCAAAATCAATATTTTGAGTTCCCCTTGGATCATTTTCTGATCTCATATGGACGAAACAATGCAAGAAAATGAACTAACACTGGCAACAGAGAGTGGAGAGGTTATGATCCAGACATCTGGTCAAAGACACCTTGTATTGGGTCACAGATATCTTCTGCATGCTGACCGGCCTGTTCCGTCTTGTAAAACCACTTGTTCCTCTTGAGGCAATAGTGAGTCACGTTAGCGTCTGAGAAGACGGAGAAGTTGAGCTGCTCAGCGAGCTTTTCCATCCCGTTGAAAGTATAGCGTGTTTGTGCATTTAGTTAGAAGAGAAGATGGCGAATGTAGAATACATGCGGTTGGCACAAGATTATGAAACAGCAGTGGAATTGTGACCAGTTCTTCGAGTCACAGTAATTTGGTTTAATTTCACATCTTGTTGCTGTCAATTAGTAGTGTGCTTCTTTTTGTTCAATAACTAGTGACTTTACACTGGAACATAGACCCAGTAGTAGAAGTGAAAAGTGAAAGTTTGAGCGGGTAGGGTGTGTAACAGCAGGTAGATATTAAAGTCACAAACTACGATCTCATCTAGCTGACTCAACAAACACGATTAAATCCCCACACCAAACCCTAACATTCAACTGCAGTGTGCTATTGCTTGGTCTTATGCTGGCAGATCATTAAGGAAAATTTTCCTCCATTCTTAACCATAAAAGGCGTGTGCACCGCCCGCACAGAGGAAACGGGAATATTTACAGTACACACTGCTTTATAAAGCAGCATCCGTGCTGACTTACTGTGCGCAGTGTTTCCTTTAAAGTCAACTGAGGCAGTCAGGACATAATCTATCTTAATGCGTTTCAGAGTGATCAATGGGCTCGTTTTCTAAGCTTGTACCATTTTACATTCTGTCCTGTTTCTGTTGGCAAAGCCTTTGATATCCATTCCCTCTGTTGACGACAGTCACATTAGGTGCTCGAGTCACTCCATCATCTGTCATCATAAACGTATGTGCTTGCAGCTGTCTTCCCTCTGCCATAACACGATTAATTCCACTGAAAGAAGAAAAAAAAAAATCCAGATATTTGATTAAAAACGAATGCATTATGGTCGGGAGAAAATAAATGACGGCGTCCAGCAGTCAGCGCCAAAGAAGGATTCACCGTGGGAGAACAGACTGCAAGTAAACACAGCGGGCTTGAGCAACGGCAGACAAATAGCAGTCCTTAATCCGCGGGACCGCAGCCTGACGCTGAAACGCAAAGGAGAAGGAGCGACACTGACATTGATATTGCATGGGAACCCAGTCACAAGCTCATAATGACTAGCTGTTGATCCTGCCATGTTGCCACGGTGGAAAATGAGGGAGTCTTTTAAAAAAAAGTTGGGAGTAACTGTTGACCCTGAAATCTTTTCTCACAAAAAAGCTGGCTTATCTTGGACATAGGGAGCGACAGCTGATGGAACGGTTGACTCTGTGTGAGCTGGGCAGACTGGAATAAGACCCGATTTAATGAGAAAGAATTCGAAACAGTAAAAAACCGACTGGTCTGGACTGAGTGCCCGAAGAGCCCGGGGCTGAGTTAGAATATGAGGCCTTACGCAACGCTAGCAGCACTTCTAAGACACTAATGATGCGTGCAAAACTGAGCTGAAGTTTTCATTTGGTCTCTGTGGAGGTTAGAAAAAGGAGTCCATGGAGGAGATGGAGGAAAGGGGGGGGGGGGTCTGATGGGTAATCGGCCTTTCGTGCTTTTGAAGGCTTCCAGATGTGGGGACACCCAGCGTGCACAGGGAAATCCTCTGAGGAATCCGTCTGAATTTTACTTTTGTGTATAAGCCTCACCGGTCCAGTTCATCCCTCTTCATGTCGTAGTTCTTGAGCACCCGCTGCAGCTGGAGGTCCTGGCTGTTGAAGCAGGGAGGCAGCAGGCCGTGGATCCCCAGCTGGAGACGCTCCTCCAGGGAGAAAGCGATGCCCTGTGGACACACACAAACCACCGCCACTGAAGAGGGCAAAGGTGTCTACTTCCATGGTGAAGGATGACAAACTGTAACCCTTTCACCACTTATGTCATGTTGTCAAAAATGGTCTTGCATGAATATATTGTATCTCATTTGCATAATGTGTGAAAGATAATTGGTTGTCTGGGACTATTTCTTCACTTCCCGGAGACGTATCATTACTGCCAGCAGACACTCCGGGATTCCAATGTGGCGGCTGTTCATTTTTATTAATTTTTTTGCAACAAAGACAAAATGTCTGTATTTCATGGAAATCCTTTTTCTAGGCTTTCTAGATTTAATAAGAATAACCACATCGAGGTTGCATGAGAGCACCAAAACACTGTTGAAGTTTGCAACCATGTAAAAGAGAACGCCAATGGGAAATAAATCCACCTCATCACTTTATTCTCCTAGAACTTTCTCCTAAGACTTTTTCATAATTACTTTTAAAGTCTTGCATTATACTTGTTTTGCCAAAGTGACCACCAAATTATTAGAAAATATTGCTTAAATAACTGTACTTGGCTCAAAGAAATGTTGTTGCAACCATGATGAAATCGATAATTTATATTGCATTCCTTAATATTATCTCCTGCCCTTTTTGCACTCTTGGCATGTACCCGCATGTGAAAACTTTGATCAATTGTATGTTGGGGGAAAATATTCACCAATTGTTTCTGTTCAAACATTCCAGAGTGATGAGAGAGGTGCCGTGTCAAACCTGTCCTCTGTTTGTCCGTGGTGTTTGCTCTCGGAGGGGCTCCCTCTCCACCAACCTGCGTTCAGAGGGGCCGCCGCCGGCTCACATTCTGGTGCGATGTCCGCTGACACCAGTGCACATCCTCAACAACACACACAGCCAGGTCAAGACCAATAACTTGCCTCACTTTGACCTTTACCCTGCCTTTCATCTCTCTGATCCCTGACTCCGAGCCGGAATATGGAAAAACACGCACACGTTCAGTGTCAAGCCTGTTAGCCTCCAGAATCTGACCTCTGACCTTTGAGGCGTGCGGAGGAGACATATGTCAATGTGAAATCAGGGCAGTGGTGAGAATGAGGTACTTCAGTTGCAGACTTTTCTGTTTTCTTTTTTTTAAGTTTGTCCCCAAATCACCCAGAACACGTATGCAGTGCATATTGTAAATGGGAACAGCAATCGACTATTCTCTGCAAGTGATGCATGGTGGGCATTTCCATCTCCTCTAAGCCCGTAAAAGTGCATCGACCCGGTGAAACCTCAGCCTCAACATGCCAGCTGCTGCTGCCCGACTGCTGTGACAGAAGCGGAGCTGCAAACCCCTCCTGACTTGGACCACGTCCACGGATGCTGAGCTGGGCTCGTTGGCACAGTTTCCAAGAGCAGGATCATGCGTGAGGCAGACTGACTGTAGGCGCACAAATCTTATTAGTCCAACATTTTGTTATATAGAGCAGATTGCTTCCTAGCTGTTGGTTTTATGATTTAATCTCTCAAAAAAACGCGAGTTCCTTTCTTGGCGGAGCATCTGAAGAAACAGATGTTGTGTTTGCTCACCGCCTAAAAATGATGATGAATTATATGATTTTAGGCAGAACATGCATGCATTAATACCCACAAACGATGTCAGTGACTTGACTAGTGGTAAATTATGTGAGCATGACTGAGAAAGCGGCCACCGGTTATTTCCGACCCCAAAGCACGAGTCCCGATCCGCCTTCGGGCCGCCCAGGCCCGACGCAGTCTGTATTTAACGGACCTCAAATAGGCAAAAGCAGCACAGAATTACAACCTTCCCCAAACATTAATTCCCTTCTTCGAATTTTTCAGTTGCCCTCTCTAGGCGCCTGCTGCGCGCCTTTGGAGCAGCAGCCCCCCCAAACCGAGGTACCACCACCCGACTGCTCCACAGCTGAGTGTTAAGGACACATGGGAGAGGAGAGTCCTGAAATACTGCGCTTAATACAAGGCTGTGGCAGACAGGTTTGATACTCTTAGGATCCAACTGGTTGTTACTCCTTACTTACAACACTTTCACAAGCAGGTAAATTTCACACTTACCTGCTGACTGGCGACAGTCATACATGTACAGTATGTATGCTCTATGGTATTGTCTGTATATCTATCTATCTATGTCGTCCGTGTGAATTCTCTCTACGTCTCTTACCCAAGTTCGAGAACAAGCGCCGTTGAGCAAATCAAAACCACCCACGTCATATACAGAAAATAACACATCAAAAGCTTTACGAGACAGTTGTTTCCAATCAATCCATCGTTTAATTGACCTTACTGTTAAGTTGTCTGTAGGAGAACACATGGGCAATGGACTTTCTATATCAGCCAGCAAGGATGAAAGGAAAGCGCACAGTAGGCCTCATCAGGAGGAGTTGCCCTCAAAGGCTGCTGTGTCACATGTCGCATCAACGGAGGCCATCGATGGAGTTGGGGAGCAAAGCAAGCGATTAACACCCCCCCCCCCCCCCCCCCCCCCCACAGAAGGAGCAGGCAGCTCGGCCGCCCAGACGGGGAAACCATGAGTGACTTCATGATGGTCGGGTCAACTTGCGGTGGAAGGAACCAAGTGCAGGGGCAGCGGTGGGTTTTAACCCAAAGAAAGATTAGCGACGTGCGCTTTAATGCCAGTTTTGACATGTCTTTGCCTTCTGACTTGATTGTTGGCTTTGCAACGCCCTTGACCGTAGCTTGTAAGTAGAGCTGCCGATCTCTTGAATCCCAAGGTCCTCTCGAGGTGTGCCGTCGTTTGGCCTTCTTAGGAATAAAGGAAGGGCTTTGTCTCGGAATGAGCCAGGAACAACGCTCTGCAGGAATGCTGAGCTTCCCTCTTACAGTTGAAATATCAAGACAGATTCCAAACAACAGTGTTGAAAGACGCACTCTTGTTTGCAAACACACGCACACACACACACACACACACACACACACACACAGATACAGATAAAGCCCTCTTGTGTTTGTTTGACTGCTGTGATGCCCGCCCTGGGCCGGGCCGGATAAACCCTAGAGAGCTTCCACATGTCCCCGACCACATCTGAAGTGCCTCACCCTGTGCCAACACATGTGACGCCCGCAGCCCCGTGTTCCACAAGCCGCGGCAACAACGCTAACCTGTGATCTACCCGTCGGCCAGTGCCAACCCTTAACCCCGGAGTGCTGCCATGCCCGGCCCCAAAACACTCAGCGGGGAGGAAAGAGACAATTAGGCCCCCAGATGTCCGAACAAGAAAGATGAAAGCGCAAGTTTCTTTGAATCTGATAAAAAACAAAAAAAAAAATGCTTCGCTTCGCTTCCAAGGGAGTTCAAAGGGCGGGTCCTTCGCAACTCTCCAGCGTAATGGTTTCGAGATTTCTGCCACATCAACCTTTTCATTTCCATCCGCCACAACCGCACTGGTGCCTCGGCCTAACAGCAGAGCCACTCCCTTCATTACGGTAGGACTTCTTGGCTTTGGCTCGGCCACAAGAGAAGGCTCCTTATCTCAACATATCTGAAGTGTTCGTAGGAAAGTAAGTATTCTCAATCTGATGCAACTTCCTCCACCGCGTAGAGAGACTTTACAAAAGAGCTTGCTGGCGGCCGTGCAGATGGTGCGTACGGTACCGTCAGGCAGAGGCAATTTAAACAGGTTGGGAGGTTTCAACCCATAGGGAAAATGTTGAGTGAGTTTCTCAATAAAAGAGGTGCAGAGTTGAACTACTGAATCCAAAATATTTCCAAATCATCCAGCACATGAAAGTCATTTCTTTAACGTCTCCGCTCACACACGAAATAGCAGAAAGCCATTAGAGAGTTGACCGGTGAATTCATTTGCATTGCACACAGGGACAGGACGCCTACAGCAGAGCTACTTGGCACTACAGCCTCGTCTCAATGCATGGTCCAACAATGTATGCAGCACATTTAGGGATGCGGAGCATCATACCCAATGTTTGGTAAAGCAAGGAACATTAACTAAAATGTGTTTAAATCGCCCCCCTCCTCTCTGTTCTCTGTGAGACTAAATTACTGGTTTAGATGGATAATGTGCTTACAAGAAAAAAACCTCCAAACCAAAATCTTAAACCCTGAAAAGCCAGCTCCACGTTGAGATGATGTAATTCCACACAAAGCGAGGATTGATTCAGCTCGTGAGACTTACAGATAAGAGACACCCCCCCACGGTCCTCTCTCTCTCTCCTCTGACTCCCTACTCCCACTTCCAAATAAAGAAGCGCCTCACTCCGCTGCTTCTCTCCTCGGCTGCAGCTTCAATGGAAAGGCCCCCGTGCTGCAGGAGAAACTGCCCCTGTTGAGACCCGAGCCTGAAAACGACAGGGAGGCCTTTTCCTATTGAGTCCCTCTGGAGCGGCACATCGCACACAGGGACAAAAAGCCCACCGGCCTTCAACAGGGAGGGGGTTCAAACGTTTGGCAGCACCATGGAGCCCTGCAGAGACGTGTGTAGCCAAAGAGCCCTTCTGTGTTTTAGCGCTGTGTGGGGGAGGCCAGGTTTTCTTTTCATACAGGAGGCAGAGACGGCCTTCTTGTACGACTTGTTTATCAGTAAAAAAAAAAAAAAAAACACACTTGCCGAAAGTGATGTATAGTGATGGCCATCTAAAGCCCCCGTCTCAGATTCCCGCTGCATCAGCACCACCGTTCTCCAAAGGTTCGCCTTAATGATTCGGGTAAGGTCAACCACATTAACGAGGCATCTGAGTGTGTTTCCATGACGGTAAAACACAACAAAGACAAAGCCGATGGGCAAACAGAAGCAAGTGAACCACATCAATCACAGGATCGCAAATGAGGTTTAAAAAGGGGTTAACACTTTGAATACAGGAAATTAACTATACAAGGCACATGCTTTTCTGCGTAAGTGTGTTTAAGTAAAACTGAGCAAATGGAGTAAAGACTCAATTTCACAGTGTTGTTTTTCCACCAGTAAAGTCTTTACTCAGATTTAATGGGCCAGTATCACATGTTTAATGGGTGGCAATCCCAAACACAAATTCCCTACATCCTTGTGCAACAAGATTGGTTTCTGCTTAGCGTATCAGGCTTATTTTATAACACTTTTCAATCTTTGACCTTTGGGAGCGTAAAAGGTGAAAGTACAAGCCGAGTCGATGGCGTTGCAAATTCGCAGTTCTGCTACAACGGCTTTCAACTACTGGCAGGGTAATGGAAAAGCCAAGTATGAAACTGCAGTGTGGGTTTTTCAGGGACACAAATGTTTGAGAATCTTAAGATTTTCGGACAGAGAGCTCCATGATCAAGCACATTTTGACTGTCATGCAAACAGCTTCAAAATACCCTGAACTAAAAGATCCATTTACTAAATGCTCACGGTATTTACTAATCACGTGTCACCGATTGGTGACCTCTCTGCAGGGAGTTAAATTTAGAACCTCCTGTGCGGGGGCCATTATAAAAGCTGGAAATGAAAACCGTAGGCGGGCTGACATTTGCGCAACGTTGAAAAAGGACTGTGAGAAAGTGACCTGCGGCAATTGAGCTCGCCCACGCTGCTGGATCCACTTGTGCTGGTGATGACGACCTCTCTGCAGCTGACCAAACAGAGGGCGGGAGAGCTGCGGAGCCACTTCCCATTAAACGGCGCCTCGCACTCAACCCCACCATTATCGCCACGTGTTCCCCACACAGTGCTCCGGGACTCCGGCAGAACGCAGTTTCGCTGGATTTGGATGTGTGCAGCATACGCAGTATATCTCAGCTGATCAAAGACGGGAATTTGCGAAAAAAGAACGTTATCTTTGCAAGAAAAAAGGAACGAGACGGAGATTTGGACGTGGCCTGAGAGTGAAAAAGGTTTTTAAAGATCAGGCGGGATAAACCTCAAGTTGGGAGTCAGCAGAAGTGGAATTAAAAGCATGCTATCGGAGGCCAACGGAGGGAGGAAAGACTGAGTCACGTGCATCCCTGGCTCCAGTGTCCATGCAAAACACATGTATGTTCAAAAAGCATGATGTTAATGCATATTTAAGACAATCCTTTGCAAAGACAAAGCCCTGTACTCGTTCATGCAGACAGGGTGCGTGGACACAAAGTGTCCCCCATGCTGCCGCAGGGGAAGACTCACACTCCACAACTCTGCGTGTGTGTCTAGACGCTGTGAAAACAGCCGGTGGGGGAAAGAGGAATGAGAGATTCCTCACCGAAGTTGGGATTAGAGCATTAAATCCAAAAATGAGCAATCCAGCGGGGTGAGGAGTGACAGGAAGAAAAGCTGTGGTGCTGCCACGTTCAGAGGCAGATGCTGTGGCGAGGTTTGAGCTGTAAGCAGAGGAGTGAGTCAAAGCTGCACGAGGAGAGATTGTGTGGAACTTGTTTCTGTTGTGCACGTGCACAATCCACGTCAGTCACATCAGAATCATGTCATCACAACGGCTTGTCTTCATCACGAAAGCGGTGTAAAATTCATCCAAAGAAAACAATTTTCTAATTCGATGAGAGATTACACCTAATTTGATTTGGAACACTGATACCCCAGTGGAGACGAGTGGTGTTTGGTTAAAGACATTCACAGACCTTTATACACTGTAGGTCATGAAATATCCACCATGGATAAACACACACATAACAGAGGGAAACACCGGTAGAGCTCAAGTGTCCTTAACGCAGTAGAGTTGAAATCAGTGAGAACAATGTTGAAATATATAAACAATAACCAACCAAACTGCAGGGCAAAAAGTCACCAAACTCAGGTATAAAAAAAATTAAAAAATGTTGTTGTTGGCCCTTTGGCGAAGCAGGTTCGATCAGCTCGTCTAAACGATTGCATTCATAAACGTCAGTATGCTCCTGCACGTGTGTGTGTGTGTGCGTTCATGCTCGCTCTCTGCGTTTGATCTGCTAAACACACAAGCGGCTGTGGAATCTGACCTTTTGACCCAACCCCTTTAACTCTACAGTCTGACCACATTTCTTGTTTGCAATAGATGATGGGACAGGTCTCATACAATGGGGGGGGTCCTGAGGTCAATTCCCATTGCAAATCAATCAAGTAATACATCCATACGGCGTCGGAGAGAGATGATTCACAATATTTTACTGTAGTATAATCTAGATTCTTACCAGAGACCACATTCCAAACTGCATGGAATCTATGACTGTAACAACAGTGATTGTGTGCATCATGTCGACACTTCAACATTGATTGCATGTACACAATTTATAAAACTGACTAATTGAGTTGCATTTGATTTGTGATACTTGCCATCTATAACAACCTTGTAGAAGCTCTTCCTGAAGAAGAATTCACAGTTTGACAGTGCAGCAGCAGCCCGGGTGTGAGTGGAGGTTAACTCATTTCCTGAGGTGACTTTTGCAGACCAGTAACCTGAGCCCTGCAGCTGCGACCTGACCTCACCAATCAATTCGGCTGTCAATATACTAGTTGTCACTATTTCCATCTGTGCTTTCAACCAGCTTTAGATCTATTCGTATCACCTCCTCATCCAGACCCACTGCCTCTACAAATGAGAGTCACAGCTGGTCTTATATCGGCTCATGCTTAAGACATGGATGACAAACAGAATCATACGTGGCTCTGCTTTGGAAACCGCTCAATCAGGGATTCATTTGAAACCACAAATGGTAAACGGACTGTACTTGTATGGCGCTTTTCTAGTCTTCCGACCACTCAAAGCGCTTTACACTACATGCCATCATTCACCCATTCATACACGGATACAGTGATGACAGGAGAACCATACACAGTGACACTTGCCCATCAGTAACTAACATTCATACAATGTAGTCGCAGCTACAGGAGCAATGTTGGGTTAAGTGTCTTGCCCAAGGACACACCGACATGCGGGTTGGCAGAGCCTGGGATCGAACCGACAACCCTCTGATTGGAGGACGACCGTGCTCCCCACTCACCCACAGTCGCCCAACCGGGTGAAGCACATCCACTTATTCGGCGGTGGAAGGCACATGCTTGGCACATGTCCACCGGAAGTCAAAAACAAGGTCAAAGGCTCACAGATTCTCCGACACGGATCACAGTGCGACTAGAATGTAAGAAAAGTCTCATTTCGACAGTGATTTGCTTGGATGTATTTCAGTCAAAGCAAATCCAAAACGGTCCAAGCGATCCTCTCAACATTCGGAAGACGCCGAGAGAAGCAGTTGGAAAGTCTGGAGACAGCAACGTGACAATGGAGGTCAGAGATGTCAGTGCCCATTTCCAGAGATAAAAGCAAACAAAGAGGCCTTAGAATGACCCGTTTGCTGCCCGACTCACATGCCAGAGAATCCAGCGCTTCGTGGCCTCTGCCCTCTGACTGCTTTCCGGGTTCAACACATGACAGGTGCAACGGTGTTTCCCTACAAAAACTCTCCTCTGACACCACATCCTTTTCCCATTTGTCCTCAAGACAATGCTGCACCTGAAGGCAAGCTAGTAAAACTGCTTTTCTAGTGAAGCGGCAGAACCTTTTAATAGCAGCCAACTTCACGTGTTCTCAGCAACAGTGAAGACGAAGAGATTGAATGGCATTTTATGGGCTTTGGCTGCAGGTGTAGCACTGAGAAAACCCTGTGCAGCCTGGTATACATTAGCGTGTATGCATGATTGCATGATCGCACGTGTGTGTGTGTGTGTGTGTGTGTGTGTGTGTGTGTGTGTGTGTGTGTGTGTGTGTGTCAGAGACAGTGAAGGAGAGAGTTGGTTCACTTGCTGTGCAGAGGTGCACCTTAAGACTCTCCAGAGTTCCCCCGAGGTAACTATGCTGTATTCAAAAAAAGAGAAGTTCCATCTAAAGACATTCCATTACAAATAGCCACAGTGAATCTCTTATAACAACTTAATGTTAACAATAAAGACAGGTGAAAGGGTGAGAGGTGACATTCCTGATGCGATCATTCATTTAGCATCTTCTACAGCATAAATGGAAGCTGTTAACGATTGAAAAAAACAATCACTTAAGATTTCTGTTACCAACAAAACTATTCTACGTCTAACCAACCAATTCTGGACGTTTGTTTTTTAGCAGACTTTTCATCTGGTTCTTTTTGTGGTGCTTGTCGTTTCTGAACGTGCTTCACAACAACAAAGATGACGAGTCATTCTGAAAAAGCACACAAGTCTCTTTTGCTGTAGCCATAGCATGGCTTGCTTGTCTCGCGGTACAGACTGCTTGAGGTCTCAGGTCAAACCTACTTTCATTTCTCCGTTGAGTTCAACGCTTAGCAAGTGTGAAACGGCGGTTTTTCAATTTAAAATAGACGTCTTTACGGGGGATCTGTACAGTCTGCGTGCAGAAGACGGTCGCCACCGAGACCTGGTCAACACTCTGGACTCCCCAAAGTTCATACATCATTCATCAGATTAGCTAATGCGTGTAAAGTAACGGTCTCAAGGGTTTCGCTGGGGTTTTAATCTCCATCTCTTCCATAATACCATACTGTACTCCCCTGTATGCTGTAGGGACTTACATCCAATCAGACTGCTCATTATCTCCTGTATCTCTCCTCCGTCAGTGTTCAGTGACAGACGGGACTGCACACTGAGCCCAATAAACCCGCCTGGGGGAGAAACACTAGAGCACCTGTATGAAGCACCAGACAAGAGGGTCATTCAGTGCGAGACAACTGAGGCTGATCATCCCAAGAGAAGAGTGAAAATACCATGTATTGTCACGGTTTGGGTTTATTCTACTGTTTTTTTTTTGTATTTTCCTGCCCCTCGTGTTTTACTTCACTTCCTGCTCAGGTGTGTTTTCTCGTCTGAGTGCGATTGTCTGCCGTGTCCCTGATAGTTTCTTCCCGTGTCCAATCACCTGCACATTCCCAGCGTATTCAAACCATGTGTGTCTCTTGTCTCCTTGTCGGTTCGTCTGCTGTCATCCCTGATCTTCTGACATTTTGCGTCTTTCCCTATGACCCGTACTCGGGTGCATGGTAGTTTTTTCCGGGCCTCGGGCATACTTGCTCATAAGCAACCCGTTTTTTTTTTTTACTTTACTGGAATGTGGGATGTTAAAAACATCGCCTGTTGGCTGTTACTGGTAGTTTGCAACAGGAAGGCTGAACTTGATGGTCCATGTCCAATCTTTACACGTGCTATTGGTCCGTCTTTCATAAAAAGACAAAGGAAGACGTTCAGGAAGGTATAAAACATGGCAAGTCACACAAAACCTGTTAATGATTTGTACAACGAGACAGAAACAGCGCTTCAAACACAGGTCAATGAGTTCAATAAATATTTATCTCCATGTTAGTATGCTTATCATTTTTTGCACTTATTATTGTCCAGACTTGTACTTTGATACAGTAGCTCAATCTCCTGCTGCAGAAAAGATAACGGTAAGTTCAGCAGAAGGTCACGTGTGACTGAATGTTTGAGAGTAAATGACTTGTGAAGTACGAATATGAAGTTAGATGCCTGGTCGCTGTCATTTCTTTGTCCATGAAAGCGTTCACTTAGGCCAACGTTTGTCTTCTAACGGTATTAAATACCAAATGGCCTTATTGTGTCTAAATCACACATTTTCCGCACGTAAAAATGCCAGATGCCCCACCCATCAGGCCCATGGCAGCCGAGAGGATCGCCCTGCGAGTAAAGCCCTTTAAATCCATCCCTTCCTCTCAGCAGGGACAGAAAGAGCTCGTGTCAGCTTTGATCCGTCTCTCAGGATCTTCCTGCCTGACTAAGCTTTTCCCAATGAATGCCTCTCCACCAATGTGCCGCGTGAGGCCCGGCGGATGTGCGCTCTCATTCCTTGACAGATTTTGGTCATTAGCAGGCCTGGGACTATGGCACTCAGAACTCTGTTTGCAGGGCCAAACACATTATAACAGAGGGAGAAGTAGTGTTTTCAACAGCATTTCTGCCCTGTGCTGATAGACAGAAGCACTGAGAAAATTCAAAAAGAGGAGCAAGCAGAAGGGAAGCTCTGTGTACCTGATGTTTAAGATTAATTGAATATGTTGAACGGCTTGACCTATCCCTGTGTTTGTGTAATTGCAGGTCTTTAAAAAGAAAAACACTACAGTGTGACATCAGGTTTTTAAAAATAAGCAGTGATTTGGACATTATTATTTTTATTTTTAGCTTTCAATGGATAAGGCAGAAAACTATGGTGACAATAACTTGAGGTCGTTGGTATAACCACAAGTAAAGAGTCCAGAAAAGGTTCATCAGAATCCATTATAAAGCTTTACTACGACAGCACAGCTCTTGTTCTGATCCCTAACCAGCAACACTGCGCTCTGAGGAGCATCTTAAATTCCTCCTCCCGAGCAAATACGAAAGTACAGCGGCTCTTTAAATCAGAAGGTGTCAACTCGTGAATGTACAGACGCGCTTTTTGGTCAAGCAGCCTTGGAAACCGAGCTGATGTTGACTCAGGGAGGGCAGCCTTGAGTGGGCGGAGGGAGCGGACATGCAAGGGTTCTTCAAAACGCAGGCCGATCCCCTTGAGGAAGCCCTTTCATGCTCCACCGTCCAGGTCCCTTAGGAGCCTGAGTGTTGCCGGGAAAACGTCCAAGCCTTCAGTGCCAATTCACTTTGGGCTTCAGCTTTCATCGGTCATGTCCAAGTGACAGTTTTGGCCTCCGCGGCCATGTGTAACGTTATACAGGTGCTTCACACTCGCTCCTCATGAAATGCCATTTGTGCAGTTTATTTTTTCTCGAGCAAAAAACAACAAAAAAGTAAATCCTTCACACAAAGCATGCGCAAAAAAGAGCAAAGACCTTGAGCTACAAGGTCATGAACAACATGTTGGTACATGCACAGCGAGCTGTCGTAATCTCAAATGGATCTCTTGTTGGTCCCACAGAGAGAAAATCCCATTTCACAGTGTGGCGCAAAAACAACAAACAGGTTAATTACAGCCCCCTTTGGGTCGGGAAGAAGAGCAGCGGCCGTGTTTGGGAAGTGTTTTGTGTGTAGTGCCAGTCTCACCTTTCACCTCAGTGACTTCACTAATGGAGGTCCACCATAACGTCATCGACCACCTACCTGCAGCCTCTTCTCTATATGCACCCAGACAGTACACATGTAGAAGAAAATAACTCGTGTCCAACATCACTGTTGGTAAATTAGCGTGTCAAAGTTGACCAAAGTGTTTCCATCTATTTCATGGCCCCCTCGTAAGCAAATCCCGTCATCGTAACATCCAGCACACAAAACCTGTCAATCAACACAGCATCAGTGCAATGATGGCTTTCTCCCTGGGCATTTGTCTCACGTGAATATATTCACTCAGTTGCACGACGACGAAACTGAATACCACTTTTAAAATTCTTGCTGATGAAGACACGACGAGACCTCCGCCACCCTCGCTCTAAAATAACAGACAAAAGCCGCATTGACGAGTGGAGTAGAAGGTGGGCTGGGGGGTGAGGGGGCGCAGCATTGGATGCTTGAGATGAGCTTCATATGAAGGTGATGAGGCTCAGATTGTCTCCTACTCTCTTTCTCTCTCTCGGTCTGTCAGTCTGGGACAAGCTAATGGCCCTCCGTTGTCCTCACATCAATGTGTGCGTGATCATATTACACTCAGTTTATTGGAGGCAGCTCTGAAGAAAAAACTGCTAAAAGCACTTATGGGGCAACAGGTTAGGCCCTTTAAAGTGGTTTATGAAGATGTTAGAGTGTGTGTTTGTGTCTACTTGGGCCTGTGTGCGTGTGTGAGTAATACTCATGTTCGGGATGGTTACTGAAGGGGAACGAAGGTGCACTTTCTTTGTGTCTGGCCGATCCACTCCAGTCCATCAGAGGAATGTCTGGTCACCGGTAATGTGCGCAGTCAGACTGGAACACCTGGCCACACCTGGGACAACTCACTCACTCACACACACACACAGTATTTCCACGGCGCTCTGGTGGTCCACATAGAGACAAGTGCAGCTGCTCTGCGACAAAACTGAACAGAGGAAGGTTTGTTCAATTTATACCGCTCAGTTAAACGAAGGCTGTTAATCTCGCTGCCAACATCGAGTTCAACCTCACACAACCGCCGCCGTAACACACACACACACACACACACACACACACACACACACACACACACACACACACACACACGTTTATTTTCACTTTTTCTGCCCAACCCGGAGACAGTGCAGTGACGTCAGAATTCCCTGCGCAGTGGCCTTTGGAAATGTTACGGTTACCCCGAATTCCATTTACCTCTGAATTGGAATTAGGCGTTGGGAATGACGTCACGCTGGGGGTTGGTTGCGTTCCAGTAAGACAAGTCAGAAAACCTGGATCGCTCCAACCATCACATCCTCCTTTGGCAGCTTTTTGTTTTTGAGGAGGTTGAGGATTATGTTTGAATGTTGTATGAATTTGGCTTCTGAAACAATGTAATGGGACAATTAACATTTTTGGCCTAAAATGTCTCTTGATAAGTATGTGATATCTTCAAAGTATTCAAAAGAAAACCCCGCTGGTTTAGAGGGAGCTATGTGCGATCACTTCTTGAGTGAGTGAGTCTTGAGTCGCTGCTTCAAGTCAAATTTTTTTATTACGAAAACAAGATAATCCAGATACTCTCTAGCCTCGTCCTTTTGCCTGAATGCGCACTTAAACTGTGAAACATGTCGTTTCCAAAGGGAAAAAGTGATACATTGTGATCCTAAATTTGACCAAAATGTTTGTGATGAACAGCAAACAGCCGTAAATATTTTTTTCCTAAATGTCAAACTATTTAACGTCTCAAGAGAGAATTACCATCATTTGGGGCTCATTTCTTCACAAATCCATCAGAACATTTGACTTAGTGTTGAAGTGTTGATCTCATGAAGGATAGGCTCCAGAAGGCTGAGAGACTACCAAGTTCCATGGGAACCTCGGCTATCGGCATAAACAAAGCACTGCTGTAATGCTTCACCAGCACTAATTCTCAGCATCAAGCTGTAAGTGTTGACTGGGCAGAAAACAAACATCCTCCTGGTGTCACGGCGACACAGTGACTCAGCGGGAATCAAAGCTCCAGACTGCCGAGGTCGGTGTCGGGTCATCCGGCTCTTCCCTCACCGGCACCTTTGACCAATTCGGAGAGAATTTGGTTGGCGTGCGTGCAGCATTATAAAACCCTTTTCCTTGCTAGAAACAAAGACCGGCTGGAGCACATTACAATTCCCATAGAAAACTCCGTAGCAACCAACCAAGCAGGATACACACCAAAGGAAAAGAGATTCAGAGCCCGAACGAAACCGAAACATTTCCATTTTAGAATTAAAGCTGAGGATATTTGAAGCCATTTTCTTTTGTTGCTAATTCTTTTCACGTCGGCCTAGAAGTGGAAGAAAATGCAAACCGGAGGAGGAGAAAATAAAGCGGCCAAATCCGACTAAATCCAATGAGAGCCTAATTACTTCCAGTTGCTGCAGAAGGTCAGCAGGACCGGTGCCATCCGGCATACCAGCACATCCTGGATGCCCAATCAGACACACTGTGGTCCGGCGCTCGCCGAGAGCAGAGGATCTAACTCAAAGCCTTTCATCTCATGCGCCATCTTGCCAGGTTGACATGCGGAGCTTGTGGTTGCAAATGGTGCGTTAAATCGCAGCTCCACCTCGGCACGAGCTCTCGGGTTCTATTCCCCGCTTGCGTCTCAGTTCTCATTTCTCCTTAACCTGTAAGACTGACTGAACTTTTTACAGTCACCTTCACCTAGCGAGCATGTGAATGGGCATCTGTTGGCCCGCCTGACACACCGGCAGCATTTGAGGTGAAACAGCGTCCCTGATTAGGCACGGAGAGCATTTTTTAAGCAGCCGGTTGTTGTTGTTGTTGTTGTTTTGGCAGGCCTCGGCAGGCGGAACCAGCGTCAGAGCGACGTCCTGAGGGGCCCGGGATTCACACAGGCGGCTCATTAAGGCGCGATCAAGCCGGGAGACAGAGGACTTCTCTTCCTCGCCACAGAGGACCCTTTCTGCGATCCAGCGGCCCACTTCGTCTCTTTATTGCGCAAAAACACACCTATGACATCCGGCCCCCGCCTCCAGAGAGGGGGGAGGGGGCGTCGGGCCACAGAGCAAGGCGAGGCCGCGTGCGTGAGCCGCATCAGCATGTAGAATAAACATATATGCGTGGGAGTGGGTGGGATTAAAGGGGGGCATCCAGGCCTGCAGATGTGAGGACAGGCTGCTTTCAGCGCCGCGTCCCCAGCATCAATTAGCAGGCTGAGCTGTGACCGGCTACTGTCAGGGGTGAAGTGGGCCGGCCCTGGGAGGTAAACATCCCTTGTCCCTGAGGGTCTCCCTGAAATCAGAGAGGCGGGTGGGCAACAATGTGCCACTGCCTGAGCCACAGAGGCTCGCCTGTGCCTGGCCACTAACTCTCCTTAGCAGTCATTTCCTCGCTTCTCCTCCAATTTCCTCGCCCCGGTTCACGCACAGGGCCTACAGTGGACGGTTCACCTGGCTGCACAGGAAACCCTTCTCCCCCTCCCCCCCCCCCCCCCCCCGCCGTCCCCCCGCCCTGCTATGACTCAAACCCGTGTGTGTGTGTGTGTGTGTGTGTGTTTGAGCCAGCTTGTGTTTGGGGGTCACTTAAACCAAGTGATGAGGGGCTTGGGTTGATTATAACTACCAGCCCAGAACAGCTAAATTCCTGCTCGGCGTGTAGAAATAGTTGTGTTTTGGTGTCTCCACTGGCCAGGGGCTCGTGCTATCAACGTTATAGCAAGATATCAAGCCTGTCCAAATAAAAAATACTGGCTCCTCAAATTGTTGTTGTTTCAAGCACAGTTTAATCCCAATTTACCACTTTTATTTTTACGGAACGATGTAACAAAGTGTGAGCTCATTTAGTATGGCAAACATTAAAAAGGGAGTTCTCCTCCCTCATAAAGTTGGCCATGCTGAGCCTTCTTTTAAACAGAGGAACAAAGAACTGTGGCTCTCATAACATTGACTCTTAACACAGCTCACAGAAAAACGAAGGAAATGGGGAGAGAGAGAGAGAAAGAGGAAAGAGCAAAACCCAGGACAGGGAGTACAACAGATGAGGGAGTTTTGGTCGTAAAACTGAGTTAAATGATTTTTCTGCGTCACTATTTGCTCTTTAAACACATCTTTATGGTTTCAGTAGACTCCGAATTTCAATGTCTGACGCCTCGTTCTCAACGGACCTTTAAAAAAAAAAAAAAGAAAACACAAAATAAAGCAAAACATCCCTAGTGCCGGGCCGGTCACTGTTTAAGGTAAACCTATCTGGCCCTTTTTAAGAGCTTGTATACTGGATCCCTTCAGGGCCCCAGAGGGTAAATTGAGACGTAAACAAACAATTTACTGGTTCAGGTTTAGGGGGTGAAGCTGTAGGTCACGGTTTGACCTCTGCAACAAACAACCACCACATCGGCCTGCAGAGTTTTTTTAAAATAGGAAACTATTTGAAATCAGTTCAGTAAACTGAACAAATTCACCCTAGACAGAATCAAATACGGCAAGTTAATCAATGACGTTTAAGAACAAATAGTGTCGACACATTTGTTAAGTAATACTGCTAATAATAAATTGTATTAGGTATCATCTGTTTCACAATCTCTCTTCGGGTGACTTGCAAGTTCAGATAATCAAATCGACAGCAGATCTGGAAAGGGTTGTGAAGTGACCACACGCAACTTCATTGTGATCTCAACTATACACTTGGTAAATTCAGCTACTGCACTGTCACATGAACAAAATCTGTCCACAAACAGAAATATGAGCAGCTAGAAAAGTATTGAAAACCGGCACTTTGTTTCCACATGATGATGAAGGGGAAAACTCTTGCTGCTGGTAATCATCGGGTTGTTCAGGATGTGTCATTACGTAATAAATCCTAGTGCTCGTGTGTCTCCTGATTAGGGTTCTGTTTCCCATGATCCATTACCTTGTGTTAAAAAGACAATGTTGCTTTTTGTTATGCTACAAGAACAGAACTCCTTCCGTCTTTGTGCGTCAATGTAAACATAAAAGACTTCCTCTTAGGTGACATCTCATTATTTCCACAACAACAGTCTACGTTGTTTTAGGAAATTCCTCCCAGATTACTTGTTTCATGTCTTCACTTTACACGTTCATAAAAACAAAATAAAAAAAACGTTCTCACAATAAAAAGTGACATTAGTGTCTCTGATTGAATGCACAGGCTGCCGTAACTCATAAAGCAATTGGTGCACACGCACCACCTCACAATGCGCACACGTGAAAACCAACGCACAGGGTCGATGTGCAGCATGTGGCGGTCTCGGGTGAGGAGTCATTAACTTGCTCAACAAGCACGTCTCTGTGCCGCCACCAGCTCGCCACTCCTCGCTGCACAGACACTGGCCTGTTTAAAATCCACTGTCTCACTAATCCACTCACCACCCAACTGTGGAACACCGACGAGGACCTTTATCGCAGCGGAGCAGCTTGGAAGCTTGAGATATGCAGGAATATTGTAGCTGCAAAGTCACAGTGAAACAAACCAGAGTAGATTAAAGATAAAGACGTCGATGGGGCCCAGAGTTCTCCTGTAGCTGCCGAGGGGGAGACACATGTGGCCTCTGAGAGCACACGGAGAAAAACAATCCAAAGGGAAGAAATAGAAAGTTCAAGTGTTCTAAAAATGAGTCTGACTTTGATGAGGAGCAGTCAGACCCGGCTCGTGTACAAGATAAGAGCGGCACCCCCATTTCAGCCAGTTGTTGGGACGGTCAGTCAGCACCATGGACAGAGACGCCGCCACCACAGTTTGACCCGTGAGGCCCATACAAAGAGAAAACACTGGAAATGCCAGGAGCTTTTTATTGTTTAGCTAGGTGAAACAAAAATGTATATACACGTGAGACCTATTGAAAAGCAGAGCGCTGGTCACATGAATCATGTAGGAAACCTCAGCAGCCCACAGGCTTCCGCTTATCTCATGCTCCACGAGGAAGCTACTCAGCATTATTTGTTGCATTGTTAAGAAACTTCATACTCTGTTCCTCATTTTAAAGGGAGAAAGTGAAATAAACCTTTAATCTTAAAGCGTTTGCCCTAAACTCACACACAGTGGCTTGTAACGGCATACGCTGAATGACATTTAGTCTGTTCTTTGTTGGGGCCGGATTCTCATGTTGATCTTCCACACCGCAACCGGTCTCTTTAAATCTAAATATAACCACGTGTAAAGCGAATACCTAAACCTCCCGGCCAATGTTTCGCTCACTGGCTTCTGGAGCGTAATTAACGGCGGTCTCAACTTAAATATCTGTTACATACTTACGGACTACAACGATGGCTGCCGGTTTTGTGGTGAAGGAGATAAAAACTTTACAAATTGTACAGAAAGTGAAATATTCGTGAGACATGTGTCATCTTTAGCATGATCACCGCAGTGACTAACCACTAAACTTTTACCAAACTAATAGTTAGCCGAATCTCATGACGTCGTTTTCTAAAAGCACTTCGAGGGGGGTCGTCGCCGCGTCTGACATTTCCCACGGCACGTGGAGGCAGCAGCTCAATGCAAGTTCAGCCCGAAAACTCACACGACGGAGCGTCACACTGACCTTGTTCAAGAGAGGGTTTCGGGTGACGTCGTAGCCCCTCTTCTTGGTGTAAACGAAGGTTCTGCCTTTGTCTTCGGACTTGTGCATCTCGGTTTCCACTGACTCGCGCCTGACCAGAGCGGCGCGCGCCATGCTGTTGTCTCTTTAAATGGAGCGACGGCGAAACGACGCAAACACAACAAGTGGACGCGCAGATCTGATCCCGAGTCCCGCTCGCACCCTTTGCTTTTGTACTCACTCACGGTAATTCAAGAACAACCGCAGTCTCCTTTTCAGTCAGGCGCATTTTAATCCGTCCAATAAATCTCCGACGGTCTTCCTACCTGCCTCCATACAGTACAGCCAGGAATGAACCCAATAAAACTCCAACTACAATATTGTTTAAAACGGTTTTGCTACATATTTCATCTTTACTTAATAGAAAAGTTAAGAATAAAATAAAAAATAAATATATATGTATATATATATATATATATCCAATACATATATATTGTACATATACATTCATGAACTTAAGGCACGCTACAATATGAAGAATAAAAATACATATAAAAAAGTATATATTAAAAAAAGATTAAATATGAAATACTAGCCATATTGTTTTAAACAATATTGTAGAATAGGTTTTATTGGGTTCATTCCTGGCAATTGTACTGTAGACAAGCACCACGAACTACGGACGATCATCCCTCGCCTCCATAGAGAACCAACAGAGCTGACCAAGTGTTTTTCACTGCAGGTTCGATTAGCCCACTTTAACACCCCATCCCGGGGGTTAATGAAGGCGAACTCTCCGGGCTCACTGTGCCAGCCTCCACCTGACAGTCGATTACTAACTTCCTGACAGACAGGGGAGGTGAGTCTGGGAAAAATCACCTCCAGAGATGTGTGTTCCCCCCAATGTTCTTCTCCCTCTACACAAACAACTGCACCTCAGAGGACCCATCGGTCGACCTCATGAAGCTCCTCATCAAATGACGGTCACGAGTCTGCGTACAGACGGGAAGTTGACCAGCTGGTCCTCTGGTGTGGTCATAACAACCTGGAGCCGAACAAGCTCAAAACTGTAAAGATGACAGTGGACTTCAAGATGACCCTCCCAAAACACTGGCCCCCATCACCACACTCAATGATTCTGTGCCGGCTGTGGAGACCTTCAGTTTCTGGGATCTCCCGGGACCTGAAATGGACCTCCAACATCGACACCATCAGGGAAAAAGCCCAGCAGAGGTTGTACTTCCTGCTCCAGCTCAATAAGTTGAACCTTCCTCAGAAGCTGCTGGTCCTGTTCTACTCTGCCATCATCCAGCCTGTTCTCTGTTCTTCCATCACTGTGTGGTTTGGATCGGCCAGTAAAGAGGACAGAAACAGATTACCACGGATCATCAGGTCTGCAGAGAGAATCATTAGCTCCAGCCTGCCCTCCATCCCAAATTTGTCCACCTCCGAGGTCAGGAAAAGGCCTGTTTTTTTGTTTTTCTGGTGTTTTTATTCTTATGTATATTGCCTTTTATTATTGACTTTTTGTATGTTCTTGTTGTTGTATGTACTGTAGAGCAGATGTAACCTGTATGCATGAGCATAAAGCTGTTTCTGATTCTGAGATGATTTTACATTGTGTGTCTGAGGGATGTGACAGGTCTGAGGCCAAGGTCAAACTTCAGCCTTCACACTGTTTCAGGTTATGCAACATCTGGCAGCTGATACCTTGATAGTGAAAAAATGCCCCTGAATGGTAGTCTGGGAGCGAAATACAGGTTGTTCAACCCTCAGCCCACATACCTCCTGTGGATGGGGTGACTGCTCCACACTCACCGCCGCCTTGCCTCGTACCAAGCTGATTTACATATTGTTGTCCCTACAGACTTACGGGCATCCGAAGGGACAAATACAAGCTTCAGCCCTCCCACATTCTTGTGGCCACTGTGTGTCACTGAGATAAAGTGAGTCCGTTCCCTGAACCGTACACATCTGAAGACTAATTTCTATTTCAAGGTTGGTCTCGGGCCAAACCTGTGAAGACATTTGGACTGATAACGTCTCCGTCTGCAGAGCGGAAAGGATAAGTTATATGTGGATAAAGTTACCTGAAGTCGTGGGAAAGTGTCTGAACCTGTTGCATTGAGACAACACTCCTCCCATAAATCATGCCATATTGTGGCTGTGTGCAAATGTGGTCTAGAGGAGAGATTGATAATGTCCCCTCCCTCACAGACTCATCCGTTCTCTGTTGAACATACAAAGTAGCAGGTACAGCAGACTGAGAACCCTTTGGCCTTTCTCCTATTCTCCTATTTCAGCCGCCACGAAAACCAACACTGTCTCCAGTTCATTTAGGATCATGTCTGCAGGAGTAAGAAACAAAGGCCACCAACAAATAAATATCAACAGGCTGCTCAGTTTCACATGGGGTCACGTTGGGTTTCTGTTGGCTCCGTTTGGCAATAGACTCATTGACCGTTTGTCCTCTGAGTCAACACTGGACTGCTGCTGCCAAACCCACCGATCACGCCAAGTTGTGTAAACCCAAGAACTGAGATCATTTGCCTCATCCAATTCTATTAATTATTGGAATACAGTGGTAGGGTAGCCACCAAAACCTCTGGATTCAAATTTTAGATAACCTTGTAAATTGGTTGTCACTGGCAGCAGTTGCATTTTTTGTGTCAACGTTTGATATCGATGACTGAATTAAGCCAAAGATCAATTCCTGATCGCTTTGTTTGTCAGGCTTTCAGTCTGTGGTTGAATGATCAATCAGGAGGACAAACGGCATCTGTTTCCGTAGCAGGAAGTTATGTTTTTGAGGGTTGAGGCAGGACGCCAGTTAGCAGTAGGAGGGCATGAGGAATGCTGGGAAAGTTTTGGAAGCGCAATCGTCCCACATCGAAGGCTTAATACAGTAATGGAACAGCTGGAAGCTTTGATTGATCCGATTCTAAATATGTTTATTATTCAAAGGCAAAAACCCACAGATGTGATACGTCTCATACAGGATCTGTTAATCAGTGGCAGCCCTGGGCACAGACACGTTACAGGAGCTCCGCTAAAGGCTTTCATGAACCAGATATACACCACTGCAGGCAAACCAAACGGAAAAAAAACGCTCCACACATTTATGATCATTTCTTCCCCCACACATTACTTTCCCTTGAGCTATCACATTTGAAACGCCTACATAGGTTGCAACAGTTCAGGCAGTTTGACCACAAATTGAGAAAGAGACAAACATTAAAACAGACTGAGAGCCTTCAGCCATAAGAGGGGCTGTGCTGATACAGCAACACTTAGAGCGAAATGCTAGCGTCAGCATGATAGCACGCTCACTATGGCCCAACCAGGACATTCTGATGTGCTGCCATGGTTTAAGATAAGACTTAAATAATCACCAGGGTGACATTTATTATCTGTCCAGCAGTATATGAAGTAATCAAAATCAACCCCTGTCCCATGTGCAAGGATTCCTTTTTTCTTTATCTTCGTTTTTCACTCCTGTTGTGTAGAGTACAACTGTACAGTTTGTGCAGAGTCGACGTACCGCGTCCATCTGGCTGCAGTTTTGGGAGGTATTTCCTTTAGAGAAGAATGAGGCAGTATGAAACCATTATTCTCCAATGACTGAAAGTCTCACCAGTTTCTAAGAAAGGGAATACACACAATAAGCAAAGTGGTTCAACATTGATGAATTTTGCTTCTACTTGTTCAGAAAAAAAGAATAATATGCTAATACTTTAGTACTTTTACTTGAGTACAATTTGTAATGCATGCATCTTATTCTGGTGGTACCGCTAGTTTTACCAAAGTAAAAGTAGAGTTCTTCCAACCCTGGACCCTGTCTTGGTGATCTGTAGTTGATAAGCATATAACTATTACTGGTGATGTAATGACATGATAACTAGTTAATATTAACAGAATAATGGGGATTTTAAAAATGAATGTGGGAAACGGACGTGTTACGGACATAAAGGGCTGCGTTTGATTTGATTTCATCACCTCCCTCATCAAGCCTTCATGGCCCAGTTGAACCAGATGTTTTATAGACATAAATCTATTGTTATTGCCCCTTAATGACAAGCATGGTACTGACTCACACACAGACATACACAAACATTCGTGGCTGAGGAAGTGCCTTTACTTATGACCATGATCTATGCGGTCTGCATCGTACACAGCCTTCATTCCTTGTCTGTGTTTTGACTCTTGTTTATTCCTTTGGGGCTTTTTGTGGCCAGGAAGGGGCGGAGGTATACAAAGACCAATACTCAGTAATACAATTACTGAGAATAAAAATCACCCACAAACCCATAGTTTTCCCTCTCACCTTCAGTTATTCTGCTGTGAGCAACACCTGGCCCCACTTCCTGCACCGAAGACGACGGCGAAGGATTTACAAACCTGGTCGTTAAATGTAATTACAGCCACAGAGGGGGAAACTACCTTCTGATTGCTTTGGCAGTCGCCTGTATGAACTATAGGGAGGACAGTGGATGTGAAGGTTTGAGAAAGGTGGGTCCTGGAGGATTGTACGGGGACTCCTGCTCAATGGAACAAGTACAGTCAACAAATTAAATCTGAACTTGGTGTCATTTATTTTATATTGTACTTGGACATCCAAGCGCTTTGGGGAGATTGTTGATTTCACTCTAGATTTTTTTCTACAATTTTAGATGATCAATACTGACTGTTTCATGTATGTTGAAATGAGAGCATCTTGAGCATTATGAATATTTGCTGATATACATCACAAGTTAAGTTATGTTGTGCACAGACATCTTGCAAGCCCATTAAAAAGGCACTTTTTTATTTTTTCAAAATCAACCAATCTTTATAAGCAGTTTCATAAATACCACAAAAGGGCAACATAATTTTGAAGAAGCCAGGGTTATGTTTTTCCCGTACTATACATTAAATGAGTGAGCTACTACTGTGCAACATCTTTTAGCGTTGAGATAACAATGGACATGGCCACATGGTTCAATGGTTGAAAGAGTTGTGGCAGGGACTGTGGATTTTGAATGTAACAAACAGAGCGGATGGGTGAAAAGGCACAACGGTCAAAGTTAAAAGTAACACAAGAGCTTGAGGTGAAACAGTCCGTCTCGCATGTATGTAGGCGTGCTCACCTGTTTCAGGCTTTTACAGCCTTTCGACCCTTTGGCCTCTTTCATCATCACAGCCTTTTGACCAATAAACTGTGGTGTGTTTCCGCAGTGGGTTCATAGACCGACGGAATAAGCATTCCACAACTCCCCCATGTTTCCAAAAGCCATTCCAGTTTTACGAAGTGGTGGAGCATAGACACAAGTTTGATCATTGGCAAAAGGAAAATCTGAACAAGAAGCACATTTCCACCTTTCGGGTACTTTTACGAGCTTGTAACTGTTGTTGTTTGGGCCCTGAACACAACACCCAAAAAAGCTGAGAGGCGTCGCCCCCGCTGAGCGCCTTCAGTACCATGGGAGGAAATGGGTGGAGGGGCTCCTGAGGGACGTTGCACTTCCAAGCCTGCTGCCATACAAACATACATACATACATACATACATGATTGATTCTTAGCTCTCTCTCTCTCTCGTTTTCCTACAAGTCCATACATGACCTTCCCCCAGCACCTCAAATCAATGGGCCCTTTCACTGATCATTGCTCATAATGACCCACTGTTTGAGCCCACAGATATTTGGGGAGGAGGAGAAAGAGAGAGCTTTGAGCTGCAACTTTTCCGTCGTGCATTATTAGAGAAAGCTGGGTTGACCCGAGTGTACCACAAGATGTATCATCACAGACCCGGACGAGTCGAGGAATCCCAGAACATATCCTGAGGCATGCGCATAAGGTGTTGATTTGAGAGTTTAGATTCTTATCAATGCACGTTGTGTAAAATTACTGTACTCTGGTATTTGTATTGTGTTGTTTTTATTTTAATGGAAACTGTGCAGTTTGTCAACTATAAATATACAAAAGATTACTGCCTTCCTCAGTTTCATCTCACTGGAATTAACCGGTAAAAACTCAAGTGACAAGTGGAAAAAAAGAAAAGAAGATTCCAGGTTCAACGTTCATCCTCAAACCATTAGATTCAGTCCGCTTGGCCTGTGTGTCCCAGTATACCCAGTCCACACAGCGTTTCTGTCCCAGTGCAACCAGTGCATTCTCTGGTCCCACTGCGCTTCTCAATTTCTAAAACGGTTTGAGCTGAGGCTCCATACTTCAACAAAGGTGAACGTCTTCAGTGAGCAAGGAAGTTACTGCTGGAGGATCCAGGAGCCTGTTAGCATTCAGCATGTTAGCCGGGCTGCACAGGTCACAAACGTATCTTGGGTGTAGCTGTTAATTCAATAATTCATCAAGATAAATTAAGATACGGTGCATAATGCTAAGAGCAGCAACTCCCCTTTATTTGATTTCACTGTGCGTGAGGCGAAACACTGGTTCTGAGAATTCGGCTCGAGAGCACACACATTTGTGCGTATCAATATTGGCGTCCGCTCTCTGGAGCTCCGCCCCCCTACGACCGCAGTCCCACCTGCAGCTCCTCCTCTGCTGCTGCTGCTGATTGATCTCCTTTCTTTTGTTTATCAGGACTCTTGTATATAACTTTTAATTCACCTTTATTCTTGATGCTACTTGAAATGCAGCGGTGTACATTTATTTTGATACATGATAAGCAACGTAAGTGAGTTAAATTGTACAAATTGTGAAAATCACAGCTCAAAACAACTAGTTAATTAGTTACTTCCATTCCTGGTGTTAAACAATACGTTCTTGTGTGCGTGTGTGTGTGTGTGTGTGTGTGTGTGTGTGTGTCACAATCCAGCGCTCCTCTTCCCCAGAGTACCGAGGCCTTCAAATCTGGACCCCAAATTCCCCCCCCTGTTTACGGTCTAGTTGGTTTGTTCCGTATTGTGTCTTCCTATCTGTTGTGCACGCCCACTTATCCCTGCACACCTGTGTCTGGTTACCCACCAAGCTGGTCTGTATGAATACCCCTGATTCCTTTGTGTTCCTTGCACAGTCTTGTGTAGTTCACCATCACATTCTGAGCATTATTCTGATCTCCTGTTTGGCCTCTTGTTGAAGACTCCTTGTCCTCGTTGCGTCCTGCCTGATCCGCCTATCTACCTGCTCCTGGATTCTGACCTCCTGCCTGTTTACTGGATACGACTAAGCCTACTCCTTCTTACCTTTTGTTGATTAAATCTGCGCTTGGGTCTACTCCTGCCTCCTGTGATACGTTTACAGTGTGCATGTGTGTTTTTCTTTAATGCATGAACATTAGTGTCTTTTTAAAATATATATAATGGTTTTAGAAAGCACGGCCTGCCTCTGAACCAAGAATGGCAGCAAGATGAAACCAAAAAGAAGCTGTGAAGCCGGCAGGTCAGCATTCATCAAACGCAACTAGACACGCAACATTGAACATGAGACAGAGCGAATGCCAGAGAAAGTCAAAGTGCTGCATGGCTGTCGGCAGAATGAGCCGCGGAGGCGTCATCATTGCACTTCAACAAAACCCCCTTTCTTCTCCTGCAAAGAGGATTAGTGTGTTAACCTCGTCCCACAGTGTGTTGATTTAACCTTCTGACCCTGCGGGATATGTGAGTCTCTCATTCTTTCAACATGCAAACACTCCAAGGCATGTCTTCCCTCCCCGCTTCATTCTTATCGAATGAAATCATTGCAAGCATTTGTTCGCATGACAATGTTTGTGTTCACAGAAAAAAAAGCACAAGAGAAATCCCCCCCCCCCCTGTAATTTAATACATTTTGCATGGGATACGTCAAACACACTATACTTGAATTTATTGAATCTTTTTTTTGTCTATGTGTACATCGGACTAATATATGCAACATTCAACCTCAACAAAACATGTTTCGTATCCGCCCTCCTGGCACATGTCTGGACCCGGCAGCGCGTTGTGAAATGAAGAAAATCCTCAAGATAAACAAGGGCTCCGTCAGGGATAAATATCGCCACGTTTGTCTCAGCGTGTCTAAACAGCTTCACACACTACGGATCCGTCTGCTCAACTGTCGACCTGAAATGTTGATTCCAAATGAGCTGGCTGATGGTGCATCAAGTGTATAATCTGCAAAATAAATGTTTGGTGTACAGTGTTTAAGTTTTTGCAAAGTGGAGGAACTGGCTTCATGTCGGACCAGCACTTGAGCGAACTGTTGTTTGGAGGATTCGCATCCGCCTGGTGTGTACACGTTATTATCATGATATGAGATGGGCTTTGTGGAGAGTTCCCCTCTGGCCGAATGCTTTGACTTTGATGGATGAGGTGAGAGGACACTTTATAAAGGCCTATTCTCTTTACTTCCTTATTTGTAGGAGCCTCTATGGTAGAACACTGTCATGTATGTGCTGTACAGCAGCAGCAAAGGCTCCCTGTATCTGACAGAGAGGTCAGTGAAAGAGATGCCTATTTTTAGTTGGCCTTTTCGAAGGAGGCTTGGCTCTTAAATGCCATTGGCTTCTTGCTCTTTTGAGCTTACGAACCAGCCATTACTGTACCGGAGCACAAATTACCAGATCATCAATCATGGCCCGGCAACCTCAAGTGTCCAAATACTATCCCTGTGCGTTCATGAAAGAAAGGGGCATGGTTTGAGTATTTCGGGAGAGGGGACGCTGGATGTTCCAGGTGCAAGCGGGTCTGTGATGTGGAATGATATTTTCATGATTCTATTGCAGCGGGGGATTATGGCCACCCTGTGTAAACACAAGGCCACACACAGTTTGAGGGGCATGAAGGTGATAAAGGCATACATACTTATCCGTATCCGTCTTCACCACGACACTGCGAAACGACGTGCCACACTAATCTGCCCTTCACTGTCATGCTCCATGTAACCATCACTGAGGTCTAACAGGATGTCCACGGTAACCTGGGCTGTTTGTCTTGGAACAGTGACAAACCTCCAACGTCAAAGCGAGCAATCAAGCCCAATCTCAAAATCTTGGGCAGAGACGTAACTTCTCTGAAAGGTTGAGTGTTTCCAAAATGTACTGACGGCGGTGCCGTGACCCGCCTTCACAAGTCCATCTTTGCAGCGGGACTGTGGTTGCCTGTTAATTTGCACATTAGATTCAAAGGAGCACGTGTGACTTCAGTCAGCCTTTCATCACATACAGTCTCGGCTCTGAAAGCTGGCCTGCCAACCATTTACCCAAATATTTACTATCAAAAAGGTTATAAACTGCATGTGGAGCTAAGCAAGACCTTTAACTAACTGTCCCATTACTGTTGGAATATGTATATATATATATATATATATATATACACTATGTACTGTATTAATGTTTGTGTATGTGAGAGAGAGGTAGTGAGGTAAAGAGTCCTATCACATCAATGGTGGTCTGTTTGACATGGAGCAGAGCTAAAAGACCATTCAGTTGTCAAAATAAAGCCTGTGGAAGTGAACTGCGGGTCACTGCTGCCCTCTGAGTTGGTTTATTAGTGTGGTCTGTGTCGAGCAGTAGGCATCCTTTAATGTGGAATGCGGCGAAAAGGGCAACGAGGTCCTCTAATGCCGCTGCATGCGACGGTTCTGCTCACGTGCACCTCGGCATAGTGCGCAATGTCAATTTCGGGTGTGTGAAAAGTGAATAAAACAATTGCAGTTGCTTTTGGAATTACAGGGTGAGCCTCCGCAGTCTGCATTGTCCCCTGAAGAAGGGCGAGGTACCATCTTCTACACCCAAACACATGTGATGCCATTCCAGAAACGTATCTCCCGTTAGACGTCCATCTACCACGGCAGAGCGCAAAGGGAGCACTACCCGGGGGGAGGGCACGACGTCCATCACAAAAGCCCCTTTACACCACGCGGCGCCAACCACAACCACAAACATCACTCATTGTGTCTCCATTTGGAAGCCTGAGGGCTGAGGCATCTGTCTCAATCTGGTCCACCCTTTTATTCTTCTTCCACGCCACCATTGGGACCTTTGACCCGGACACGTGACACGTGTACTTCCAGCGGTTCGTCGTGTGAGAGATCGGGAGCATGTTGCATGGACACAATAATAACAATACGGGGTTTTCTTTTTGTGTGTCTGATCATTAGACGGCTGAAGAGGTGACCAATAAAATCATGAATGTATCAACAGTTGATGACTTGCCCCCAAGGGAGAAAGACAGAAAGAGAGCACACACAGCTGTTTGATAGGTTGTCTGTCCAGGATTTTCTTTTTTTTAATTTGTTACGTCCCTTGACTTCATATTGTCTCTCGGCGTTTTAGGAGAAAGCTCGGGGAGAGTTTCACGCCGGCTAAGCCTCTCCAGCCGCTGATGAGCCGATCAGCGACGCCTCTATTATCGCCTCTCTCGTCTTTCAGCAGCAAGCCAGGTCCGGTGTCCTCCGGTGGCTGAGACCCACCGTGAGCGTCTGTAGGGCGTCTCTGCCATTTATTTTAACATGCTTTTGTTCTCCTGTTTTGTGGCTACACAGGACGCTCAGTATTGTTTCTGTTTATTTCTAGTAGGCAAGCAGAACTCTTATTTTCTAGTTAGTGGGGGGGTTGTTTATTGTTTTGGCCTTTGAGACCCTGATGTCATGTGTTTATTAAGCTGGAAACCGTTCAATAAAGAACTAGTACTAAACCTCGCGTCATGTTATGGTTTCTGTCCCGTCTTTACCACAGCGAACTTAGTCCTCGGCCCTTTATGGCCATTCACCTAGACATTGCAAAAGGCCGTAACATGATTATTTCAGTTTCAACTGACTAGTCCGCTGTAGAGCCTTTTCACCGTTAGATGATACATCAAGTGGTCTGCTGTGTTCAACCAGCCAGGCAATGTATAGATTAGGATTTCAATCATGCGTCGGAAGCGCCGGCTCATTTTAGAATGAGGCAGAATGTCTGCCAGCTGGTCCATGGTGCATTTATCAAACACCTGGAACCTCAGACGTTTTGTTCGACTGGACACAATAAATAGAAATGAACAATTTGTGCCCAGCTCAGTGTCTTTGGTTTAGTTAGTTTTTAGAATCATCTAAAATCATATATTGTTTGAATTCATTTCAATCAGGAGAGACTTCTGAACTTTTAACAATGATTTATCAAAACCAGCACAAGTATTAAAGGTGCAAAGTTTGGCTTGGACTCTACCCAGCCGTAGGATGGATCGGGGGCCGGGATGCACAGATGAGATGAGGCACCTCCTCCCTGTCTGGGAGTCCAGACACTGGTGGTGGAGAACAAGTCGCTCCACTCTTCTGATATGCCAGATTCCCCTGCTGATTGGAGGTGTCTGGGGTGGCGGAGGGTTGCGTCTGGTGCTTGCTGAAATGAAACTGACGGCAACAGACAAGAGAACAGCGATCGGTTTACGGAAGCAGCTTATGCCGTACCCACATATAGCCAGTCTTCCTGACTGAATTTACGCCTAAGCTGGATGTTTCTGGCTGGCTGGCTTGGACATTGCTTTTAAGTCTAGATGATCGGGTGGTAGAATTGGTGTATCCAGTCAAGGAGGAGGCACATGTACAATTACGTCTTCCATAGCTACTATAGGTACTGATCTTTCTCTGACTTTAACATGGAACCTTTCTATTTGATATCATATTTGTATGTTCTATTCTTTCATTTCGTTCTACAATGGCCACAGTATCGAAGTGGCCAGAAATGTGTGGCCAACTGTGGTGTCTGCAGCATGATGCCGTGATTTAGGCCAGGAGCCTCTGCTTCGCCCGCTTCTTGGCCTAAATAAGTATAATCATTTATTTGACGAGGACAGCGGTGGCTGCACCCGACTGAAGCTTCAAGAAGTCAGAGAGCTGCGGGTGATGTCCCATGCGCAACGTTTTCTCTCCCCACAGCCTGTGTGGCATACGCCGAGCTTAAAGCACCCGAGTGTGTTTACAGTCGCAGTGGTATATTTTCATTGACTGGGTCGATCTCCATTAGCATGCTAAGCCCGAAGGAGGAATCGGACCACACCCAGAGAGAGAGAGAGAGAGAGAGAGAGAAACGTAGGTCATGTGCCAACCCAATGTGATCCCTGCCCACATGGACGGGCGTCCATCAGGATCCTCGACATGCCGGTCAGGTGTGCAGCCCACCCACGGACTCTCTCTTTCACACACAGGCTCAGCGACTGGTGTCATTTTACAGCCAGTTTGCCGACATCGGTTGAGCTGCTGTGAAGTCTCCTGTAAATCAAACTGACTGACAGAAGTGATTACAAAAAGATCAGGTTCAAATCGAAATGACATCCTGTTCTCATTTCCCCTCGAGGCCAGATGTGTATCATCACACTCCCCCCCCCCCCCCGCCCTCAACTCTCCCTTTCTCTCCCTCATCGCACACACGTTTCTGTGCCTTTTTCTTGGCTCGGCGAGACTCCGACGAGTCACCGGGCCGGTCTTCCACCGCCGGCTGCTTGATGCAAAGGATAAAGAGAAAAGAGATTTGAGTGAGTCTCACTTCCTGTTACGAAGGTGGAGGCAGCGAGCGGCCAAGTGCCCAGAGACACTGCGCTTCACCCGAAGACTGAAGATAACAGTCGACAAGGTGTCGCATTTCTTTCTGTCGTGCATGCATGTCCTATTCATACGAATAAAGAAACAATATTTAGAAAAGAAAACCTCTTGAGATGCGATAGCATGCAGCCCAATTCTTTGATTATGAGACATCCATATCCTCTGAGGGACTATGTAAATACATTAAACATATATAAGAACCACAGTCAGACTTAATGATAAAAATAAAAGAGGGTCTACATGCGTTACTTCATCATGAAATAATGTAGATAATCAATTTCCTCTTCCCTGCTTGAGAATAGCAGCTCCCGGTGGTTGTTGTCACAAGGAGGAAGTGTGTGTCACACAACATTATAGCCTACCTCTGATTCCGCCTCAGCCATTTTATCCGAAAATGTGCGCAATGCTAAATTGTTGCAGGAAGGGAAATTGTACATGTAACTGCAAAATTAAAGATTAAAGAAAATAACCATGATTCTTCCTCTTGCTGGGTAATCAGGGTCGGAAAGGTCCAGGTCTGGTTTCAGGACAGGCACGTGAGTATTGTATTTTTAAAGGATTATTTTTAATATTCACAATAAACCGTCAACACATTTCTGAGTGGTGTAAATCATTTGGGTGCATTACAGGAGCAGCTACAACTTCTGGTGTTTGCACCTCACTGGACCAAAAGCTGCTGCATCTGTTGAGGCTCGCTCAGCTCAGAATGGAAACGCCTTCCATCTATTGTTGGGTGAGCGGCAGAACTAATTCCTTCACAGTCCTCTGGAAGTCCCATTGACTGAGGCGCGCTGCCCCCGCTGCCTGGCCCGCTGTACCCCGGCACACCTCCCGCACTGGGCTGCTGCTGAATAGAACACTGACTTCACCCAATTCAGCAGTTAGTTAGGTCGCCCGGTCTGGTCCCACCCACATCTGAACAGCTTTTGTTAGAAGAGGGGGGAAAAAAAGGCCTTTTCAGATTTCTTTTTTTTGCCTCCCCCCTCCCTCTTTCCCTCCTTCCTTCCCTCCCTCCTCAGCATCAAGTGCAGCCTGAGCGGAGCGTCCCAGCTGCGACTCTGTCTCTCTCAGCAGAAGCAATGAGGAGAAGGGAGCCGTCACCCTGCTGATACCAGGACGGCTGGGATCATATTTGTATATTTCTAGGGAAAATAAACAATACACTGCGGATTTGGCATATCCATCAATCGGATGCAAGCAGGTAGGAAGCATTTGTCATTTACTGCCAGACCTTGATGGAACCATGAGGGAAGTGTGCTCATAGTATTTTTTTCCATTTTTTTCATAGATGTATTCAGTTTTCTAATAGACTTTAGTTAGTTTGTTGTTTCTGGATGGACGGACCCCAGAAGATTTATTCGGATTGTTGTACAAACCATTTATTTTTTAACGCTTTAAAAAAAATCTGTTTAAATGAGTTACTTTGCAATTAATATTGGCCGTATTCTTTCTAATTACAGTATGCGATGCTGTAACAGATGTGGAATTGTGGTTTCTTCACATTGGATTGGATCTAATTTAACGGTGCATTTATTTCCCACAATAGCATCCACAGCTAATGGTTACATTTAATTATTTTTGAATGAGGAGAAACTTGTCTTTGATAATCACTAAAATATTTTAAATTGTGTTCTTTGACACCTTATTGTTAAGACCTGATTTTCCTGTGTTTTGCACAGTGGAGGCTCTGTTCCTGAGATGAAGACGTTATATCAACATGTCAAGATCAATGAAATATCTTTTTTTTTCGATTAAACTCGACAGTAGAAGGTGATCCATGCTTCATGAGCACTTTGGTCACTCTGTCTCCTGGGGGGCTCTCGCTGTGGGATGGAGTGGGGGCACACTTCTTGTTCAGCTGACTGCTGCGGAAAACTTTGTTCAAATGAGCGCCTTCTATGACCAAGAGCCATCATGGCAGCATATCAGCTTCCCCTCAATGGTGAATTTAATTGCAGGCTTTCTTCTGGATATTTGTTATGTCTGAGTCTAGCGGTGTGACTGTGAAGCTGAACAGTCACTTTTGTAATGAGGCTGTTTTATAGCTCTTGTGGGCTTGTATTTTATCACCGTCTGATTGGGGCCGGTTAGATGTTAGCCACTGGATATGTTTTATTGGAATCCGTGGTAAACTTAAGCCGACTGGTCTCCTTTGCATTTGCATGACAGTGCGCTTATTGGAAAACAAACCCAAATGAAAAGGGCATTCTCGATAGTTTCAACTTCGAATAAGAAAAAGAAAAAAATAAGATGCCTTGGATGTTTTGTCTGCAGAGGATGATGTTGCATCTAAATGGTTCATAGGGGATGCTGTTCATGCTCCCTCTCAGCGGCGTCTACGTGGAGCTCTGCCAAACCAATCACTGTCTCATTGACAGGGAATGTGTGGTCGTGGACCCTCTGGATTATGCAAGTTTCAGCTGCATTCCCCAGTTGGTCAGACTGTCCTTCACACACCATCTAACCCCTATGATTTCCCCTATTGTGTGACTTCATCACCGACTCTCCTACCCTGTAGTTAAGTGATGGTCTGCTGAAGGTATTAAACTTTATCAGGGATATTGGCATCATCACATTCATACGGTAAAAGCCTGCACCAGCAAGCCGTCTGGATGTTTAACGTCCTTTGGATGCACAACGAGGACTAGAGTGGAGCTAAGGAAACCAGATATGGCCATTACTGAAGGAGAAGGTTAACCATTGTGGCAAACCTCCAAGCCACTGTCTCTGCCCATTCGGAGAACCAGGGTTTGTCCTCTCCTCCTCGCTGCCCGCAGCCTCCAGCAAGAAACAGAGGACATTAATCTCCTCTCAACCACACAGCTAATGCTTTATATGTTTTACATGTCTTTCCCTGTAGAATTGCAATGAGTAGGAATGCTATTTAAAAAAACTGGACAATACTGATTGAGTTCTGCTGTCACACAACGTGTGCCTCTAATATTCTGGGCTACTCTGCCTCCCTGTGGCCATACATGAGTCTCTGTGTGAAAAGTTTCAAGGCGACAAACTGATATTTTAAGGAACAGAAGGAAATAATTCAAATAACCAACAGCTTGATAGTTAATCAAGTGGTATCATGATTGAAAGGAATTATGAAGGTGTGGTAACGGCCTTCTGATCTGTTTGAACAGGGATGTGATTGCTTTTCCTTAATAAGTCCAGTGGTCTGCTGATGTCAAAAGGGGAAATGTCACGTGATTATAAAAGAGGGGCACGTGGATGTGTATACCAAGCCATAGATATTATATGTTTAAACAATTATAAGTCTTTCCGGCTCTATTGCAACGTGTACCTAAGCCTTCCTCTCTACTCTTTATATTCCAGAGCCAGGCCCAACTTAACAATGGGCCCCTTTCCCCTGTGTGTGCTGCTTCCGATGACGGTGCTGGCCATGGTGGTGGCCGTAGCTGCTGAAGGGAATGCAGTGGACGACGAGTACACCTGGCCACAGTGGAAGGTGCCTCTGGTAAGGAAAAGACGTACTGTGCCTCTCGGCAGCCCAAACTTTTCAGCCCGTCCTCAGCCAGAGCCGAGCGGGACCTGCGGGATAGAGTGTCAGCGCCGTCTTCCCGCCGCCTCCCTGGATGACCTGGAGCAGTTCTTGTCCTACGAGACGGTCTACGAGAACGGCACCCGCACGTATACCTCGGTTTCTGTGCAGGGCCTCAATGAGGTGACCGCCTGGTCCAGCAACGTCTCCTCCAGCTCCCGCCACAAACGCGAGGTGTACGGCCCGGATACCCGCTTTACAATCTCAGACAAGCAGTACTCCACCAAATACCCTTTCTCCAGCACCGTGAAGATCTCCACAGGATGCTCCGGGGTTCTCGTGTCGCCCAGACATGTGTTGACTGCTGCCCACTGCATCCACGACGGGAGGGATTATCTAGACGGGGTGCAGGAGCTCCGTGTTGGTATTCTGAAAGACAAGTCCAGACGAGGGAAAGGAGGCAAAGGGAGAGGAGGGCGAGGAAAGGGCAGAAGGAGGAAGGGAGACAAGGATCAAGAGGAAGCGCAGGAAAGGGAAGAGCAAGGAGAGAAAGGCGGCCGTAAAGGAAAAGGTAAAGGTAGAAAGAACAGGAGTCGGCGAAGTGTAGAATCAGGGAGGCCTTTGTTTAAGTGGACCGGGGTGAAGAAGACCCAGGTGCCCAAGGGCTGGTTCAAAGGGGTGTCCGACGGGCTGACTGCGGATTATGACTACGCTGTTTTGGAGCTGAAGAAAGCCCCGAAGGTCAAGCATATGGATCTGGGCGTCATCCCCTCGGTCAAGAAGCTCCCAGCCGGGAGGATCCACTTCTCTGGCTTCGATGATGACCGTCCTGGTAACCTGGTGTACCGGTTCTGCTCCGTCTCTGAGGAGTCCAACGACTTGTTGTACCAGCACTGCGACGCCAAGTCCGGCTCCAGTGGCTCTGGGATCTACATCCGCCTCAAGGAACCTGGCAAGAAGAAGTGGACGAGGAAGATCATTGGGGTTTTCTCCGGGCACCAGTGGGTGGACGTGAACGGGAACGGCATGCAGCAGGATTACAACGTGGCGGTGAGGATAACACCTCTCAAATATGCCCAGATCTGCTATTGGGTCCACGGGGACTCGAGTAAGTGCCAGGTAGCCTAAGAAAAACACAGGGTCGCCCTTAAACCAGCAAACACTCTCTCTCCACATGGGACACCCTACCTACTCTCCTCCCCCGACAGCTTGCCACCAACTAGGGGCCCAGGCCACGGCCTCTCCTCTTCCTGCCTCCTTTTCACCTCCCTTCCCTCCCAGGGACTCCTGCTACCTACCTTGATCCGCACACACAGCCATACAGACTCCCTGTTGACAATTACAAAAACTCGTCAGTGCATCACGAGGACTGCGGCTCTTCAGCTTTTATAATTTATTTGCTAGAAAAAAAAGACAACCAAGAAAAAAACATGTTTTGTATGTACTTAAGATCGTTCAGATCTGCTGTTTAGTTTTATATATTTTTTTTAAGATTTCACCTTTTTGGATATTATGTTGGAAGAGTGTAAATTAAAATGTTTTTGAGTAGAGCCCCTGGTACATTCTTCAAGTTTTCTCCGCAACCAATGTAAAGATGACTTTGACAAAAGACCCAGATGATATATGTGTAACTTTGGTTTTACAATTGGACAAGAGAGCGCTATGACATAATTGGTTTTATGAACGTTTTTAATTGATGTAACTGGTGTTTTGCATATTCTTTATCCAGAAATATTTTTACAACACATACATACAATGAAATGTGGTTTCATTGTTCTGCACATAATTGTATTGGTGCTTATCCAGAGGACGACGTGGTGCTAATTTATGGAATTATAAACCGTTGAGGGGCTTTAGAGAGGACAGGGAAACTTTTCAGAATATATTTTGATAGCCCAGAACTGTAGCGATGTATTTCATATAAGGCGACATATGTTAAATGGAGACTGAACCATTTAATGATTTACTTGAGCTGTTCCGATTTCTCTAATTCTAAAGGTTAATGAGATTACCAAGGAAATATCGTTATAAAATAACAAATTTAAATCGGCAATGTTATATTTTTTACTTTTTTAAGTTTATGTTCCAAAAATGTATGCAAGAATCCTTGTAAATACCAAATACCTGAAATCAACGATGCCAATTGAAGACTACCAACCATTAAACAAGATTACTACATGCGTGTTTGTGTTTGTGATTATCCAAATGACAAAGGATCTATACACTGGTGTGTGGGCACACATCGATGTGAGACCACCACATATATCATCAAATGTATAATTTATGTTACTGTTCAGCTCGAAAAAACTACTAACTCTAAACCACAACTACTATCAAGTCGAGCCACTGGACTGCATGCGTTCATTGTTTTGCTGGGGGGAGAATTTATTATTGGGCCCCCCTTATAATACATATTTGGGAAATAGATTCACCTCCAGATTATGTTGAATCTATGTCTCCATTAAAGCTGCCCTAATGCATATTTTCTATATGTTTAATGAGAGATATCACATAACAGCAATGAACTCTTTGACTCAAAGCTTTGAGCTTCTATCTTTCTAGGCTGATAAAGTTGGCAGCGAGCTGTGGCAAATAGTGGAGCATTTAGCAGCCAAAGCAGTAAAGAAGACCAAATAAAGAGTGAATGAGAGTAAATATTGGATGTATGTTTGTCAGCTGGGAAGAGAAAGAAAGAAAGTGTTGCTCAGTGTCTGCTGAAAGTGTAAATAAACATCTGCTCGCTGGTAATTTAGCCACCAACTTTCTAAGGTGATAATCTGTAAATTCTATGTTTGGCAAAGTCTTCATATTACAAGCAATGCGCCTTGGGATTTGCCAACTTTACCAAGTTGAAGTGTTGGGGTTTAAATTCATAGAGAGCTGCTTCAAACTGACACGTCTGAAATCTTTGCGATATGGAAGAAAATAAATCCTCAGTTCACTCCGTCATTGAATTTATTGCACCTCAAAGGGCTTACATGCACTGGGGCGGGCCATCATAAATAAAACAAATTCACAACTAAACAAAAATACAGTTTTAATAATTCAGTTATGAAAAACGTTTATAATCTCCCATTGTTCTCTCTGAATCATATCAGGTTCAAAAGACCAATTGCTCATTTAGTCCACTGAAAAGACAACGCGCAGCGAAGGCTTACAGCACAGAGCCGCTGGTTACACAGCAGCTGTCCACATGCATGTCAACACAGTGACTGCGTTGTTAGTCTGCAGGAATAGAGGAGCTTTGTGTTAGCAACGACCAAATTAACAACGAACAAAAACATGTTCAGACAGAAATCAACATCAACATTTTTTAATTTATTTGCTTTGAAGATAATATTGTCAAAGCAGCATTGCAGCCGTGCATGCTGTGACTCAGTTCCACAGCAGAGGTTACAATGGGGTTAGTACAGCATCGTGGAACTTGGGGACCCTTCGGAGTTCAGTCCCTGGGCCCCCTTTTGTGTGTAAACAACATACGTTTTGAGGTTTTCAAAAACTCTCTTTTCAAATGTTTCATTGAAGATATAAATTCATTCGTCACATTTGCTAGGCCTCAATGATGCACCCAAAGCCTATTTGGTGAGGAACAGTGAGTGTAAACAGAACCTTATTCGACTGCTACAGTCCTTCCTGCTGGATGTTAGTTGTCTGCTAATCTTAATTAATTTGATCTGTCTGAACGTAGAGTTTAGTATGGCAATGGAATATTGTTTTACACTAAATACAAAAAGGAATCATACTGAACTGGTGTTAGTTATAAAGAAAGCACAGGCAACGGACCGATCCACACGGGAGGAGTCAAACCGCAGGTAGAAACGTGTACAGTTATACTGAGGGCTAGTTTGAGGTTACCTCTCTGACTAGAACTAAAGCAGTTATTGTAAGATATGTTCTTTAATAGCAATGCCAGCAACTATTGACTGCTGTTGGAGGAGGATTATTCTAAGAGAAAAAGAACATGTTTATTTAGCACGGGGCGATGAAAGAAACAAAATAAGTCACAAGTTAAAAGAAATAACCAAATTAAAATGATCCCTTGCTGTTCTGGTATGATTCAGAAGCCCATGGAAGTTATTTCTCAATATACAGTCACCATGTAGCGGTACTTATATTTGTTTCCAAATACTTTCAGAAGATGATGGGAAATAGAAGGATACTCACACGACTTATTACAATTTCATGTCAGATTCACATTTATATTTCTCTTCAACAAACATACAGAATGGAGAAGCATTCCTCCCCAGAGAAATCTATGTACATCAACAAGGAACTTTCTGTAAACAACACACAACAGTTTTCTCCTGAAAAAATCGACCGGGGCTTTGTTTACCACTCTCCTCCAATCAGAGTGGGACAAAGAAGAGCTCCTCCCCCTTTATAACACATGTAGGGTGGTAGGTGGGGCTTAGGACACCAAAGCACAACCATCATTCAACACTGGAAAGAAACCTAAACACATACTTTCTTTCACTAACTTTTGTGGACTTTTTTTTTTCTGGGTTTTGCGTGATTTTGTTTAGACAAAAGACTGGTACATCTACATAAGCACTCGGTTGTATTTTTTTGTCATATATATATATATATGTATATATATATATATATATATATATATATATATATATATATATATATATATATATATATATATATATATATATATATATAATCCTATATGGTTCACTTTCACAATTTGTGCTACAACATGACGCAGGAGAAGGGGGTTGTTGATGGTCGGGTGGAGAAAAGAGGCTCTTATAGTAGCTGAACATCCTGAGATGTTGACAGACACCAGGTAAAGGTGAGAGGACTCTGCTCCAGAGAAGAAAGCAGCTGCAAGATAGAGAACATTTCAACATAAGAGTCACATTTTAATTAATGCAAAGCTGACAAGACAGTCATTTCATTTGTGTTCTATTCCCATGAATACTGATAGTGTGTTTGTATGGTGCGTATCTTTTTCTAAAAGAGGTTCAAACACTACACAAACACTCAGAGTCCCGTATGGAGGATCTGGTGACACCGAGCGGTGAGGTCACAGATTGCAACAAACCCTCATTATGTGCTAAGTGAGTAGGAGAACTACAATGGCCAACAGGAAGAGGCCAGTGTCCCTGTCCAGAGCTAGTTTTTGGTTTGACGGGATCTGAGCTACTGTAGAAACAGGATCCCCGGATTACGCTGTATGTCGATGAAAAACCTCTCATTGTAACATAACGAAAACATGTTTCTTAGTTGTTAGTAATCGTACACCAAAGATAACATATTATATAATATCATGTTTAATTTCTCCCAACAGATTGTCCCTCAATACGCAGCAATATACGGTTCGTTAGCACTGAGTAGTTGACACTGATCCATTAAGATTAAAAAAGTTCTGTCACTGTTTACTTCAAATATTCCACTAAAATATGTGGAATAAGTGGTAACGTTTTTAGTCTATGTTGAAGTCATCTCTCAAGCCTTAAACATCGTAAAGGCAAAGACATTTGAACCTTCTGTCCATATCTCAATCACCACAGTACGTGACATACTATACTGCATGTACTATACTGCATGTACTATACTGCATGTAGCGGTGGGAGCTCTCACTTGGGGCGTTATAAGAAGTCTTTGAGGTTAAGATCTGCCAAAGGGTCCTTTGGCTTCTTGGGGCTCTGGCTTGCAGGTCCTGGAGGAATCTGAGAAAAATAAGAACAAAAAGCATATATTTACAATAACACAAATCTTGCTGAAATGAAATAGAAATGTATTTATTTACCGGTGCTCCGGGCGCAGCTCCAGCCACCCCAGTGTAGGGAGGTCTCATCAGGGGCTGTCCCATCATCGGCTGCCCCATCATGGACTGCCGCACAGGAGCTACCGGCCCACCTGCAGGAGGCTGGTAACACAGGGACAAACCCAGAGACTTTTAAGGGCTATGCAGATTTATCCATCACAATGATCTGGATATTACATATGTGTAAACTGCAATGCACGCTGATGGACATTTGATAAAAGGTTCACTGCTAAATTCTGGAGAACTGCATGAAACGAAGCTCACCATGCCAAAGCCAGGCTGTGCGCTCATTGGTGGCACCATGGCTGCTACTGGGGCCCCAGGAGCTCCAGGGGCGGCTCCAGCCTAGAGAGACACGGGGAGGAGCATGTGTGAATTTCAATAGTGACAACAGCGAAAAAACACTTATTATATCGCCATGTTTATCTTAAATAAAAATAAATGTTCTGTATTAATACGCGGCCTCTCTACTTTACAAAGCACTTTTCCTCACATTCACACGGCGATGAAGACGTAGCTGCCATGCAAGGTCAGTGTCAGTGCTCAATGAGTCACGCAGAGTCTTGCTTGCAGCAAAACGTCTGTTTTGTTTAAGTGTGATGTTAAGGCGTAGTGCGCATGCAGTTCTTACCATGGGAGCTCCAGATGTAGCCCAGCTTGTGGGAGCTACATGTGGCATCCAGTTGGCCCCTCCTGTTAGCTTCTTCTCACTCTGTGGGTCCCTAATGAGAATCAAACACAGGGTTTTAATCCAAAGAAACCCTTAAGAAATCAAACAACTGCATTAGTCAAATATCGCATATTTTCCTCTTATAGATATCTGTGGAAAATGTAACTATATGCTGGCTATAATTACACAAAATTCAAACAAAGAAATTAAACAATTGAAACGCAAACTAAAAGCAAATAGCTCATATGATTGCAACATACAGAATTTTTAAAACAAATAGCTCTCTAGGAGCTTTGCATTCACGTCAAAGCCTACACAAGTATCATGCATTAATAAAAGTTACATTCGTACACACTTACTTTTTCTTTACACCAAGGTCTGCACAGAAGAAAGAAAGAAGAACCAGTTACACTTCTATTCCTCAGAAAGGGAAACGACTGATCTCCAGACAAAACCAGCGGCTGTCTACCTCCAATCAGGTTGGCCAGTGACGAGTCCAGGTCTCCTCCGACGGTCTTGGTTGGAGGAAGGGGGGCGGGGGGAGCGGCTGCATTGCCCCCCGCTGCGGCAGCTGCCATGCTTGACGCTGTACTTCCAGTACTGCTGCCGCCGGTGCTCTGGGGCGTTATGGAGGGCATCAGCAAGTCGCCTAATCCACCAAACACTTGGAGGGAGGGTAGGAATGACGGGACATGAGAGAAACAACACGGATTACTAACCTGCTAATCACTAATCTAGTAATCTAGTTAATAATACGAGCAGAGGTGAGATGTGAGAGCAGTCACTACAGTGAAGGGGAAAATCCGGTTGTGACAGTCATCAGCTGAGCACCTCATGCACAATGCAGCACCGAACTGTAGGTCTATTTCAGCATCAGTCAGAGCAACTGCCCTCACTTGTTTACATACTCACATCTATGGGACTGAACTGGCCGATTGTGGAGTAAAGCACTGGTTTTTAACAAGGTGTCAACTAACCTCTACAGAAGCATTGTGTGGTTTAAAGTTGATTTAAGGTGCATTCGATTCTATCAACTTGGTTTGACGCACCTCCAAAGCCCACGAAGATTACCACCAACACCAAGTGTCATGTTCCGAATATTGATTTTAAACTAAATGTTAGTGAACACAATGAATTAGATGAATTGTGTCTTTGTGTAGTATTATTTAAAAGCTTTTTATTGATGTTCAGGTCAGATTGTATTTTTTACTATGGGGATTGGCAGAAGCTAAACCCTGTTTATACCCTTTCAGCTAACTATTTCAACTTTAATATTTGAAGTTAACATTTTCCAGCATTAATCACAATAAGCTTCCACAATATTTCCACACTAATTCCTGCAAAGCACTTCAAGCAACAATTTCAACTTTTAATCAAAAACGGTTATTTGTTATTTGTATTAGTGTATTAGTTTTAATTAACGTTACCACTTGTCATTACTTTAAGATAACAATTTCAATATTGTTTTTAGTTACCTATTCATCCATTACTTTTAGCTAACTGTTTAGCTTCAAGTTATATTTCAACTGTTAATCAATAACTTAAAAACAAGTTATTTTTTCTTCTTTCAACTGTTTAACCATTGCGTTCAGCTAAAGTCTGTTTGATGGCTCATAATATAGTAGAAAACCTGCAGACGCGGCAAGAAAAACACTTGGGAATTGTTTCAAGAGGGACAAGCGGATGTAATTGGCGTCAGTAATGATCTAAATCAATCATATCATATATCATATATCAATCATATATTTAGGTATGTAATGAAGAAAATAAGATTTGTTTCAAGCCGGTGGTAGGAGACCCCTGCTCTAAAGGAAAATGAACAACAATACAGTCTGTCTTGTCTCATGCAGGAGACAATCTGGGGTCATACTGCAACATGCAGAGATGCAGAAGGGAAGACGTCCAAACTGCACATGATGCAACGCGCTGCCGGGTGGAACTCACCGGTTACAGATTAGAAGAAGCAAGCAATGACCCAGCAGAGCAGAAGGAGTGTGGAGAGTGGTGAAGTAGGAAATAAATGAAGCAAAAGATAGAGGGTGTGTAGCAAAAAGAACAAATAAGACAGAAAGAAATGCAACAATGAAAGATTGCAGAGAGGTGGGGTGAGCAGGAGGAGAAAGCACAGCATTTGTGAACGTGTGAAAAGTACAAGAGAAGAGATATAGAAAAGAAAAATCATCGCGAGAAGTGCTAAGGTGCTGAGGAGCCGAGCAGAAAACAACCGTCGGATGTATGAGGAGGACAGTGACAGCAGCACAGGTCAATCATGCGATAGTCAGGCTCTCCGCAGATAATAGTTAAAGTAGTTCAGTTTCAATAATCCACCGCAGATGAATGTGCATCAAACAAATTACCTGTGCAAAAATCAATAAATTACTCGTTTTTCAGAAGGCATGACAATGAGACAAATAACCTAAATGAATTTAGGAAAAAAAAACATTATAATCCATTTACTTGAAGCATCAAAGCCACCAGAGGGCACCGGTGTGGTGGTTCCAGGGTCTTGTGCAGATGGTACCATTGGTACCGCGGCCGGTACAGGCGGAGCTGGAGACCCGAGGGAGCCCAGGGCATCAAAGCTGGATTCCAGGAGGCTGTTCTGCAGCGGGGCCAAGGCTGGAGCTAGAGCCGGGGCAGCAGTGGGAGCCAGGGTGGGGGACATCAGGCCTGAAGGGGACAACACACAGGACTGTGCTATGCAGCACTGTTTTCTGACTCAGCCTCATTCCACGGGGAACGCTAGCAAATACGATTAATGAAACAACAGATGACACACAAGACGTCTTGGAAGCGAAATTTAAATAGAATTTACAGCATTATCAAACCATTTACAAGACCCAATCTTATCAAGAACAATAAGTGGAATGTATTACAGTATCTGAGCAGGACATTTAAAAGTACAGGAAATAAGTAAAACAATTACCCAATACTAGTAAAACAAATAGATTAGACTAATCAAGACAAAGTCTTGTAACCAACAAAACTCTACGACAACCGTTTACAATAATATCTTCAGAAAAATGTCATTTATATGGATGTATCAGTTAAAGAAGCTTTTGATATTTTATTTTTTTTGATAATATTGGACCATCATTTCAGTATCATTGAATGCAAGACCTTATCATGGAATGGAGTATTTTTACATCATTGTGCTGGTACTGTTCTGTGCTTTTACACAGTTAATGGATCTGTTCTCTTTGACATCCCTTTGACGGACATTCTGCAAACATTTCTAAATGAGTCAGACTCCAGTTGGAACGGGTGTGTAATAAAATGTCCCTGCCAAGTCTTTGTCATTACTCATTTGAGTGCAATTCCGTCATTACTTCCTGCTTGATTTCCTAATCTGCATAAAACATTTCCGTTGGCCGTTAGCGAGCATGAAAACGTTTTGCAAAACTGCGGATATCTAATCACAATTGACTGGTCCCATCAGCCTTTGTAATCCAACCATCATTTCCATAAAGACATCAGAGGAGACTCACCTCCCAGCAGATCGTCTGCAGGCCCTCCAGGAGCAGAGCTCTGCGTCTCCTCCACAGGGCTGCCGAAGGAGTCTGCAGGGCCGTCCAGTTATCCACAACGCAGCATGAGGGGAAGAAAGGGGGGAGAGGTCAGCCCCGGACCTAATGCTGGGACACGGGGGGGGGGGCATATCGTGTTGACATCAACAATGCAGAGCTGGTGCTGAGGAGAATTTCTTCCATCAACCACAACAGCCTTGGTTTTAAATGATGAGAGCAGTGCAAGTAGGCGGTTTGCTTTCATATTTCCTATAATAATGGTTGAGCAAGAACATCTCAAAGATGTAATCTGAATTATATCAATTAATGCAACAGGTGCAGCAGAAAAAAACAAATCTATTCCTGAATTACGACCAATATACTGTCCCATCTTTCCGATAATTCCCATTGTTCCCGAAATAAAGAACTACAACTAAAAAGTTGAATGCAGGTATCTGTAACAAATCTCTCCGTGATCCCACAATATTTCACCAAAGGTGCAAATCCCATGGGGGGTTAAAGTAATTATCTCCTGGGGAAATGTGTACCACTCCATCCACTATGTTGACATACAAACACGTCTCTAATAGTTACTTTGGGAGTGTAGCTGTTGGGTCTAGGATGCTGAAATGACACCTGGAGAATATCCCCCCACCGGTATAAACATTTACTAAATACTTCACTGTATCAACCGAGAAAATACTTTAAGGAGCAGCACGTGCTGCTGTGAAAAGATGTGTGCGTTTGTGTTTGGAGGTACAGCACCCAGCAGGTCAATGACGGGGGCGGGCTCTGCTTTGGGAGGAGAGGAGGCCTCTGGGCTGCAGGCTGCGACGGCAGCAATGACGGGAGCGACGTCGGCGGCACCAGGACCTGGAGATGCGAATGAGTCTGAACAGAGACACGTGCAGAGACAAAAGCAGTCAATTACTCCCAAGTCGGTGCGACTGTGTGACAGTGAGACGTGACAGTGTTATTTCGAAGAGGAGAAACTTTGCTCATGAACTTGTATGCCTGTTCTGAAGGCCTTGCAGACATGCAGAGACCTAGCAGGCATCCCTGCGTCTCCGCTGTGTATCCACAACCTCGCAGCGTGCACCCTTTGGGAGTACAGGACTAGTGTGCATGTGCATGCGGACACCATAAGCTGTGGCTGGCTGCACACTTTGCGGAAGAAGAAATGGAACAGTGGTGATGCGGTAAAGATAAAGCAGCTTAACTCACCGGTCACAATGTCTCCAGGCGGAGGCAGCTCGGGCAAAGGAGACGGCCCGCGTGAAACAGCAGGCAGGTCTAATTGACCAGCGCAAGCGTGAGGCAGAGTGCGAGGAAGAAAGGAAACCATGGAGCAAAGTAAAGTGTTAGCGCGGCAGGTAGAAGGACAGCTTAGATAGAAAGCAGCCACGACGACAATCCAAGAGTGGGTTACATGCACAGATCTCATGCCACTAATGGGGACGAACCAAGACGTGAGGGGGGGGGGCATAAAAAACAGTCAACAGAGGAGTGGACGTATGGAAACCAGAAGAGGTGAAGAGGTTCCACACACAGAGAAATGGTTATCGACTCCTGTACCTGCACCAAAAAGGTCTACGCTAGGAGTGGTAGCTGCTTTGGACTCTGTGGTAGGGCTTTGCTCAGGCATAGAATCAAACATATCTAAGAACAAGGACACACAATCAGATGTGCATTCAGATTTCAAGTCCAGTGAACACAGAATGATGGATTAAGAGGAGAGATGAAGGGTTATTAAATGGGGTAAGTTGCTGTGTCATTTTTCAGTGCAATGCAAATATAAACAGTGCAAAATTAAAAGGTTATGTTGCTAAATTTCAGGATGAGGATTCCCGCTGTTTGCACCTGTGACTTTAGATGTGCCTTTGCTCTGAGAGAGCTCTTATTGAAGGCTGAAAGTCTGCAGCCGCATTAGTGGCTACGTAGGGCTGTACATAGTGATTTGGGCAAAATGTTACCGTTAGAGTTCTAACAACAGTAACCGAGCTAAAATACTAATGCTTGACAAGTCATATTTACCAGGTTAGTTTGATGAGTTCAGCCCGTTAGCTTGTTGACACTAGTAAATTAGCAGTAAACACAAATAACACTGATTTAAGTGTCTCACCGTAAAGGCCAAAAACCAAAAGGTTGGAAAAATTCAAATTTGACCGAATGGCGCTAAATGTGAAGTGAGATGCTTCATCCCGTGGGGAATATGAACATCTGATGGCAATCATTCCAACTGTTGCCGAGGCGCTTAAGTCTGGACCAAAGTGGTGGAACGATTACAAATACAAAATGGCTGGAAATGCATCAGTCTGTCCATCTATGCACATCTGTGCAAGGTCACTGGCAGCTGGATCCCATCCTGGCTCGCATTGGGCCAATATGAAAACTGACATTGAGCAAAATTCCATTTTAACTAAAGTGCCAAAGCTAAAATGACGCATTCTCAGCTGTCAGTATCTAAAACATTGGTCACAAGCGGGGCAAGAAAGCTGGTTTTTCCTCTTATATTTAGCAGGCTGTCTGTTAGTATGGTAACCAAGACACGTTGAGCAACCTCCATTTTTCCCCCCCAGAGGCCAAATTAACACAGAGATTTTGGTCCCCAAACATTAAATAAATACTGGACTATAGTAAAAAAAGCAATTATTTAAATTTTTTTTCAAAGTAGAAATTTTGCAGAGGAGGTCAAGCTGCTTGATTAACATGATAAAATGATTTATATCTCCAAGAAAGGCATCATGAAAAAAAAAAAAAAAAGAACCAATTCTGAAATGTAGGGACTGGGTATAGGAACATTGCCACTACTGTCTTCATCATCATCATCATCATCACTAGCAAGAGCAACACAGTCATCCTCAGTATCAAAACCTACATCATCATCATAATGCAGGGAAATGCAGTGCGAGGCGTAATGAGAGCGAGAGGACTTTACCACCAAAGATATCTAGAGTCGGAGCGGCTGCAGACTCTGTGGTGGTGGTGGTGTCGGTGGTGGTTGTGGTGGTGGTGGTGGTGGTGGAAGAAAGGGTGGGGGCAGCGGGGGCAGCGGGAGCAGCGGGGGCAGCGGGAGCAGCGATGGGAGCGACGATGGTCGGCGCCTCACTAGAGGTGGGAGGGGTGACGGCGGAGGCCTCTGTGTCGGTGGGCATCATGGCGAACAGGTCCAGCTCTTGAACGATGGCCGCACTCCCCTCCGTTGTAGCGAAGGGGTCTTCAGGACGAGCACCACGGGGGAGGGGTTGATTGATGGGGCGGGAGGGGGGGGGTGTTACGATTAGAGAAGAAATTAAGGGCAGGGTGAGTGGATGAGGAACAGGGAGGGGGGGTGTTGGGTTTGTTAAAGCAACAAACACTGTACAAAGCTGAAAACATACTTTCAAGAGTGAGGATTCAGCACCGAAATAAAAGTGAATAAACAAACTTATTTCTGCTTAGTCATTTATTCTTTTGTGATGCAGCATCTGGGCATCGCAATAACTATCTTGATGTTCATTGTCTCAGTTTCGACTGCTGCTAATGCTGGTATATCATCACAAAAAGCAAAGTACAGCTGAGGTTGATGAAGATGTCTTGGAGGTATTTTAAACCCAAAACCAACTATCATATCCTAATTTAGACCTAATTGCATTGCAACATGGAGCGTCAGGGACTCACCAAAGTCTGTAAGATTCATCCTCTGGTGACCATGCACGTCTGTACAAATGTGTTTACCAGAGATTTCATGAAGCACAGGAGATGTAGAGGACATGTGGGCCACTTAAGAGCCGTTGTGTATACATTTATCACTGAAAAGGTTAGTTGATGAATAGGACAAGTTTTCCTGGTTTCCTTTTTATTCCGATTAATACTGGAGGTCAAGGTTGAAAAGAGAATAAAGTAAATGGGCAGGCATGACATCGATCAATGTCCTGCTCTATAGAAGGCAAAAGAAAGGGACTAAATAAAGCTATTGAAAAACATTAAATCAAGAAAAAAAAAGCTTCACAATGAATAGTGTGATAATCATTTTGTGTATCAGGGTTCGGGTAACAAAAATGTTACTATAGTATTTATTGGCTAAATATTAGGAGGAGAAGAGTATTTGAGATGAGGGAGGAGAGGGTTCATGGCATTAAAGCGGGATTTGAGTGAGACAGTAGGCCCTGTTGGCTACTGTCCCCTATGTGAGCAGGAGCATCTTCGATGCAATAAAAGCAACGGCTTTCACATTCAAACACACCAACACACTCGCACACTTGCACGCAAAAGCCGTTTTGTCACCCACCAGATCCAGCAAATGCATCGGCAGCAGGGCCCGCGGCGGCAGGACCGTCTCCTGGGGAAGGTGCAAACGCATCTAGGGTATAGCAGACGAAAACAGCGGGAACGCAAAACATAACAACCGACAGACACATGGATGTAAGGAACAAAAGATGAGTAAACATGAACAGGGAAACAGAAATGAGAGGTCAGCATCAGGAAAAAGCAGAGAATACAAGAAATATGCAGCCCAGGTTACTGCAGCGGGAGATCTGATTGGAGCATCAGTCACATGGCGAGTTTTGAAGGGCTGCATAGTGCTGCATTCAATGAGTGCACCACCTGTGCAGGTGTGTGAAATGAGGCAAGTTGTCACAAGTTACTTGTACTCTGTGACAACAGGGAGAATGTGGAGTTCAGGGATGGACAAAGTCACTCTTTGAAAAAGAAACTCAATCGTTTCTTTTCAGCAAATACCTCCTCTTTTCTTGAGGTTAGCCAGAATGTAAATTTAAAAATCCAGCTACTCATCTTCTTGACATTTTTGTGAAACTGTTAGTAGGTCATTAGGGGAGAATCATTAAGGGTGATGAATTAAAAAAAGCTAAATGCAACAAATTCCCAAAATACCAGTCATAATAGCAGATTCATTATATTGCAGTGGGTTGACCATGCAAGATTATTAAAAAACACAAGTTTATAACTTGTTAATGTCAAACGTAATTTAAATCTTCTTGGGGTAATTATTCAGCCTCGAAACAACCCAGAGAAAAACAAGTAATCCACAATACCGGCTCATATTTTTGCAATTTGTGCCACAAATGATACACGCTTTGCTCTGTGCTCAATGCCTTGCTTGACGGTATGTCAGCAGGTTAGTGTACATGGTTGCAACAGAGCAAGACGTAAAAACGTTCAAAAATGTTAAGTATAGAAAACTATAACATTTGAGTCACAGCTTGACATCACCGTCAATTGCCTGTTGTTCTTAATAGGGGTGTAACGATTCATCCACTGAATCGATTAATCGATTTATATTCCTGCGATCCAACTGAATCGATCTGTGCTCCGCAAATGGGCATTCCGGACGACATATATCGATTACAAATCGATAGAAATGGTACATAATCGATTTGTATCGATACTTGGAAACTGCACATTGAATTTAAGCACAACAACTGTATGGATGTGTGTGTGTTTTTTAGCACTTTAGAAACGTTAAACGTTACTCGATTCAGTCTGCCTGTCTGTGACGTCATCAGTACGCAGCGGCAGACGCGCAAAACTCGGGACAACAACAAAACACAGTGTGGAGGAGAGCGAGACATTTACAAACCAACTTATTGATCCAGCGCGTGGAAACATTTGGGCTTTTGCAAACACGGAGGTGTTCTAAATAAGTCGTCGCTGTTTGTAGAATATGTAGAAGACAAATAAAAACCCACGACGAATCTTTCCGGCCATCTACTAAGGCGCCGTGGGATTAAACAACGCCGACAGTCAGGACCTCTAGCAAAGTTTATCTGTAATGACGTGCGACCCTACAATGATGTTGAAAATCCGGGGTTCTGTGAATTGATCCAAACATTGTGTAATTATTGTGTAATGTTTACATTGAAAATGGCACTTGATTCCAATAAAAGGTTGTTACATTTGCCATTAATTGGTGTTGGCTTGTTTATAATATCCATAATTAATTTAAACCTGATTTCCTTACAAGAAACAACAGCGATCTTGGAAACTTTTCCTGCACTGTCCAGTAAAGTTACTGAATCGATTTCAAGTCACTGAATCAAATCGAATCGAATCGTTCTAAATTAACCCAGATCGTCCATGAATCGAATCGGCAATCATGAATCGCGATTCAAATCGAATCGTTGTTAAAATGAATCGTTACCCCCCTAGTACTTAAGATGTTTTCTCAATCCTTCATACCTTAGTAACTAGATAAAGAAGACTTTAATGCCTGATATGAAAAAGTGCACCTCTTTTGGTATATATCAGGACATTTCTTTCAAATATTTTATATTTTCAAACAAAATAAACCTGGACATATGCCATTTACTGTAATGCTACAACAAAATATAGTTACAACAAAAATATATTTTTATCGTGCAGCAGACAAAACCTATCCACATGGTAGGACGAGCCTTAAGGTTTCTGGCAATGCCGTCAAACAGCATTATGTATTTCTTGAAGAAACCCATGAGTTGTTTGATCTCTTTTTGAATATCAGATGTTTTCTGACCTCCGAAAAGGTCCAAGTCAGCAGCTGAGGCTGGAGCTGTGACGGGCAGCGTGGCGGGTGCCGGTGTGGCTGCAGCGGAAGTGGCAGTGACAGCGGCAGTGGCAGCGGCAGCGGCTTTGGGTGCGGGAGGTGCAGGGGCAGCCGCCACTGCAGCAGCAGCATCAGATTCTCCCTCCGCCAGGAGAGCTTCAGAGGCTTCATCAGCTGCAGGCGGAGCTGCTATGCGGATGAAGCCCGTAATCCAAACACCACGGCCCAGTTAGAAACCCCCAAAAGAGGGGAACAGGAGGAAAGAAAGATGGGGAGGAAGGCGGCAGTGTGAAAAAAATAGACAGGCTTAGCAGGTGCCAAAAGGTGAAAATAGCTTGACACTAAGACAATAACAATGTAGGGTAGAAAGTCAGGTGAAAATCAAAAGCCTGTGGGAGTTTTCCCTGTTCAGTTCACAGCAGAGTGCTAACAGAGTACTCACCCTCAGCCAAAAGATCTGCAAAACAGACAGACAGAGAGACAGGTGAAAGAGAACCCATTATTTTTACCCATGGAAATGAGCTGATGAAAATTAGACATATTTAATTTGCAAGCTGCCAACTATAGTCAGGAACTGATTTATTAAAAATAATCCAATAGCGCTAAAAGCCCCTTCATTTACTTTTCAGTACATTTGGATTCAGTCTATCAGTGGAGATAAACAGAGAGGACGGCAAAGAGCAACAGCAGCTTTATAATGATTATAATATACATAATCACAGTCAGATTGTTTCAGCTCATTTACCACAAGTTCCACTTTATATTAGTACCAATAACTTTCCAAAACAGACCATGACTTTGATTTGATCTTCTTGCAGACTTGACTGAGACGCTATTAGCTTCCATTCATTTTACTATGATATAAGAATTGCTCTGCAGGGACTTCAACTTTAATTTTAGAAAATCCTAATGTCCTAATGTCCAAAGATTAGTTGACGACATTAAGCATTTGATGTAATTAATGTCTATCAAATATGCCATGTCATCCACTAATACTTATTCTGTACATACATTTAAGTTTAGGAAAATCAATATCTATTTTCAGTGCAAATAAATGGCTAGCTTTTTTCGGCTCACTAGCTAATGCATTAGCCTAATACCATATTTTTTTATATTTACAAAATAAATCATGTTTGCATCAAATACATCAACCGTGTATAACCCTTATTTTTTACTGAGCTAGTTTAGGATGCTAAAAGCATGTTATCTTGTAACATTTATAGTGAAAAAAAACGATATACTATACTGTTAAAAAAATACAAACAAGGTTCTGACGGAGCTCAAAGTTCTCACCTCCCCATCCAGTCGTGGAGGAAGTTGCTGCTGCACCCTTTGCTGATGAGGATATGGGGTCTAGATCCAACAAGAAGCCATCATCAAGAGCGCTAAACAAAACGAAAGAGAAAGAGAGAGGGCTGATGACGCAGGCAATCCGTTTCGAATGCAATATTAATGCTCAAATATTGATGCAGCTCATTCCACACACTGTAATATTGTTGAGTGACTCTCACTTGCTGATAGGAGTGACGGTGGGGGCTGTCGCGGTGGGGGTGACAGAGGGCGGAGGAGGTTTGGCAGGTGGCCCGGGGCGAGCTGGGGGCCCGCCGCCAGGAGTAGGAGGGGCACGCCTGGCCGGCGCAACAGCGGCAGCAGCTGCCGCCGGCACGCTGTTGTTGGCTGTCGCATCCTGCTGCAGGGAAAGATCCTCTTTTACTTATGTAAGCTGATGTGTTTCAGCAGCTTTGAAACATCTGAATCACTTCCTGAATAACTGTGCTATACGTAAGCAAAGACACGTAAGCAACGGCCATTATTACCGCTAGATCATGATCATCATGAAACACAGCTTACCTTAGTGGGCGACCTGCAAGAACAATGACAGCACATGAGTTAAAGAGTTCAAGGAAGTACATGGTGACACATAACGGCGTATACTGACACGGGAGGCAAAGTGACAGCTTAACTATTACTGCAGGGTTTTTTTTCCAGGCAGGCAGTATTTTAAAGCAATTACACTCAGTGCACATGTGCAATTACTGGACCCGCGGCGCACTGCTTAGCAATAGCTAGCATCTCAGCCTCTGCTCCTCCTCAACAAAGCCTTCCTTTTAAACATTGCAGACAGAAAGTGGGAGCTGAACGTTTCTGAATGCATGCGTCTGAAGCTTTGTAAAAGTCGGGGCTGATTGTGCAGAAAAATTATGACAAAGATGAAAATGTTAGTAGTGGCATCGGTGCAAGGCTTATCGATGTTCTTTATGACGATGACAACAGTGATGCAAATTATGAAAGGTCACAAATGAGAGCATCACAAAATAAAAAGTATTTTCCATAGAAACGTTTTTTGAGCAAGATAAAAGTTGGCAACAATACAATTGTCAGTCACTTGCTCAGATGTCATTTCTATAAACAATGGTCTAAATATAGTTTAAGTCCTTTTCTTTTTGATACTTACTTATCCTCTCTGACCGGAGTAAAGATAGTAATTGACACGGTAGAGGAGTATAGGGGAATAGAAAGAAGATCATTTTTAGCACTCTTTGTAACACAAAGATGAAACAGTCAACAAACCAAGGTGCGTGTTGTACTGCCAAGCTAACCCGAGACAAAATCCCAACGGAAGCATTACACTGTAGAGTTACGGGATTATTGACGCGTCAGCTCTGTGTCACTGCTGGTAAACAATTAAAACGAGAAACAGCTTGCAGATGTATTGAGCTACTTACGGCTTCTTCCCCTCCAGTGTGTTAAGGTGGGTCTCCAGGGACTCCAGGAGACTTTCTGGGGCCTGTAGAACAATAAATAAAGTAAAAAAAGATATGATTTAACAAGGATTGCAAACGTTGGGAATGGTTAGAGAGGAGCGACAGTAGGGCCGGCAGGGATATCGGCTCAAACAGTATAAGATATCCGGGATGAATTTCTCACGCACAGTTCATACCGGTGTTACGCCATGACAACGGACGTTGCTCTTTGGCAGGCGGCAGAATTTATTTTAACACGACATCGAGGAGCGCCCAGCGGAGCTCCTTGTCTTACGTGTGTTGAGATTGTGTTGAGAGTCATGCCTTATGTTGTATACCAACAACCCACAACAAACACTCTTTAACAGGGTAAAACACCACGACAGTGGACCATGTAATCAAATAAAAACGCTGAATAACTCTAGGAATAAGAGTTCGTATATAAAAACAAAGTGGTTCATCTTCTTCATCCTCAATGACGATAGATGTCAACCAATACTTTCTAATTGCAAAACTAGATGCAGGACCGTTACAGTACAAACAACTGATGCTTTGCTAATTGACAGTTTGATTTGGGCCCAGAACAGGGCTGCTGCATCAATATTTTTTGAGTACCAACCAAATGAGTCCGTAGCTTTTATAATCCACAATTTAAGCGGGGGATTAAACAGCGTAAACATATGTAACCAGCTGCAGAAAAGAAAACGTGAAAAGGTTTAATCTCAACGCTAAAAGAGGGAACAAAGTTCCAGCCAGTCACAAGGCAAAGCTGCATGCTCGACCAGGAGAAATAGCACGTTGTCACCTGCCGACATGCAGAAAAATAGTTTGTTCGACATCCTCGGGCTTATTAATAGGTCAATGTTAATACAGACTTAAAAAACATCACTACTTTGATAGATGTCTAAAATATGATCTGAAATGACGGACCTAAATCTGCTTACACAGCACTTTCACAAGCCAGTCGGACGGAACAATCTGTCTCGCTTGTGCTGATCTAAATCCTCTAGAAAGCGGTGATGAGAATGAGATTAATTCAAAGCAGTTTGACGGATCTGGAAGACTAATAGGCGTTTGCTCACCTGGAAGCACACAGTATTCATGTTTTAAGACGGGACTCTAAGATACGTAGTTGGGGCTTACAGAGTATCACTTGAACAACTGCACTATGGCTAGTAAGAAAAATGGTATCATCATTCAGAAAAGGTCACTGACCAACTATTATTCAGACTATTATAGAGATTACTTTGCTGTTAACAACATGAAACCAGATTTGACCAGAATTTAAAGTAACAGTATTTTCAACTAACACGGTTGAGGCCAAAATAACTGCAAGACAGTTCTGCGCCGGGATGAACCAACCGGTTTGGCCATTTCCCTGTTTGCAGAGTTTATATTAAGCTGAGTTAATCACCTGTTGGCTCCATAGTACATTAGTGGTATCACTCATCTCAGTTAATACATTTGATCGTTACAGGTTATCAAATCTCTATTCCAAGTAGTCTATAGTGTCATAAATTGCAGTTTGTTCAATTCGGCATGCTCGAAAACAATTAGCTTTCTGCAGTGCATTACAGCGCGCCCTGTCATGCAAGTCATCCTTACCGCTACGTCCACGTTCTACAGAACTGTGTTATAGCCGTAGAGTTTCCACAGACAAACACTGCAGTTGCCATTGGATTAATTCAGGAACCAACAGGAGAAATTGGTTCTCTCAGTCTGGGAATCACTTCAAATCAATGACCCAAAATTTAGGAATCAAACAGTTTTTGAATAACCGTCACAGTGAATATAGCTTTTTTGAAAAGTCTCCAGCACACCTTGGGGATAACAATCTGCTGTCCCATGACACAGTACGTTTGACTCAGACATTCAGCAGTGGAAAGCAGCCACGTCAGCAGCATCGCTCAGCACATCAAAGCTTCGACTCTCTCAGTCACATGGTCCTGCTCCATCATCAGAGCGGCCCGATGTGTGTCTGCTGCGTGTGCTTCATTCGGGCCGCTCAAAGGCAGTTTCATAATGTTGCCCTTCTCTGAGCTGTTTGCTCCCAAAAGCTAGCTTTGTGCTCGCTACTCACACTCTCGGCCTGAATGATCAACCCGCACCTCTGGAAGTGAAAAGAGAAGGAGGGCCCAGGGGCCGTCAATCACCAAACAACCACAGCTCATTGGCTGCCGGGCGAATGGGAGTGGAACTTCCTTTTTACAACATCGATGGTAGCGTCACACGACATCCAGCACAGTAAGAAAAAACACGACATTTACTTATAATTAAGTCTGCTCTTCTGTCAGCGCGTCACCTTAAGAAAAGTAAAAAGCAATAACAACTCACTGTTAAGAAATAATAGTGAGGAAAAGCCTTAGTAGATCTTACCTGAGTGAGTTCAGGTATGTCATTTTTGTCTATTCCCACTTGCTGTAAAAGAACAGAGTGACGTTTCAGTGCAACAGGTACTAAGTAGTAAAATATTTAATTGCTATCAGTAATATAAACTACCTCAGCGATTTTGAAAAATTCTGAAACCCGAGTCATCCGTGTCAGGAATCTTTTGTAGATCTCCAGCCCGTCTTTACACTGGCTTCTCTTCATCTGGAAAAACTTTTCTGGATAACAGAGAAATGCCAAACGCTTTGTTGAATTAAATATGAGGACATTCGTTGTTTGTTCTTTTTGTCAACACATGAAACACATCAACGTCCAGAACCACCACGGAATTGATACCAGAGCTCCATGGTTTTCCACAAAATATTGAAACACATCAACGAGCCAGCAATGTTTATGACTTCATTACTACGAACACACACTGCGGGTCATTGAGTTCAGCTGAACTAGACCAGAGCACCAGATCTCACAAAACCATTGTTTGCTTCTATTTCAGTAAGATGTGGTAAAAAATACAGACCTCACCTGTTAAAGAAAATAAATTTGAAACTGATAAATATATAGAATATTTGACATATATATTTATGTTCTTGTGGCCCGTTTTTAAAGTATTTATGTCAGAAATTCCATAACATGACTTAGAGCTAAGTGCAAAAGACAAATTAGTAAGGTTTTGTTAATTGATTAATTAAATAATCGAGTGATTATGTTTTTAAAAATTGCAAAACCAATAATAATACCTGTAGCCTTTGGAAGGATAAGGATAGCAATAAAGTTCCATATATTCATCATATGAATACAAGCATTCAGCTGCATAATATGCCACTGTCACCATCATGTTTTTTTACAATAGACGTGTACCGTGGTTGTACTTTTGAACTTTTCTGGAACATCTGGACGTGCTAAACTGCCAAATGATGCCCACAGCACCACACACCTCCTGCGGTATTAAAATGAAATCGGAAAACGCGTGTGGTGACGGCTGCAAGCAAAAGTGTCTCTTTTTGGGGACAAACGGGAATGACTGCGGGCATCGTTGCTCTGGAGTCGTTTCCAGGGCGGGAGAGTAGTGATTCATTACCTAGCAGGTTAATGATGCCGTCGTTGTAGCAGGCATACAACTTGATCAGATCTTTGAAGAGGAGGAGAAAGCAGGCATTTATCACCCCGTTGTTCAGATCCGGTGCTTGCACCTGCAGACGGAAATAAAAGCCAGGATGAACAGAAGGAACTCTAAATGGATTTTAGGCAAACAAAAAAATGTATTTAAGCAGTGATAAAAAAAAGCGACGATACAATTTCAGCTAAAACAGAAACTGTTATCTATAATACTGATGTGGGTCATCTCTGGTAGTTGTATTTTTGTCTAACCCTTCTGTTGAAGTTACAGATACATAATTGTAAATACACAGTGAAGATTAAGACGGGGTAAATCTGCATCGTTCGTGTACATTTTTGTTTCACTGATGGAATACATGGTTCAACCCTGTGAGATTGATCTCCTGTGTTTTATCCCTGCGCAAATAGATCAACCTTGTGCAGTGACGTTGTTGCGAGTCACTCACTTCAAAATCCAGCAGCGCGTCGATCTGGCTCTGCAGGGTGGGCATTCCTTTCAACAGCTTCTCCACTGACATGGTCCTCATCGCTCCGTCAGCTCTGACACCGGAAGGGGAGGCGGAAAGAAACAGAACATGTGAGAATTGAGCTGCAGCTCTCAGACGGAACGACGCATAGGACACCTGCGTATACCTCGCACACTTCCCGTGCAATCATCCACCAAGGTGATCTCTATTCTGTATTCTGCAGTTACATCTTTCAGTGCCAGCTAATGTAGCCACGGGGACCTTGAGTCTGCCAGATGAACAGAGCTGTCCGCTCTGCAAGCATGAGTAATAACCCACTCTGTATTCACCTCTGCACTCAGTACGTGCAGTAGAGCGCAACACCGGGACACCAGTGGGATGTATGTTGTTCTGATAGATGTGGAGGGAAAGTAGGAAGGGAGCATGTACGGGTCACGGGTAAACTAACAAAGTAAAAAATCAATATAAATGGTGAAATAGTCATGCAGCTTGGCAGCGTGAGAAATGAATGAATCGTTACCCTTTCTTGACACGACCAAAGTCAAAAGCCATCTGTCTGTAGGAGAAGGCCTTTTCGTTGAGATAGCGGCTGTAGCGCCTGATGAAGGTGGAACTGTCGTAGCCTGAGGAAGAAAAACTCACACGTAAATAAAACCGTCTCCTCTGTCAATTCAGTGCAGAGGGGAAAAAATCACCCCCCAAAAAGTTATGTCTTTAATGCAATTGTCTTTTGCTCTGTGAGCCGACTCTAAAATGTGAAAAGTGGAAGTGGATCTCTCAGCTCTTCAACCTTGTTGACATTGTTGTGAGAGCTCCATTGAAAGATGGCACCATACTTTTGTATATATGCTAAGCACAGAGCTAAAGTTATGCTTCGATTAGCTTAGAATAAAGTTCGAATTAGCGGGAAACGGCCAGCATGGCTCTGCCAGAATACATTCATTAGCATCTCTAAAACTTTTTTTCGGTACATATGATTATAGGATCAGGCGGTTTCCCCCTGTTTCCATTCTCCATGCTAAGCTAAGCTAATTGTCTTTAACAGAAAGATATGAGAGTGAAAGATAGGACAAGGACGGGAGGAATGGGTAAGACAGGGAGGGAAGACACTCCACCCACCGTGGGAGCCAGTTTTGTCCAGGAAGTTGCTGAGGTTGAACAAGGTGTTTCTAGATGCCAGGAACTGCAGGAATTTCTGCATGAGAGAACAAATACACGGGGTTTATTTCTGTGCCGAACCCTGATTGTTCAACGGGGGAAATTACTCCAATTGAGGCGAAAAATAGCTTAGTTAACTGATTCTTCATGAAACAGACCCAAGACGACATGGTGCAACACGGTGACAGACCTTTGATGGATAATACATGCCAACAGAACTATATTTCAAAATAACAAAAAAATATAAACTCACCAAATGAGAAATAAACAGGAATGACAGTGACACACAGTTATGAATGAACACAGTATATTCCAGCAGTCATAGCTTGATTTATCTTCAGCATCATATCCTAACACAAGGCTCCATTTTAATGCAGAAAAAAGGCTTTAAGGCTCACAGCCATCTCAGTAGAGCTGTTCGGCACTAAACCTGTGAAAGTGCCTGCAGTGGAAAGTGGAAAGAAAGTGGAATTAACATGAGAGGTGTAATTCTAAGCCGGTCTTGGTTAGAGAGACATCCAACATTAAAGGAGCAATAAGGCAGGCTTTGTCGGTGGGAGGGTGTGAATATGAATCAGACACCTGAACATAAATACATGCCATGCACATGCAAACGCACACACACACAAAATACTATCCAGGGGCTGCAATTACACATAACGGAGCATTCTAACATAAAGGGAGCACAAGAATGAAAAATCCTGCCCTGGATTGATGGTGCGGAACAATTTACTTCCTTTCATTCTCTCTCTAGAGCCAGTACTCATACTCTCATTATTAGGGACACTACAACAGCACAGCCCCGTCTGAAACATACCACTCCATCACATTATTCTGAGCGTATTGGTGAAACGTGTGTCCCCATAGCAGCTCATGGCACCACAATCGTCTTTGCATCGACTGCAGAGGTTAATTCTTCATCACTAAATCGCTTCTGCTCCCCACCACATAGATGTGAGGGCCATGCCCTGATTGTGACTTGGGATTAGTATTGACGGTAAATGAATAACTAATGAGCTAAGGCTTGAGCTCACGTTATCTACTACAGCAAACTCTCTCATGCTCTTTGCCACTGCAGAACACATTCCCTCCTCTTTCTCTGGCATTGTCTCTCTGGGTCTCTCACTGTCCCTCTCTCGTCATCTGCAACTCAGTGGTAGTTTGCCGTCTTTGGTGGACTGTAAAGGAGCATCGCTATATCTCTTTTGAGTTGTCCCCGGGTGCCCATTCAGAGCTTCAGCTGTCAGGAGATACATTGGGTCGCAGGGTCAGGACCAGGAGCAGGAAGGCCAGTCCCTTGCTAGTTCCATGTCTGCTGCCGAGGTCAACATTTACGACCATGCAGCTAGTATAAAAATGTAAAAGTGAATGTGCAGAGAGGACATGGGGCGTAATGCCAGTACCTCACAACAGTTTTCTGTTTTAATATATTATTGGAGATTTGAGGGCAGGGTTAGTGATGGCGATCAGTTTACACATCCAGCAGACAGAAGTGCAGCATTAACTTTCACTTGAAGACTTGTACGTCTCTTCAGCTGATTCATTCACCGTTTTGCTCTATTTTGGTGTCTTCCAAACCCTGAGGACGTTGTCTGCATCCCTTGTTTGCTAAATGCAGCTATAGTCGCTAACGGTCGTCTGCTGTTTGTTGCTATGCGGTTAGCGTATTAAAAAAAACTCAGGTCTGGAAATCTAATCACTAACGAGGGTACTGAGAATGAACCGACAGAGGTAAAAACTGAGAGAGTAAAACCAGACCTATGAACTGAGGAACGCTAACATATCTGAGAGGATCTGAGTTGGGTGATGATTCTCTTTGGGTTAATCCTAGTTACAAATTATGTTTTGACTTTTATGAAATGATGAAAAATGCAGTTTTAACGGTTGGAAAAATCCACTCATTCCACACTATGACTACTATTTTGTATTTTCCTTATAAAATAGTTCCAGATCTATGTAATTATGGATGCACACATCCCATCATCTAAACAACTAAAAGTCCTATGGGTTTGATTATGGTTAGAATATAAATAAAGATTGAACGCTATATATATATATATATATATATATATATATATATATATATATATATATATATATATATATAGCGTTCCTTATATGCTGTTATCTCTACCATTTTACACTATAACTTGCATATGCATGCCAGTTAATCTGTGCCCGTGCATTTGATGTTTTAGAGCAGGACATATGCGTATCCAGCACTGCCCTACTTTACAACTGGGAGCCACAACCGCACTATGGTGGTGTTCAGCGGGTCAGCTCGGGGGAAAATCCCTTACTCATGAGTATCTAAATACTGACCCACTTCCCCCGACTGTATTTTCCAGGACATCTAAACCAGCAACCACCATATGCGCTCAGGGCTCGTGTAATAACAGCGCGTTGTAACCTCACCTCGTTGCCATTCACCATGAGGTGATGTGTGGTGATCAGGGCCTTGAAGACCACCACCCAGCTGGCGTTGCCGACCCTCTCCATCAGAGTGTCGGCCATCTGGGGGACGTTCACATTGGTCTCCTGGGTGGCCTGGATCAGGTCTGAGAAGCATCAGGGAGAGGAGAGACAGAAGGTCAGATGGTGGATATTAGCAGCAGGGAAGAGACTCGGCTCTGCTGCGGCGGCGGCACGCTGAAACCCTTTTATTCAAGTGATGATAGCAGATGGGCGAGAAATGGCAGACAGGATTCGATGCGGTGGTACTGGGTGTGGGCTTTGCAGCATTTCCAGCCGCACTCACTTGCATCCTAATTTTCTGTTTCATACGCGCAGTGCAGTTTCCTGAGCACATGAAATGAAATTAGAAATGTTCACGTGTTCGGTATTAATCCACCTGTTTTAAAAATGTCACTCCAGCAGCGAGGTGCTCAGTCTCCTTCTAATACCTGAACCTTTTTAGATTTGGAAAGAACTGTCAGCTTGCGCAGGGTGCAATGTGTGTCTAAATCAGATTATTTTGACATCATTTTTCGTAAGTAGCACACTTGCTGCAAGCAGGAGGGGCTAGTTTTAACACTGGAGGCTGCCGTTTTCCATCTTATTGAAATGTGATTGATGAAGTGCATCACATTACATGAGCAGTGCCTGGTGTGAGTGAGTCACACTGGCTCATTGCAGCACAGGCAGAGAACGAGTGGAACACGTAGAGAAACTGTCGTGACCAAAAGGGAAGAAATGATTGCAGTGTGAATCACAATCAGCCACAAAACACAGACGGCGCTCGATGGAGCGACCTGTAATATAGCACCACCTGCAGATGATTGACTCTATAAATCCACATATTTCATTCTATAATGATGAATAAAAAATAAGGGTAATATTGCAACTAAAACGATCTGCTAATGGGACGGGTTGTCATGGATACAACTGTCCTGTCAAATAATCTCTGCAAATGTTAAGCTGCATAACGGGACACCGCCATAAAGACAATTTCTTCTTGACCCCTGCTGCTACCCTCAGCTCATTTTGAGGCCTTCTAGCCTCTGCAAGCACATTTTCCTGGTGTTACGGCGGATGGTTCATCCGCGTAACTTCCAACCACAGCTTGCCGCTGTTCTCAGCGTTAAATCCACACTACTGGCAGACAAAGCGAATTTGGGTGAGTTTTTATCAGCTAATGAGACAGATATTTTTGGGGGTGAGTTTTTCCTGTGCCGATGTGAGGGTTTCGGGACAGAGGATGTCGTATGTGTACAGACTGTGAAGCCCTTTGAGGCAAATTTGTAATTTGTGATTTTGGGCTATACAAAATTAAATGAATTGAATTAAATAGATATTTCAATTCAGCTAAAAGGAGAGCAAATATTACATTTGTTGGGAGGCCAGAGACACGACTCTAGAAATGCTAATGTCTGCTGGAGATGTTTGTTAACGTGTTTGGTGATATGTGTCATAATTGGTAGATTTTACACAGATGCTTCTGCAGCCCACAACTGAATGAATGCTATATATGATACAAATGTTCATTTCCTAAACCACCATTGAAACTGAATAATAATAATTAGTAATTGAGCTTCCAAGTTGACCAAGGGAGCGAGAGGACCAAAGGCTTTGCAAACATTCCTAACACCACAATGCAACCTCCGAGTCAGTGAAGCCAATGTTGGAGTCCCTTAAACTATCACTTCTACCGGCCATCAGAGGGCAACTCCTCTAGTTGCCAAAATAACTTCATTTGTATAGAAGTCTGCTATAAAAGGGCTATTCTTCTCACTTGATCTATTGCCTCAATCCACTGGCAGATACACAGGCCGGCCTCCCACAGCACACCTCAGGGCACTTCTTCAGTCAGTACGGGGAACATGAGGGAAGTAGCCGTGCAGTGACTGACGGAGGGGGAGTGAAATTATGACCAGTGTCATTTTAAAAGCATTGATTCAGCCGAGCAGGGCAGATGCAGAGCTACTTGTGTGATTCATTAATCGTGTCATATCCATCCTGCGTATTTACGGCCAGCAGAAAGGAGCAAGCTGAGAGCTGCCTATTGGATTTTCTTCCCAGGCGAAATATAGACAAAATGACGGCACATCTCACACTCATTGAATAATATCGGGTTAGTTTGAAGTGTGTGTCACATACAAATGTGTCAGAAAGAACAATCTCACCATGGCAAAGCCAACAATCATTAAAATCAAAATGCCAGTACTGTTATCTTTTACTACTATTCTACTAACTTTGTAGTACTACGGTTCCCTGATAAAGACACAAAATATCAAATGAAATATGGTGCATTATTATTCATTACACCTCCTAGAATAATTGACTGAAAGCTCAACAAACGTTAATTAGATTTAAGTAGCCTACATTGTCATTTTAAGTAAAAAATGCAGGACTTTTACACTAGTATGTTTATAGCTTCCATTTTTACCATCAATAGTCAGAAAACAAGTTATGAGTAAACATCCTTCTTCTTCTCGTCCAACATCCCCAGTTAGGGAAGCGGTGAAAAGTAAAGCAAACTGTAATTCACCTGAAGTGCTGAACCCACGTTGCTGCTACGTGTGATCGGACACGTCGGTTAAATGCGCATACCTGAGGTGGTTTCCATACAGGGGTATTCTTAATGTGATGAGTAGTTATCAAGTCAAAATAGTGGCTGTTTGGATCACATGATTGGCAGTGTGGGATTCATGTCATCCATGACATGAAAGGAAAACTAGTTATTATAAGCACTATTCAGGAAAATGGTCCAATTATTTCATCTGCTCTATAATTCATGTCGCTGTTACCGTGAATACATCAAGTCCGATTGCCCGCGGTGGCCGTGGTTGTCAAGGGAGGAGGCTTCAGTTTCCTCCATCACGCTCCCATCATGCTCCCATCACGCTCCCACCATGCTTCTATCACGCTCCCATCATGCTCCCATCACGCTTCCATCATGCTCCCATCACGCTCCCATCATGCTCCCATCACGCTCCCATCATGCTCCCATCACGCTCCCATCATGCTCCCATCACGCTCCAATCATGCTTCCATCACGCTCCCATCATGCTCCCATCACGCTTCCATCACGCTCCCATCACGCTTCCATCATGCTCCCATCACGCTCCCATCACGCTCCCATCATGCTCCCATCACGCTCCAATCATGCTTCCATCACGCTCCCATCATGCTCCCATCACGCTTCCATCACGCTCCCATCACGCTTCCATCACGCTTCCATCACGCTCCCATCATGCTCCCATCACGCTTCCATCACGCTCCCATCACGCTCCCATCATGCTCCCATCATGCTTCCATCATGCTCCCATCACGCTTCCATCATGCTTCCATCACGCTCCCATCATGCTCCCATCACGCTTCCATCACGCTCCCATCACGCTCCCATCATGCTTCCATCACGCTCCCATCATGCTCCCATCACGCTCCCATCACGCTTCCATCACGCTCCCATCACGCTTCCATCATGCTCCCATCACGCTCCCATCATGCTCCCATCACGCTCCCATCATGCTCCCATCACGCTTCCATCACGCTTCCATCATGCTCCCATCACGCTCCCATCATGCTCCCATCACGCTCCCATCATGCTTCCATCACGCTCCCATCATGCTTCCATCACGCTCCCATCACGCTCCCATCACGCTTCCATCATGCTTCCATCACGCATCATGCGGTGATAACTGCTATGCACGTCCTCTTCAGTAGTAAGGCAGCACATGCACACACACAAAGGGAGAGAGATAATCCCTATCAGGAGGATGAGTCAGCAGCCTGCATCGTCCTACGCTTTTCATCTCTCCGTCTGCCCGTCTTTCTGTCTGTCTCTCTCTGTCTTTCCTGCAGTGAAGGTGAATCCTTTTGCCAGACTGTGAGACCAACTGAACCGTCACTATCGTTGAAGATCTATAGAGGCGGTTGATGTTGAATCTACTGCTGATAATGTCCAAGTGAGAGTGCAATACACATGAATGTAAGGAGATTATAGCTGTTATTCAAGGGGAAGGGTCGGTAGCTGTTCCACTGCGCTTGTCAATCAGGGGTTTCATACTCAGAAGTTGCTTTTCTTTCTCTGTTCAGCTATGACGACCATTGCTGCTCAAAATCAAGACTGATCACAGGAGGATCCTATTGAGTGCTCTGAACCGTACAAACGGTTCCAAACAATGACTGTGTCAGGGAACCGATATTAGCGTTAGAAAATGTGCTGGATAGAGTCTGCTCCTACCGAGATGCTGGACTGCAACTCAGCAGGAACTCCTGACTCACTCGTCTCTCCCCACTTTCCTTCCGAACTATTCATTATGTGTGAGCAGCTTAATACGAAGCCCTTGAACACACCGATTAATAATTACAGGAGTTTAACGCTTGGTTCGCTGTTCTGAATGTTACAAAATACAGCGAATTGTATCATAAATACGTTATTGCCTGTAAGTACTGTACTAGATGTGCAAAAGTAAAAGTAATCTAGATCTGTACAATTGTTTTAAGCGACAGGGAATAAACCCTGAACTCGACAACTTCCTTAAGATTCATGGAGCCCTTTTTAAGTCTTTCAGCTCATACTTTGATTTTTCACAACGCGTTTTGAGTCTCTCACCGACATCTAGAAGCAGAAGACAGGAAAACTCAGTTGGCCACAAATGGCAGAGGTCATAGTGACCAGCTGAAGAAGGCAGCTTGTAGTTCTCACTACTAGTTATTATCAGTAGCTGGTAGTTAAGCACACTCAGCTAGCATGACAACGTGATCTCCAAATCCTGTTCGTAAAAATGTATACGAAATATTTGACATAGAAATTCGTAACAATACATAGGAACTGGCGGTGGTTAACCACGCCCCTTGAGTGAACAACATGGCGGACCATGTTGGATTCTTGAGTGAACGTCTCTCCGCCATGTTGGATTTTTTGAGGGGGTTAGGGTTAGTATTCTATTCTTACAATTTAACATTGATTTCTCGTTAAAAATGCAATTATAACACGTTTACTTTACATTGTTAGACTTCATGAAGTGTGTTTCCGGGGTGCAGGTGCCCATTCACTGAATAGGGTGACGTCATCAGTTGCAGTCCGTATTTATTTTGTATGTATCACTACGAATTTGTATGTTCAAGATTTTCGCATACATTTTTACGAACAGGTTTTGGAGATCAAAAACAGAGATAAAGGACTGAATGATTGACCATGCCGGACACAATCAGTCCTAACATTACAATAGGAAACAGTTTCCAACGCTGCCTGCAGTAACCCCAATTTGAGGTCCAGTTGATTAAGAGGCATAAATACGATTGGTGTAATCAAATAAATAGAGGTAGCAGATTAATAGCTCCAACATCGACTCCATTCGGAAAAAGGCCCGGCAGAGGATGTACTTGTACTCTACTTGTACAGAAAGTACAACCTGCCTCAAGAGCTGCTGATTCTTTTCTACTCCGTCACCATCCAGCCTGTCCTCTGATCCTCCATCACTGTGTGGTTTGGATCGGCCACCAAACAGGACAGAGCCAGACTACAACGGACTGCCAGGTCTGCAGAGAGAACTATTGGTTCCAGCCTGCCCTCCATCCTGGACTTGTACACCTCCAGGGTCAGGAAACGGGCAGGCGAGATCACTGCAGACCCCCTCACAGCCTGGACACAAGCTGTTCCAACTCCTCCCCTCTGGTGGGCGCTACAGAGCACCGTACGGCAAAACCACCAGGCACAGGAACAGCTTCTTTCCACAGGCCGTCACTCTGATGAACAATTAACAATTAACACCTCCATCTGCACTACTTGCACTATTATATTGTACTGCTACCTCATAGTTATATTGTACATATCAGTAATGTTTATGCTTAGTGTTCTATTTCGTTGTCCTTAATGTCTTTTTTCAGATGTATTTTTTATATTCTGTTGTTTATTTGTATATCTATGTATGACAGAGCAACATTTAACCTATCTTACATATATAGACCATGTGTGTTTGCCATGTATGTGCAATGTATGGCCATTAAAGCCGATTCTGGTTCTGGTTCTGGTAAGCTTCTACGGTGCGTTTTAATATCCAGGGAATTACGGGTGTTGAAAATACTGTAGTACCCACAGGACCGACAACACAGTATTTGATATAACTAAATCTAAAATGTGTGGTGGTGGCCAATGATGAGATGGTATTTTATCTCCTGTTCCCAGTGTAACATTTCTGTGTCTTCACTAACAGCACAAAGGACACGTCCTTCATAAAAAGCCTGCAGATCTTTTTTTAGTTGTTGCACAAGGTTATTGGTCACATGAGGATTACAAGAGCCTCTACATGTTTTTACAATACGATCTTATACACTCATCCTAGCGAGAGGGTTTGCAGGCGCATGCGTACCCTCATCTCCTCAGCCGTCATTGTGCAGCGAGGGAGCAACGAGAGGGAAACCATTGGTTTGACGTGTTCCCATTCTCAACACTGAGTGTGTGTGTGTGTGTGTGTTTGAGATAAAGGTTTTAAATAAGAGGCGGGAGATACAAGAGAGAAGGACACCTGTCTGAGGGAGGGGCACTCATTAACAGGCATACATGCAAACAGATGGGGCACACACGCTTTAGAATCCAACCACGTGTAATGAGTCAGCGCTTTGTTGGGGCTACGTATGCAACATGCAGCCTCATCTTTTATGCACAAAATGTCCGGTGCAATCTTCACAAACTGAAATGGTACCACGCTGCACGCTGACACTGGGGGACATATTTGTTCCTAGCAGTAAACCTGTCCATCTCTGGAGAGCAGCTCCGTGTCAGATGATGTCACTGAGCACAAATCAGGGATGCAGTGCCTTTTTTCATACTACTTGATGCTAGGTATTAAACACAAAGCATTCCTACAGCTCTTTTATGGCCTTTTAATTGCTTTCAGATCTTCTACTTCTTCTTCTTTACGTTTCATTGATCTCCAGAGTGTCAGATAACTGTCACTGAAAACCACATCAGGCTGCCCTGAATTCTGCCACAGCTAACTGACAGGAGTCCAATTTCAAAGAGCAGCCTTCACCATATCAATAACTGAACGTCATTACCAAGATAATGTGTGTTCAAGAGTGAATATAGGCAATGCAGGACACGCAAAACCATATGCGCAAGCCTGCACGACACACACCCTCCCAAATTTTTGAGAATTAAGGGATTTTTTTTTTTTAATGTACCAAAAAGCCATAAGGGGGGATGTCAAGGTGGTCTGTATTATCAGTGGCATCAAGGTTACAGTAAAAGTCTTTTGAAATCATAGTCAGAGGTGCAAACTCAGGTTGCAGCAAACTGATCGTGTCATCCAGCCGAAGCCGGATGTATGTGAGTGATAACACTAAACCCTCAGCAACAAATTCATATTAATTGTCACCAACACCTTTCAAAAACCTGGTCATATATGTTGTTTTCTACACTATTTTATATCCAGATTCTCTTGTTTCACAAGAGTGCACTGCCACGCCGCATGAGCGATGCCTTGGTGAGCTACGCGGACCATGAAAGCACGGCGTTTATTTATAGCTCCTCTCACCCTCAAGCATACAGGGGGAAGGAAAAAAAATACCCAGAATGCACTCGGTCCCAGTGTAGCGTAGCACCAAGGTGGCGTGGCAGCCAAACAGAGAGGAAGCCATTGGGATCCAGAAACGGCGGAGGATGGAAGTGACATCTGAGGGGGGAGCTGGCATCCCACACAAGCTGCTGCTACTGCTGGTGGACACAGATAGCAGCGGCGTCCTCTTTCCGCTACATTGCAATTGGTCTTTGCTGCTCGTGGGAAGACAATTCCACGTTCGTTGGGTTTGTTTAAGATTTTAAAAGTGACTGGTATCAAAAGCTGACGTGCGGCCGTTCAACTGAAGACAAACCGCCAAGCAAGCATGCATGCATGCGGCGAGTCTGCAAAACGCACAGTCAAAGACGGATAATGAAATGTACCAATAATGAAGATGTGGCAAGGTAGATCTTATTGAAATTTTAAGGGCATCCCACACAAATTCACACGATATCCATTTTTAGATTTTTATATATTCTCTATTAGCCTTAACGTCCATATGGTATTAAAAATCCAGAAGCAGATTAACACACCAGACTTAAGTTTGAATTGCTCTTGGTTCTAAATGATGTATCTTATACAGATATGAATGGAAAGATTCAGTGGCATAGTATCAACGTTGAAAGCGGTTCTACTCTTCCACTATCTATTATTCAAGGGCCCCGTCGCTGCATCTTCAGCGTTGCTGGTCGCCCTATGGACCGGTAGGCTAGCAAATCAATCAGCATGCGGTCAGGGAGTTTCTACTAAAGCTTCAGAACAAGACGAATAAACAAAGATTTGAAAACACCCAGATATTCAATAAAAGAATGATCTACTCACCACCTACATTTCCAATTTATGGACTAAGCTACATTAAATTCCTCCTCTCTAGTTGCCTTTACCCCTTTTAAGTTCTTCTCTTCAAATGGGGCGTTGAATCCCCCCCCTGTATGGAACACCAGTAGCTTGTGGCTGGTGTATTTCTGTTGGGTAAAGGTTCTGCTCCAAAGAGGCAGAGACAGATATCATTCTGTATTCCTCTTTCTTCTTACAAAGGACTAATTAGTATCTGTTTGGAGGCTAAAATAAAGCGAAAAGAAAAACAGGAGGCCGCAGAACTAATCAAGTAAGCCGTGACCTAGATGCACAATCAATTTCATGGTATATTAAGGAGATAGTTCCCCTACTTCACATAACTCAAACCGTTAAAAGGCAAAATGGTGTGAATAGAATAACCTCCGGAGAGAACCTCCTGAAAAGGTTCAAAACCATCAAGAAACAGCAAAAAGAATTGCACAGAACTTGAGAGTCAGGTGCATTAATGAAGAACGTTTGAGCTGGACTCCCAGACTTGTCCTCTGTTTGCATGAGTGACTAATGAAATTATCATACTACCGCTGTGGGAAATGGCTGCGTGTTCCAGATTTAACAAAAAGCACCTGCATGCTTCCTGACATTTCTCGGATGCAGGACAGTTGAGCTAAATGAAAAGTGACTGAACTTAATGCACTCACCCCACAGCGAGGGAGGCTGTCTCCAAACTTTGTGAAACTACCTAAACATCCGCAAGGGGTTCCTTTTATCCGATGATTCATTCAGTGGAGAAAAACTTTTTGTGACACTTTATGTTGTTGCAAAGTCTGGGCCTGAGGCAGAACTGCAGCGTGATAAAAGAGCAGGAAACCTGAGCCCGCGCTGCATTATTGATAGGCCTTTGTGTAGACATGGCTCTCTAACGCTGGTTAGCTGCTGGTCGCAGGACAATCATCCTGCCCTGTTTAAGTACAGACACAACCGCACTGTAATGTAAGTGGTTTTACCGTCTGACAAGCAGGATCGAGGGCATCGTGACCCGACAAAGGGTCAGAAAAAAAGGAGAAGCCAATGCATCTGAATCCGCTGCTGAGATTCAGAAGATAATAGTCTAATAGCAGCTGGATGAGGGAGTGTGTGTGTGGGGGGGGGGGGTTCTCGTCGCAGCTCATTAATCTGGCCACACACTGTTAGAAGGACTGTCCACCTCCCACACCCGTGTTTTGCGCTAGAGAGGCATTCTGGCGCCCGTTAGATCAGCACTGCAGTGCACGCTGAGTCCCTCTCACCGACCTCCTTCTGCTTTCCTCTGTTCTCCGTGAGTCGCCATTAGGCAAGGCATCGCATAGAACCACCACAAAGTAGTACGGAGACACGGAGAGCGCTGGTGAGAAGATCGAGTGGGCGAGGCGGAAAAAGGGAAGCGTGTGGCGACCAATTGAAGCAACAGAAAGAGAATATTTTTCTTCTCTGCCTTTATTCTGACACACACACAGTGTGCAATATGCATGTATTACAGAGCAGTTGTAAGCCAAAGAGACACGCTGCCTCTCACTGCAATGAGGTTTTATAACCATAAACTGTGGAGGGCCTTCATTTTATGGTTCGTAATAATGAGGTGCAGGAGGGTTTACACTGATATGCCCAAACAAAACCTCAAACCATGAAATGATTCATGAGCCGTCATACAACTCACCACCTACAATGCCCATGAGAATATGGTGCTTCTCAGTGCGGAGAACTACATGTAAGCTGAAACAGAGAATCGATTAACTTAAATATATGCAATTCGCAAAGTGAAGACTACCGAGTGACTAAGATGTAAACTGCGCCGTGGATGTAATCCACACTGACTCAGAGCAGTGGGCATAGAGGGCATGAAGGTCATGGAAGAAGAGGAGAGGAGACACACTAAAGAAAGTACTACATAAATAAATATTGTGGATCTTCAAGTCAAGGCAATTATCCATCGGTTCCCTGACTGAAAACACCGGGCAGCTTCCTCTGGAATCTGTTAAAGGGCACTTGTATTTACAAGTACAAGCCTGAACAAGCTTGCCCCATTTATTAAAGGATTTAACATTTTTGTAAAACAGTATTCCTGGTTATTTGGTTGCCAAGGACTTTGTTATTGAGAAAGCAAATGTCTTATTGAGTCAAGTCTTACAAGGTTATTGCTTGTTAACGTGGGTTTAAATGGAGACGTGAGAGAGAGTGATATTTTGATGCGCACGTGCGCAAACACACGTGAAACTTCAGAGACAATCTGCCTCTCGAACACGGCAACACATGGATGGTGACTCATGTTGTGGTAACAGCCCCTTAGCAGCCAAAGGGGACTGGGCACACTGTTTATGTTTCTCACCGCTTATCCTGCTGCTTCCTCCCCCCATCGCCGAGCGCACACACACACACACACACACACACACCCAGCAGGTCGTGTGCCCTGCCTTTCTCTGAGCCAGGTATAATCGCATCTTTGTGTTAATTGGAGTGACTAGATTTTGAGCGGAGCAGATCTGGTGATAATTATTGCAGCAAACACAGACGGAACCTGAGCCATGAATCGGTTCCTTGTATGATAGACGTCGTCTCTGTGCTTTCAACCCAGTGGGAGGGCCCAAAATCATGGCACACATTTTGGAAGAGATAACCCTTAAGCTATAAAGTATCTTAACAGCAGGAGAATTGAGAGGTTGGGGAGACATGAGCAGCCGTAGCGCGAGATGGAGGCTGTTAGGAGCTGGAAAAGCGCTTGGGCCTGTTTGCGGAAACACAGCCATCTGCGTTTGGCAGGCTGCTGTTTTTAAGTGAGGAGAAGCAGCACAGAGCTTCGCTCTCTCACACTGAACAGGAAGAGGGCGACGTTGCCGGCACACGCCGTGCGCTTCTGATTCTGTGACCAATGCAAAAACTTCAATCTCCTCAGCAGTGGTCTCCTTTGTTGGCAGTAATGATCCTAATGACAGCCCATTCAGACAGCTGACTCACAGCTGCATCTCCTCCTCCTGCCTGCACACGACAAAAAAGACACTTGCGCCCCCTCATTCAAAGTCCTTCTTTCTCTGGGCTGGGGAGGGACACCGACAACGGCAAACGTCTGCAACGTCGAGCATGTGAGGCTGTGAACGCATTCACACAATTTGTTCTGTCGAGGCCCCCTTTGAGGATAGAGGGACATTGTGAGACCTCCGACCCAACCGCACCCCCCCAAAACAAGCAAAGAAAATACAGTTGTTAATGTATCGAGACTAAGGTTTTTTAGGGTTGGTGATGAAGCCACAACCAGCCGGATGGCCCACCGCCGCGACCCCCCACCCTTGTTTGGGAACCACTGCAGTAAGCTATCAACAGCCTTCTCTTAGACACACACTCGGTTCATGTGTGACGTCAGGCAATCAGAGCTGCTGCCTAAGCCTTAATCGTTTACGAGTTTAGAGGCCTTCTGATCTGTATCGCAATCATCCGTAAGGCTTCCTAAAATGAATGGCAAAAGTGTGTTCTAGAGACACGTAAGTACAATCGTGCTACTGCTGGCACAAATCAATTGGTGAAAGTCCGCTATGCTGAACCTGAAAGGACAAAAATCTTCTGGGTCCCCAGATTCATCGTAAAAAACATGGGCCGAGATGGTAGATGACCAGTGAGCGATGCAGGGAACTGATGTTGGGCTTTTATTGTGAAAGGTAAAACAGGAGAAACTAACTAACTGTTATGTGAAACACTGCAATAAGAAAAGAAATGTTGCCGCCTGGTTCAGCGCTGGATCGAACACACAGCCTCCTGTTTTTTATTTTATTATCTGCATAGGTTTAGATGCAACTGGGCTAAATAATCTTTTGGCTGGGTGTCAGTAGCCTGTGTGCAATGCATCCTGGTACATGTAGGCTCTGTCACTAAGGCTTCGTGAGCATTGGAATCATCACTGAATGGACATCTAGGTGGTGAATCATTTCCCCTCAACAAAGCCGTCTCACAGCTTTACAGTTGCAGGTTAGTTTTGTCTTATTAAAACAAGTCTTTGCACCACAGATGTTTCGATTGATGGTGTATTTGGATGCTGAAAGATTCAAGTGTAAAAAAAACGATTTTCTCCGTTTTCCTCTAACGCTGTCAAAGCACATGGAGCTCGCTGCCCTGCCAGTCATTTGAACTAGATCAGATGAGCAACAGACCAATGCACATTTAGCTGTCAGCGGAACGATCCATAGGAGATTATTTTTAGATTGTGGACACTAATCCGGTGAGATCTGCACGCATTGGGGAAAGATAAGAGAACAAATGAATCCTCCAATTTCTGTAGTTTTTAGAACGTATTTAGGTGAATGGATGTCACATGTAGGATATTGGTTCGATAACGCTGGTCAGTTCGACCAATCAGAGAACCAACCAAAGGAGCCAGATAAGAGCTACGTAAGTGGGCATTCAACGTCTTTATAAAATCTCTTATATAATTAGAAATGTCAGAATATGCGTGCGACTGGGTGGATGATGTACGTGTAAACAGCAGTACAACATTAGCAAGATTTCTGAGGGAGAATTATAAACATGACTCTTTGTTTAAGAAAAATAAGATTATCTTTTATCACTATAGATGCTGTATAAAACAGATTAACAGGATAATCACTATGGTTGCATTGAATAAAGCAGTTAAGCGTCTTTTAGTTCTCTGTGAAATAGGACGGCACACAGAGGTAAGATTAATGCTACGACCTCGTTGATAGTGTGCATGTTCTACACCTTTCAGGTTTCAGCAAAATAGTTCTGCTCTGTGGTCACACAAAAATAAAAGGAAATGCTCTGTATGTCTGTATGTGTGTGATTTTGATATGTTTTAAGTAGAGTGCACAAATGTGCACGGGGAAATAAAACGGATTTAAGAAATTGAGTCCCGTGACTTATTTCCGCTGCAGCCCAGTGTGATATGTGTGTGTGTTTGTTCTTTGCAATAACCGCTCATTGGGTCTACTTTACACTTGCCCAGCGTATTGCTGAGGTGCAAATTGGAAACGCGTCACATCATCGCTTTCATTATTATTAAACTTTGAATAAAACAAGCTATGGAGTCCACGTGGACGCATTGCGCATTACGAATGGCCACGCCCCCTCACAACACTACAAACAGCCATATTGGAGAACTACAATTGTAAAAACACAACCATTTATTATACAGTAATAAGTAATGTGGAAAGATAGTAATGGCATAAAATGAATGGTTGTATTTAGCGTAGAATTAGCAAGAATGTTTTTATGAGAAGTGGCCAGCATAAACCTCTGCAGAAAGTCTCTTCCTGTTAAAGGACTCAACATTTCCTCACTTAGAGGAGGGTGGACTTCTTTTAAAAGAAACACGTTCTTGGCTTAAGGCGAAAGCAAACTGCACCACAATGTGTGAAATCATTTTTTTGTCTGCGACCTATGCAACACACTATGCAACACACTGGCACAAAGTGCAGACACTAACTTTGGCGCGTGGGCGAGCTTTCCACCTTGTAGTGCTATGATTTAACGCGGCCCATCATTCACTTTGGAGGCCTGGAAACAAACAGACAGGCCGATCGATTTCTCCCACCGGGTTGGAGATTGCCAACCAAACCCAAAGGACTCGAATCCTTTGGGTTTTCATACAGAGGAAATGACGGCTCTCATCATGTGTCGTGCAACAGCGAATGTCTGCTGTACAGTCACCTGGTCATAGTTGTCTTCCTTCTGCACCCTTCACCACTACACACTTTAGAACCGGTCTCCTCGGTGTTATCATTCAGATCAGCCCAAATGTTGCGATGTTTTCACTACATCGTAATGTTTGTCTTCACATTTGTCACTGTAGATATTTCTGTGCATTAACACTTTTTGAGTTAATGTTGTCAGAAGCACTAGAAGCTAAATGCCGCTGACTTAAAGTCCCGGTGAGCTGACGCTCCCCTTTCAGTGCTACACATTAGCCTCCCTCAGCCTGCTTTTCACAAATCGAATGCCAAAGCAGTGATTTCTTACTAATTGCATTGGTAATGACTTTAACCTGAAATGGCATCAATCGTTATTTAAATGTTAAAAGTATACAGCACATTCAGACGTCTGTACGCACCAAGGCCTTTTCCTGATGCTTCATAGGCCCGCTCTGTTTTCCTTTCTAGTGCTTGTAATTGAATTGGCACTATAGCCTCCATCATTTCCCTCACGGGTCTAAGCCATAAGGTGACAAATCAACAAATTGCACCGAGAGAAAAAAAAACGTCAGTGCTACATTGCTGCAGTGGCACATTTGTGATATCACAGGGGACACGAGTCAAGGAAAAAGGCCCAGCGACAAAACCTCTTTTAATTATCCATTTATCAGCGGGTCTCCAGTCAGTAGGGTTTCCTTGTTTTAAGACTCTGTACCTTCGCTCTGGTTCTACACCGGCTCTACACGGCGGGGGAAGAAACCCCTCCTGTAATAAAGTGATAGGTTGTTCCGTTAAAGTCTGAATTATAGTGTGTAATTCATGTGTGTTTGTGTCTGCGTGACTGCATGTGCATGTGAGCACACGCTGTGGCTGATGCCCCCCACTGCAAGCACATTAACACACCCTGGAGGAATGGATGTGGGGGGGAGTGCATGGCCTAGATGTACATGAGGAGGATGGATGGGAGGGTTGAAAGGACATATGATCCCATATACAGATCTGTAGAGATAGATAGATAGATGGATAGATAACTCACATTCCAGGTGCTTTTTCTTCGGAGCGGTCTGTTCATGTGTGGTGGCTTTACACACAACTCGGGCGACGTCGGATCCCGTCAGGCTGTACTGCGCCGCGGCGATGCGGTCCGTCAGCGTCTGACCCGACATCTTCTCTCTCTCTTTGGATTCAAGCTGCTGCTACCGAGCGTGTGCTTATGGTCCTACCCCCCCCCCCACACACCCGACCACCACCACCACCACCACCGGCCCCCGCCTTCCCCCCAGGCCCACCTCCAAACCGGAATAGACGACCGGCCTCAGTAGTCCCAGCCGCCCTCGAAAGCACCGCAGGAGCACCGCGCCGAGGAGGAAAGAGCCGCGCGCTTCCTACAGGACTGCGAATGATACGAGTTGCATAACAATGCTGCGATCGGATGATCTCCAGTCAGTTCAGCGCTGACCTTCTTCCCTGGAGACCAGCGTATTCCTTATCATGTAGTTATATACAGGCGAGCTACAACATCCCACTGAAAAACCCTCGTCCAGGTCGTACATGTGAGGCTTCTCTTGTGTTATGGCTCAGTTCCGTGTTATCAATCGGCTTCTCACAAAAACGCTCCTCTCCGGATGATGCGTCTCCCTTCCTCCAGCCTCCTGGATAATCCCCACCACGACCACCAGTTCGACGGTCCTTGTGTATCAGCGGGGCGTGTGGCGGAACATCAGCTCCTGGATGGCAGCATCATCATCACCGTCATCATCTCCCACCATCCACTGCAGCGGGTTTTCCTCCTCTTCCTCGCGCGTCGGTTTCTCTCTGTCAAGTCAGCCTGCAAGCCCCTCAGATGCGCGCTTCAGCCCGGGTCGTTGGATGGCGGCGCCCCTGGTGGATTTACATCCGCTTGCTTATTTCATTATTAAAATATTTAGAATTTCTCATCCCGCCCCGCCTCCTTCTCCGAGTCAGGTGACGCAGCGTCACCAACCACTGCCGCTGCCCCGTTTCATCGCGAGAGCTGGGTGGAGGTTGTGGATGCACAGCCGGGCTTGATTCGTGTCGGTTCTCTAGCGCACCGTGAAGGTCACACGAAGCTCGCTGCCTCGGATAACGCTGCTCTCTGCAGCTCGCGCGAGGCTGCGGGCAGGCAGCACGTGTCGCTGTCCGTGGTGCTGATGCGGATCACTGCTTTGGGATCAATTGAATGACATTTAACCTTTTCTACGAAGGCAATAGATTGAAATCATAACGTTTCAATCATATTCAACGGAGTAATTTCTTACACATATTTTGTAGTTTGTGCTTTAAAAGTTTGAAAAAAATATTTTTTAAATTTGAACCATCATAAACTACTTGAACAACCATGTATTGTTTGCTAGTTTACTGCATGGTTCTCCTCCCATGGACCAAGAAGAAGTTCCGCTACACAAACATCTACCATATTGTACTTTATTAACAATTATTTGTAGGGGAGCAAACGGGTTGGGACCCACTGGTTTAATCTTTAACATTGTATATCATGACCTGAAAATACTATTGCTGTCAAATACAAGCTGTGAACAGTCAAGTATGTGCCATTGACCACATCAACGCATGCAGCTCAGGTCTTCATCGCGGAGGACACAACGTGTCACAGCAGGAAAGGCACAGGGGTAACGGAGGAATTCCATTTAGCGGTTTCAGATTTTGGAAGCGGGTTGACTAAATGCTGTCACAGACATTTGGAGGATGAGTGTCTTCCACCTATAACAAGTCAAAATGCGTGCAGTTAAAAAGGGCTGTTTGACGTGCTTGATAGTTAGATGTGCTAAATCTGTCTAGCCATATGGACACAGCCAGCCACATAGACACAATACCTGTAATCCCAAACAAAACATAATTAGAAGATACACTAGAGCACGTGCATAGTGTCAATTCAATTTTAATCTCATGACAACAGTGAGGTCACATCTTGCCCTCCCATTACAAATCTTTATTAAGTCACGTCGATATGGAATGGCACAGCATCTTCACTTTGTTCAAAAGGATTCACATAAAATGTTAAAAGTCAGTCGTCAAAGCTGCTCCATATATACAAATAATTAAAATGAAATACAATAGTATTTAAAAAGTGAAATAATCATAAATACAAAAAAAAAATGTACAAACTATATTTTCCCGATTTGTATTTTCCTTGTTCTTTAATGTACAAGTTGGGGATTTTTCACTAGTGTTGATAAATTGCGTGTTAATTGTCCTCCCTCCTCCCTGTGTGTGCGTTTTCACGTCTTGATGAGTCCTTCTAGAAAGTCCTTTTCCACCATTTCCTCGATGTTCTGTCGAGCTCGACTCCAGAAGACTTTCTGGCTCTCCAGTTTGTGGCCCTCCTTGTGGCCGGGGAAGGAGCCGTCTGCGGGGTTGTGGGCGTAGGCGGGGCCCGTGCGGCAGCTGGCCTTGCTGGTGAACACCTGGCTGAGCAGGTTGAAGAAGGGCAGAAGCTGCTCCATGCTGCGGATGACGTAGAGGGTCAGCATCAGGTGGCCCGGCTCCCAGGACAGCGTGCGGGTGGAGCAGTCCTCCTCTGGGTTTTTCTACGGGAAGGGGAAATGTATTAGAAAAATGTATGCGTCTTTCTGAAATGAAATGGTCTGGAGCTGGAACTGCGCGTACTCTCATGTCATTTCACATTTTAATAACTTTGTGTACCCAGGGGGCAGAGGGGGGTGGGATACCTTGGCTCGTTTCCTCAGCAGCTTGGCCAGTCGGACCACGTAGGGTTTAAACTCCCTCTGGTGAGTCCCCTGGCGTCTCACTTCCAATCCTGAATCGTCTGAAGCCTCTGGGATGAAAGCCCAGCGGTACCTGTAATGAGACAGGACACGATCAGGAATACACGAGTTATCAAATTAATAAGTCAGAGTTTTAAAGGATTCATGCATTCGTCCGTACGAAATGGTGGCAGGCTGGCATTTTTAGCTAATTATCTCTGAAACAGGTTCCATAAACCAATCACAGAGGCAACTGTGAACAAGGCTCGTCTGCACTGACATTTGAAACTGAGGCAGGCTCTCGGGAGGCAGGGCCAGAGCCAGGTCCAGGAGCTTGCAGGCAGACAGATAGAGGTTGAGCCACCGCTGGCTGTTGTAGGAGGTGGAGAAGCCATTCCCACCAGAATAGGTGGTCTCTAAGCCGGCCACAGACGGCCCTGACGTCCTATGGGAGGACAGGAGAGGATAAATCACACAGGCAGAAGTGAATTTATTATGCTGCGCTCCAACTCTGTATTATGAACAGACAACACACCTTGATATGTCTTCATCTGCCGTTAGCTCCTGCTCCATTAAAAGAAACACCTGAACCTGCAGGGAAACACATGTAGAATGTGTAAATGAGTGTAAATAAAATATTTGGAAAGGGCTGAAAGGAAGAACAATGGAAAGATAACAAGTGAGCCGAAAGGGAGAACGCCTGCAGTCAGCGACGTCCAGGTCTCACCAGCTCAGTGATCATGGTCGGCCACAGCGAGGTGAGGTGCTGGGGGGACATGCGCAGCAGCAGCACTCTGAAGAACAGGAACACCTGAGCATGAAGGATGGGCACCTGCGGCAGACGCAGGCTCTCCACCAGACGCTCTGAAAACACACAAACCGTTAAGTATCTGCTCAGCTCAGTTAAATATGCAGGTGAATAAACCAAGTATAGACCTCAGTATACGACACGGGTGCATGTAGAATACAGCGCAGCGTTTACCTTGTATGTCAGGCAGGTACTTCTGGTACTGGTCCACTTCACTGCTGTAGATGGTGAAAGCCAGGCGTTTGAGCAGCATGGCTCTCTGCTCCAGCTCAGCATCTCTGTTAGTGAACAGACTCAGAGAGCTGCTCTGAGCTACAGCCACCCGAGCTGAAGGGGAGCACACAGTCAATGTCTGTCCATCTAGTATCCATTTAACAAGTAAATACTACTATCCAAAGGAATGATCAAAAGGATAGAAGGTCTTCTAGGTTTTAAAGCTAAAATTGATGAAAATAGGAAATTTGTGATATTGGGCATTAGCTATGTCACACACACACACACACACACATTTTTATTATTTATTTTAGGCGAACTGGCGAAAGATGGCCCTGTAAATGTTAGAAAGAAAATGTACAATGTGCTGAACGGTGTGTAACCAAAGCTTACTCATGAGGTCTCTGAATGTGGTCTTGTCATGAGTCATCAAGTGGTCAATGATGGCTCTCCAGCTGAAAGATTCGGAAATTTAGAGTAAGTACTTAAATAACAAACACAATCAACTGATTTCCAGAAACAAGATGCACCATTCCAAGAGTCTGTTGATGCAACACTTATGTCAATGGGTTTTTGACTTTAATGAATCTCTGGCATCGGAGTTCTTTTTTGGACCTTTTCAACAAATGCGGAGACTGCTAATAAATGTCCAATTAGTTATTACTATTAGATGTGCGTACTGACAGGGCACACAAGGCCATGCTTCTTATCCATTTCTAGGTTTTTTATTCATTTCTAATCCAAAATGGGTCAATCTCCAAGATTTGTTAGATTACACTGGATGGATACAGTGGATGGATTGATAGATGAGACAAGTACAGTTCATTAGCAATTAATACAATTATGCTCAGCCTCTTTCAAGTTATTGGGTCCAATATCCTTATATTAGTCAATTCTCTCTCGCTCTCTTTTATAGTTAACATTTACTCTAACTACAATGTTCCCTCTCCTACTCACTGGCTGACACAAGAGGAGTCCATTTGGAAGAAGGTGTGGTCCATGAAGAGGTCGAAGGCCTCCTTCTTCCAGGCGCGGCGGGTGTACTGGTACCCACTTAGGCTGCTCAACAGTTGGATGCAGGCCCGGTAGCTGGGGGCGTTGTGAGCACTGCCAGAAGGAGCAGGAAACATGCAACAAAGACATTTCATGTATTACCCAGTTAATGCCATCCCACGGTGAGGATGTTAACTGTTACCATTTCACCCAAAATATGAAAAAAGGGGGAGAAGGGCATCCCCACCTGTGGTTGCGGAGGTAGGGCACAACGTAGTGCATGATATTAACCAGCAGTGGGATCACCCTCTCCTTCTCGTCACTGTAGAACACCATGTCCAGCAGATGAGCAAGCACCTAAGAAATGAAGTCAGCATTCACTCATGTCAGTCTTTAGTTGTTACCTGTTCAAAGTACAACGTAGGCATTTGTTGAACTATTGAGTATATACTGTATATACAGTAAACCGCTGCACCAACAAACAGTATAAAGAAAGTGCACTGCAGAATTGGCTTGATGCATTGCTTTGAATGAGCACATTAATCCATCAACTGCAAAAAAGCAGAAAAAGCAGTGAAGCACCATCTGCAGAATTAGCTCCACCTTAATCTAAATGACAGTAGCCTCTTATTTAGATGGTGCAGCTCACTTACAGCTCCACACAAAGCATTCACCGGGCCACTAATAATTCTAAAAGTGAAGGTGGGCAGGTGGTTGTAAATGCGCTATAAGGAGCTGCGGTGTTTAGTGGACTAAACCTTGCTGGCAAATGTGAGCGAGAAGCTTAAGATGTCACAGAGATGAATAGAAATAACAAGCAGAATGCTTTACCTCGGACAATAGTGTGAGGGCGTGAACGCTGTACACTGATGGAGTGAAGCTGGAGGCCTCCATCACTGTGAGCATTAAATCTACAAAACACACATACCAAACGTTAGCAGCAGCTGTACAGCAGGAAAATGATTAACACTGCCATGCTGAAGCACCAGAATCTAAGTGCTCCAATTTGACCCCTCAGTCTCACGTTCATATTAGTCAACAACTGATAAAGATTGCCTCTTGAATGAACCAGTCATGCGTCAGAACAGAGAGACTCATCTTAAATCAGGCAGAAAAAAGGTTTTTCTGTGCACAATTTTCTTTAGAATGGATTTAGGATCCGTTGAAACTAGACTTTCACAAATGATATTGCATTGCATGTTATTCAATGACGCAGGGACTCTCCAGAGCAGTAAGTCGTTATAAACAGCAGCGCACCTTCTACATCAGCTTCCATGTTGGCTCCATCCACGACTATCTGGGGGGAGGCCTTCACCTCCAGGTTTCTCCTCAGCCACGTGGTTTGCTCCAGAGAGGAGCCTGCGATGGTCCCGATGGCCTCCACCACCTTATGGGTCACGTCCTAAACACGCCAGTTACATACAGTCACTTGAGTTCATCACAACCGCGGCGACTTCACAGGGTGACATGAAAGTACAACTTGTTAGTAAGACGAGGTTACTGTGTGTTAAAGTATGTTCTTTAAAAGGAAATGAAATACCTTGATGGACACAATTGAGAGATGAATAGCAGACAAGGTGGCTGCAGTAATTACCTGCAGCTCCCGTTGGTCTTTCTTGCTCTCCAGATTTGGATTCTTCAGAATGAACTCATTTAGAACTCTAGAGAAAGCAACAAGAAAGTCAAGGAAGGTCAAATCTCCAGTGAATGATTTGTTCATTCAGAACCACACTGACCATTTAACTCAGACCAACATCTACTAAAGTATAGTTGCACAGGTTATACCCAGATTTGAGTAAATTGGCACATCAGCACCACACTTAAAAGATGCAAAAGGAAGAGAAACCGACCCGAGTATGAGAAACTGTCCGGGGGCGGGCAGGCCCAACGGTATGGAGTCCTTCAACAGCGCCAGCAGAGATGGCCAGCTGTCAACTAAACTGGACACAGAGATCCTAGGACACAAGAGACCATGAATGCAGAGTAAAGCGGTTAGAAGGCCGACACGGTGTCTACAAAAAGTAAAGCATGGGTTATTAACATATACACTGCTGTGTGCAGTAAACTCACCTCTGGACATACGCATAGAAGAACTGCAGCATGCAGACCTCCAGAGAGAGGTGCTTCTGTGGGGAAGCAAATATTAGTGTCATGAACGACCATGAACAAGGTGAAAGGAAATGGGTATCAAAAAATTGACTTAAAAATTGCAAACCAACAACAACCTTGTCCTTTGCAATGGCAGGCGGCTGCTTCAGGACCTCTTTGACCGTCTGCATGACCGTCTCAGTGCGCATGGCGCTCACTGAGCGAACCAGCTCCACCAGCAGCAGCTGTTCCTCACTGGCTAAAGGGATCACCTGGAAGACAAGGCAAACATTAAAGTCACATGGAACAATGCGCTTTAGCTCGCTGTTACGGTCACTCTTCAAATACATTTTGATGCTTGCTACATATACCAGAAAGTAAATGAAATCTGTCAAAGGTTTGCCTTCTGGACAGATGCCCGGGAGCGCTTACCTTTTCCTTAACCACCGTTTTTCAGAACACCCACCTTATTTCGGACCGGAGTTTTGACTTGTTTCCGCTCATTCCAAACATAAGCGATTGCGGCCATGAAGTGAGTGCCGTGGTTCATGGAGATCGGACCCAGCAGCTCCAGGATTTGCTGCCGCAGGTTCTGAAGAACAGATGTTAGCAAGAAGGTAAGGTCGGATTCACAATACAAACGGCTTCTTACAGGCCATACTGCCACGAGGAAATTTCAGTGCATACAAACAGCTTATGTTCTGTAGAGGATTCAAATCACTATATCAGCTCATTGAAAAATTAAAACAGCCACCTCTAGAAAAATGAGAAATAATATCATCTGGACAAGGGCAATAAAAATCAGAGCTGTGAAAGAAGTAACATTTAATCTCAATATTGAGATTCAGTTCTTACTGCTATTTGTATGATTGCCAGTTTCACAAGGAGCAATATTACTTTCTCAGAAAGTAATACAGAATACTTTTGGCCTGGCTGTCCAAACATCACACCTCTGAAAATTTTCTGTGAGCTACCATTGCAGTTCTTCTACTTGGCTAAGTCTTTGATTAATAATATGTAACCTTTAACATTGCCTGTTACCTTAGTGGAGCCCAGGTTGATGTTGGACGTAGAGGCAGCAGACGCAGCCGCTGGCTTGTCGGAGCTGTCTGCCTGGTGGAGGACGCTCCACAACAGGGTGACAGAAGACATGATGGTGTGGAGGATGGAAAGGATGCCTGATCGAGCCTCCGACAGGTGCTTCTGGTTAACGCTCACTTGTAACTGAGAGGCAGATTGTGCAACAAGACAGTCAGTGTACTGCATGGTGCTAAGACATTGTGCACAGACGTAGATCACATCAAGCATATATTAATAAGTAATTACTCAAAAATATTAATAAACTGCAATAAGAATTACGATATAAGAATGCCTGCATTCATATATTCCTTAATATTCATGAGTATGTGCGCAGAGGTTGAAAACAATCACAGTGGACTGAAGGAGCAACTTGTTGGTGCTCGGCGCCCTCACCTGGTGGTACTGGGAAGTGGGATCCAGCAGGCAGTAATGGATGATGGCTGTCACCCCCTCCAACACTGTCAGAATTAGGTCAGGAGGGATGCAGAGAGCCATCCACTGTGGTCTGGAACATAGTATGCAATTATTAAGAAATATGTTGAAAAAAAATATACATGCAAAATTCTGAATGCCAAACACTTTGATCACAACTGATTCATGAGAGAGAAGGATGATGATGATGATGATGTGCTATACAGCCATTGCATCCTGTGGTCTAGAGTGCCATCTGCTGGCCAAACACTAAGCTTTATTACAAGGACTGCCTGTGTCAGTGTGTTAGAATAACACAGCTTATCTGTAAGATCCAAAGAAATGTCAATACCTGGTGTCAGTTAGTCCCGTCTCGTAGCGGTACTGATGGAGAAGATTGTCCAGGTTCCTACACAGCTGCAGAGTGACCGAGGCTACCACCCTCCTCAGCACCCTCCCCATGTACGGCAGAGTGGCCGTGATTAGTCCTATCCACTGGGGATGCATCTTACATGCATGGTGCTGATGCAGCGCCCTGATCACGGCGCACAGGAACATACCCTGCGCTGTGATCGGCTGGCCGTGGAGGTATTGCAGTGATGTCATTGGCTGCTGAGGGTTGACATGCTCCACCTCGCCACCCAGCATCTCGAACCCGGCCCCAGCAGCGCCGGCCGTTCCTACGCCTCCCACGCCTCCTCCCACGGGTCCCCCTTCTCCTCCTTCCTCAGCTGGCAACAGGACCCTGTGCTCCAGAACGACCAGGCTCTGCAGCAGTCGGAGCAGCTGAGACTGGACGGCGCTGCAGCTGTCTATCTGGTCCTCTGACAGGTTGATGACGCTGTCCTCGGACAGACCTTCCTCCACCGTGGCCACGTTCGCTCCTGCCACCTTCTGCTCGTACCACTTCTGGGCACTGAATATGGAGGAGAGCAGGCAATGGAGAACCACTTTCTGGACTTTGCACTTGGAGAGGACGTCGCTGATGAAACTCGCGAAGCCCTTGGCGGAGCCACCTGTGACTTTGACCAGCTCGCTGAAAAGGAGCGTGAGGACCTCGACGCTGGTCAGCTGCATGGCCCGGTTCCCCGCCAGGTCCTGAGGGCCAGCGGTCAGGTGGGCAGAGTAGTAGCTTCTCAGGAAGTACAGACAGAGGGAGATGATGATCTCCAGGTACATGGCACTGCGGAATGAGTGGGAGTGGGAGTCCTGGGAGATGGGGCAGTAGAAGTCTTTGCCCATGACGGAGACCCTGTGGCGGGCAAGGAGGTTTTGGAGCAAGGACAGCTGCGGAGTGTAGGTGTTGTTGATGCTGGTGGTGGAGATGGCACTCACAAACCCTGAGGGAGCGGCTCTGAGCATGGACGCGATGGCCGACAGGGCGTGTAGCGCCCGGGAGGAGTCGTACAGCTGGAGGTAGAGCAGAACGTGCTGGTAGAGAGGATGGATGTTAAAACGAGGCGGGGCAGAGGATGATCTGCGTTCTGTGACACTGACGTCCCCGGAGGTCCCAACGGACCCCGCGCTGGGGGATCCGCTGTCGCTCTCAATCTCTGACACCTCACCTTCCCCACAGCTGTACCAGTTCTCTAGATCCAAGCTGTCCCCGAAAAATATACTGGTCGGGCGCAGTTTTTCAGCTTGAATTGCCATCTTTCGCTGCTTCGCCTCTTCTTTCCTCTTGGCCTTCTTGATCTTGGGCTTGGCCCCAGTGGATTTGTCCGAGAGCCTCTCCATGATCTTCCCTTTAAGGCTGAGCTGGGTGCTGCTGTGGCTACGTTTGCGGGCCTGGGGGTCGTCCACCTGCAGGTTGTGGTCCAGGGTGGCGGGGTCGAAGCCATCCGGCAGCGTGACAATGGACGGTGAAGAGCTGTGACGGGTGATTCCTTCTCTGTGCTCGTCCTCCGCAGACAGGTCAGCCCGCGAGACATGGAGGAACTCCAGCGTGCCTCCAGCCAGCATCTCAGGTAGAGTCTGGCTGTTGGAGCCCGGAGGAGGTACGGAGTCCTGACAGGGACCAGTAGAGGCTTCTGAGGAAGTGCTGTCTGTGTCTGTCTGGAGCCAGTTTTCATGTTGAGACGAGACTTCAAAAAAGGATCCCTCGTCTGCTAAACTGGAAACACGATCTATCAGGTCTTTCATAACAGAAGACACTGCGTTCTCTATCGAGTCCTCGGACATGTCACAAGAAGAACCAGGCTGTTGCTCCGAGCCATTGACTGGGTCAACCTCGGCTTCCTCAAAGCTGCAGTTTTCCACTGTAGACGATTGAGAACCACTGGACGCGGAGCTCTGGAGCTCCCCCTGTTGTGCCGCGGGGTGATATTCACCAGCTAGTGGCAAGTTCTCACTGCTCAGGCTCAGCAAGGACAGGCTGTCGCTCAGGGGGTTGACAGTCAGACAGAACGGCTCCATGTCCCCCATCACCAGTCCTCGGAGCTCCTCTTGCGTCCCCATCTCCCCTGGGATGTGACCAAAGTCTTGAAAAGATGAAAGAGAGAAGAGAATATGTGGATCACAAACAGTCTATGTGGAAAGCAGGTACGCCATACATGGCAGTGCAACTAAAAAAGGCAGTTTTACTGGCATTTGCTTACTGTCTGAGAAGCCAGAGTCCCTGGTGTAGAGGGCTTCTGATGGCTCCTGTTCATGTGGTTCAGGGCACACCTGGGCCCAGTGGCGCTGCGCCTGCACCCTCTGGATGGATACTCGGTGGGTCTTGGGATGGAGCAGAACTAGCAGGAGAGGCTCTAAAACCCGAGCAATATCATGTCTCTGCAGAACCTGATTTAGCCAAGCCCGGCCAACGGCGCTAGTGCACGGATCCCAATAGCTCAGACTGTCGAGCATGATGAACAGAGATCTGTGAAGGACAAAGTGAAACGAAAATCACAAGACGGGCCCTTCTTGATACAAACTACTGCAAAAAACAGTTCAATGTGGCCGTATACCTGTCCAAGGTCCGATTAAAAGGCGAGGATTTGTTGATGTTCAAATCTCTCGTCAAATGCCACAGCACGGAGAACTTCACGTGGGCCTCCAGCTGAATTCTCTGAAAGCGAAACGTGCGTGACCATGAATTTCATTGACAGATATTGCTGAAGCGTGTGCATCTCTTTCGTGGTAGATGTAGAGTGTCCACTGTACTAACTTTGTCTCTGTGCATGAGCTGCTGGCTGATGACGTCCTCACAGATGCTGGAGGAAGGCACCAGGTTGTGGAGCTGGTAGAAGAGCTCCACGCTGCGTTGATGGTGCTGAGGAGTTCCTTCACTCAACTGGTCCCATAAGATCAGAGCTACACTCTAGGTGGGAGGAGGGAGGGGGGGGGGGGGGGGGGGTAGGAGGGAGATTTAACTGGGTCAACACCATCCAAAAAGAATATTTTCCACTGTGTGCTAAAGATGAACTGTACCTTAAAGAAGTTGGTCTTGTCAGCGATATACTTTAGGATTCCCTGAGTGAGTGGTGGCCTGATGACGACAGCCACCCGACCCTGGCTGGGGCTCATCGGCTGGGCGGAGTCTGAGCTGCCCCCGGATGCAACGCTTTCAGCGGTCACCATGGCGACCGACTGGGTGAGTCCCACGAGGTCCATGATCAGGGAGATGGCCACGCCCTGCAGGCTGAAGTCACTGGCCAGGCAGCAGGCATCCATCAGTGTTTGCAACCACACTGGCAGACCGACCTGCTCGCTGACTGTATTGAAGGCAGATAGAAAGTATTCATGTCATGAATTGGACCTAAAAGCTGGAACACAGCTATACATCTTAACAATACTCTTACTATCCCTACCATTGATTATGGTGTATTGCTGCTGTTTAATCCATATTAAAAACACCTTGTATACATCAAAACAGTGGGTAGATATTCCACTGAAAACCATGATCACTGTCTACTTATTATAACAGTTTGAATGGCAAACATTTTGCGGACAGTGGGAATACCAGGAAGAAGGAGCAAATGTAACCAAACTCACCGAACTGCTCTTCCTGTGAGGGTGAGGACTTGAGATTGCCCTCTGCGATGTACACAGGGAAACTGGAGCATTCCAGGAAGAGTTGACAGGCAGCGGTGAAGGCAGCAACCAATTCCCTCTTGACCAACCCTGCTTCTGAGCACGAGTCCGTATGACCAGTGGGCTGGGGGCCTTCTGAAACCGGGGGCTCCGATTTCATGATCTCACCTCTTTCACCCTCAGCTTTGTCCGCCTGCCCCGGCGTAATATACAAGGTGATGAGTCGGGAGAGAAACTGCTGGAAGTGCTCCAGGCAGCACTGCATGACCGGTTTGTCCAGAGGCTTGTTCTGCGATGGGCCTGATGCGCGCCGGCCCGTTTTGCCCGCTGTGTGGGGGTGAGGGCTTTGCTCCGTCTCATCCGGGCCATTGCAGTGGTACTGGACAAAGTCTGTGAAGCCACTTTCGCTTTTGCTGGGGGGGACTTTCCCGTCATCAAACACCTCCCCACTGCCTCGCTCCAGAGTGGAAGGCAAAGCCTGCAGGAGGAAAAAAAGGATGCGTGAGGAGGAGAGTGGAGAAACAAAAGACCTAGAATGTGGCTAAATTGCTTACGTGTCCCACTGAGTCTTTCCCAGTGAGCAAGCAGCATGAACAGTAACTGTGCACCTAAATGCAATGCATGCTTTACACAAAATCAACATCTGGACCACTGCACAAGAAACCTGCATGATAACAACAACTAAATTGAGTGTATTTTATGTTTCCTAATGTTAGATTGAGATGAAAAATATAAGCTTACATGTGCTGCATCCTGATCCAGAATCAGCCTGAAGACTATATCCCATAGATTCAGTAAATGCATACCTTACAATTAGTCACAGCGACAATGTACACACAGCTGTTGGGCTCGACAAGAGGGACTTCTTTCTGCCATTTGTGACATTCAGCCCTTAGGAGCCTGAGGGCAAAGCATTCTGATAGAGGCAGCCTTCACACTCTGGGGCCTGGACTCAGATGGCACGTTAGACAGCAGATTCTCTGTATCTCCCCCGGGGTGGGTGGTGGTGGTGGTGGGGGGGTTGCAGTAAGTATTCAGTGCATGTATGTGAAATGTTTTCCACTCCAACGGATGGGGCTCACCCATGAGGCATCGCTTGCTCGTCTACTCTTCTTATTCCTCGGAGAGGGAAGGCGAGCCGGGCTCAGCTGTCGGGTAACTTTCTTCTGCGTTTCGACGCATGCCCTCTTCTGTCCCCCCCCTGGGCCTACCTCAATCCATTCAGCCCCGGCCCATCACCCAGCATTGGGCCCTTTGACTGAACCTAAAGTTGCGCCTCACTGAGCCCTTGAACACTTCAACAACCAGGCTGCTGGACGGGGACCAGGAGAAGCAGGACGGCCAAACAATGCATTCGGTCTGAACGTGCTTCAAATGCCTCACGTCGAGGGAGTGCTGCATGACAGGGCCAGTCGTGGGACCACCCAGCCAACTGTTCAGGGACCCGGTCACACCATCAGAGCCTGATCTGATGGACTTTTGGGCTGTAACTTGTAGGGGAAGTAGGTCAAACTGGGATTTGCTCAGAGTTGGGCCGCAACGGGGTCCATGCTTTTATCAAAAGAACTTTTAAAGGATCAGAGAGCAAACAGAGTCATCAGCTGGCAGGCTTGTTCAAAGTACAATATTGGCATGGCAGGGGCGTTACTTTTGTTTTGGAGCTTGTGAACAATTTCTATATCCAACTGACCACTAGAGCGACAAGACACACTGATCCCATCGGGATTTAAGTGGCAGAAGTGCATTTCCCTTTCAATTCCCCCCCCCACTTCTCCTCACCTGTTTGCCCTCCTTGCCCCTGCTCTCGTCACTTGCCGAGTCTGAGCGATTGGCAGTGGGGTTCAAGTGGCCCTGGGCCTGGGGGCCCGACGGCAGGGCCAGTGGGGACACCAGCGGGGGCTGAACTTTGCTGAGGATCTTGGAGCAGAGACGAAGGCAGTGGGTGAGCTCCCCGAGGCCCAGCGCCTGCAGGTGAGCGGTCAGAGCTGCCACCATGCGCAGCAGCAACTGAGGGAGGTGCTCCGTCTGGATCTCTATGTAGGTCTCCTGGAAATGTTTTGGCGACGTGGAGAAGGGAAGTTAGGACCAGAGGGAGTGGAGGAGTTATTGGGTATCTTGGAGGTGGTGAACCTGATAGAATGTAATTACGGCCATTAACTAAAGCCGATATGGGACTTTAATTGACTCAAAATTATTGATTTAAAAAAAATATATAGTTTGCGTGGTTAAATATTATTAAACACACATTGAAACCTCGAATGATCACATCTCTTATCAGAGTATGAATAACATACAAGTGACCTGGCAGAGGTAACATTTTAAGATGCGAATTTATTATCAGAAATACATTATACGAATGTCAGTTCCAGCCTCTAAATAAGAATATTAAAAATTAAGATGCAAAGATTCAGGTGTTTACAGTTATCCCAAGACATCCCTACAATCATACATTTACTGTATGCTTTGCTTATTTTATTCTAGTAAAAATATACCTATACGAGGCTTATTATCATTGTATATGACCTGCATATGTATATATTAATGTTATGTCATTATTTTCCTGGAAAAGGCTCTTCACACTTGGATCAGATCCAGAGCTTCTTTTGCCGCTTTCTCAGTATTTTGACTCGACAAGCAAAACACGTTATGTTAAGAACCAAATACAAAAAAAATAAAAAATAAAATAAAATCATAGAAATTATCGTATCATGAAGATAATTAGAGGAGTCATATTTCTTAAAAATATGTGAGTAGTGCAATAGCATAGAGCTGCATGCATGCTGAACAGAAGACACAGAAAAAACACTGGGCAGATTTCATTTTCACAAGGTCCACACCAAACAGCCGGGGTCGGTTTCCACCACATGTAACGACTGTTAGCATCCCACTTCTTCCTCTGGATCATTTTATTTAGTGTTAAATACGACTGTCTGAAATGATCACTGGAAGCAGGGCAGGAACAACAATGGCCTGACGGATGTTTGCAGGACGTTGCAGAAATGTTATCGTAGCCTCAGTGAAGCAGGGCGAGGTGAAAAAGCAGGAAAGAACAGTACTTTACCTGGCAGATTACCCTCATGCTTCTAGTAGGCTTAAGGAGAAAGAGCAGATCGTTTGAACAGACAGGAGCAAGCAGAGCGCACGCCACACAACACCTGGTGTGTAGTAACACACTATCCGGCTCTCGCTCACACACACACACACTCACGGAACGCAAGGTTCCCTTTGTCACGCAAATACACACAGAGACAGTCAAGCATTTAAAGAGGGTAAAACAGGAGTGAGGGGTTTCCAAATTCTGTATAGACAAGTAAACACAGGCCTTTTTGAACCTGTGTACACGCACACATGCCCGAGAGAGGAGGTGTGAACACACACACACCATCATGATGGCAAAAACATCCCAGAACTGGAATAAAAAAATTGATTTAAAAAAAAGGGCGTGAGCCAAGAGGATGGAAGACTGAGAATGAGATGGAAAGCCCAAGCAGGAGACAAGGGACTGTAGATGAAGGAAGAGAACGGATGGGGTGGAGGGACAGGGACACACACACACACACACACACACACGGAATAATTTGAGGAAACTGAAATCTCTAAAATGAAACTTTCAAATATGGGGAGGGAGACTGAATAATGGCAACAGCATGAAGGGAAACATGATGAATGGGGAAAAAAAGGTCTAATGGTGGAGTCAACGCAATGACAGAAAAGGGAAGACAAAAATTCTGCAATAGAAATTAAGGCAGATAAACGAGACAAAAAGACAAATTGAGAAAAACAAAGCAAAATGGCAAACGGACAGAGAAACAAATAGTGAGTAAGACAGAGGGATAAATAGATGCAAGAAAGTTAGAGAAGAGAAAAACCGACAGAAAGACAGCGCAAAGAAGAAAATGGTTCTCACCAAAGAAACGATATCCAGCAGGAAATCAACCAGCTGACAGAACTCCACCAATGAGAGCTCTGGAGGATCAAAGCTCCCAGCATGCCGTGGTGCAAGCGTGTTGCTGTTCATTGTCCTCCTGCAAAACAAGCAAACCGTAGCTTTTTTCAAGATGTTGAGCAGTGAACTAGAGTGTAAACCTCTGGATCCATTTCGTTTGAGGTCAGTAGTGGAGTTCTGCTGTTATGGTTGCGGGAAACGCATGTTCTGGTACCAGCTGAACAGTGTCCCAAAAACAACACAACACCGGGGCGGGATAACGCATCACCATCTTAAAATGGCTGGAGAAACATGAGAAACTACAGCTTTTGCTCGCTGGTATTTAGTCCGTGGCAGATTGTGTACTTGTGCACACATGAATTTGAACGAACAAACAAACCTGCAGCACTCCTCAAACCAACGGGCGATGTAGTCCCACATGTAGTACGGCTCAAACGAGTTGAAGAGGAGGTTGGCCGTTTTAATCAGTTCGGCTGTCTTCTTGTTCTCTCGTAGTTTACTATGACAGAAGGTTCAGTTAGCATCTTTGTGTGAGTGGATAAAAATAATGAACAGAATCCTCTTATCAGCAATGTTTTAAGTTGCTTATTGTGTAGAAATATTACAATTTTCTCACTTAAAGTTCAAAATTTCAAATAATTTTTGATGGCAATTTCTCATTTCGTTAATAAACTTAAAGCATGCATTTCACTACTTTTGTTTTGCCAGTTAGTAGGCTGTAAAGATGTTTTACGGTTGTTTATGGTACTTAAATTGTAACGCTGAAATTATTAAACTATTTATGGTTACTTTATGACCATTCAACAACATAACTTTCAATGTAAGGTCAATTTACAGCTGCGTATACTGACCTGCTGAGGTGCGCCTGATCTTTACTGAAGGGACTCTGGTTCTGGAGGTCCAGCTCTGTTCGGCACTGTGTGTGAAGAGTCCGAAACACCTCGATCAGAACATCCTCTAGGATTGCTGGACCTGGAGACATATATACATACATTTATTGGCCTGTGTGACATGTTGACATCACTAACTACACTGATGGACTCTATCCATAGACTTGTTACCAAGTTCCGGTTTGTCCAGCAGACTGATGAGGATGCGAAATGGCTTGAGGTCGTGCATGAGGACGCTCTCCTCTTCCCCGCCCCGGGCTCTGCCCTGCAAGATCCCCACCATGGCCTGCAAACACAAACAGCCCACAACTCAAGAGCATTTTTCCCACACTATTTTGCCTATGATATTTGGCACAACTAGTTGCCTTCCAATTTAAATGTTTCCCATGTGTGTGTGTGTGTGTGTGTGTGTGTGTCACGCTTCGTCTGCCACTTAATGGTGTGAAGTGAAGAACAGACTGTCTCTGTAGTACCAACGCTCTCCCAATGAAGGGAACTCCAATAGCCATTTCAGGGCAGATGGCGGACAAAAATAATTAAACAAAAGAATAAGCACATTGAAAAACAAAACTTCCCCTCCTGATATCTCGTTGTTTGCTTTCCCCCCCTCTCGCTCCCGTCAGCTCGGTTTGTCCCCCTCCTGTCGTTCCAATGCTCATCTGTGTCGAGCATGACAGGACAGACTACACAAGTGTAAAAGACTGGGAGGACAGGGACCTTCAAAAAGACACTATCGGGAGTGGGAGAAGAAAGCAGGACGTACTTGCAAACCCCAGAGGAGGAGGAGAAAGATTAAAGCGAACGGATAAATTGGGAGGCTGACAAAACAGAACAGGCTGTGCCAAACTCCCAACAAACACTGCGTCCTCCCCACATGGACATACTGTACGTCTCAGGAGGGGGTTTTCGGAAGGTACATTTAAAGCAATCAAAGCATTCTCTTTTTGCAGTTAGCTTGACGCCTCACTTGGATAAGCATGTCTTTAGAAAAGGTGTTGAAGTAGCGGCTGGCATGCTCCTCCGGGTTGCTCTGCCGGGTGCTGCGGGGGCCTGTTATCACCCCGTTGTTGTCGAAGCCTTCAAAGTGAAAAGACACGGGAATCATGAAGGTGTAAATGTACATCCAGAATATGCAAGCACAGGGCAAGAAGCAAAGGACCGGTCCGGAGTGACAGAAATTGAGTTTGGATCTTGGGTGGGTAAATTTATTATATTTAATAAAGGCAATATACAATTTATTTGTATCTTCTGTTAAGCTTCTTCTTGTTCCCGTCCTGATGGCTTTTGCGAACATAACATTCTAGCCACAGTATAAACATTTTAGAAGCTTTGCCAAATTGCTATGACGTCCAACTAGTTGGAGCTTTACGCAAGATAATTCATCCCACTCATTGGGGAGGAAAGGCTCAGAATCCCACTGTACAGTATTTAACAGTTTTATTTGTTTTGTATCACTTATGTTGATCTCAAATCTGGCATATTGCAATACTGCAACTGTTGCTTTGGAGGGGGAAAGACAGTGTCCATCCTGAGCCATGCAGACACTTACCAGCATGTTCATCCACAGAGTGTTGCAAACAAGAGAAAACGCAGTAAGACAAAGGCCGCAGCAGATAGACAGTAGAATAGTCACTGCATGTGCCACACAAAAACACACATATGGGTGTATTCTGGTTTTGTTAAGACTTCCTCCAAATATAAATTCCTCTCTGAACTCGACAATATACTCTATATAATATTCACTCAACAGAAATAAAATGGTATTTTGGAACCCTGGTGCATTACAATGTCGGTACTGTGCCTGTGTGTGTATTTCGCACCCAGCAGCCAGGCGTAGAGTCTGCGGTTGAGCGACATGTCTCTTCTCAAAACCACATGCAAAGCTGCTGACAGGATCCGGATCATGTCAGGGCGAGTCGCCTGGACACAACAAAGAAGGGTTTTTTTAAATGACTGGAGTGATTTTGTGTCTTACACATGTGCGCACTTCCAGCCCTGACAGGTCCAGAAATGTTTTGGGGAGAATTCAACAAGCAGCCAGCATGAGCCACCAGCGCCTCATCATGATCAAACCCATGCGGATGCACAAGGAACAGTTATACACGCCAATTGAATACTTTCTTCTAGTAATTGTAAGACACACACACACATCATCATCATCACCGTACTGTGGCTGACACAGCTCTCCTTACCTGGCTCATGTGGAAGGGGAAGCAGAAGAGGATGAGGTCCAGGGTGCTCCTCTGCACCAACACACTGGAGTCCTGGACTGAGGTACTGACCGCCTCCACCTGGTGAGACCCGAGACGCATTATTAATCAAATTGCCTACTGATAATCAAAAGTTCTTTTCATGGGTTTAGTTGAGGGTTCGCTGTCTTGTCTTGATTTAAGAGTTAGGTAAGGGGGGAAGCAGGATCTGCCAAGCAGGCAGACACGAGTCTGACAGGATGGGGAGTCAGTTTATGTCCTGGCTGAGGAATGTAAGGTCTGCGGGTCAACTAGAAGATTTACCAGCCAAAGGGGGGTTAGAGACACACCAACACTGTTCAACATACACACTCTGTTTACGATGTTTACGTTAAGTCAGGAGTCTGGACATTGATGTGACCGGATCTTTAGATGCGGGAGGTGGAAGGTCCTCCTCTACGCCAGTTTAGGGCCAATAGAAATCTTTCCTTCTCTGTCTTTCCAGGGTTATAAAACATGATGTTCTTGCTGATGTTAGTTGTTCTTCCGGCCTGTGTGCTGCCTGAACTGCTCCTGCCTTTGCAAACGCAGCGCTGATACTTGACCTGTGATCTGACAAATAAATTTTCCAGAACGAGAGAAGTTATTCGGCTGAATTTTTGATAACCCCGACCAGGCTCCAAATCTTGAACACGTATTCTTACACTACTTATAGGATCAGTAGTGCATTAAACAACACTGCACTGTGAACGCCTCGGTCAAAGATCTGTCAGACACTACGTGGCTTTGGGGGAAGGTGGTGCGGTACGGTTTTGGTCGTTTGAGAACCTTTTCAGTGTAAGAGCACACAATTCTCTCACTCCGTAATCCGTAAGGCCGTTGGCATTGCGGTCTACGGTCACGTACCATGAGCTCGATGTCACTGCCGATGACGTAGAGCTGGTCCTCCATGGACAGCTTGCGATTGAGGTGTAGCAGGACAAAGGTCACCCCGGGGAGACGCACGGCAGGGCTGGTCAGGATGCTGCCCCACAAGGCACTGTAGAAGGCCGACTGCTCCACCGCCGCTGCCACCTTCTCCAACAAGGTGTTGGTTCTGGTGAAAAACAAGGGATCATTTGAGACAAAAACACACACGTCCGCACAATGAACTTCTGCTACTCAAGCAAAGCTGGCACCCAGATGGAAAAGGAATACTTGTTGTTACATGTTTTTGATAGATTAACTAACAGTGTGTCAGAAAGTGTGTGCAGTCAGTACTCAGGGCACTAATGTAATCGTCTTCATGGCCTAAAGAACCACAGGGAGAATGTTCTAGCTGGTTGCGTCGGCGACACGTATTGGTCATACTTTAGTTGCGCAGGTTTTAGTGCTTCTTGGTCAACCTAACATCTCACAGTACGATTACATCATGAAACAAAATACATTGAGAGACACATCCGCTCTGCAGAGAGGGTGATCGGCTGCAATCTGCCGTCCCTGCAGGACTTGTTCGCTTCCAGGTCTCTGAAGCGAGCTAAAAAGATCGTAGCCGACCCCGCTCACCCCGGACAAAACCTGTTTGTGCCCCTTCCATCTGGCAGAAGGCTGAGGTCCATCAGGACTAAGACCTCCCGCCACACCAACAGTTTCTTCCCGTCGGCAGTCGGGCTCATCAACAGAGCCGGTCCCCCACTGACTGACTATGACATTCCACCGGTCCCTCCCCTTCACACTGCACATGTCACTTTAACTGTCATTTCTCACTCGTCACTTTGTCGTCACTTGTCACTTGTTCGATAGTGCACTTTATTTTTTTATATTTTTTAACTTTAACTTTATTCTTATTCTATACTAACCCATAGCCTTATCCTACTAACCCATTGCATTAGCATTTTATTTTATTACTTGTGCACTGCTGTCTTGTTGTCTATTGTTACACTGTCTACTGTCACGCACCAACCGCCGAGACAAATTCCTTGTATGTTTGACATATTTTGGCAAAAATATAAATAAATAATAAAAAATAATCTTTGGTAAAACTCAAATGAAGACGGTACTATATTGCATATCTGATCAATAACTACTAATGAAAAACCATTTTATATGTCAACCCCAAAAAGTAGCCTTTTCTGTGCCATGTACCAGGAACAGTTGTTCTAATAATGTAACTAATGATGCTTCACATCCACCTTTGCTTAGAGGAACATTAGTGGAGCCATTTGTGGAATAATCAGTCTCACCTGTGCTTTCCTGCTAAACCGATTTTAAGGTTTTACCACATAAGCTTAAGCTGTAACGGTGGCGCCCTCTAGAGGCCGGGAGACTAATTAACAGCCACACCGACGAGACGTGTTCATTTGCTTCTTTTGTAACATACGAGACAGCTTTCACAACTATTATTTATTAAGTCAATCTATCACCAACACAGATGGATAAGACCATAGAAAAACTTGAGATTTCTAGAGAACCTAAATGTAAACAGCACACACATCTGGAATCAAACCCCAAACCCAGAGGTCTGTCTTGAGTTTGAAACATCAATCTTGCAATGAGTCACATCTCATTTATCATTCACACTGAGTGAAATCAATTCCTTTTCTAACGGCCTGTTCTGGTAGCTCCGGTGTGTGCACATCAGAAGCGTCTTTTCCTTTCCCATCACGCCTCCTCTCACCTGTCGTAATACTCGGAGCCCTCCTCCAGGCCGGGCAGCACCCCGGTCAGCAGCCCCTGCAGGCCTGGCTTAAGAGTCTTTCCCAGGGGCAAGTAGTAGGCCTCGTAGAGTCCCAGCAGCACCGGCTTCACAGACATGGCGGCATTGGAGAGTAAAGGGAAGAGCCCAGAGCTAGAGTGATGTAACAAAACAAAAACAAAAAAAGAGATCATTTATTTTCATACTAGCAGAACACTTTATGTCCAGCAAACTAGTGGCCAGTGTCGAGTGGAACTACAGGATCACCTGTATAGGAAGAGGTCTTTGGCCAGCCTCTTGGGTCCAATGATCTTGAAGATGATCTCGTAGGTCTCCAGGGCCTTGCGGTGGACCCCGCTGGGCAGCGCAGGGTGAAGGCATTGGGCCAGCCGTTTTCCTATCGTCAGCTTCTTGGGAACCACTTGGTATTTTGCATTATTCTGCAAAACCTGAGACACAGATGGCGCACATGAAGCGTGCATTCACAACAGTGTACACGGACGACGTTCCTCTGTGTAATTCAAGCGAGAGCAGATTAAATGTGATTTTATACTGCCTGTCATTGCATGCTAAAAATAAAACGCTTGCTTTTTCTAATGTGCATCCCACGTTTTGTCTTTCAGAGCAGGAACCTAAACGTGCAGCTTGTAAACTAGAGCAGTGTTTGGGGGGGGGGGGGGGGGGGGTGGGGGTGTCATCACCTTGTTGAGTTTGCCCAGCGCAGAGATGAGGTCTGCCCACTCACTGGAGTACTCAAAGTTCTTGAGGGCTTTGTCCACCGCTGCCACATAGTTCCTGTACTTGGAGTCACTGAGCAGCTCCACTTCCTCTGCGTTCATTCTCCTGGGTGGTTATTGCGCTAAAGTGATACACCAGGCACACGTACGTGCATCACACCGCAACTGAAAAACAACAGAAGATCAAAAACACGGCTGTTATGGTCCAACGTGGTACATTTCAGAGTGTCGCTACGGCTACTTTATAAGAGTCACGTACAGCAGAGTGAACAAGGCACAAACAGCCATTTACAGTCTCTGTTTTACGTGTTTGGAGAAGGAGGGATACGATCCACGAGGATAAGCTGGATGAGGATGAGGGGGGGGTCCATCAACTCTCACACACTACTCATGCCACGCTGTGTTAGCTACGAGTGCCCCTCTTCTCAAAAGGGAGTTGATAAATGCACGAGTATATCATTTGATCTTGATTAGACACAGCGAGCGAGGGTGGAACTATTTACACGGCTGATGACTCAGTGCCGAGAAGTTAGTTAGTGAGTGAGCGCTCGAGCCCCTTTGTAGCCAGGCGGTGACTAATTAATACTACTCACACCTGCTGCGATAAAAGAAGACGCCGTGGATTCACTGAAAGGAGTCTGCCATGTTAAACGTTTGAAAAGTACACGCGTGAAACGGCAGCGTCCGAGGGCGGTCTTGTAACGTTATTCAAGAATGTCAGGGGGGGATTAAACGTGTGTTTGTGTGTCTGCGCTGACTCGAGCACTGGTGTCAGGCATCACCCTGCAGAGAGCAGGTACGCGCACCTGTCGTGGCGGATAACACGTCAGGAGGAAGAAAAAGACAACACATATTAGAAACGCACAAAAGCACGTTTGTCTCCGGGATGAATTGTGTCCAATGTGCCACTAGCGTTTAGCGTTTAGCGGGAGGAGAGTCGAGTAGCGCGGCAGCTAGCATGCGGCCAGCTAGGTGAGGGGACTTCCGCTAACGTATAACGTTACATTACACCGTTGACAAATCAGGGCGATATAACGTTAATTGCTTACCGTTACGCGATGTAGGACGGCAACTGTGATTCAATCATGAGTCCGGTTGGCTGAGTAGAAACAGCTGACAACTTCAATAATATGGCCGTAGAGCTAGCTAACGTAAGGGTCTGTGGCAGGTTGTTTAAATGCTGGAGATGCAGGGCCCGGCTGTCTCCGGTGTCTCCCGTTCACACGAGTTCCCTTGACAACAAGGCTTCGGAGGCAGACGACGTGTAGTTGTAGCCTACATATTCTTACTCCTCGTTGTGTTGTCGGGCGGCGGGTGAATAAACACTGATGCGCGCATCAGTAGCTGCCGGCGGCCAAACGATACAAAGCGAGACGAGTGACAGCTCCCAGACTGCACTGCAGATTAACTGTACGTCCATACGCGTCCAGCCGCTGCGCGCTTCCGCCTCGCAGTTGCGTCAAGTCACCGGAAATGTAATCGGAAATATTTATTTTTGTCTTTCTTAAAATGTAACCGACTTCGAAATTTGTCTCGCTACATCTTAGTATTATCCACCGTAAGTAGCCGTACGATTCAACAGCTGTAAGAATGTGCTCCTACTACAACGGTGGCAATAACGAAACAAAAAGAACAGCCAGACGTAGGCATTTTCAAAAGCAATGTTTGTGCCTGGACAAGGAAGGACTACCAGCAAATTCTAACACACAACTGCCCATTGGGATCCAGACCACCACTTGCCTGAGAACAAAAAAAGTACTGTTTTATAGACGGACCATGGGTCAATCTATTTGTAAGCCTTTATCAGTAATTGAACAAACGAATAGGCTTGGGTATTTTATTTTGAAATGTGGGACCGGATGCTCTTCTCGTGCTGTGCGTAATGTTGGCGACTTGGTCAGACGTCACGCCGCAGACAAGTAACGTTAGTAGCTGCTCGATTTCACCAGCGTGCTGAAGCAGATACATTTAACTTTATATTTACCTTATTTTGGATGCAGTGTTGCCGAGTTTCACCGGCACACACTGATTTGATTGGTGCGCGAATTTGAAAAAAAAAAACATATATTCAAATTGTTCATAACGTTAAATGGCAGAACTGGAGGGGCCAGCCAAAACACATGGAGTCGGGGTCTTCTTAGAGCTGAGAAAAAGACTGCAGACCGGACTGCTTATTGTGGGGTGAGGTCTTTATTTGTATTAGAAAGCTAGCGAGCTAAACCGTACCCGTTAGTTAGCACTGTTCCATGTTCTGGCAAGCTAACGCCGGGCTAGCTAAGCGCGTTAGCTAATGTAGCCCAATGAACGTGAATGAATGCTGCGCCTTTTCCAACATCGCCTTCACTAATGTTGTTGTGTCGTGTGTGTGTCGTGTGTGTGTCGTGTGTGTGTCGTGTGTGTGTGTGTGTGTGTGTGTGTGTGTGTGTGTGTTTGTGTGTTGTTTCAGTGACACCTTCATAACTGTTGTCATCTCTGATTCTTGCCACCCGTGTCACACAATCTGCTGAAGTTACCAGCAACATTTGGTAATTCCTAATTGATTGCACTATAGAGCCGTATATTCAACGTTAGTCGTTACATTTACACCGGGACGAACTAAGATATACAAATACACCTCCATATATAATAATGACCTTTCGATATACCGCTGGCAGGAGCGTTTCTACATAAGTATTTTTATACAGCACGTCGGCCATACATATATGCTTTATAATGAATGCAGGACCTTTACTACTAGTTCAGTACTTTGTATTGTGGTATTACTTATGTGGATGGTTTGAGTGCTTAATGTTTGCAAATCACCTTGTAAACGTCATACTGCTTCATCAGTGAATGTTTTTTTCATATTATCAATTGCTTTAGTGTACATCAGGGTCGCCTTTCCTCTCACTAGATGGAGCTAAAGAGATTCGCAGACAACCTTGGGACTCTCAATGGACTGTTGTGTTCATATCAGATTACCTGACACAGATTTTTCAACCATAAACTGAATGATTGATTGATTTATATTATATAATTGGATATATATTTTTGGCTCAACAAACATAATTAACCGTGTGTGTGTGTGTGTGTCCGTGCTGTCCTCTTTGTTTACCTTTTCTTTACATTATCCACTGGTAATCCCATCGCAATCACTTGTGGGTAATTGCCTTGGGCAAGGTTGACTTACGGAAGTGGTTCCTAAAAGGCGCCGTGTATGTGAAGCGTATGAGGGTCAATACGAGTGGCGTAAAGTGGAGAGATGAGTCTCTGGAGTCTCATGGTAACTAACGCTGCAGGTGTTTCCAGTCTTTAAACTCCGGCCCAATGCGCTCCTTTTCCTCACCTTGAAAAATCTGGCCCGCACCTGATTTGAGTTTGAGACCCCTGCTTTAAGCCAAACTAATTTTCTCCTTACCGCTCGGGTTTTACATGAACTATAAAGCTATTAGAAAATCTTTAGCTTATCTTATTTTGGGCGTGAAAGGTGTATTTGTTTTATTTTTATTGCCACACACACACGATTCCATGACATCCCTGTGATGGGAGACAAAGGACTGTGATCGGTGGGGGGATCAAGATGCACCTTCTTATGAAACGAGCCTCCATGTGCTCAGGAAGAAAAACGCACATCTGCTTCTTCTGTCCCTCTTAAACCCGCGGCCTCACAGCGTCTGCTCGCCTCTGTCCTCCAGGAAGAACGTGGCCAGCAGTCCCGCAGATGTGGTGGTGACGGGTGGGGAGTCATCGCTCCACATCAAGACTCCCAAAGGCGAGCTGAGCCTGACTCTGCCAGCAGGAGTCACCTTCGAGCAGGGATCCTGCACGCCGACACCCGCGGGAGACTTCTGCGAGGAGGAGCTGCATTTCCGACTGCGCATCTGCGTCACACGAAGCCCGGACGAAGGTAACGTCCAGGACAACTGTGGGGAAACGCATCCAGACCACGTGCCAACCCCCGCCCCTTCCCGCTTTGCTAGACCAGTCAGCGCCAAGGCGAGAACAAAGTCTTTTTGGGAGCTATTTAGAGCTCGCTTTCTTTCCTGAATCAATTGTCTGATCGGCGTTTGACTGTGAAGATGTAGATTTGGATTTGCAATGGCCCACTAGCAACTGATCATCGGAGTCATGAGAATACTCCCCTTTTTAAGTTTTCCCCTCATATCATCAAATGCGTACCCCAGAGTAATTGCGTAATATCCACAAACTCCCATCTTTTTGGCATTTTTCCTGGCACTCCCGGGCGAAGAAGTTATTACAAAGGACACTTCTAGAGAAATCCAATCAATATCCCACTGATCGCCCGCTTCCTGTCCAAGCCACCTCCTCCAACCGGTGTTTTATTGACTTTGTGCTTTGCAGTATGAGGTTTCCATCCTTTCAACAAATGCGAGTCATTTATTTGTTTGCCTTTGGCGCTCCACAGAGGCTTCTGACAGCGCGATGGAGACACTCCGGGCCAAAGAGACTTATTGCTTCCACTGCCAGGGCTGCATGACCAGGCTGCTGGAGGACAGGTGAGGAGGAGACGGCGCACGAGCACTGTTGGAAACGGGGGTTTTATGTACACCCTCCTCGGCAGGAGGACGAGGAGCAGGTGTTTATGGACTGTGTGACCAGTCAGATGAAGGGATGGGACAGAACACTTGATGGCTGGATGGAGCCGCAGTCGTCGACCTGACTGGTTTAGAGTAACAGAGTCAGTGTGACGTAAAGGTCTGCCATTAAAAACCAATCGTTCCTCACCTTGAGGGGGTTGAAGCGGACCGTGGTGTTGTTGTTAAAACCCTCGGGCTTGCAGAAAAACATGCTGAAAATTGCAGTCGCTGTATTAAAGAGACTCTCGTCCTCTGGTGATGTTTCTCAGCAATGTTTGTTGCTCGGTGGGAAGTAATAAAGTCAGGAGAACTGCTGGCAGTTTCAAAGTACAACTTTGCCTCATTATGCATCAATATATTCTATAATATGGCTGATCAGAGGAATTAATGGCACCGAGAGTTTTGTGTGAATGAATAAACTAAATGTTTTACTAAAGCTGCTGCAATCAGTGTGTTATATGCACAATGGGTCCGATGACTGTAGGTAGTGGGAAATGGTCATAAGTGATGCTCCATAGATGAGTATCCGCAGTTGTACCGTTCCAGCTCGTTGTTTCGGTTCCGGAGCTCAAAGTGTCCTATCATGGCTCGCCTCAACCTCGTGTCAGCTGTGGGATGCAGCTGTTTTTTGGACAAAAAAAAAAAAAGAGTTTAATGAAACCTTTGCAAGTTACGAAGTGACGACGTTCATCAAACCGTGGTAAGTGAAGCAATGTGACCGAAAAACCCACCCACCACTGTCTGTGTGTTTTGTTTTTTTCTTGTGTGTCTTCAGAGAGTTTAAGCGAGTCCTTCCTCTTCCCAACTGCAACTGGAACGCCATCGTGGACGACTGGTGCTGCCACCCTGATCCGTTCGCCAACAGGAAGCTTCTGCCCCGAGCAGAGGACTGTTTGCTGGGCGACACCTTCCTCCTGCTGGCCAAAGATGGCGGCTGTGCAGAGACCCTCACCGAGGAGGTGAGCCTGATCGGCTCCAAGGACGGTCCAGATTCCAAGGTGAGGAAAACGAGCGCATCGATCTCTGATTGGTTTACAGGATTGTATAGATGTAAACCATCTGCTCTACGAGGAGAGGATGGTTTAAATGGTTAATTCAAGATTTGTTTTTTATATATGAGACATGGCTGGGCGAAAAACACGGGAACAACACGCTCTCCTTCTCTTCTAACACCAATCGTGGCTAAAGTTGAGGGCCTGTGTGTGTGCGCATTTTTCCCCCTGTGTTTCGTACAGAAGCCCTGCCGCCGACTGGCACTCATCTCCTGCAAGAGCTGTTCGTTGGTGCTGGGAGAGGCTGTTGCACCGGGTAAGAATCGCTCCGTGGATTATAATGATAGTCCTCGTTTGTCTTTTGCTTACGAGTGTTTTTTCCTCTTGTGCCTTGCAGAGACACTGAAACTGTACATCACACAGGTGGTGGTGGAGCCCGCTGTGGGAGACCGACAGCCCGAAGCCTCACTTAACAGGCAGGTTTTCATCCAAACTGCCAGTGGTGACGATTCGCCGTTTAAAGCGCGTTCTTTTCTGGGGAATAGATGAAGAGGGGGCCTTTTTCAATTCAGGCTTCAGAGTAAAATGTTTTGAATATTCCCGGCGGCTGCATACTTTATAGATAAAGCACACGGTTTAGCTTTTTTTCAGTCTTTTGGGAGCGTCCCCTTTTTTTATTTATTTTTTTTAAAGATTCCGTATTTGAACATAGTTTGTCTTACAGTTCTGTGTTCATAATTAGTACTGTGCTCACTCATGGCCATAAAACGTTATTTTTCCATAACTTTATCTTGAAAAGCTGCGGGTAAGAAAAACGCTTTGTCATCTTGCCGAAAGTGATCGATGCTTCCATTCTGTTTTAATATGAGTGCCTGACCTGGACGCCGATATGCTCTCTAAAGACGAAATGCATGAAGCAATGAGCGTGAGCTCCTGTGTACAGGTCGCTCTTCCTGCAGCAGACTGTCGCAGCCCGGCTGTTGGGGCTGTCCACCTCGCTGAGCACCTTCCACTTCTCCATCCAAACCCCCGACGGAAAAGCCTTCTTATTGGTAAGAACACCGTAGTCAGAGTAAAAATAGACTCCTCAGGTTGTTGATTAATGGGACAGGGTGAAATGTCAGGTTCTTACAGCAATACAAAAAGCTGATTGAAAGGGATTTTTTTTTTTTTTTTTTAGCATAATGCCAGGCTTTCAGCTTCTTTAAAATCAGCAACAAGTGGCTCTTTGTAGAGCAACGTTGACACACCGCTGCACATCATTTACAGGAGGTTTGAGGGAAGTGTGCGCCATGGCATTTATGATCCAATGATAATGTTACTTCAACTGAAGCTGGCAGGGGATGTTTGTTTGCTCACCATTGCTCACCTAAAATATCCGTATTACACAAATGGTGCCCTTGTAAGACTTGAAACTGGAGACATTACATTTAAAATCCTTTTGAATTCTATAATGAATGTGAAATAAAAAATAAAACTGACCTGCGTTAGAGGTGCACAAAGGCACATGTTGTGTGCAGGCAGGCTTTTTCCCCTCAGCCTGTCTGTGTGTCTGTGTGTGTGAGCCCACAGCTCAGAAACTGTACTGTACTCACAGACATCCTTCAGCGCTTTTATATAACGTGCTCAGAAACTGTTTGTGTGCGTGCTGGCTGACCTTCGCAGTGCAGCAGCATAGACGTGTGCCAGGTAAATACAGGCTGGGGAGACCGTTCTGAGCTTAAGGACCCGAGGCAGACGCAGGCTCCCATCACCGCCTATACACTCACTCAAACCGACGGCCAATCCCACGAGGTGGCGCGCGGTGGCCTCATCATGTCATGTGACCTCGAGTCCCGTGTGACCCCCGTCTGCCCCTCGCAGGTCTGGCTGCTGAACGGCGACTCGGTCACGGCGTCGGTGCCGGAGAGCTCCCTCGGCTGCCCGGATCCCCACGATCCGTCTCCCGGAGCCGCCCGAGCCCTGAAACTCCTCTACGCCTCCCCCTCCGACACAGGCGCCCAGCAGAGAGAGTAAGCAGAGCGAGCGCGCTCACCGCCTCCTCCTCCTCCTCCTCCTCCCCCTCGTTTCAATCCCCCCCCCCCTCTCTTCCTAATCTTATCCTTTCATCTTTCCAGCGCACCCTCTCAATCAGCACCTGTCTGGGCTCACTGCGAGGGGGATAAAAGAATACTTTGTTGACGACCAGATTCTTCCTCGGCTTTGAAACCCTTTCCTCTGAGGGTCCCTGCTCGCTCATAATTGTCTTGTGTGGGGTTTTTTTTTGTGTGTTTTTTTTTTTTCGCAAACGAGATTGCAGTCAACAGTGTTTATTGTGTCGGCCGCAGGAGCCGTGCTCGCGTGCGTTGCGCCCACACGGCGGGTGGTGCTTTGACAGAGCGAGGCTCGGCGTTCCTCGCCGCGATGCATTAGCAGAGGTGTAGGTGGATGAGCCGCGTTCGTGTTCGGTACAGCAGCACCCCACCGGAAGAGCCTTCCACCCCAATTATTTTCAACTAAATCAGCACTATGCCTTTTTTCCCTCCTCCTCCTCCTCCTCCTCGGGTGAAGGCAGAACAGAGACGTTTTGTTGTTTCGACTGTTTTGACAAGCCCAGTAGCGGAGAAAGGGTAATTAGTGGTAAGACTCGCATGAGAGGAGACAGGCTTGTCTTACTGTAAGCAGCCAGAGTACATTTCAAATGACGTGATGGACTGTAGGAGCTGAATGATGCATCGGAAACCGCTCCGCCAGAGGTGCACGCCTGCTGCCAACAGAGAAGTCCTTCCCGGGAAACAAGCCGCGACAGCACATTTTCACTGGCACATCTGTTTCCGTAAAGGGAGAACTTTTCTTCACTGTTTGTGAATAATGTCATACTGCAGATTTCAACTTATGCTCTAAAATAAATGAATCCAGTGATTCTGCCTAAAGTTTAGAGTGAAAAACGGATGCGTGCAGAGCTGATGTGAAGTGAAGTCTTTGCTCTCTGTGTTTCTAAATTACTTTGATTGAGCAGACACAGATAGCCATATACGTGCAGCGCGCTAATATAATCTGCCGGACTAAAATATTAATGATGATAAATATGTTTTCTATATTTAGAGCATCATTAAAATGGCAAATGGCCATGTTAAGATATTTACCGTGTTTGCACTGTAGTGCTTTTGCCACCAGTAGTTGCTAGCCAACCGCTCCGCTGCCACGGCGTTGACGTCTGTGCAGAGACTTTCCCGCAATCACAGATGTGTTCTAAATGTAGAATTCTGCGCCTTTCTGTAAAGTGCTTCACATTTGGGCTACTGCCACCTTTCCCTGATGTTTCTCTGAAGTCTTGCAGAGCTAAACGCCGGTGTTACTCACACTTCAGTTTCAGTTCGACATCATTTACCGACCATCACTCATCTTTGACACTTTCAAATTAAATGGGGAGCTGAATTCCCTGGATGATGCCCCCCTTTCTCCGGGATACAGTCGGCTGCGGCCCAATGTTGCCGCGAGTGTTGTTAAAACTACCAATAATTGGCTGGAGAACCGGCGAGCAGGCGCCTAAGTGGATTAGTCTTGTCACTAATGGCGTTGACTCGATTATGAGTTGAGTGGAAGTTGCAGGCACCATCACAGTCGGGTGCACCGTGAACGAGGCCTCATGCATGCGGAAATTGAGTCTAGTGGAAGTTTTATTGGCGACTCCTTTTTCTGTAGACTTCATTTTGTGCAATCAAAACACTGGAATTACATTTCCATGCACAAAGGATGGATTTGATTTGCCGTGTCAACAAACCTTATTGCCCCCTCAGTCCTCTTCTTTTCTCTCACACAAAATAAATGTTGACACCATACACACACTCATCATCATCATCATCATCATTACCATCCATCCACTTTTATGCGTCCCCCTTTATCAAGTACAGGTTATGGTTAATAGCTTAATTAAAGCTTCGAGGCAAATGCTTCGACGCGGTTTACAGCAGCTATACAGCTGGCATTGTCTCTGTTGTGTAATGCTGTGCGGATATTATAAATCACTCCTGCTTTACCGTGTGTGTGTGTGTGTGTGTGTTTCCAGCATTGTAACGAGCTGGGAGGCCAATGCCATCGGACATCCCGTGGTGCTGCCGCTGAGTGTGTGTGAGGAGCTGCTGCAAGTGATCGATGACAGCAACTCCACGCTTCCTGCGTCCATGTGCTGCATGAGGTCCTATGAGGTGAGACCGTTATTATGTATAAAAGATGATGATGATGACGACGAAGACACGCTAGTGTCACGACATTTTTTTTTTTTTTTCAATTTGTGAAAAACTTTTCTGGGATACATAAGCTGATGAAGGTGTTTAGATTGAATTGTGTCCTTATCCTTAGCTGACAGTAAGCACTTATTTCACATACTTACAGCACCCTGTTTATCCGGTATTCAGCAGTGCTTGACTGGCGCTTTCATCATTTCACGATTCAGAGCTTTTCGGTTCACAGCTTCGGCAGAGGGATTATGTGGGTCAAATGTAAGGTTTTACTTTTGTCAGCCTGTTTCCAGCTTCTCTACACCTGTAATTGTGCAAAATGTGTATATTTAGCTTGAGTTGCAAAGGAAAGGCCTTTGACCGCAAAATGAGAGGTGCGTTGGTTTTGCTGACAACTCCATTCTCCCGGCCCTTTTAAACACAGTGGTGGGTAATTCGCACCATTATCCTCCACCTCCTGCTCCGAAAGTTTAACAACTGACTACCTCCACTTTCTTAAGCTTTCCATCTGCTAAAAAGTCTGCAAGTAGGAATAATAAAATGTTGGCTCGCCGTAGAAGAATAAGTGTGTGGTTGGACGTCATGTGAAGCTGCTTTTGTTATATTACCGAGACAGGAGTTGGAATACCTCCTTTCCTCAAAATAATAACCTATGCAATAATATATTTTCATGTAACATTAGTAACAGAAAATGATTCTGTGTGAGGATAAAACATTAAAGCGAATGGGGGTCTTCGTTTTGATGGACGCCTTCACTCCGTCTTTCTTATAAATACTTAAAACGTTAATACAAGTATAACCAGCTTTGTAGTGGAAGAACAGTGGTAATCCTTTATTTGCATATCTCCTTCATGGATCATCACCTAGCGAGGCTGCCAACTTACTTTCTTTTATCCGTGACAGCTTAAGTCACAGCCTTTGAAACCGTATACGTATTCATCCATCAAGTATATATTTTGGACCATTTCACAGGGTTCTGCACAGAATCCGCCATTAGCCTTTTCAGACAGAAACGAGAAGCTCATATTTTTAATTGACCATTTCGTAAATCATATCCCCGTTTCAAACCTCACCTCCGATTTAGAGTTGTAAACCTGACACCCTAATTGTAAGGTTGGCACATATGTGCAATACAAGAATGGAAAGCTTAAAATAGCAGCACTAAGTTGGACAGTGATCGTTCCATAATAGCAAAAGGTTTTGCTTTTACTCAAACACGCTTCCAATATGAAATCCAGCAGCGTGTCACCTTTTCTAAAATAAGTGGAGTGGAGGGCTCAATCACACCAGAATGCCGGTCTAATTATTTCACACCCAGTGGGCTCCTGTCATGCCATCACTGTATTGTGCCTCACGCCGCTTTCCACTTTCTCCTGTTCTGCTCTCACAGCGCAAGCACCGAGAATTTCAAACTGAGACTTGTCTCGCACATTGGGGATCTAGGATTGGGGGGGGATTAGGAAACCATTTCACCGAAATTAGGCTGTGCTGAAATGGAGAAGGCCCGCACACATCGGTCTGCTGCAAAGTGGAGTGCAATAAAGCGCCACACTTGAGCCCTTCCTGATCGCAGACGCTCTACAGATCACGGGCCCATGTTCAGTACCGGAGATGGTCGGACAGTCCATGTTCACAATGCGGTTTTAAAAACTCGGGCAACTCGGGCCAGAATGACCAAAGTAGAGGACCAGCATGCAGTGGGGTCCTGCCGTTGCTCTTTTAAAGGCCCAAGGAGCAATCTCCTTTATCGCTTGACAACAGCAACTGGCATCGTTCTTCACAATCACTTCCGCCTCATTCAAAGGAAAATCAGATCTTCAGTGGCTACGATAGTACTTTGCTTGCTCCACACGTGCGATATAATCTCTGCATGGATCGATCCCAGCCATTCTGAATCACTGACTTTAAAGAGAAAACGAAGACCTCCCGTCAGGTTTTGAGTGTCCCCATGCTTTGTGAGATCACCAAACTCTCTGTGCTGCTGGACTTTCAATACGTCATGGCTGTGTAAGCACAGGTGTAACTAATTGTCACGGTACTAAATTTAGATGAGCCAGTTCCAGGACTCGCTGGTCCACTTAAAGGTAACGAGCCATCATTAGGATCATCATTAGCGATGCTATGCCACGATGAGTCAAAATGCCTGCTGTGCATTAGAATTCTGCAGGCCAATGAGGTGACAATCTAGCACCATGTGTACGTATACACTACTGAGGTTCATTAATAATGAGCGTCAGGCTCCTGCTATTGTGGACGCTCGCTCACTTTCAAAATGTCTGCTGTGAAGGCCGAGTCCACCAGCACCCTGGGACCGGCTCACCTTAATGGCTTGCTGTTGTCACGGTGATTAATTAGACCAGGGGTGTTGTTGAATCTGAGATATGAGTGAGGAAGGGGGCTAGCTAGCAGCTAAGCTAACAAGCCCGCAGCAGGCCGAGGCTAGATTCTCTATTCTTAACCACTATCTGACCTCTGTGCAAAACTTCACGGGGTCAAGGAAAGATGGTTAGGAGAATCCATGAGGAGTTAGGAAAAGACAGCCGCAGTCTGAAGGCAACCCGACTCCACTTTGAATAAGCTTAGACGCTTAGTGACGTCAGTCTGCAGCGGCCAAACTACAATTTTTACAAAGAAGTATCTTTCAGACAACATAAAACAAGCAGGATCAAGGTATTACTTTGAAGCTCCTTTCCTTTAGCATTATACAACTCAAGCAGCTCTTATCATGACGGCCACTTACACTACTTCCTACTAAGTACTGAAGTTAGTTAAAAGTGTATCTCAGCAGCTTACCCGTGTGTATATATATATATCTATATATATATATATATATAATGATGAGCTCTAACAGCCTAGCCCATCTATTAACCACACTAACACATGGTCTGCAGGTAACTGTTTTGAAGTGTGTGTGAGAGAGAGAGGGATCATTTCAGCCCTGAAAATGGATCAAAGCCTGCACCGTGACCCAGCCTGTTATTATCCTGCATGTGGAATGTCTACTGTTGTCAGGGCCGCTGCGTTCCCCGCCCTCCCTCCCTGCGCCCGCCGGTGTAGAGGCGTGTAAAGTGGCTCCAGCTCCGAGTGTCACTCTTTAGCTGGGGAACAGACAACGCCTCCCTCCTCCCCGCACCTCGTTAATCTCCTCGTCACTCCCACTGAGACGGCATGTAAATTAGACCGAGGCTGAACTTAAAAAGTGCAAAAACGCTCCACAAGGAAGAGCCGATGGGCTGTATGGATCATATGAATCAATGCAATCTTACTGCATTGGTTGCAGCATGTGACGCCATTAGCCTGAGGTAGTTGTGAGTTATGTGCAAGATGCCTATTAATGTCCAAAGTAGTAGTTACCAGCAATTTTAGAATGACTACTCATACCTTCGTCACCACCCATCACATTCCAAATGTGCTCATTTCTGTCTGCGTTACAGTGAATGTCACGACACAACATACAACATTTCTTCCTACAAATTGCCAGTGATTTTGCCTGCATGTGCATCGCAAGAGTTGAATGTACTTCTAGCAAGCTGTTTATGGATAACCTTTAGCCAACGCTTTTGACTAGTCATGCATTGCTTTAAAGTTCTATGCTACCTCGTTAAATTGTTGTCATCAACTGGCAGCACATGTCTTAAAGGTGTTCATTCATGACTACCTCTGGTTAAGGGGGGGGTGTATTATACAGTGATCTTATTGTAGTTGGTCGCTTACACGTTGTTGTGAGTTGCTGAAGACCAGCTTGACACCAATTGGTCATTTCTGATTTTTAATTTCGTAATCAAAATTTTTTTCAGCCTTTCTGGCCAGGAGTTGCTGTTAAGAATATCAGGGGATGTTTTTAAATAATTATTTGAACCCCTTACGCCTCTTTTAACTAACAATACAGTACAACAATGCTGCTCATTAGTTGTGTGCATTAAAAAATATGAAACATACAAACTGATTTTAATTTGATGGTAAATGCATACACCCGCTGCTCAGGTTAATGCGTAGCTGTGACAAAGGGACGGATCAGTCCATGTGTCCCGTGGCACGCCGATGTGCCGCTTGCATGGATGTGCAGGAGTGTTTGATTGTAACGTTTGTGTTTCCAGCATTTAGCTGCAAAACAGAACTGCAGTCACTGAGTCCCGGGATGTAAAGGATGTAAAATCACACCCGCTACAGGCAAACTGAGATCAACTATCCTCTCCTCAGGACGGGGTTGAAGTCCCACGCGACGACCGTAATTATGTCTGTCAGTGACTTGATCCTTGTCCACCTCTGCTGTCTGCTGGAGCTGCAGGACTTCCCCGCTCGGCGTGGTAGCATCAGCTGCAACGTGTTTCTTTGAAGAAACATTCTTCGTGCTGCTTGCCAAGTTGGAAGTGTTCTGCCAACAGACCCGGCCACAAAGGCCTCAAAGAGTATGCGTCTGCTCAAAAGACTCTCATGCCACTGTCTCAGAACCTTTTAATACCCAGACATCTGCCCTTGTTCAATAAAGGCCCTTCTACTAAAGAGCTGCAAGAGCTTTGCCGTGAAGTTCTAAATGGTGCCCGCTGAGGCCTTTTCAACGAGATCAAAGAGTAACACGTTTTAAGCATATTGCACTGTTCTGGGAAGACCTGCTATCGGCAACGCTAGTAGTTGTAATGTGATTTTCGCAGTGCCCGTTGAATTATCTGAACCTTTTTTGTGTGGTGTCTTATGATCTCAACAGTTGGGATCTTTTAAAAAAGAGGAAAAAAATGTGCTCAGCAGAAGGAAGGAAGTGGAACACTCATTAGTTTGACTCCAAATCCTAAACAAGGGAGTGATGATCTCTCGGCTGTTTGTTTTCACATAAAGCCTAACAGTAGTTAGCTTTTTCTAGCATTGGCTTCCAACCAGCATGAAGATTAAAATACCCCTTTAACCCATTCCAGCCCTATTGGGAAACATGAAACTTCAGGACTTGTTCAGGACTTGTGGTGGTGGTTTGGCTTCTCTGCTTGGCATACACATGATGTGTTCTCCCTGCCCGCTCATCACTCCACGCCCTAAGTTCTGATGATCAGATTTCAGAGGAAAGAAATCATAATTGGATGTTTTACTAGCTGTGTTTATCCGTGGGCCTTTTTTCAGTACAGATTCAACTTATTTTCCCTGTGTTGTCTTTTAACTCCTGGTCAAATTTTATTTAGAATGCCAAAATGTACCGCTACTATCTCCTCCAGTCTCACGCATCTGCTCGTTTGGGATTCCCAGGGCAGCCCTAATGTTTGAACCTGTACGGCTCCACAGAATGAGTTGTGGGTCAAGAGGAGCAAGATACCCTCTCCCACCCTTTTCCCAGCATCAACCTCGGAAACCCTCCGGTTTTCTTACTCAGCCTCTCTCGCCCGTCTAAGGTTCCCGTTGCTCTAAATCCTCCTTACACACACACACACACACACACTGTGTTATTGTTTTCTCACTCCTGAGCTCACCTCTAGTTGCAAATTTCCCATTGATGCGCTCGAGTGGTGAGCAGATACTGGCATGGGGATGGAGAAGACGGGGCCTTGAGTGGGGCGAATGCCCTCATCCATCATCACGGTTTAGAGCTCTCAGTGGAGCGCAACCATTGTCTGCAGCAGGCAAACACCCAGGAATAGCAGATGGTGGGAGAAAATGGAAGGGAGGGAAGGCAGAGCTGATCAGTTTTTCTCCACTTTGTTTGTCTGCATGTGTGTTTTTCTGAAGTTGATTAAATCACTGCCACCAGTGTTTTTTGTTGTGTGAAGACAGTAATGGAAGATAATGTGCTTCTGTGCGGATCAGCAGACCTCAGAGATGCAGTGCATCAGTGCTTGGGGGAACACACATCCTCATTGTACAGGACTAACCAGAGGTTGTTGTTGTTTTTTAAGGTTATTCTGCTTTTATTTTATTTGTATGTAATTTACCACTTTCTAAATGTTTCCCTGTTGTCCGTAGGTGGCGTATCTGAGACTGTGAGGTCAAAAGGCCGATGCCAGGAGGTCCGGACTCCACTCGTTCCTCTCAGAGAACACATGCTGTACGCTTGTGTACGTTAAGGTCATATCCTGCACAGCTGTCTAGTAAGTAGGAGGTTGCTGCAGAAATAAAACGCAGCAAGCCTGGAATAGTTTTTTCTTTCTATTTTTTTAAATCCAAACTAGTTGTGTCGTCTAGTGGCCTCTCCACATGTTTGCTAGTGTCGTCACCTGCAAACCAATTCATGTTGAAACAAGGCAGCGCGTCTAAATGTTAAAATGTAGTCACTAAATGTAGAACCGGATGAGATTCACGGGACAGGCTCTTTTTTTTTTTTATCCTAATGTACCATTATATTGGCATGTACCATAGTGGCTGAAGACCGCGTATGTGTACATTGTATGTTTCCCCATTTCTAAGCTTTATTTTTGTCTTTTTCATTCTCAACAAACAGATTAAACTGTTGTATTTTTTTAAAGATTCCCTCCTTTCTGTTTTCTCTGCTGGAGAGCACTACTGGTTGAGATGTGGGACGTTGTTCTTGAGTTGGCTCTCCATGAAGGCTTATTATAGAGGCACTTCAGCCCCAGGGTACAGCAGTCCATCCTCCACTTGAGTGTAATTGCAGCTTGTGTAGCAAGGTGATTTTAGTCTCGTTGTGGCTTTATTTGTGTGCCAATGACTGATGGTATTTATGTAACATGCGTGGTAACGAGAATCATTGGGGAAAAGTGTCTAGTTAAACACTCTTCACCTCCTCATGTTCATCGCGATGTGTGCTGGTCAAGTAGCTCTTACATTATGTCAAAGTGGGTTTTACACATGAATCTGGCGATGGCAAAGACCATCTCATTTGCTCAGTCCAACACTGACAAAGACTATGTTTAAACTATTGTCTCCCGACGAGCATTTCTATTCAGGCATTCATGGTTCCCAGAAGATGAATCGTATTGACTTTGATGATCCACTGACTTTCCCGATAGCGCCATCGTGCATTTGACTGTTTTCGTCTGTGAAATGTAAACTGGCACCAAAACATCAGATGGATTGAATGATCCATTTTTCTACACACATTCATGGTCCTCAGGGGTTAAATTCTACTTATTTAGATTAGGGCTGCCCAAAGTACTCCAAGGTTTTATTTGGCTTGTTAGCTGTTTCTAAGTAAGAAAAGAAAAATTAAGCGACAGAAAAAGTGTCATTTCGATTTTGAGTCTCCTTAATAACGTAGGTTATTTATAACATTGAAATATTTGCCCTCTCTGAATAAAGTCTGGGCTCCCCTGATTTTAGATGATCCCCTGACTTTATCTTATTAAAGCAGGGACATTTCTCAACATAGTAACAATTATGTATTTTTGTATTAAATTGTGTTGAGTTAGTCTTTAAATGTAAATCATGTGTTTTTATTTAGGTACACGTTTCTTGACTTATTTAATGATATGTGACATTTGAAAGCTTTGACTTTTCCTGCGAATCAAGGTGAGGCCATTTGGACTTTGTTAATAAGCCATGCTTTGTGCCGAGCCAGGTCAGGTTCAGTTAAGCAAAGAAACCAGGATCTGAAACGGCTCCTGATCACTACTGGGGCTTACGATGCCGTCCCCTCTACTCTGCACATAGTCTGCATCAGTTATCGCTGACCAGCAATGCAGCATCATTTGTACTTGCATGTCTATTTTAGTTGCGGCGAGGGCACCATTTTTTCCCCGCTCCTAAATACATGCCTGAATCTGCTAGATTCTCATGCGGCAAAAAGGACAATTACGTTAAGGAATCCAAAGAAGTATTGTGGCCACTAAGGTGGAAAGGCATTGAGTGAATTGGCTAATTAAATACATCCAGCGCTGAACCGTCAAGGGGTTCTCATTTTCTTCCTGCCCTTTCTCCACAAGTGCAAATGAAGTAGGCCCCAAATAACCTATTTGTTTCAAGCCCGCTGAGCAGAAGGAGCTACTCCACATTACGTGCCGCTGCCGCTGTTTTGAACACACCGAAAGACGCAGTCACCCAGGAGCCATAAAGAGTTTCAGACAGTCTTTGTCTTTCTACCCTTGAAGGACGATGGAAGTGTCAAATTAAAAGTTTTTTGGCCAGTATCTTCTGTTGACACTGTGCAGCTCATTAGCCTTTTCAGTTATCATGAAAAGATCAGTCTGAATAAAGGTCTACTCCATATTCAGCCTTAGTAATTACTTGTTCATGGCTTGAGGACAGTTTTTGCTCGCTCTCCTTATTCATGTGCACAGTAGGTTTGAGGGTAAAAGGGAAAGAATATCCAACTATAGTCACAGATTTGAGCTGTTGCTTCAAATTCCTGCTGAGGACTTTAAGTTTAAGTCTTTGGACAGACCTCTTTGTTGTCTGTACGTATGCTTGTAACATTGATCTTGGTGTACTTCATGTTTGGCCACCCCTGTTTAACGTACAAAGTAGCATTGGTGACCAGTCCTTATTTTTGATGAAATCCCATTGTAGGGTATTATCAAAACATTTCAACAGAACACTACGGCCACACTTAACTGCTCTAAAAGGCTATAAATGCATCTGTATTTTGTGTCTAACTGAAGAAATCTTTGACTTTCTCATTGCACTAGATTAAAAGGTTTTAATTTACCGAGGTTGAGCCAATTCATTCTAAGGGGCACATACATGGGTATACCTGATATGCATGAGGAATATCTGCACCAAGTTCCATGGCAATCCATCTAATACTTTACATACTTTTCACAAAAATTTGCTTCTTATTGGTGGAGGAAAAGTTGGGATCGCCAAAGTCCGTGGGGTTCATCTGTAGGGAATGTCTGCAATATTCATACCTTCAAATTTGTCCCTTTTTTGGCGAAATGTGCCTTTTTAAAATTAAAAATATTTCCTCCAACTCAATCTTGTAGATCCAGAGTTTTATTTTTTTTATATCACCTGAACCTAATACTGCATATGCAATTGAGTCGTATTTTACTTGGCAAAGCCGAAGTAAAGTGAGAGAAATATGGAGGAATAACCTCTCAGCACCTGGATTGGTACTGAAGAGTGTAACTCGTCACCCAGAACTCCGCTTCCTCCATGACTCCGCCTCCCATTGGAGAAAAATGTCTGTTAATACCATATGTGACATCCCACATATGGAGTGATCAAGTCTACGAGCGCCACAGTATGAATTTCAAATTGGATTTTCCGGTCCTTTGCCTTTGCTAATGTGTTTGATATTATTTTCGGATTATGTGAGACAGCGATGTGTGAGATTACACCGTGGCCCCCGTACAAAGAAAGAAAGATCCTTTTGGGGAAGGTCAAGCCATAAAGCTCGTCTCGTCTCCAAGAGGAAATGAGGCATCAGATTGAGTTCCTGTTTTAGTCACCCAATCCTAATGGTTCATCTATCCTCAGAATCTGCAAAACAGAGATACTAGTCTTTTTTTCTCCTTTTCTGAGTCACTATTAGGGTGAAATGTCAAGACAAAAGCATAAAAGGTTTTGCTTTTGCGCTTCAATAGCTAAATATCGCCAAAGAAGACTTGGGATTTACTTGGGTTGAACCCGTCTCTCTCTGTGTTGGCTGGGATTGACTCCTGGCCCCCCGCGACCCTCTAAGTTTAAATTCTACAAGGTCCAACGAGAGGATTCTGTCATGCAAAGATACAAAATATCAGAACAATGTGTAACTTGTTCCACATATTGAAGAAGCAGATGTTTTAATGTATATTGTCAACCACTGTGTGTCAAATCAAATAAAAAAAAGTTAAATTGAGTATCTCAACAATATTTCTTGTGAATCTTTTTGAACTAGGTTAATTATAAATAATTATTATGCATTATTTATAATTTACATCGTCATTTCAAATATTGATTTCTTTTTGTCAGGCCCATATTGATTAAAGAAATAATCTTTTTGGAGAAGGCCATTTGAAATAACTTCTGACTCATTTATCCGACTATTGTTCAACCTCTGGTCCAGTCTTTCCTGTGCGTTGATCTCACTCGCGTCGGGAAGTTTAGAAGAATATTTGAAACACATATTGAACTGGCTGTGTGTATAAGGCATGTAATTGGTCAGTGGGTTTCCTGTAGCTCTGAATAAGTGTTGCGAAGCTGGCCCAGTTAAAATTGCAGCACTCAGAATTCTATATAATTTTCTAATGTTTTTCGGTCCAGATCCGGATGCAATGGCTCTGGGTGAGCCCGTGGACCCCGGCCCGAAGAGTGACTTTGGCCTTATTAGACGTCCCTGCGTTTTTGTTGTACCCTGCTTCCAACATGGAAATATCTCAACAAGCATTGGAGAGATTGCCATGAAATTCTGGGCATACGTTCATGATACCAATTACTTTTGGTTATCTCTTGAATTTTTCCTTAGTAATCGCTTAAAATGTCTGGAATTAAATGTCACTAAATGTTGGATGGACATTCATGGTTCCCAGATGATGTATCCTAAAAACTGCGAATTCCTGGAAAAACTGTTTTTTTCCTCTTTTGTTTACTTGCTAACACTGTCCTTGTGATCGTGTCAGTTTTTAATCTGGTTTCCTCCAAAATAATACTGTCCACGTCTCTCACTTCCCCCGATTGCCCCATAACTAACAACCACCACCCCACCTCCCATACATCCGCCTGTCTCTCTTCCCTCTGCAACTCCCCCATCTTGGCTTTCTAACAAGGCCATGGGGCATATCAGTGGAGCCTTCGGGGGCTCATTAGCTTGTCCATTGGTCTTAACAAGTCTCATTGGCAACCTTTGAGCAAACCCATGCCAAGCCTTCCAGCAGGACAGGCCTCAGTGTCAACCAGCTCCCAGAGAAGAATGATACAGCTGCCTCAGTGAGCACGAGGCAAAAAAAAAAAAAAAAAACAACTCCCAAAAGAAACTAGGAAAAATCCCTTTTCATAATTATCATGCTTGTGACAGCAGCTATGACAGAGAGAAAACAGCTCACTATGATGAGTGCCTGGTCCAATGGGAGAATACAATGTGTGAAAATCATACTTGTCACATGCGTCAGCAATATTTATGTTGTTTTAGGTTGCAGACTGCTGCTTTTTTAAATTAAAGCTAAGAAAGCGCGTACTGAGTTGAATGCTCTGGTCTGACGGACGGGAGACATTTTGAGCTGACAGCTGACTGAGGAGACGGAAGCCATGCTGGAAGTGTGGTGTTAGAATACCGTCCCTGCCGCTGCTGCAGCCCGTATCTCCTCCCGCCCGAGGAAAGATGAATCGGGTGCTGCTTCCGAGTCTGGAGACTGAAAAGCTTTTGTGTCTCTGTCGGGGGGGGGGGGGGGGGGGGATTCTTATCAGCGGTTATGTTCGCTATGTATTATGGGAAAAATAAGAAGTTATGTTTCCGGCTGCTGTAAATCTGCTTTTCCTGGAAGGTACAGTGTGGGTTTGTTGTCTAGAAAATTCTCTAAAGGTAATAGATGGGCATCAATTTAAAAAGAAAGAGGAAAGTATCAATATAAAGGACCACATCTAGTGGATTAAAGACTTTTTTCCCCCACGATTGAAATCTTCTAACTATTTAGCAAAGCTAGATCATTAAGCTGTGTCCCGTGAGTGAGGGGACAGCTATATGGACTGCTGTGCTGCTGCTGCTGCTGCTTCGGGGGGGATCTAAATGGGGGAAGGATAGAATTGGGCACAGGAAGAGATGGAGAGATGTTAACGACAGGGCAATCTGTCAGCCCTCACGGCTGAGACAAATGATCCTATCTACCCAGACTCATGTTTCCTCTGCACGCCACCGGGGTACCACGGCAGCGTGGTGTGGCCATGTTGGACCTTTTGAATGAAAAGTGGACAAACCGTAGTAGAGAGTTGTAAGTGCCGTAAGCCTCCGATCTCAGAACTCATGTTAAATTATTTAATATCACTGAAGTCTCCTCTGTTCTTTGCTGGACCCGATTCACAGGATAATCCCAACTTCTTCCACCCAAATCACACATTCTTTGCTTTGCTTCAGCTGGGCAATTTGTACCAATTTACATCTTTTGATGAACTTTCTATGCAAACGTGCAACCCCTTAAATTAGCTTTGTGTTTGGTCTAAGCGTAACAGTCTTACACCCATGCTAGCGGCTCTTTTACCACTTTTAACCAAGAGGAGCTTTGAGGTAAATGCTAACATCGGCATGCTAACATTGTCCCAAGGACACAGTTACACCAATGTACAGGTGGTAGGTTTATCTAAGTAAGCATGTTAGCATGCTAACTTTGGCTAATTAACACACAACACAAAGCATATGGCTAATTAGCTTTATGTGTTTTTATTTTGTTATGGACCTGTGTATTGGATAAATGAAGTAACACACGTTATTAAAATAAATCCTGACAATAAGTTATGAATTGCTGCAAAATACATTTTATAGCCTATTTTAAAGCTATTTTAGTTTCAATCAACAGTTGTAGCAACACACACGATACAGTTTTCACCCCAAACGTTAAAAAACAAGCTATATTATTATCATTACAGCATTTGTAAATTACAAGAGAAGCTACAGCCAGGGTGAACAAAGCGAACAGCACACATTCGCGCAGCACATTGCTCTGCTGTCCTCTCCCTCTCCTTCTGCAGGCGTTTTGGCTGATTGTAGCCCCGGGATAAAGAGGCCCTCTGTTTGTGTAGCCGACCTGACCCCTACAACCTTACAGCAACTCGTCCTTCTCGCGATAAACCCAAGGAAAGAGGAAACCTGGAACAGAAGCGGATGATAGGCAGAGACACGTTCCCACTGGCCAACTGGGACCGGTTTCCACGGTCTCCGTTTGTGCGTGCGCGCCAGATTGTGTGTTACCCATTGCCACTTGCCAAAGAAAGGCCTTCCATTCCAATACATTTCCTAAAATCTATCTTTAGATGGGATGAGACCAAGCCAAAGCTTCTGAATGGTTCCAACGCTGTGCACGTTGTGAGGCACTAATGTTTTTGAGGTGCAAGTGTCCCATTTCCTGGAGCTTCTCCTCATTTATATTTCCCTCCAAACATCTCTCCCAGGCAGCGCGTTCGATCGGACGGAAGCCTTTGTTCAGTGGAGGAAATAACTAATCCACTCGCTACCCCACAGAGGTGACAGGTGACGGGGAGAAGGTTTTCATTTTTAGAGCATTGTCTCGTCACCTTTCCCCCCCTGCCTCCCTTTTTCTGCTAAAATATATACTTACAGCTTAGGAGGAGCAAATGGCTATAATGATCTTTGAGTTTTTTCCATTGCCTTCTTTCTGTATTACTCACCTTACTTGTCCCAGTAGCACGATGGATGTTTTACAAAGGTAGGAAAATTCCACGAATGAAACGGCTAGCAACCATTAAGGATTTATCACTGGTTGAAACTCAGTTTTTCTGTCACAGAAGAAACATCAAGTTTCACCCTCTCCACAATTTGTACAGTTATTTTCAGCTGTTCGTAGCTAAATGTTGGACCTGCTTGTCTCCATAACGGTCGATCCTCACGATGTCGTAATGCATTGTGTCTACTTTAATAGCTTTTATAACAAAGTTAGGACATGATCCACTATGTGGAGACTGAATCATGGTCACGATGGGAAGCGTTAATGTAATTTTTGCAATGGAAAGTAGGAGGAAAGAACACCCCTTTAATCTAATTGAAATGTAGTTGCTTAAAACAACTTAACTGTTAAAGCAGCACTGTATTGCTGCTAAAAAGAGAAGCAACATCCTTTTTCTCTGATTAATAAAAAGTTGCAATATAAAGCATCCATGTTAATTAGCTTATAGTGGCTGATATTGGAAAATTATACAGATTTAACTTAGTCTGACTTAACGTACTCAGCTAACTGACTTCATTGGGCATCTTTTACGTCACATTTTAAATGAAAAAGCATATTTCAACACAATATTTCATGAGAGCAAGCTAAAATCAAGTGTAATGTGTGGCGTTTGTCAGGCTTTAGTCTCACATCTCTCCACTGTTACTCACGCCACTAAATGACGCCTCTTGGGGAAGTCGGCGTCTCAACCAGGGGATGTTATTACAGCAGCCTTTTTTCCTCTTGATCTTTCTCCGTCTCTTACTTGGCATCCCGTAGCTCCTTTATCACTCCAACAGCTCCATCGCCACATCACAGAGGCGCTCAAAAGACCAGACTCTCGTCACTCCCGTTCTTGTGTTTTCACGTTGTGGTGGTAAACACGCAGCTCCTACAACCTGGGGGGGGGGGACTAACCGGCCAGTAGGGATGGTGGTGTGATTACAGTAGCATGCACAGCCGATCCGTTGTCATTAACATTTTACACACTCCTCTTTGTAACATCAGTGTACCACAGTATTACTGCCTGTGGGTTTTGCCAGCAGCCATGCCAGCGCTGGTCAGGATCAGTGCTGATGAAAACTCTGCTAATGGGCACAAGGAGGAAGTGTTTCATTTCCTCACAGCAGCTGCCTGCTTGACTTTGTGGACTCTTACACACACACACACACACACACACACACACACACACACATAGGCACATTAATTAATGTTTGCGTTCACTTGATGTCCTTGAAGGTAAATGTGCTCGCCATCACAGCTCTGGATTTTCAAAAAGTTCTAAATACTCTATTTCAAAACACTGAAACCATCTTTGTAAACTGAACATGCGTGCACATAATAAACCATCCCATTTGTATGTATTTGGTCAGGTTATGTATTAAAATATTAAGAGCAGATATACTATAGTTGCTTAAGTCTATTGTTATTTTGAGATATGAAGAAATGTCTTGTAATTCTCTGAATCATGAACTAACAACACAATCAGAAAAAAACGTTTCAGGGTCTCGATAAAATTGAAAGATTTCTGTTCTGGATCACAAATGGTTGTGAGGAAGTATTCATATCCTCCCATAACCTGTTTTATTTGATTGGGCATGATGTAATCATATTTTCAGATTTGCACACCATATACATAAAAACAGCAATGCTATGATTACCATATTAGCAATAAAAATTGACAACGGTAAAATTCCCAGTAATAATATGAGCAACAGTCGGGTGTCATAGCTGCCTCCTGGTTGGTTTATTTAATATTAATGCAAGACTGACTGACTAGCCTTTTAGTGATAAATATTTACGCGTACTACGTGGACCTGCTTTGTATAGTGACGGATATTCTCTGATATAACAGTTGATAATTTCTTTTAAGCCGATGTGTTGTTTGTATGTAAAATAAAAGAAACACAACACAAATGGGTTCTGCGACAGCTATGAGATCAACAAAGACTATCCGATGTCTGCAGATCTAACTGGTCACACAGGAGAGGCAAACGGCTGAAATTAGATTCTTTAATGTACATAATTATTCTCCATCAAATCATGGAGAAGTTTGTGGGGTAACAACGCCCCTGAGATATAATTCCATTGTTCTCGTTTGAAATAAATGGATCTTCAACAAATGGCTTTCTCTCTGAGGGAAGATGAAGGGAGGCGGGAGGCATTGGGAGAAATGACGCATTTTATCTCAAAATGCGGCGACTTTGCCTGCATTCCTTTGTGGTTACTGAGTGGATACCTTTTTGTGGCTGCCCACTCATGAACCAGCTAAACCACGGGTTCAGCTATCAGATCAAACCTTCTGCCTGGTTTATCCCCCACATTGTTTAGCGGATTTGCGGATGGATTAATTCCTCTGGGGTTGCACTTTTCTTACGCTCCAGTGAATTGCAGGAATTCGGTTTTATCAGAAGAGAGCGCAACACAAAATACAGATAAGTAACACAAAGAATCTATAAGAAAGTCTTGGTGTGTGATGTTACAAAGAGATTATATGGAACATGTGAGTTGGTATGTAGAGATGGCAGCATCTTTACAAAGGCTAATTGAGATTTTATCCCTCTCATCTCGGATTGGCTCTCGTGCAGAGGGGTAACCAGATAGATCCTAATTGCCCAAAGCGTTGGCTTATGGACGGCAACACAGACATCGTGGACCACTATCTGGTATCTACATATGAAGCTCGTGTTACACTACACTTTAAGAATATTGCATTTCATCGGTCTGAGCCTGCACTGTATCTGAGGCCGATTTCATTATTCTCCGGTGCTGCTGCCAGACTGCTCGGCCGGCATGAAGACTCGTCTCATTTCATACAGAGAATACAAGATGACAAGATGGGGGGCACAGGGGCGGAACGACGTAGTTGACGACTGGGGGCCGAGATTGTAACTGGAGAAATGTGAACGTGAGTATTTTCACATTCACTGGTCCTCTCAGGAAGGAGAGGACTCTATTAGAGGGCTTGGGTATTATACGCACATGTGGAAAGCTGACAAGCTGCAGCTCTGACAGGGACCCAATGTTGTGAAAGGTTAGCAGACAATTTGCTGCAACATCAACAAATAATACTGTTGCATGAATAATATACAGTATGTATACGATATATATATATATATATATATATATATATATATATATATATATATATATATATATATAGAGAGAGAGAGAGAGAGAGAGAGAGAGAGAGAGAGAGAGAGAGAGAGACATAGTTAAAGGTTTGGACAGACCTTTTCATTAAATGAGAAAACTTTTGACAAATACATATGTATGTAACTTTTGACAAATACATATATGTTTATATGAATATATATACATATATATTCATATAAACATATATGTATATATATACACATATATATATATACATACATACTATATTATCTCTCTTGTCCTCACCAAGGACAATGTAAAGTTTAGATATGTTTACATTGTTAGTTCGTCATTTTCTTTCTCACCGTGTCCAAGTCACTTAAAACAAAAGTTGTAAGTGGTGAGTTGGTTATTGTTTTAGCGATAGAGTTTGTTCAGTGATGTTAGAACAACGGTACGTGGATGACAGGCCACACGGCTCAAAGTACATGGACATAATTCAGACTAAAATGAGATATGTGGTGTTTGCCAAGTGCAACAAGAAATAAGGAGTCAGACAATATAAACACCGTGAGGTTGTATTATTTCAACATCTCTCCTCTCGATGGAAAAATCCAGATGTACGAGATCAGCTGCAACACGGAGAAATAGTTTTTTCCTAGACTAAAAATGTGCAAGACCAGAGAGCGTGCAGGTTTTCCCCGTGAGGCTGCCTTGTGTTAAGACCTGTGAAAAATCATTTTAGGCCACATAGCAAATTCCTATTTCCTCTGAGCGCGGCAGCCTGAGGACAGAGGAGGACAGTGTCCACTTCAACACTTTGGGTACCAACAGATTAATGGCAAGAACACAGCTTTCATTCTCTGTGTGGATCATGTTACACGGTTTTAGCAGGAGGAAAAGAAAAAGGAAATGTTTTTGGCACAACGCGACCTTGTAAAAGCATGGCAGGGAGCCGTGATCGAGCTCCTCCTGGCTGCCTCTGCTGCCGGATCCTCCCTGCTGCATGAGATCATTACTCACTGTGACACCCTGCGATGATCTATTCCACATCATACATCCAATCGTTTAATGTTGTTCCCCTCGTAAAAAAAAAAAACACCCCCAAGAGGACTACCGGTAACGAAGGCCTGCTTTGTGCTTTCGCCCCTATCAGGTCTCCATAGATCGTGGTTCCTTCGGGACCCTGGTCCTGACACCTACCGTGGCCATGCTGACGCCTGCTGCTGCCATCATCATCATCATCATCATTATTTTAGATATTAATCATATTACTTTACTCATAAACCAACATTACCCTCTCCTAAAATCTCTGTGCTCTCCCTCCCCACAGGATTCTGTGGATGGTGGTTCTATCTGATGGTGGTTGCCTCTGCAGTGGTCCTGCTGTGCGCCTGGCTTACTACTCACAATTACTTGAATCATTTCTGTCATAGGAATTGCATGTATTATACATTGTTCATTCTGTACACATGGCATCCATTGTAGTCTGTCCATCCCGGGAGTGGGATCCCTCCTCTGACGTTCTCCCTAAGGTTTCTTCCCTTTTTTCCCTCTTGTAAGGGTTTTTTCATTTTTTGGGGAGTTTTTCCTGTGCCGATGGTGGGTTTCGGGGCAGAGGATGTCGTATGTGTACAGACTGTAAAGCCCTCTGAGGCAAATTTGTAATTTGCGATTCTGGGCTATACAAAATAAAATGACTTGACTTGACTTGACTTTGTTCTCTTTGTACGCTTTGCGCTGCTGTCCTTCATTTTTCCCCAAAAACTTTCAAAATGTTTGCCTTGCATCTGCTTTTCATATTCTGTTGATTGTCGACTGGAATTTGAAAAACAATGCACGCAAAAAAAAAACAGAAAGATCTTAAAAAAAAACCCAGTATAATCTTACTGTCTTATATCATGTCAGGTCTTGAATCCCTACAAACACTGAAGTGAAAGAAGCAAAAGTTGTGGTTTCTATGGTGAGTTGTGTCTTGGATTATTTATCGGCAGGGACTTCAGGAACACCGTTGCTTGGCGACTTTTCTGACACTATAGGTGCCTAGTGACAAATTTAGCAAACTCGTCACACCACTGGGGAAAACATCTATATATATCAAATACTGTACATAGAAGTACAATACATTCATATTTTACAAACAGAAAAATGATAATTTGGAAAATAAAAGATCTAAAAAGAGAAATAATGATATATTCAACCAAAGCATTCAATGTCAAATTTATTTAATTCTTCACAGTATTGATATTGATGACTCATATCAATTATAAGTCATCAATATAAATGTTTAAGAAATACCTCTTAAATACACAAATAGCTGCCATTACATTTAATTACATTTTGTAGACAATGTCATAAATATACATGCATAACAGTACATTCCTTTACTGAATAATAAGCTGGTGATTATACACTGTTGATTTGCTAAATAGTGAGTATGCAGCTAAATGGAGGGCTGCTTTGCTTCCTGGCTTCCTGCGTGTAAACGTGATTAAAAAGGTAAGCGATCTGTGCCCAATCATTGTAAATGTGTGTGGATGGGATCATGACCCAGTGTAAACACCAGCAGCAGAGTAACATGTTTCCGTGAGCTCAGACGTTGACGGTTATCTGGTCCAGATCACATTTCCAGGCAAACAAATCCATAGTAGTTGATTTAATAATTTACAATCTAGCTTCCTTTCTCTGCTACCTGATTTCTGTCTCTGCACAAAAGGTGCACTATTGTTGATAAAGGGTCCAGCTCCAAGCGATTTGTTGATCGTCAACATTCTCCATTAGGCTGCAGTCTGTAATGAGTTGTTTTGATGGTTTTTTTTATTTATTGTTGCTGAATACTGTGACATAAACCACCCAGGAAAGGCAGTTATTGCTGAGAGTGTGTTGTGTAAATAGCTGCAAAAACTGTGGGGCAGCATCGTTCTCACCACATCTGTTGGAACATCAGCTCATGCAAGCCAGTGTAAAAACACTTGAAGGTGAAACACGAGAGAGAGAGAGCACTTGATGGTCGAGCCGGTGACAGATGTACATCTCCGCACTTTGTGATCAGTCTCCAGTGGGTTTAAAACACAACTTAAGACACCACTCATGTTACAAACATTACTGTACAAGAAGCAGGTGGGATCCTTAAGTTTGAGTTCGCAAAAAGAAAAAAAAATGGTATTGAGGGAAAACTGTTGACAGGTAGGCTTATTTATTCGGCCTACCTGCGCGGCGGAACAATGATTTCCGGAGAATGAACGGACGTCCAGGCGTTTATCTCTTTAGCCATCCGACTCGTGGCATTCTTTAATGTAAGCAGAACATGCTCAACTGCCCGCTCACGGGAGTGACGGGTACACACAGGGAAGGGGAGGGAACACTGCCCTTATATGGGAATGGTGCTCTTGATATCACGACCCAGGAAACAGTTACAGGTACATGCATCCATACACTCTTAACACTCCCACTTATGAATGACATGTATACTGTGCAAAACTTACATGACCAAATAAACAAAAAAACAGAACAAAAACATGGCATAGTCAAATATCAACATTTTATACACCAAACATGATTTCCCCGAATTTCTTTAACTTAAGTTTGGAGGCAGGCTTTGTCATAACGTCTGCGACCATGTTGTCGGTGGGACAGTAAACAAGGGACATCTTGTCTTCCCTTATGGTAGACCTGATGAAATGATATTTTATGTCCACATGCTTAAACCGTTGTCTGCACACCGGGTTCCTAACAAGCGCAATTGTTCCCTGGTTATCCTCGTAGACAACCGTTTTCTCATACACATAGGAATCCATCCCTCCCAGTAGTTGCTCCAAGTGAATACACTCCTGTATTGTCAGAGCTAGAGCCATGTACTCGGCTTCGCATGTGGATAGTGCTACTGTGGGTTGCTTCTTGGTTTTCCAAGATACTAATGAACTACCTTTACTCATACTCGCACAATACCCGGTGGTACTGCGTCTGTCACTAACATCCGCAGCCCAGTCTGCGTCGCTATATGCTCGTATGCCTAGGCTTCCTTGGCTTTTTGTGAAACAGAGCTGTTTGTCTGCAGTACCTCTGAGGTACCGCAAAACATGTTTCACCGTGACCCAATGCTCATCTGTAGGGTCAGCAAAATGTTGTGATAACTTGTTCACTACGAAACATATGTCTGGGCGTGTACAGGTTGTCAGGTAAATGAGGCTGCCGACAGCCTCCCTGTACTTCTTCACATCAGAGATTTTAGGCGCACCTTCAGAGTATTCTAGCTTTGGTTCACATGGGGTTTCTCTAACCCTACACTCCTGCATGTCGAAACGATTCAGTAGTTTTTCAACAAACCTCCTTTGTGACACTTTTACCCAGCCGTCAGACTGGATGAAGTCCATGCCCAGAAAATACTTCAACCTGCCTAGGTCCTTCATCTTAAATCTGTTAGAAAGCATGTTTTTCACCCTCTCCAAACTCTGGGTGTTGCTGGCTGCGATGATCAGATCATCCACCCAAATGACCACTATTACCTTCCCTGTCTCTGTAGACTCTTTTGTGTAAACACAGTGGTCTGTCGGGTTCTGAATAAAGTTGTCATCTACTAGGCAGGTGTGGAGCATCTCATTCCAATTTCGCCCCGACTGCTTCAGGCCGTAGATTGACTTCTCTAGTTTACACACCAGCTCATCTCCCTCCTTTTTGTAACCTTCAGGTTGTTCCATGTAGATGTCTCGATCAATAGGGGCATGTAGGTAAGCGGTTTTCACATTCATTTGATGCAGAATCAAATCGTCTTGGGCTGCCTTCTGCATCACTACACGAATACTTGTCAGATTTGCTGTCGGTGAGAATGTCTCGCCATAATCTATCCCTGCTCTCTGGCTGTATCCTTTCGCTACAAACCTAGCTTTGTACTGGTCGTTTCCGTCAATGTCTCCCTTAATCGAATATACCCATTTTCCTCCCACTGTCTTCCTGCCCTCTGGTAGCTTAGTCAGGGTAAAGGTTTGGTTGTCTTCTAGGGACCCCATCTCCTCGTCCATTGCTTTCTTCCACTTTCCTGACTCAGTTGATGTCATGGCCTCTTTAAAGGTCAGAGGCACACCACAAACTGCTCGGTAGCAATAATCTACACTAGTTAGCGTACTGTCGTCATCAGCATCTTCCAGAGAATAATCTCTTAGATACCCCGGGGCTTTACGCTCTCTGGTAGGGTATCTCCCACTGTCGTGTGGCGTCTCCCTAGGATGCTTCTCGCAGTCGTCCTCTGATGCGGATTGTGGACGGTCAGTCAATACATCGGTGTTCGGTACGCTAGGCTGTGAAGTCTCTACTCCCTTATCACAACCCCCTTTGGGATCCAGTCCTAGCTCCTGAGTCTGAGTCTCATTTTCACAGGTTGTCTTGGTGACAAACTTTACCAGCCTGTGCTTCTGTACTTTTCCTTTGCCCGGGTAGTAAACTAGGTAGGCGGGACTGCCCTTGTCGTGCCCTACAAAGAATCCTCTGTCACACCTAGAATCTAGTTTGCCTCTGTCTTGCTGGTAGGCATAACACTCGGACCCGAATTTATGCATATCGGCTAAATTGCACTTTTTACCTGTCAGTGCTGTGTATGGGGTAGTGCCTGTGTGCTTGTTGAAACACCGGTTCCTGGTATAGGCTGCTTCCTGGATGGCATAGTGCCAAAGGCTCTTAGGTAAGCCACTGTCAATGAGCTTACATCTGGCCATCTCGAAAAGAGTTCGCCCTTCCCTTTCAGCTGTCCCGTTCTGGTGCGGAGAGTAAGGACAGGAAGTCTCGTGCCTGATTTTGTTCTTTCTCAGTAGTGTCTGAAACTCTCGGTTAGTAAATTCAGTCCCGTTATCTGATCTGATGCACTTCACAGTGCCGTAAGGCGCCACATCTGCCAGGTACTTCTCTGTAGCCTGAACTGCATCGCTTTTTGCTTTCAGAAAATAGACCAGCACTGCCCCCGTACACACGTCTGTGAAAGACTGCATGTATTTAAAACCATCTATGGACTCATTGTTAATTGGGCCGGTTAGGTCTGTGTTCACCAGCTCAAGCGGCGTCTTTGCTCTGTTAGTCGGGTCTCTGTTTCTCGTCTGCGTGAACTTCCCCTCTATGCATACTGCACATTCTTTATCAGGCCTGCGCTTTGGACCTTTAATGTGCATGCCCTCTGTCACGTCCTGCAATTTCAAGATATCGTCGTAATTACAGTGACCCATTACCTCATGCCATGTCTGAATATCATAGCTGACGTGACACACATCATCTAGATCACACTCGGTTTGCAGGTAGTACATTCTCTTACATACATAGATTTCAAACCTTGTGCCATCCGTTGACTCTAGAACGTCTTTTCCTTCATCGAAAAACACTTTGGCACCGTGGGCGGTAGCAGACTTCACTGAGAAGAGTTCTTGAGGGTACGAGGGAATGTAGAGAGCGTTCTTTAATGTCACTGTACACCGGTGCCCCCCACTGCTTATGAGACATACCTGTGCGTCTCCCCTGCCTTTCACCACACCGACAGTACGCTTCCCATCTGCAAGCTCCATACTGTGTCTCTCCGGCCTGAAGGTGCTGTCAAAGCTTTTGAACTTGCTTCTATCGTTGATGATGTGGGACGACGCGCCCGTGTCCACGATCATTCCCCTTCTCTGGGTCTGCAGCATTTTCCTTGAGAGACTGGCATCTTCTGTTTGTGCCCTGAAGGTGCGGTCTTCTCCTCCCGCGGCTCCCCGGTCGCCGTCTGGTTCACACCCGGGCCTACGGCCACCGCCGCCATCTTGTACACATGCGCACCGGGCGCCCCGCTCACGCTCCTTCTTTGTGCACGCTTTGTCGGTGTGCCCCCTGCTTCTGCAAAAACTGCACCAAACTTTCTCTGTGCAGTCATCCCTTCTGTGGCCCTTTTCTCCGCACCGCCAACACACCATCTCCACTAGTCCAGTCTTTTTCCTCGGCGCCGCTTGCGCCCTCAGCACCCTTTCTCCTGCCTCTTCTAGGACTGGGTCTGCGTCTTCTGAAGCCTCAAAATTTCTTAGCTTTGCCTTGAACTCTCCCAGTGTCATGTCAGCTGAACCATGCGTCACCATCAGTGTGAACGGCTTGTACTTCTCCGGTAATCCCCTCATGATCATCGCCATCATCAGTCCCTCGCTCGGTGCTTCGCCTGCGCTCCTGAGTGCTGTAATGATCTGCTCAGCTCTGATGATGTACTTGGTTACGGTCTCGTTGTCAGCTTTCTTCAGCGCTGTCATTGTTATGTACAGGGAAACAATTCGGGGCCTACCTTTTCCGATGTAGTGTTCTTTTAACACTCTGAGACTCTCTCGGCCCTTGTCCTTTGTGTCTCTGAATATCAGCCCCAAGCTCGTGTTGTCAAGCAGCGGCGCCAATGCACAGTAGGCGTCCGCATTCAGCTTATCGTCTTTAGCCCTGTCTTCCTCCGACAGTGGTTCAGCGGGCTCTGTCAGGATTGTCTGCTTCAGCCCCACCCCGTGCATGCAGCACAGCATCCTCTCTTCCCAGAGCTCATACTCTTCTGCCCTCCCGTCAAAAGTGGGCCACTGGCTCTTGCTTCGGTTTGCCATGGCTGTTTGTAGTTCGGTTTAGCTCCCGTTTATTTAGCCTAGCTTTAGCTTCCCGGTTCTCCCGATGCTAAACTAGCTCTTTTGGATACTTCTGTATGCTAGCGCGGTCATGCTAGCCATCGACGCGCAAGTCCGTCAAACTTTGGAATCATTCCCGGTTCCTGGGCCCATAACCTGTTGACAGGTAGGCTTATTTATTCGGCCTACCTGCGCGGCGGAACAATGATTTCCGGAGAATGAACGGACGTCCAGGCGTTTATCTCTTTAGCCATCCGACTCGTGGCATTCTTTAATGTAAGCAGAACATGCTCAACTGCCCGCTCACGGGAGTGACGGGTACACACAGGGAAGGGGAGGGAACACTGCCCTTATATGGGAATGGTGCTCTTGATATCACGACCCAGGAAACAGTTACAGGTACATGCATCCATACACTCTTAACAAAAACACCAGCGTCCATTTAGACTGGCCAAAAGATCGGCTGTGAGGAATCAACACAGAAATCACCGCGTGTGCCGGACAGATGGGCAGCTGCAGCGCTCGGACATCACGGGTCGACATGTTTTAACTATGTTGAGTGAAGACTGACTTTGAAGACTGAAAAAACGAAAAATCTTTAACCTGTGTGTGTGTGTGTGTGTGTGTAGTGAGTTTAAGCTACACGTTCCCATTGTCTCATTACAAAGAGGCTTGTTGCCCGTCATCCACCATTAGCACAGGACAATTTAGAGTCTAGAATTAAGGATCATCAGGACATGAGCTTTTATTTCAGAGGGGATTTTTTGTGATTAAACTCTTCTTAATAGTCCTCCAAGAGTAGATGTCGCCCGGGGAAGGTCAACATGTCAGAATTATACACCATAAGTTAACGTGCAGTTACTCAAAGTGCTGTGGACACAAACAAGTAGCCTTACCCGAACCACAGCGCCGGAGATTCTCCTCATGAAAAGGTCATTCTCCGGGTGCGTTTTGACATTCTACACGTTTCACGTTGTCTCCCGTCTTTGCACGAGCTCAGCGCGCAAAAGCCCCCACGCATCTCCGCAGATCTGCGGCGCTGCGTTTAGCCTCTGGATCTCTCCAGTCTCCCTCCCATGACCATGATCCCCGCGTCCACGCGCGGCCGCCGAGCTCGCCAAGAGGCCGCGGCGCTGTCAGCTCCGATCCGCCTCTGTCCGGGATGCCGCTCGCTCATTACGCGGGGGGGGGGGGGGCGCTGGCTTCCGCGACGCGCTCTCCTACCACATCATAAATCCACATTAGAGGAGCGGAGGCATCTCATGTGGGGGGGGGGGGGGGGCTCCGGCTGGTAGGACGGCGGGGTCTCTTGGCTGTGATTTTTGGTCTACACGGCGCGCCCCAATAGAACAGCCGCTTACGCACGCGATCCTTTGGGTCCTGCGGCCGCGGGCGACGTGCCAGGTGTTTGTGGAGCAGCCGACCGCTGCTGGGCGGTGAATGTAATTATGGCCACTCTGATCTGCAACCCGATAACCTGCCAGTCTGTCTCTCAACGTCGGGAAAGTCAACTGGCATATTAAACGCGGTTGTGAGGGAGGACGGGGGATGGTGCGCGCGCATGGGACAGGGCTCGACTGGTGATCAGGTTTTTGAGGGCCAGTATCTTCTTCCACAGCAGGTGGCTTTTAAATGACATTACTTCATCTGAATAGAGCTTCCCAACGCTGTGTTTAGTGGCGACTGTCCTGAAGACGGTGCATGGAGGGAGGCAGGGAACCAAGGTCTGTGTACGGTTAAGACCACAGATTACATGAAAAGATTGCGAGAACATAATTGGCTGCAGGCTTGCTCTGCAAAATGGGCAGTGATTTGTATCTGGCTGGGGCGAAAATAAGGCTCCACAAATGGGAGTGACAGAGGGGCTTTTTTGTACCAAAATCCCTTTTAGCCAAAGTTCTTTCTTCTATGTTCCCTTACGGAGCTTCAGGGGAGGATTAGAAACGCAAGGACATTATTTTGTTCCAGAAAGGCTAATTTTGCAAGATACAGTCTAGTTCTTTCATGGGAAATAAAACTGAACTGAACAAAGCGCTTTCATACCCATTTCGTTATCAGAGCATCCAACTGAGTATAATAATACATCATTTGTACCATTGAAGTCAAATCCATCTTCCTCAAGGTGAATAACACTTATCCAACATCTGCTTTAGCAAGGGCAGAATAACACATCCGGACACAAAAGGTAACTTCCCTACGGGTGTTATCACACAATAGTCGGGCTGACACAAGCCCCCGGCGGGGCTGCAGCGTCTGCGACGAAACCCGCGTCAACCGACAAAACGAACAAACAACAGGCGGCAAACCAAAAAAGCAGAGAGGTGAGGGAGCTGCCCGGGAACCAGCGCTGCCTCTCTGGATCTCCGCTGACCCCATCAGTCAGTGGCGGGTTGTTATTTGGACGTGGAAGCCGTTTGGAGACCAGCGCTAACAAGCACAAAGGGTGTACTGAGAGAACACAGCCATCCGACCGTTCACTCACTAACTCTCCACCGTTTCACTGTAATTACACCCGATCGGCCAAGCGTGGCTTGAGGCGTGGCCGGGCAAAATCACTCCTTCATATGAATCTGCAGACTGTGTGAGGAAGGGGGGGCGCTACTCACCGACAGGTCTCTGTGGAAACATTAGGTTGTAAGCAGCCTGCACCTGGAGGTCCCTCCTGGGACAAAGCGGTAAGGGAGCCTCACTTTGGGGGATTGTGTGCGTGTGAAGTGTGACCATCCGTTTCCAAATTGAACCTGCAACAATCACAGATCCATAGTGAGGGAACAGGTGTTGATAACCAACAGCCTTTGGGCTCGGGCCGAAATCAAAACCTGCAAAAGGTTTAGGCCTGTTGCATAGCACACATTCCATACATCGGCGTTGGCGTTTCTGAGCCAACGTCTCCCAGACAAAAGACTGGGAGACCAGAAAGCGTGAAGCTGAAGGTGTGTCGACACGTCTTCGGCCCGCAGAGACAGTTGAGCGTCTGCTCTGCTCCGAGCACCACAACAGACAGACGGCGATACAGAATTCATCCTCCCCTGCCACACACACACAAACACACACACACACACGCCTCAAGTTTAAAAAAAAGCATCATTGGAGACAATTACTGCAGCAGCTGATGGCACAAATGAATGAACTCTGGGAAGAAGCAACGCTGTCAACAACGCGCGCCATGTTGCCGCAGGCTACCTAGGAGTCCAGTTGGAGACGTTAGGTGTGTTTTTCACACAAGTGTGCGCAAGAGGGAAATGATTACCTATCCAGGTGCACTTCACCGGGCCAAGGAAGGTCATTCCTGAGAGGAGACAAAACGAACCATCTTCATTAGCTTAGACCGCTAGACTGCAAGCATGCATGGTGCAGCCTTCAAAAGAAAAAGCAGACACACTAATTATTCATCAATACTATACATGGCGGCCAAAGTTGCTATTGACAGTTGGGTATAAACGCCGGTGGGAAGCGCTTTGTCCAAGGATGCCAGTTCCTCAACGGGGGCTACATGAAAAGCCGCTGGTCCTCATCTCCATAACACTCCCGTGTGTGTATGCGCGCCGCCACAAGACCTCAGTTTGCCTTCATTTGCATGTATCAAATGTCATGTAGCAGTTTTCCGTTTTTTATTTTGCACCTGGAGTACATTGAAAGGTTTCCATTACACGCTGGACTCGACCGAGAAGGGTTGTTGCATGTGAAACCTGCCCACAGGGCTGCGGCACACAGATGTTATTTTGGGGAATTGGCTGCAGAGCAAAGGTTTTTTTTTCTTCTTCTTTTTATCAGATTCACAGCAGGCGGCAAATTGGATGGGAGATTAAATAAAATACAGGAAGAAAAAAAGTTTTCTGCTCTCATCACCTGCAGACATCTCATTTAAATTCAGACGGAATGTCCTCTATTCAGCTTCAATTTGACTTTATTTGCAGCTGTAGCAGCTCACCGCTTAAGCTGTTGCCGTAGAGACGTTACAGTATAAAAATGACGTTCCCACACATGGTTGAACTGGAATAAGAGTTAGTGTTTGCCATTGGCTTCGTCTCAGGAGGGAGTGAAAGTCGTGGATCGCACAGCTCGCTCTTAACATTAAAAAGGCCCTTAGTCGAGACAAATACCAGCAACTCAGACGCATTTTATTTCGACGAATAACTCCACAAAAAAGAAAAAGAAAAAGCAATTACATCCACCTACTAAATCCAATAACTATGCAATGTGCACTATAATCATTTCGAATATGCATACTCTATTTCACAAATTCACATAATAAAAAGAACAGAAACAAGCAGTGGAGCATTTCTCTGCATCAGAGGCAAAGTAACAAGGATGCAATGCTTCTTCTCACCTAAAAGTCAATGTTCCATAGGTTCAAGCTCCATAGGTTTATCCTAAAACAGGATACATCACTCTTTGTAACTCTCCCCAAATAATCTTTGCCGTTATCCATGCAATGTTACGTGGAGGCTACCGTCGACATCACGGCTGCCTTGTATTTGTACCGGACATGCAGCAGTTGTTGAATGGAAGCTCTGAGGGGGGTTAATTAGGAGCAATGGCAGATGCAACATCTGGATAGCATCATGGGGGGGGGTTGAAGAAAACTTTCATGCATATTTCAACAGTACAAGTCATGTCATATATGGATATAGAGATAGATATACAGTATATGCATCTATATCTATATGGATCTCACTGCGGGGTCCCAGACAGTGTCCCGTCCTCGCTCACACATCTGAATTGATGCTCAGGTTGGCCAGGCGCGGGTCGGAGTTGATCTCATACCTGTAATGGTACCCCTCCATGTGGTCCCTACAAGCGTCACGGATGTTGTAAATCCACCGCTTGATGCCCTTTCTGTTCAGGTAGAGCACCAGCAGGAATATGACGCCAATCAGCGCCAGCACCAGCCCCAGGAAAACGTACGACGTCTCCAGCACGCCCTCCATGTCGCCCGAGCACTTCAGCTGCGACCGCTCCACCCGCAGGAGCGGCCGGCGCCTCAGGGCCTTGGGGTCGGCGCAGGTCAGGTTCTGCGCGTCGACCACCTGGGTGGAGTTCTTCAGCCACAGCAGCGTGTCCTCGAAGAAGCAGTCGCAGCGCCACGGGTTCCCCGCCAGCTGGACGTGCAGGGCGGGCTTGAGGCCGAGGTCCTCCAGGGTGGCGAAGGGCAGGTCCCTCAGGCTGTTGTCCCTCAGGTCAAGGTCACGCAGCGGCGGCGCCCTCAGCGTCCCGTTCAGAACCGACAGGACCGAGCTGTTCTGCAGGCTCAGGTTGGTCAGGCTGGGGAGGCCCGTGAACATGTCGTCCGGAAGTATCACAAGGTCGTTGTTGGACAGGTCCAGGACTGCCAGCTGGAGGAGGTTTCCTCCCTGCAGGACGCTTTGGACCACGTCCATGAAGGAGTGATTGTGGAAAGACCTGCTGAGGTTCAGGAGCTGCACTTTGTTGTCCTCCGGGAAGGCTCTTTCGCTGAAAGCCTGGATCCTGTTGTTGCTCAGGTCCAGGCGCGCCAGGTTGGGCAGGTTGTCGAACACCATCGCATCCACGGACTCGATCCCGTTCCCGCCGAGATAGAGGTCCGTGAGCGACGGCAGCCGGGTCGGGAACGAGTCCGCGCTGACTCGGGAGACGCGGTTGCCCGTGACGAACAGGGACTTGGTGTCTGCCGGCAAAGAACGCGGAATCGCATCCAAGTCCTGGTTTACGCATTTCACGGTTTGCGAGAAGCACAAGCACTTGTCCGGACAGCCGTGACAGCACAGCGCGGCCGCGAGCAGCAGCGGGAGAACCGAACGCATCACGCCGCACATGTGCGTTGTCCCTCGCATTTCTCCGCACGACGGGCTCAACAGGCGCATCTCGGGTTGCACAAACGCGCGCGTGTGTGTGTGCGCGCAGCGTGCGTAAAGATTACTTTTCAGAAAACCGACCGCCTTGTTATTCTTCACACAAGGGGAAAGTTTTTGTTTTTTCCAACTGTGTTTCCCGCCGTAAACCTTTCGAAAAACTGCTGCCAGCTGCAACCTAGACTGCGTATAACTACCCCCAAACCATCTTCGGGGAGGATGACTCTACGTTTCCATGAAGGTGGCGGCGGTGGACAAAGCTCGCAAACTTCCCAGGTTTTTTTCCCCCCTCCTCGTTCGTCCTCCCAAACCTCACGCTTTCACCGGAATCTCTTTTTTTTTTTATCTCTCCCACTTCCAGCAAAAACAATCGTCGGATGCTGGACGTCAAATCGGGAAATGGCTTACTGGCGCTGCTGGTTCCGAAACTGAGAAAACCTCGCCGTCTGCCGGAGGTGCCATATGGATCACTGCGTGTTACGAGCTCCCAGTTTGCTGCTTTCTTAAGCGGGGGGGAGTCTGGGGGAGAAGAACCCACAGCGGCAGCACAGTGCAGACCATTGGAAGGAGGGAGCATACCATTTACACGCAGAAAGGGGGGTGGATAGAAACTCTTTACAAGTTTATTTTATATCGTAATTTTCTACTGACTTTTTGCCTTATTTTTTTTTTCTTCTTTTGCGTTAAACACACGGACCAAATGAACAAACACGTCATTTGATCCATCGATGATAATGTGACGTCACTGAGGCCCTCATTTACTGGTACTCATTAAGATACATCCTCATCCCTTTAACCATCATTGATGTTATGGGTCTCTAAAGCATAAAACCAATAAAGACAATGAAAAACACCCATTAGAATACACGACTTATAAGACGACAAGCTTATAATAAGAGCAAAGGAAAGATGACTTGGTATTATTTGAAAGGAACTCCTGGATTTGACCAATTTGGGTAGAAGGCAATTTTCCAGTGCTTTTCTGTAAATAACTCGCCCAAACAATAATGAGAAAAAGTGAAACATTTTATAACACCAAGGGTTCTACAACATTTTGTTATTTCGAAAAAAGAATGTGATTGTCTAATTATTTTAACTATTCAAATGGACTGTATTTTTCGCATTCCACCTTTTGAGGCATAAACCTTTGCCTCATTGCAATGAAAAGCTATGGATGTGTTCATGCATGGGTGATGGGGGGGGGGTGCTCATCAATATGTCATATTTGGAAGACGTGGTGTAGATCCCAGTGTAACCCTAGCTTCGCCCCTACTTTCCCCCCTTCCTATTAGTACTGCCGGTCACTGTGACAATCATCTGAGTTATACCATGGAACCTGAAAATAAATTGATCCTCAATCTGAAGTCTGAAATCTGTTGATTATGAAACAATTGTAATCGCTCACACAACTGTACTCACAAAAGATATTATCTTTATTCGATAAGTATTCTAAAAAAAACAGTTTCTCTGCCTTTTTTTGCAATTTGAAGTAAGTAGAAACTTTTGTAAGAATTACAATTACAATTTAATATCAAGTGTGGGTTCCTTGTATCATTTAAGATGAATTCACAAATATAGTACGCTTGTTATACAAAAAAAAACGTATTTACTGATTTTTCATGCTGTTTGCAGGAGTAAAAAAGGCCTGTGACGTCATCGCGACAGAGACAACACACCCTAGACGCAACCAACACCCCCCACAGTCAACCAATAGCGTAACGGGATACACACATCCCGGCCAATCACAAGTCTCGACAGTAGCGAAGGTTTTTACCTAACCTGCAGCGTTTCAGCCTTCCTGTGCTGTCAAAATTCACTAGCCCTTGAGAAAAAAAAGAGAGTCGTCTTCGCAGTAATGACACAGTGGATGTACGTCGTATTTGCAACTTTCTCCATGTCACCCTGTTTCTTCATCTAGCGGAAGGTAAGAAATTATACAACGCTAATTTGCATAAAAGCTCGCCAACGTTATGTTCCGGTGATGTGTCAGTGCAGCGTAGCTTAGCATGTCTTTCGCTAGCTAGCGACCTTACGTATAACTTAACCAGTGCTTCCGCTCACAGCCGGTGTCTTGGTAGCTCTCACATATGAAGTACATAGCTCGCTATGACGTAACCTGACGGCTAACGTTATCCGGTTTCGGCACCACTAGCTAACTTAATGCTAACTAACGTTAGCTTAACGTTAGCACTTGTGTGAAGAGACGTTAGTTAGCCAGCAGTGCTGCACAGCCTGCTGGCGTCTTTGTAACAGATGTGGGAAATGCATTCTGAGACTACGTAACTAATTGGCTCGCAATGGCTTCAACGCCCCCGATTACACAGAAACATATGGCCTGACATGGATATCAAGAGGCTATTTGGCTAACTTAACGTTAGGTTAGCTGTTCCTAATCATGCTGTTTAGTCAACAATGATAACCCCCTTGGTCCCATAACCTAAACCATATGCAACGATTCAATTCAGCTTAATCTAATATGCACAGTGTTGTCAAATAGCTGTCTGGCAGAACCTGTCGGCTCAGCGTGTGTGTTTACTTGATCGGTCAAACTTTCTGTGACCTTTGAACTTTTAGATCTCCGCTCACTTCTCCACACTACACAGCTGGACTTGCAGTTTGCAAGTGCATGCAGGCCTTTGCTTCTCATTACTGACGCTTGTCACCTTTCTCTCCTCAGGTGCAACCTACAATTATGGAGTTTTAAAAAAAATTGTGCGAATTTTGGGGGGAAAGGTGGCCTTTCCCCTCAAGTTTGATGGTTGGACTGCTGGACAAGACAATCGGAGGATTGTCAATCTTTGCCTTTCATAAATTATTAATAGAGTATTAGAAGAAGAAACTATTTTTGCTAACATTGAAATGTACACATTTGTATAAAAGAGTTTTTTGTATTTATTGAATTCATGGTGCCATCGTATGCGGCAAGCACTTTAGTTTGTGTTCAAATCTTGGTTGACATGGTGGATTGAAACAAGCCGCAGAGAGGCTCTGGGGATGCTAGGGTGCGGTGGAACCTTAACACAAGCACAATTCTAGCACTTCAAACCATCTCAACCTTTTTGTTGACGCATTTTTTTCTTTTTTCTTTTATGTACCTTTTTCTCCTGGGAGAACAACACTGTTACATTAACCGCTATTGGTGTCAGTGATTTGGATTTGTTACATCGCATTGTTTTTTTTTTTTTTAAAGCTTTTTATTTGCGATATTGGGTGGTGGGCAATCAGAGGGATAATAAAGGGCGCACACAGAGTGTTTGGAGTAGGTCAGGATGAGTCTATCACTGCCAGACTGCACCCCCAAATGCCGCTCGCAGCAGCACGCGGACCAGGTGGTGGCGGCACTGACGGGCGGCTCTGAGGGGCGTCTGCGGGCGTTCTTGACCTCACACTGCCACAATGCGACGGCCTTGAGGGATGCCTTTGGTCGCACCGCCCTGCACCTGGCATCCTCGCTGGGCAAGAAGGCCCTGCTGGCTTGGCTGCTAGAGAGCAAGAACGCTGACCTGACGGTGAAGGATAAGGAGTCCGGCTGGACCGCGGTGCATCGCAGCGCTTTCTACGGACACATCCACTGTCTCATATCACTAGTCAAGGTATGTATTGAACCTGCATCTCCAAAAACCCAAGTCTTCCCTTTTCAATGGGGCCATTTGCAAAATTAGTCAATAATATTTCTCACTAAGTTTAAGAATGTGGACTTAACTTTGAATAACCTTTGCTTATTGACATTGTTTCAGCATGGAGGACTTCTCTCCACACAGGACAAGGAGGGTCTCTCTGTCCTGGACCTTACAATGAAGGACAGACCAACGCATGTTGTTTTCAAAAACACCGGTAAGAAAAGCTGGATGGAAAAAATGTAAAGAGCTCAAAACTCTTTATTGTGGGACCTAAAACTTGTGTCCTTCATCAGGGAACACAACCATGCTCACACGTTTTTTGGTTGTTGTTATGTCGTTAGTGGTGAAACTGTGGATCCAATAATGTTTTTATCAGGTGTAACCAGGCTTCTCAACATCATTGTAACTCATTCTGTTTAATGATACATTTCACACAGGATTTAACTCTCCTTGTGCCATATAATGATTTCTACTCACACATCTAGTAGAAAATGATGTAGTACCTACTGTGAATCAGCAGAACATCCCTCTGGTTTTTTTTTTAATCTATTTGACCCTTTTTACATCTATTTAAATGTGTCTTTTTGCGTTGCCGTTCTTTCAGTTTCTTAATGGCTTTCATGTCTTATGTAAAGCACTTTGATTTGCCTTGTTGTTGAAAGGTGCCATACAAAGATGCTTTTAATTGCAGAGAAGAGACCAGTGGTTCAGTTAAGCTTCAAGAGGCTTCATGTTGTGCTTGTGTATTTAATTGTGTTTTTCTTCCTCATTACAGACCCAACGGAAGTATACACATGGGGAAACAATACCAACTTCAGTCTGGGTCATGGTAATCAGGAGAGCCGGCAGCACCCTGAGCTTGTGGATGTGTTTGCCAGGACGGGGGTTTACATCAAGCAGGTAAGCTAACAACATGCTGTTATTGTGCCGCCTCTCCGTGGAGTGAAGAAAGTGTTTTCACTTGTATCACTCCAGTAATGGGCTCATGCTTCAACTCGATGCCAACATGTGTTACACATGGGCACTCCAGATAAGACACACCACGTGGGTAAACCAGCAAAACACTCCCTCCCCAGAGTCTGATGTTACACAGCCTTCTCTTTAGAGGAAATCACCATTTGGTAAAAAAAAAAGAAAGAATTAGTTACTGGGCAAGGTGAAAACCTTGCTTGAGTTTTAAATTGTATGTTTGATAACTGAATTAAGTTTGTTATGCAGCAAGAAAATTCAGAAAAAAACAAACTATTGATGTTTGACATGTTTTGAGTCAAATCCAGGGCAGAGTTGGTGTGGATTGATCGCTCTTCTCCTTTGTGACTTTGTAAAGCCGGTCCGTGCGTGGTTAAACCACGCTGCCACACTGTGCCAGCACGACTACAATTTCATGCATTTGTCCTGTGGAGCCTCTTTGTGTGATTAATATAGCTGCTGGCAGCAGCACAACTACCCCCAGTGGTGTGCGTGGCGCACACACCAGATGCTGGTTATCGGAGCTTAAGTATCGACTGTGTTACATGTGTTGTCGTTGTAATCCTTTCTTAAGACCTTTGTGTTTGTGGGGTCTGTTAAAACACGATTCACCTGGGCTTCATGTACCAGTATTTTTGGACAGGAGAAACCTTATATCTAAAGTTTTGTTTCTTTTTTTTTGTTTTTGCTGACATACAGGACTCAACATGCATAGTAATTTTATGAAGCCTTGTGGGGGACGGATAGATCTGATTTCATGACCACACAATGACCCAGTGCCACTGCGTTTAGTCTTTGTCTTCCTAGCCCGACCAAACAGGTGCCAGAGGTTAAATATTAATTCCACAATGACATGTTTTTAATTAAATGAACTACTCTGGTGTGTACGCATGTGAGTGAATGTCCACATCAATGTGATACTTTGGGAAACATCCCTGTGCCCTATTGAAAGCTTGAGGGGGGCAATGTATTAGTAATGATGTTTGCTTTTCCACTTCTGCCCCGGCCTTTATTGTCGTAGTGTTTTACTATCGCTACAAGAGGGCTTGGCCGAGGGACATGGAAAGAGATGAGTCACTGCCTCTGCTATGAGGTCCAAATTATTATGACAAGAAGCTTTTATCAGCACAAACTTCAGACAGTCCCCCCCCCCCATAATAATAGAATTTGTTGTTTTAAAAAAAATCCTGATGGTAATAAACATGCGCTTGCTTAATATCCTTTTCTCCCTGTAGGTGGTCCTTTGCAAGTTCCACTCGGTGTTCCTGTCCCAGAAAGGCCAGGTCTTCACCTGTGGACATGGACTAGGAGGACGACTTGGCCATGGAGATGAACAGACTTATCTGGTGAAGCTCGTTATATCTACGTGTGGCAACCCTCTGCCTGTATTTGAAAATCTGTAAATGCGTCCATATGTTTTACAATCATACAGAAGCCTCTATGATCATTGCTTCCATTCGATTTAATGTCCTACTCATTGTGCATTTAGTTGACAAAATCTGGTGTTTTTGTACGATAATCATATCAGTTTTTGACCATAAGGGAGGATTTTTTTTAGGCTGTGTCTGCTAACAGTTCATAACTTTGAAGCCTATTTGTAAATATCAATCATTTCTACTTCGTCATGTGTCCAGCTGCTCCTTTTGTTTCACAACGGAAACGTTGAAAAAGTTTTTGCCTCCATTAGCCTGCAACTGAGAGTAACTTTTAATCGTACTCTTTAATCTTCTCCTCCTCGCTCCCCTCCACAGGTTCCCCGGGTGGTGAAGGGTCTCATGTCCCACCACTGCTCCCAGGTGGCGGCAGCTAAAGACCACACAGTGGTGCTGACGGAAGAAGGCTACGTTTACACTTTTGGCCTCAACACCTTCCACCAGCTCGGTTTGGTGCCGCCTCCTGCCTCTGCTCATGTCCCTAAACAGGTAAGCAGGCAGGGCGATGGAAACGGGGCCGATGACATTTTCGCAGTGCATTCCACGAGCGTTGTTTATGTGCCAAATGACATTTTGTTTGTTGTGGTGAATGAAGTAAACAAGGCTCAGAGGTTTCGTCAGTCTGCTCTCTGTTTTAGGTGTTTCTTCTTGAGCTGGATGTAGTACTTTCTGCATCCAACAACGTCAATTTTTATAAAACCGTTGTATGCTTTTGCTTCAATGTCACTGTGACATGCTGTGGACGCAGGTGTCCTCCAAGGCGCTGAAAGGCAGGACGGTGATCGGAGTTGCAGCAGGAAGGTTCCACACGGTGCTCTGGACCCGGGAGGCAGTCTACACAATGGGACTCAACGGAGGCCAGCTGGGTGAGTGTCAGCTAAAGCCAGCATTGTGAGAGCAAATGGGCGCTGCTTCTCACACACTAAATGTGGCAGTACACCGCAGTATACCGCTTTCAAATTTCCTCACGGTATAAATTTTTCTCACACCAGAGCACAGCTGTAACAACTGTTGTCGCTCTTCGGCATGCGTTGTAAAATATAATGTTCAGCGGTAACCTCAGAGGGCGCAGCGGTCGGAGCTATTTAACTTTATAACAATTAATAACCCACAACTAGCACTTTAACGGGGTAAGACACCACAACACAACCGTTTGTGACATCCAAAAACGCTGTATGTATGTTGCGTGCTCTCATCCAGGTTATTTGCTGGATCCTAACGGAGAGAAGTGCGTGACAGCCCCCCGGCAGGTGTCCGCTCTGCACCACAAGGATGTCACCATAGCGATGGCAGCAGCTAGTGATGGAGCAACGGTGGTCGTGACTGAGAAGGGCGATGTCTACCTCTTGGCTGAGTACCAGTGCAAGAAAATGGCTTCCAGGTGAACACGGGGAAACCTAATAAACACAAAATTGTCCTTTAATATCCACCAAACTGCAAAGCACACTTACTTCTTTCATTCTGAGTCGGCTCTCATTTATCTCAATATCCAGCATCTCATTGCACAAGCAGCTCAAGACTTAAGAGAGGCAGATGTGGAGATGTAGTTTCTGTGAGCGCTATGTTCTTCAGTGCCCATGGATCTGATTGACATGTGCAGCCTTTTCAAGTCACCAGAAACACTTTCTGCTCTGCATCACCTCCTGTATTCTATTCAAACCAAATTTGAATCATCTAAACTGGGAGCTATTATGTTATCTTCTTCTTTGTTGGAACGTGTGGCTGAGTGCCTGGCTGTCTGTTAAAGAGCACTAACCCAACATTGGATCCCTTCAAAGGCAGATGTTAAAGATAGTCAATTGAACGTCTTCCATCAACAAATGTGGATCTTCATTAAATGCAAAAAGTATGACATATTTATCATTTCTTTTTTTTCTAATTTTACATTTTTCAGGCAGCTGAACGTGAAGAAGGTGCTGGTCAGCGGCGGGTGTCTGGACCACCGTGTGGTGCCACAGATCCTGAATGAGGGAGGAGGGGAAAAACTGTCCGTCTTGGCATTAGATGAAGCTGGGAGAGTACGTGCATTTAGTAGTACTACAGAAAATGCTTTTCATCCTGTTATTTAGCCATAATATGCAGGGAAGCATCCCTTGATACATGTGCCCAAATGTATCTCTAGTGATACAATACAACTTATATCTTACTTCTCTTGCTGTTTTTAGAGACTGGAGCAGAATGTGCAACTCCTCTTACTGTTATCTAACTATATCTGCATTGCAGACAGTTATACAATACCAAAGCAGGCTAGTCCATATGCAGCTCTATAGATAAAGATGGTGACTAAGACTTCTGTGTAACTTAATCTGAGGTAACTTCCATCCTTCTGTCAGGTGTTTTGCTGGCGGTCCTTTTCCAGCTCGGTGAGACAGTGCCGGTGGGCGTATGGGCGTCAGGTTTTCATGTCGGACATCGCTCTCAGCAAGAACGGCATGATGTTTGTGACTCAGGAGGGAGAGGGCTTCAGTGGCGTGTGGGCTGGAGAGTATAGGAAGTACGAGGAGAAGAAAGGTGAGGAATGTAGGTACATGCTGTATTGGTTGGTCAATTTTTCTCTCTATTTAAATAGTTTTCAACAGACATTAGATGTGTCAAGCTAATGCAGAAACTTTGATGAAAGAAATGAGTTACCCTCAAAACGTATTACGTTCATTTGTGATAAAAAGGCAGCAATAGTAGGTGTCCAACGGAAGGGACGAAGAACAATAAGTAAAAATATTATAGAACAAAATTGTTTATTTTAAATAAAATGTCCATTCTTGTTGTAACCTCAGAGCGCAGTGTGGAGGTTTGTGGACACACAGACGCCGGGACGATGTATGAGCGGATTCGCCTGGAGAAACTCCCCTATGTCCACAGAGCTGTCAGCATCACCATGGACTCTAAGGGCCGGAACTTTGGAGCGCTTCAGTCCGACCCCAAGACAAGGTAGGTTACCTGCCCCATGGCTTCGATAATGCTCCCCTGGATAGTTTGCTTATCTTCATAAATCTCTACATTTGTTTATTTTGCACTAAATAGTTGATGCTTGAAGAGCATATAGAGAATGGCTGAGTCATAAACAAAGTTTTAGTTTATGATTCATCAGCATTAAACGGCTGATGCGACTTTAAAAGCAGCGTCTCCCCAGGGACTCCATAGTGACTGACCAGAGTGTCTCGTTTGCACATTCAGCCAGTTGGGTATTGCATACTTTAGTGGGCAATTCGTGTTTTCTGGGGGTGTCTAATAGGCCTTATTTTTAGATCTCTGAAAGACTTCGCTGCTTATTGGATTTTCAGCATGGAAGCTTCTTGCAATCAGTTGTCAGAGATTATGTGTTGTTGTTTTTTTTGTGTGTGTTTTAAATGTATGCGTATCACATTTCATTTTTCATCCTTTTGCCACAATGACGTCCGCCCTGTCTTCAATCCAGTTTGTACGAGATTCCCAGCATTTCTCCGTCCTCCTTCTCCCAACACTTTCGGAGGCTTCTGGATGAGGCGGACGAAACGGACAGCATCCACGATGTGACCCTGCAGGCCGGCAATCGCACCTTTCCCGCCCATAAGTACATCCTGTCCATGAGGTCCGAGTTCTTCCGCAAGCAGTTCATGTCCGAGCGTGGACTTGACGAGGAGCTCGACGGAGAAGTGAGGAAGAGCGAGGATGCTGTGGGCTGCGATTTAATCATTTTGGAGAAGATCCCACCAGACATGCTGGAATACGCACTGCACTTCATCTACACCGACTCCTGCGAGCTGCTGGTGCACGGGGCCCGGCCGAGAGTCTCAGGGGCCTCTACGGGACCGAATCAGGTGAGGAGAAGAAAAACAAAGTGTCATTCGCCGAAACTTGCCGGATTTAACTTTATACTATTGCTCGAGTATGTGCAGAATATCTGTATGGTCCTTGAAGAACTGAGCCGCTGACGCCGCTGCTCCCCTCTTTCTATCGACAAGAACTTTGAGCAGGAGAGGCTTATCAGCAGCCTGCAGGACCTGAGCCTGACAGGCCGCTCAGCCCTGGAGGTGTACCGCTCCCTGTCCCCCGCAACCACAGGTGGTGACAAGGCCAAGAGCAGGTGCGCCAAGCCTGGCAAGAAGGGGAAAGGAGGAAAAGGAGACAAGGCCGGCGTTAACGAGGGAGCGGCCAACCCGGTGAAAACATTGCAAGGGGTTGCGAAGCAGCTGGGCCTGGGAAGCCTGTCTGCACGGTGAGAGACGCAGAGTGTTGCTCTAATCCCCGGCGCAGGAACGCATGTGGTGTCATTGCTCCTCACTCATGCTTTCTCTTGTCCTTAACAGGCTGGATGGAGTGAAGTATGAAAGTGGAAAAATCTATGTCACAAAGAAGAAAACTGGAAACAAGCCCAAGTTCTACCAGAAGAAAGGGTGCGTTTATGAGTGTATGAATGATCCGTTGTTATAGACAAGGCAAATAATGAGGTTTACATAAAAACGCAGATTTTCTGATGTCTCCACCTGCTTGTCTGTGCAGCTCGTATCTTTGTGATGTTACACTGAAATCTGAAGATGGAAAAGAGTTTCCGTGTCACAAGAGTGTCCTCTGTGCACGACTAGGTAAGGTCACCCTGTCATCCTCCATCGAACCAACACTGTTCATTCTCATTTATTCATACTGATGGTGAAAGCACGTTTTTATTATTGCACAAACGTGTACAGTACCAGTCAAAAGTTTGGACCCACCTTCTTATTCAATAAAAATGGTGAGCTGGCTCCACCCTTTTACTGGTGCTGTGTGTCCTACATTAAGAAATGCCTCCTCATTAAACCTTCCCGTAAAGCTATGAAAGGGCTCTTCAGCTAATAGCCTCCCGTGTGTAAAGCCCACTTCAGATTTGATGTTGCTGTGTTTTGGACTTACAGAAAAGTTTTAACTCTTGTTTCAGAATACTTCAATAGTATGCTTGGGAACCCCTGGATTGAGGTACGCCATGTTTCACGAGTCACAATGCTTGCAGTTGTTTTGTGGAGGGAACCGTATCGGCAGGGGACCCAACTGTCTTGTCTTGTCCCCCCTCAGGCCACCTCCTGCTCTGCACTGGAGATGGCTACCAGCTCCGAGGTTCTGCACGCCATTCTAGAGTATGTTTACACGGATGAGTCCCACACCATTAAAGGTAACTTCTCCAGATTCATGTTGATCCAATAAATTATAAACTAATCATGACTTGTTTTGCCTAATTTGGACGCATTGTTGTCTCTTTTGCCCGACAGAGTGTTCCAATGTGGAGTTTGTCTGCAACGTGTTGGTTGTGGCCGACCAGCTGCTCATCCCGCGCCTGAAGGAGATGTGCGAGGTCGTCATCACGGAGAACCGTATGCTGTGTTTGTTTTTAATCTGGCCCACATCGCATCATTTACTTTGCCCAATAGCGCTTTCCTTTCATCTTGAAATAATACTGCATTTCTGTCATGAATTACAATTTGATGCCGTGAGACTTTAGTCTGCAGACTTTGGATCTTAGGGCGAAGATTGAGTTCATTCAGAGGCGCTTTGAGATCCAAATTAAGAAGCTAGAGCTTTGAAGAACGTTGTGCTCTTGTTACATTTAGGCAAAATGGTAATGACAGAAAAGACGTCACAGTCACAAAGCACAGCAAACTAGATCGGTGAGCAAGGAAATATAGTTTCAAAAATGCATGGTGGGGGTTGGAAAGAGGCTCCTCGTGTTACCCTGTTTCTTGAGATATTGGATCAGTCAAGCATCAAGCTCTGCCCTTTTTTAAGTTACTTGACCACAAATTCCATTTGATTTGAGCACAATTTTATAAATTTCAATTAAGGCAACTATTTACAGACACAATTGCATCTTTGAGAAGATTTCCAGTCAATGACTCTGCTCGCTTTGCTCCTGTCAGTGACTCTGAAGAATGGTGCAGAGCTGCTGGAGTTTGCCAGCGTGTACAACGCAGAGCAGCTTAAGCTCTCCTGTCTCCAGTTCATAGTGGTCAACATGGCCGCCCTGCTGGAGTCAAAGTAAGAATCACAAGAAATGACCTCAACTGGACTCGGAAATATCTTTTAAATGAGTTAAAAGCATTCTTTTGAAGAACAGTTTAAACCCAGTGCTGAAAAGTTTTCACTCTGACTTCTAAAGTATACATTGGTTGATCTCAAGAATTTAAAGAATTTGCAAGTAAAGTTGTGTACATTTTCACACACATTGTATTCAGCAGGACAAATCCGGAGAGAGCTAAACATATCTTCTTCCCTGGCTGTCGCTCTACTTTTTGTTTTTTGTCTTTCCAGAGCGCTGGATATTCTTAGTGAAGAAGTGCTCGGGGAGCTTTCTGCAGCCTACAGGAGGATGGTGAGTCACCTCGCAGCCACCTGTAAAGACATCCAAATCCGCATCATCCTTTCCGTTGCTTTGACGTTTGCTTATTGTTTGTCTTTTTAATTTGATTTTCAATGAAGAACTGGCAAAAAATGGCAATTCTGTAAAACGACCGCTTGGAAGTCATCGATCTGAATCATCCACTGCTTCAGTTTCCTTAGTGACGGCTCTCTAGACTTGTCATCTTGCTCAGACTTTTAAGAAAAGCTCACCCGCGGTAGTTGCTCCATTAAAATGTAGTCAGTTCTTTCTTGAAAAGAGGGGATTTGGAGAAAAATGTAATGTTATTGTGATTTTCTTTTTTCTTGTATGACTCTGCTGGATGCAGCTACCTCTGGTACCTTAAGATGTGTTTTCTATCTCATTGAAGATGCAATATGTGCTTTTTGTTATAAAATAAAGTCAAACGTATCATGACTGCAGCAAGTCCACCCTGGTTTTCACGTCTTACTGTGAATGTGTACAGGGTCGGGTTCTGACTGTTTTTCATTTTAGATCCCGGCCATGCAGAGGAGGGTTATCACTCCGTACCCCGACGCCCCAGACCTCAGTGTGTATGAGGATTTGAACTCGGCGTTCAGCCCCAAGTCAGACGAAGAACTGGATCACTCTTGCAGGTACAGAAACATAAATATATTTAGTATCCCAACGTGGACTGTCATTGGGTTTGTCTCGTGATTCAGCTGCCGTGTATACAGAATACACGATAGTCCGACGCTTCTCCAAGCGTGTGGGAGAACTACTAGGCCACCGTACTGGGGCCGTTGTTTGGTTTGCAAGGGGTGGCCTCCTTGAAGAGGACCTGCTCCCCAAGTAGACATGAAAGACTCGTACTAAGCCGAGGCTGAGGACTACTGGAGCCTTTTAAGGGAAGCGGGAGCTTACCAGGCTATGAGCAAGTCCTTGCAGTCTCTTTAAACATCTGTAAGTTGGACTCCCACATAGATATCTGCTAATGGTTGTACCACATTATCTCCTCCCGCTCCAGGGAAATCCTGTTTAAGAGGGCCAAGATGAAGGCTAAAAAGAAACCACGGCGGCGCTCTGACAGCTCGGGTGGCTACACTCTCGCTGCTATCATTCAAAGTCCTCCTGCTACAGGTACGACTAAACAAAAGCTACTTTTAAAGAGCGTTAAGTAGCGGCGACGCTATGTACTTATTCGAGTAACGCCCTCTCTGTCCTCTCAGTGGTCTCCCCGTGCCTGGTGAAGTCTGGCAGAGCCAACTCGACAGAGTCTCTGCAGGATATGCTCACGTCTGACTCTGAGGGCAGCTACGTGGGGGCGGGCAGCCCCCGAGACATCCAGTCACCGGTCCTCCTTGTCCGGGCCGAGGTTAACGTCCGACCACCGCAACAATTACATTTACAACATATGTTTTTATTCATTTCTTTGGGGGGAGGGTCTTATAGCTCTGCGCATGTTAATGTACTTCTCTGCTTATGATGGTTTTACAGTCTGTGCATTATAATTAAACTTATAACAAACCCTTTTTTTTATTATAAAAGTCCCACTGTAGTTCCATTAGTGGTTGTTTTGATCCTCTTGGATAATTAAAGGAATGTAGCTACAATACATTAAGTGGTGTCTATTATACAGAAAAATATAACCGTGGATAAAATAGTTTTATCATCCGCAGGAAGAGAAGGTTTTCAGTCAAGGGCTAAAGACGGACTCCATGAGGGGGCCCCTCCCTGCACCCCCCAACTCCGCTCCACGAGCCGTCCCCAAGGTCCCGCCCTGGTGAGCTGGACTTCAAGATCTTAAATTTGATTTGAACCATCATGTTGGTTTTTCCTCCTCCTCAAGCTATAGACCAGCTGACAGCAGGAAGCGAACCCACGCGCTGATTTATTCGACCTCCACCCGTCAGCGCACGCTGCTATTTGAACCAGAGCAGCTTCCAGGAAACACACACATATTCCCAGTCTCTCAACATATGAGACACAATATTTTTCATGTGTCCCTGTGAAAAATTAGCATTTGAAATTCTGTGTATTATTGGTTAATGGCTCTGAGAGAAGAACAGTTCAATTCATCCAGTTAAAGTAGAAAACATTGTTTAGATATGTTAGAGATTAGTCAAGACCTTTGCCTCAAGAAAAACTGGACCTAGTTGAATTGAATATTAATTGAACACTGCCAAGGAAAAGCCATGCTGACACGGCTCTTGTGTCCTGCCGCTTCATTCCGAGGAAGATGAAGTTTGGACAGAGAGAGGAAATGATAAATAAGTATAGATGTCTGATCTGCATCTTGTGGTAGTATGTGTGACTGTGTTATCACCATCTGCAGTGCTGCTCGTCCACCCCCTGTCCTGGATCTGAGGACCATCATGGACATGGAGGCCAGCTCTCTGCAGACCCTCGGAGCAACTCCTAAAAGCCCCGCAAGGTGCGAGTGGTCCGCTTTTTCTTTTTTTACAAACCAGACGGTGATAATAATCATTCCATGATTACTTGCGGTAAAAGTACAATTGAACTGTTGCTTTATTCACCAAATGTGGTGGAACGAGCTCTCTGACAGCAGGACCGCAGAGAGCCTTCACATCTTCCGCCGCAAACTAAAGACACACCTCTTCAGACTCTACCTCCTCTAAAACACTAACAAATTGTAGCATATTTGAGGAAATTGCACTTTCTTGTTTCTTGCTCTTGTTTCTTGCTCCGAGTTTGTACCCCTATGGTTGAATGCACTTATTGTAAGTCGCTTTGGATAAAAGCGTCAGCTAAATGACATGTAATGATGCAATTGCCCAGTCTGAATGACGGTACTATTGGTTTCACCTCATTGCCTTCAGCTAACAGCAAATACGTCTTCCTCCTGCCTGCAGTGTCGGCACCGGCGTTAAGCACGCCCCTGTTCCCACGAAGCTGTCCCAGAAGCAGAGGAAGATGTTGGCCATGGCCAACAAAGAAGGCGTTGGGGAGTCCGTTGCATCCAAACCAACCCCTCCAGTCACCCCGCTGAAAAGCAGTGGGAAGGCCTGGTGAGCAAGCCCGAATATGAAGACCACTACTGTCCACTACACCACGACAGCCAGGAATAACTTTGGTTGCCGTTGACGAGTTCATAGTCGGGGGACAGATGGTTTTAAAGTATTTTTATAGGACTTGTGTTTGTACGTTTCAAATGACAGACACCTGCCGGCTCAACAAAGACCACACTGACCGCACAGCCACGAATAAGTTACTGACAACAGAAAGGTGTACACAAACAACAAACGCATCGGCATGCTTTGCATTAAATTCATCTGATCTGCAGCAGCCCGTCCCCAAGCCCCCCCCCCCCGTCCCTACAGCATGTTTTTCTTTAAAAACCAAAGCTTTGCAATTACAAGTTGTCTTGCTCGATGCTGTCTGCAGTCGTGGGTAGAAGACTCTCCACATCCATCCCGTAGCTCATGGCGCCCTCTGCTGGCCACAAGTGAATAGTATCCGTTGGCAGTAAATCACACGCCTGCTTCACGTTAAAAGCACCGCAAGGATTCAGTGCTTGACAAATTAGAATAAGTTAGAAACACATCGCAATCTGGGTTCGGAAAGTGAAACGTCTTATTACAACCACTGAAGTGCCCTTTAGCAAGGCCCTTGAAGCCCATCTGCGGCACGGGCCGGCAGATCAGACGGTTGTTGTACAGGACAACTTCCAGGTGATCAGTTTTAAACTTGAATCATGAATCTGTGTGATATATATATATATATACACACACTATTTATCTGTGTCGTTTGTTTCCTCCAGGGCAACAGCAGTCCAGTCCCCAACCTCCTCCTGCTCATTTCGAGCGCTGCTGAAGGAGGAGGAGAACTGCATGATTATGGCGGCAAAAACCGGAGCTCAGAGGGGCCAAAGTGCTCCGGTGGCGCCTGTTTCCGCCACCTGTGCAACCAGGAAGGTCACGTTCAAATGCGCCGAGAGCAGCGAGCCAGAGCGACACACCGGGTGAGCATCTATGAAACACGCACACGCGCGCGCGCCCAGACACTGAAGTACAAATACTTCAAAAAAAGTTTGCTGTCAAAGTAATGTCGAGTCTTGAACTCTGTTGAGTCCTGCTGATTTCCACTTGGTGGCACTCTTGAGGTGTTTCATGAAACTGCAGCTTTCTGAGATATTTGATACAACTATAACAGTTATTAACAGTTGTTGCTCTCCAATACTCGTGATACTTAATCCAAGCCTTAATAAGAAAACGCATTCCAACTTATTTAAACATATTATTAGCATCCCAATCATTAGATGTAACTTTTTTTATCTTGTGTGTGTGTGTGTGTGTGTGTGTGTGTGTGTGTGTGTGTGTGTGTGTGTGTGTGTGTGTGTGTGTGTGCGCGCACCTTCAAGATCTGAAACGGATCTGAAACGGACGATGTCTGACTTTAAGATTAAGAAATGAAAGAGGAAGTAACGATGTGTATTTGTCGAACACGGACTCTGAGGAGAAGGACAGTTGTGAGCTGTGAGCAGACCGGCTGGCTGACAGGCACCTCTAGTTGAGTAACGCCCCACTCAGGTGAACAGCTCTTAGTGACCCGGTACCGCCGGGTCGACCTGCCCACCGACACAGAGTCATCCTGACCAATGCTCCATCGCCTTGACAGCCGGAGGAACACAATGCGCGCGCACACACACACACACACACACACACACACACACACACACACACACACACGTCACATGTGGATCCAGTTGGGGTTTACATCCGTCTGTTAATTTGTTTCTAGTTTATTTACATACAACTGACCAAGAACGGACCACATTACCTTTTTTACCACTTTTATTTCTGATTTTGTGATATTTCTGATCTGGTTTTGATTGAAAGAGAAGGAAAAAATCTCCAGTCCTCTCACGTCTAAAAAGTAAATTTCCTCTGGCTTTCTCTTTAGTACGCGAGTCTCTTTAATCAGACGTCGTGCTTCCTCTCCTGTGTCTCTGCAGCGTGAAGCGTGGGTAATCTTTGGAGCAGACTTGTAGATATCAAAGCCGCTGATGCTAATCCGTGTTGATAAGGGCAGCACTCGTGTCACAACGGATCATACAGAACAGGGAGCAGGTTTTGGGTTCCTCTCAGTATTTGGATGAGCAGAGAGACGGACGAGTTCAAGGCTCGGGGAGCGGCAGCAATCTCGTATATTCTCGTATGTCTTCCTTCTTTTTCCATATCAAGTCAGAATTAATAGAGATGCCTTTCTTCTTTTTCTTTCTGATATCTTAATAATTCTTTCCAGAGGTCTCTGTTGTCCAGATCGACATTCTTTTCATATAGCTTTACCGTGCGTCATTTGACAGATAATGGGTTTATACACATTTATAACTTTATTAATGCAGCACATCAGCTATGAAATAAGAAACCAATCTAAGAGCACAAAAATCTCATGTCATATTTCACATGTCGTATTAAATAGATGTCCACCATCCCTTTTGGGAAAGGAAAATGCAAGATGGGTTGTCAACTAACGAAGTGGGAAATGATGATGATACCTGACACTTATATTAATATAATATTGTCCTTTTCAGTGCCAATAAAGTATATTAAATTGAATTGAATGCCTTTCAGCTTCGGCACATTTATTTATATGACCGCTATTCAAGGCAGCTTCAAGGTCCTCTACATATTTTCAACGTTAATGGGAAATAAAGATCTAATTCTAACGAAGAAGGCCTGCATCATTTTCCCACATCACTTTTCATTTTGGTACAGTTGTTTACTCCCAACCAAAGCCACGGCATGCATGGAGCTGGAAAAGCTTACGGTGGTTGAATTTGACTTCTGCCGACGGTGTAAGCGCCGTTTGTGTGCTAACGTTGCTCTGTGTCTGCTGGATGGGTCAACAGGTTGCGGCCGCGTGTGCGTGCCTGCGTGCTCGTGTGCGTGCTGCCGAGTAAACAGGCAGCCGTTCACACACAGCAGAGGTGGTTGAACTAAGCTTTTGTCCGCAGCAGCAGGCACTGATGCCCATTCTCTCTCTCTCTCTCTCTCTCTCTCTCCCATCAGGCCCTGGGTGCTGGGAGCAGTGGGCAGCCCTCCCCTCTCCTCCCTGGTGACCTTTGCTTCCATTGTGGAGGAGGAGAAGGAGCAGGAAGCGGCGTTGATCCGCAGCCGGGAGAAGCCGCTGGCGCTCATCCAGGTACGGCGTCTTGTCTGTGCTCGTTAGCCGTCGTGCACTCATAAAACCCAGAGGCGGGGCTTCAGGGTGATGTGGCCGGCGGCAGAGTGCCTCTCCTTTTTCTATCCCGATCTGGCATGCGCGTATCTAATGAAGAACATGTTCCACACATTCCGAGCCTTTGGTTTGCTCCCTTTAAAGCCGTTCCTGCTCTTCCCCGGACGCCCCCAAGCTTCTGTCAGCGCCTTCTCAAAACACTTTCTCTCCCTCAGGCTTTCTGCTCGCCGTTACGTAAAACACCCTCATTACCCTTAAGCGCGCAGAGTCAGCGCTTTCTCCTTTACCCTCAAATGTCCTCTGGTTTCATCGCCCACATCTCCTTTTCATAGCTTGTTTTCTGTGCGTCCGTTTTAGATTGAAGAGCGAGCCATCCAAGACCTTTTGCTCCATTATAAAGCGCGAGACAACCCCGAGGAGCTGATCGTGGTGGAGAGGTCTTCCAGGGGTCCCATGGCAGCCCCAACCTGGAACAAACACTGATGTGCAACATGCAAACACAAGAACGTCCTCTGCAGTCGTCCTTCCGGAGTTATTTCTTCAGCTTCCCCAAACATCACCACACCAGCGTGGGACTCAAACGTATGCTCGTTGCTGCAGTGTTGAAGCTTTTACTTTATTGCTGCTCCGCGTTTTTGTTTGTTTGTTTGTGTGTGTGTGTGAGTGAGAGAGAGAAAGAGAGAGAGAGAGACACACACACGGAGAGATCGACAGGGTTTTTATTGATTGAATGTGGTACCTGGAAAATAATCTTTTGGCCTGGGATTACGCATGCAATGCTAGTCCTTTTCTTGCGGGGGTGATGGCTTTACTGGACAAAACCGTGAGTCAAAAGTCCTCAACTTTTCCAAATGTATTTGAAGATAAAGTTGCCAAAGAAATGGAGGTGGGTCCAAACGGCATCACCTTGAGGGCTAGTGCGTGTTAAATCCGTGGAAGCTCGCGTCAAAGGTGTCAATAAGGAAAAGTGTGAATTATCAACTGTGGCAAAGCGTCGTTTGTTGTTGAGATTTAGAGTGAGCTGTTTTACCAAGGCAGCATGTTCACTTTCTATTCACGGTGGGTTTGTTCCCCCCTCAACGTTGATTGTTCTGGCTGATTCAGCTTTGCAGTGCCATGCTAATCCTGCTAGACTAAAATGTTCTTATTCAAAATCCATTATTTGATGCCGTCCTACTAAAGAAGATTGTCTAAAAACTGGCTTTCTAGTTCTCACCAGTGCGTTTTTGAGAAGTTTGTGTGCCTTCATCACATAAGGAATTCAGTTGCATCAGCATAAATACCCTTTATCTCCATTATTTGCTCTCTTCTGTTGCCATTTGTCTGTCTGAGACTTCACGTTGTGAAGAGAAAACGGCATGCAATAAAGTTCCTCAGCGGCAACGTCCCGGTCTTTTGTCTTTTCTTTTCTATTTAGATTGCAGCAAACAAAATGAAAGCGGGAGATGATTATTTCCTTGTCCTTTTTTAATGAAGCAGAAACTTGATCATTTACCGGAAAATGTGACTCTCACTGCGTCTAATAAAGACTCGATCTGCCCGTCTCCTGACGCTTTAGCTGCCCTGCATGAGCGAAGGACCATTATCGCCTCTCAGCCCGTGATTAACTGCGATGACCCTGATCTGCACGGCGAGTGTGGAGAGTTAGTGCCTTTATTGGCTGTAATCACAGGTAGAGCATCACATCGGGAGTCAGGGACAGAGCGCCCGCTTGGGGGAATATTATATGCACATTAGCACCTATTAGCGGGTGCAGAGATGACACATGAATTAAGAGCCGTAGAGGAAAGAGTGCTGCCGTAGATCACTGCGCAATGGGAAGAGCCTTTAAACCGGTGGAAGAGGACTGCTCATCCGGAGTGTGCTCTGAATAGAAATGTTTTTTTTTTTTGCAGGTTGTAGAGTGCCACATTCATTTATTTTTAATTGCGCGGTAATTCACTTCTTAATCAACAGACAATTTAATAGAAAGAACTACCTAGGCAAACTTCTCCTTTGTGCTGGTGGACTACGAGATGCTGGCGGCACATGGGAAAGTCATCGGGAGGATAACTGCAGGAATCATTTTCTTTTAAAGGAAAAGGTATGTTTTAGACACGTGATGGAATAACGCCTACATTCCCTGCGTTCCCTTATGGGATCGTGCCGGTTAAAACTAAAAATGAGTGCGGTAATAGCTGACATTTACCAGCTGCAATGTCATCTGTTAGGGTCTTTTGGATATTAATGACTCATGAGCAGTTATCCAACTTATTTTACGCTCCGTACACAAGTTCTGTTTGATTTCTGATGATAGTTCATTTTAGGTAACAGCAAACAGTAGTTTTCTCCTACAAAGGTAGCAGTTTTGAGTTGAAGGTGTTACAGAGGAGCCATCAGGAGCCTAACGGGTCCTTTGTAACACAGAGTATTACACAACAGTTCATCCGTACTCTTTGTCTGTGTGAATGCTGAGCTGTGGCTCCGACAGCGAGGTGTAGAGGTTCTAACGAACCATTTCAATCCCAATCCATTTAGTGGACACGCCGCCAGTTAGCTCGGGATGAGCTGTCCTCTTCACAGCCGTCGCCCTGCTGGCAGCTTTAAAAAGACCATCAGCGCCCCAATAGCGGTTTTACTCCCAGAGTGTGACCCGAGCGTGAAGGCAGACGTTGGTTTCGTCTCGCTGTCAGTTTGACACCTCAACCCAAGACACGTGTCTCCCTCCAAACAGCGTGCGATTGGGACCGTGTCCACCTTTTGACGCACAGCGTGATGCAAAGGGATTTTGCAAAGGTTTTTTTTCCGTCATTGTGATTGTACATATGTTTCTTTTTCCAAACTTGAGCGCACATATTCAAACACAAACACGTATCCTCGTTATAATTAGTACTTCATGCAAAACATATTTGCACAGATGGTTGTTAGAGGTTCATGGAACGTTTATTTTTGCATGGCAGTGCAACACTAGGCCTGTTTACTGACGGCTCCAGTAGACCAGATGGTAGGAAGTCACTGAAGGGGTTGATTATTTTCATGAAAATAAATGATTGAACCACGTATTCGCCTCAGCAGCGCTAAATAACACTGATGGTACCACACCTACACACAACAAAGAGAGTGCTGTCTACGGTAAGAGATAGTAACGTGTTCATCGGCCAATAAGTCATCAACTTTCCAGTGACTTTCAATTTTGATCAGCTCACCAATAAACATGTCCATTATCTTGGTTGTTTGATACGTTGAAAAACAATGTTGTTGTTTGGGACTTTTGCTTTTACAAACCATAGTTGCAGACAACCATGTGTTTGAACCAGACTTCAAATAGTTCCTCTGCCTGCTCAAGAAATAGTCCCACGCGTTGGTCCCCGTGAAATACGACCTGTCATTCGGAGGAAGGTGCAGCTCCAGACATAATCTCTCTCACTTGATCAGACGGTACCAGTCGAAAGTTTAGACGCACTTTGTCATTGAATTGAATGAGAAAATATGGCCGCGGATATCAAAAGAGGAGGAGGTCGGTGTGTGATGGCCAATGGCCGACTGCCGATAGTGACTACAGATCGAACAGAACCAGGGTGAAGCCACTGAGCGTGAGTTAGCCACCAACAGCACATTCAGTACCAAGATGTGTGTGTGTGTGTGTGTGTGTGTGTGAGACATCTATTAGTCTCTCAAGTGCTTGGGAGTGTTTTGGGCCTTTGGCTCCTTTTCTAGCCTCGGAGCTGCCAGCAGTGACATCTCAAAGACCTGTAATGGGGCAGATTAGAAGAAATGGGGCCCTCTATCTCCCTGTGAAGCTGGAACCACCTCTGTAAGATTCAGCATCAATCAGGATGGTTTGAAGCAGAGCTCAACACACAATCACCTGATTTTCAGCTCAGAGCTGAAATGAGGGGATTCTCTGTAGGGAAGTGATGGCCTCTGCTTCTTGTCTCCACAGACCAGGTTCAATCCCTGCGTCACTACTCCTTGATGGCGGAGCGATTCTCAAGGTTTTTTTTTTTTTTTTTTTTGTCACTGCAGGGTCAGAGGCAGTTTGACTGAAAGGGAATGGAAATCCCATTTCATCCCCGGTACCTTTTGATCCACGACCAAAAACTAACTCCGCTGTCGGCGGTGGGAATTCCTCTCTGACGGACCACTAATGAGCCCCTGCTGGAAACCCAGTTGTCTGTGGAACGTGGGTGAGGCGACCCTGAGGGGGCGGCAAAGACTGGACCGTTTGTTGTCCATTCAAGTGCATCGCTCGCGTTTTCCCAAGCGACCGTGGCGGAGGAGCATCTTGCCCACACGTGCGACCTCTGTCACGCTGCGCAGCTTCAGTCAAGTGTTTCAGATCCAATGTGACACCCTGTTATTCCATCGTCTGTCTCTCGGCCACACCAGCAGCTGGAAAAGGATTTCCCTTCTCTTGACAGTGTTAAAACCCAATGTCTGATGTTTGACTCCCATCACAAGTCACCTCGCAGGCGTTTGTCTCATCCTGCATCGCTGCTCATCTCTTCTCCATCTTGACACGTCTAACAACCTCTGTTCTCCCCTCCTCCTCCTCCTCTGCTGATTGAGAGGTTTATATAATAAAGTTCCACTGCACCCTGCATCCTCAAAGCCAAAAGGTATTCATTACAATTTATATCCTAAAAATGGTTGTAATTGGAAAATATGCACAAATCCAAAGTCCTCCGCTGGTGATGTTTTTAACAGGCTTGCCTTAAAGCAGGTCCATTATGGAAGATCATCCGTTTTCCAGCAAATGTTGCCAGAATTTAAACAATGTTATTCCTGCGAAGAAGGAAACGGTACTTCAATATCCATAAAAGAAACATGTGCAGCAGAGAAAACTCTGGTTTATGATCTACATAATTATACCAATAAGTCGAAACATACAACAGAACAATTCCATTCAGAAATACTTAAACAAATGATTAAAACTCTTTCATAATGTCCCTTTGCATAACAGTGCAGTTGTTATTGACCATCCTCCCAGCATGCTTAACCACCCAATTGGCCAGCTAGTCTTAAGATTTTTTTTGTCTTGCTTTGCACAAAGTTGTGCGTGTGTGTGGCAAACGACTCGAGAATGAATTGACGGCTGTGGTTGCTCTCAATGAGCCAGTTGGCGGCCGCTGCTCTGCACTTGAATCCTGAGTACAAGCAGACCAGCCTCACCCGTCGTAGTCGCTCTAGCTGACAGGCGCTAACGTCAACTGCTGCAACTTTGTTTTCAGTCGGAGACTAAATTAAAAGTGAACAACTCATAACAAGAAATGCTTTGGTTTCAATAGTTTCATACTGTTTAAGCACACATTAAGCCTTTGACTTATACAGGTATTGTGCAGCGGCCGATCTCTCCCCCCTAAAAACACATTCATGTCGCTGCATAGTTGAATTGAGCGAAACTGAAGGACGAAACTCAGTTTGCTGGGATGCACTTCAAGGTAAATAAGTCCAACTCATCCATTCGTTGGATCACAATACAGTCTCTCTATTTTTCCTGGACTAGACTGTCCAAAAAAACGTTTCAAAAAGGTTTCAAAGACCACAGAGACCAACACTCTATTAAATATGACTGTTTTTGAAATGTTTTTATTTTTATTTTATTCTAGTATTTCAAGTATTCTTTCTTAAATCTTCAACTAATCTTCTGACAATCTGATCTAATTGCTGTCTTTCAATCACCACCAAACTGATCCGCTCCACAGTGAGTAATGAGGTGCCAGGTAGTATTCACACTCATTGGCAGGCTTCTTCTTGGGGCCCTTGTGTTATGCATAAACCTTCTGCTGCACTGTGACAGTCGCTTTGATTTAGCTTTTCAGCGTGCACGGCGAACCATCGATCCCCACCTGTGGAACGAATCGACGGGGGCCGCTCTGGCTCCGTTCAAGCCGACTAATAGTTCCATGTACATTTCCAGATGTGGCATTACGTTTCAGAGACCTGGGATCGACCCGTCTTGACACGTGCCAAAGCAAAGTGACATTTTAAAAATGAACAGTAGCTCCGTACTTCAAAGCTACTCCAACATGTAGGAGAAGAAAGAAAAAAAAAAGGCTCAGCTCTCAAATTGTAATTCTGGTAGCAGTTTATTTTACTACTGTGTTCCCGTCAAAAGCTGCACAATCGAAGACCGTTGAATAAAACTGCACGTGTGTGCTCCTCTCCTACAGAGGACGGGAAAAGGAGCCGAGGCAGAGCTCCTGTCTGGCCCTCGGAGTTAAGTCTGCAACAGAATAAATGGGATAATCAGGGTTTACAGATTTGTGTGCCCCGGTGACGTGGGGGCTTTATGCGGCCTAATGGAGAACCAGTGACAGCTACCAGTCCCTGCAACCCCCCCCCCCGACTCACCACCGCATTCTGTTTAAAAGGGATGTCACAGAGTTAAGCGTCGAAGACCCTTGGAGACACATCAGGCATCTGGATGTGTGTTATAAGGGGCAGTTAACAGGTGCTTTAGCAGTTCAGACGGGTGTTTGTCTGCGTCGGGTCGGAGAGCCCGCAGACCCTGACCCAGGGGGGATTGTGGTCTGGGGCCAAAGGTTTACGGGATTAGATCATTCCGTATCTTCCTTAACTTATTTATATGGGGCACGTTTAATGTATTTCACAGCACCCGGTGCAGTTTTAAAGTTAAAGTTACTTTATGTCAAAACCTAAACCAGCCCACAGAGGGCGACGTGGCAACACCAGGTCAACTTTACATGCACATCAGCAACAGTTGAATCTTGCCAAGATTTACAGAAACGTAAACATTTGTATTTATTTGCTTTACTTTTTATTTTATTTTTAGAAAGAGACAACGTAGTTTCATAGAAGGTTGATGACACGTGACTCAATGAATAGAGGCGCACCCATTATCATTTTGAGCACAACGCACTCAATGAAAGTAATATTACTTTTTATATGAAAACGAGGACTCCAAGGACTTGGAAGGGAAATCAGCATCAGAATAGGCTCAGAATGGTCTGTCGTGTGATGGCGTTGAGCGGGCAGTGACTGACTGTCGGGGGGGGGGGGGGGGGGGAGATACGAGAGGGAGGAAGGGAGGGAGGGGTGTAGCACAGCTGACATCCAGGCTACAGAGCGGACTGTTGCAGAGGGGCGCAGAGTGTCAGGCGGGCAGGTAACAGTTAACTTCGCCACAAGTGAGGAAAATATGTCGAACTAAAGAGTTTGGGGGAGAGAGAGCGGATTTCCACAGTAAATTCACACCGCATCAACGGGATTATCGCTTGGCAACAAGAAGAGAAGAGAACATTTGAAAAAAAAAAGCATGTAGGAGCCGTGCGTAAAGATTCCTGAGAGGGGTTGATCATCGCAGGGAGGATTGCGCCAAAGTGCGACTTGAGGACCAGCTTCTTCATGCAAATTCATGGAATCATAGGCGTGCCTTTGTGCGATGGAGTCACAGCCGGGAAAGCAAACCCCCTCCTGGATCACCAGCGACCTTCAAAGACTGTGATGCGCAGCGCTCCGACTCATTAACCGTGAACCGGGGCACATGTTTTAAAAGCACCGAGGAGGAGAAGAGAAAGTTAGCTCTCATTTTCCACGCGCTTCTTGACCAGCCGCACCTCTTCTTCGACACAACAGCTCCAAGCGGACTGGATCTTCAACCACAGGCTCGTTGCTGTCACTATTTCACTCGGGTCTTTAGTATTTCCTGTCTCTATTTCTATATGTTCACATTCAATTTGGACGACTTCAGACAGTCAGAGCCCTGATGCGCAGGACGCTCCGCTCGCATAGAACTTGTGCGTAAAGACGCAGATCACAGATTTGTTTTTTCTTTCATACAATCTAAATCACCGAGGACTTTTCACAATGTCAGAGGAGGACACCAGCTCCACCGCCAGCTCAGAAGGCAGCAACGTCAGCGTCCTCCACTGGGAGCAAGTGCAGCGGCTGGACGCCATCCTGACGGAGACCATCCCGATCCACGGCCGAGGGAACTTCCCCACGTTGCAGATGCAGCCGCGGCAGATCGTGAAAGTGGTGCGCAGGCGGATGGAGGAGAGACAGATCCACGTCCGGGACGTTCGGCTCAACGGCTCAGCAGCCAGCCACATTCTGCATGGAGACAGCGGACTGGGCTACAAGGACCTCGACCTCATATTTTGCGCCGATATGAAAGGGGAGAGTGATTTCCAGATTGTGAAGGACATAGTTTTGGACTGTCTCCTGGATTTCTTACCCGACTGTGTGAACAAAGAGAAAATAAGCCCGTTAACGTTAAAGGTACAGTCACTCTGACATCTCTTTACCTCCAGATATGTGATAAGAACTAATTACATTTGTGCCGATTCGTCTTAACGACCATTACGCGCAGCTTAATGTGCAATTAGATTAGTTTAGTGATAGTAAAATGTTGGTTTTACGTAGTTAAGAGGATTGAGTTAAACCAATTTGGAAGGGATCCTGAGCTCAGCTACTTAGATCCCCTATCCAAGTACATTCTAGGTTCTTTACTATTTGGGTCAATAGCCTTTATAACACAAAGTCTATGGCCAGAGACATGCAGCTATTACTTATATGTAAATACAATGGCTTATTAAATATAAAACGCAGCTCCGGAATGCCAAACGTTGCTATGGCTGAGCTCTGATATTGGACTTATAATCTACTCCAAAATTGTTAATATTTCTGCTCTTCCTCTCCCCCCCTCGCACACATAGGAAGCCTATGTGCAGAAGATGGTGAAGGTGTGTAATGACTCAGACCGCTGGAGTCTCATCTCCCTCTCCAACAACCGCGGAAAGAACGTGGAACTGAAGTTTGTGGACTCCCTCCGGCGGCAGTTTGAGTTCAGCGTGGACTCCTTTCAGATCCGGCTGGACTCCCTGCTGCTGTTCTACGAGTGCTCAGAGAACCCGATGGCCGAGACCTTCCACCCCACCATCATGGGCGAGAGCGTGTACGGGGACTTCGGCGAGGCCCTGCACCACCTCCGTCACAAGTTCATCTGCACCCGAAACCCCGAGGAGATCCGGGGCGGGGGTCTGCTGAAGTACTGTCACCTGCTGGTGAGGGGCTTCCGGGCCGCCTCCGAGTCCGAGATGAAGTCCCTGCAGCGCTACATGTGCTCGCGCTTCTTCATCGACTTCTCTGACATCGGCGAGCAGCAGCGCAAGCTGGAGTCCTACCTTCAGAACCACTTTGTCGGCCTGGAAGACCGCAAGTACGACTACCTGATGACCCTGCACGGAGTGGTCAACGAGAGCACGGTGTGCCTGATGGGACACGAGAGGCGGCAGACGCTGGGCCTCATAGCCATGCTGGCAGTGCGCGTCCTCGCCGAGCAGAACGTCATCCCCAACGTGGCGAACGTCACGTGTTACTACCAACCCGCCCCTTATGTGGCAGACGGCAACTTCAGCAACTACTACATAGCGCAGGTTCAGCCGGTGTTCGCCTGCCAGCAGCACGCGTACTCCACCTGGCTGCCCTGCAACTGAGTGAGCCCGGAGGGACGGGGCAGGAAACAGAAGCTGGTTTGTTTAAACGAGAGCGAGCGGCGTGGTTGCCTCCTCAAACCTGCCCAGAGTCCTCTTTTTAGTGTTTCGCCTCAAAGGCCGCGTTTGACTTTCACTTCGAGTACATATTTCAATGTGAATGACTCACATTTCTCGAAGAAAAAAAAAGGCCTACTGATTCTAGCCAGGCCCACCGGGTTTGGAAAAAACTAATTTGTGGTAGCTTGGAAATAAAAGGCTCGACGCGAAAATGCGCTTTGGCCTCGAACGCGAGCAGCAGAACTGTCAGCGAAACTGGTCGAGACAGATCGAAGTCCGTCTAAAAGTGACCAGCCAGCATGTTGCAACAGACCAATCACCTGCATCAGTGCCCTGAAGTCGAACCAAACACACACACACACACACACACACACACACACACACACACACACACACACACACACACACACACACACACATATGGTGAAATCAGAGGTGTGAGCATTAGGGCTCCAAAACAAGCAATCGGCTTAACTGAGGTGGGATGCTGTTAAAGTAGTTTGAATCTGCAAACTGGCATCTTTGCCTCACGTTCGCTTATCATTATGGTTGTTTACAGACCAAAGACTTTAGTTTCAATCGTTTTCTAACATTAAAACTCTATTTTGAGGGGGGTGGGTGGGGGATAAACAGAAAAACGAAGCTGTGCGTCTTTGTACATGCGAACATGTGCGTTTGTATCAAGTGCCTATAAGAGAATGAGCAGGCCAAATGATTATGTCTTTTTGTGAATTTGCCCCCCTGTGTTTATGGCCATCCACAGTAGACAATAGCACCCAAAAGGCTTGTGAATGTACATGTGAAATCATGCTGTCAGTGTTTTTTTTTTTTTTTTTTAAATGCTTGGATGACAAAAGTAGCACCCGTGTTACTGAGGATCTTGCAGTTAAGCAGCAATGAAATGTGAACGCCACTCTCGAGAGCAAGAACCCAGACATGCTGCAATTTAAAGCAGGTATTGCCTAATGTGGGACGTGAAAGGGTGAAAAACCCTTTCAGATCATCAGTGACCGTTCACTTGCACAGAGAGACAGACTGGGAGAGAGAGAGAGAGAGAGAGCTGGTGTCTGTTCCCTCTGCTTGCTGTTACAAGAAGAAAGGTATTTGCAGAGACACCTTAGGTGATGACACAATGTTTGCTGTAGCACCCCGACAGGGAATTCCTCAGCTGCTGCTGAAGAGCTTGAACTTAGCTGGGGGGGGTCGTGTCCGCAGACGCTCGCTTCAGGCTTTTTTTTTTAAGAAGAATGTCGTGCCAAATATGTGGTTGCTCCCCGCTCATAGCCCGCTGGTTTGATGGGGTGATGCTGTGTTCATGCAGAAGACGGGGAGACAGACAGCCGGAGGGGGGGGGGGGGGGCGGGACGTGGTGGGGGACGTGGTGGGGGAAAGGCAGCGGGGGAGAAGGAGTCGGTCTGGAGGGATGGGGGCAGCTGGTGATGGGGTTCATCTCCAGGGTCACCACGCTGCGCTGTAAAAAAAAAAAAACTACGACCAAACGGAACGGGCTGTCGGTCAGGTGACCAAAACATTCCGTTGTCAGCATTTGCCTTCGGTTTTAATCATGCGATTGTTGTTTGAAGAAAAAAAAAAAAAAGAAGAAGAAAAAAAAAAAGAGTGCATGTATTCTCACGCAGCTACACGACTGACTGAGTTGCAACCTGTGTTTCATTTTAATGATGCTCATTCATGTTTTTGTTTTTAATCCATACAATTAACTGTTAAAGAAAGGTGTCTATAAACGATTACTCGCTTCAGCTTCGCCAACTCACTTACTCATGCAATCTATACAGCAGCCTTCCCAGAAGAGGGGGGGAAAATAAAGCAAAGGTCAAGCATAGAAAGACCAGCGTTTACTCAGCACTGCGTTGAACAGGCCGAGGATGTTCATTTGTTACCTCCACACCGGTGCATCGTGCAGGCGGCGTGTTGTCTTTTTACCCTCAGTGAAGTCCAAGCGGCGGATTTGCTCGCCAGCTCCAGTCCGCCTGTCAGTTAGTGATTGCGTTGTCTCGTGCGCGTCGTCTCTGATCATGCAGTCTTTTATGAGTCAAGAAAAAGATCCTTGTCTGTATGTATATTTTTTATGATTGTTATTTTTTCATAACTGTGCCACTGCGGGTGTTGCAGTGCTTTTGAATCTGTGATCGGGCTTCAGACGATATGTTCTCAATAGCTTTTTTTGCTATTTTCATGTTACGTGTCCGATGGGTCAAAAAGGTTACGGATGTTTTCATCAATAAAATATCTGAAAACCAGATTTTTTTTTTTCCCGTCTCTCGTTATTCATTTGTTGGACTGCATTTGGGGAGGGGGGGAGAGAAAACCACTGCCACACACAAAAAGATGCTTATTAGCCGATAATCTCATTGGCAGCGAGAGCGAAGGCTTTTCCCTGACGTTAGCCATTTAGAGGCTCACTCACATCCCTGCCCGGCGCAAAACGCCCAGCCCCCCAAAACCCGTCCAGAACCGGCCCCGCTGCTGCCAGAAAGAGCTGCTGTTGAATGCGAGGGGGGGGATTTGCATCCACCCATATAAAGAGACTTCCACGCTTTGTTGAGTGAATGTCTTTGCACGCTCATCAAATTCTCTCTGCTGGCGCACCGGCCCCCCGAGCTCTGATAGCTATGCAGAGACCATGTCCCGCCTGTCCCATGGTCATCAGTGTGAAAGAAAACTACCACAACAGAGCCGACTGCCCCACAGGTCCCGTGACGAACTGTCCTAGATACAGAGGGAATGAGTCAGAGGTGCATGACAAAGGGCCATATATAGCAGACGTGATTAGGACATTATCGCTTTCACTTAAGCGCATTTACAGCTCATTAATCTGAGCCATTGATTGACATGTCGAGCCGCCTACCGAAATGTAAAGTTGTGCATGTATTGATTTGTTGGGCTACCGTCAGAATGTGTTTTGTACACAACTCTACATTTGGGTGCACGGCTGTATGTGCATTCATGTTCAGCCATGGTCACTTCATGGAGCCTCAATCGATGTCCATATGGACGTTCAAAGTCTTTATAGTTGCTGCAATTGTGCCTCCTTTCCATACTGGACATTAAAAGATCCGAATAGGATTCCAGTGAACAACGGTCCACTCTGAAGGTAACGTGGGGTTTCAACAGGCCACCCCCCAAAGTCAGTCAATGTCAGACTCAATTCCTACTATTTTATTATGAATATGGCCATGCAGGTAATGTTTTAGGCTTGAAAAAAAAAGCTCCATCAATAGGATCACACTTTTAAAAACTTTTTTTACCCACTCACCCACAGGGGCGACTGTTATTCCATCCTGCATGTCGATGTGTCCTTGGGCGAGACACTTAAGGCTCTGTGTGTGGTTCTCCTGTCATCACTGTGTGAACGGGTGAATGATGTCATGTAGTGTTAAGGCGCTTTGAGTGGTCGAGACTAGAAAAGCGCTACAGTCCATTTACCATTTAAGCCTAAAACAATACTAACATGCCCATATTTATATAAAAAGAGGACTAACCATGAACACTTTCCATGTACACATGGGCAGTTTAGAGCGTCCAATCCACCTAAACTGTGGCGCATGTCTCTGGACTGTGGGAGGAAGCCGGGGGACCCGGAGAGGACATGCAGACTCTCAGAGAGGCCGCTGGGCGGAATCGAACACAAGACTTTCTTGCTGTGAGGCGACAGCGATAACCACAACACGGCCGCGCCGACCGCCTCTGTGATCTCTTAATTTGTATTTAATGACTAGTCTACTTCCGTAATTCTTATCTTCCATGTAGCAGCAATATGAGCGCATTAGTATCACATAGCATAACTTCCAGCCATCTGAGGCAGCACCTTTATTGCTCGTGTTCATTGCCTCAGGGCCGGGGGGGTACAGGGGGGGGGAACAAATTTATGTTGCCAGTGTGACAGAGTTATTCTTCTTTTTGTGTGTGCTTCTGTTTTTCTGTGTTCTTTCTTAAAAAAACATTCTGGTATGGGAGTGTTATACCACTATATGGGATATAAGGAGAACAAATGGTCTGCTTATAATTTGCAGGATTCTACCTCATCATAGTAAATATAACAATTACATTGACCTTAATGAATAAGTTATTTAGCAAACAATTGACTCAGGCACATAAGTGGCACAGCCCCACGTGGCAGAATGAGTGCGATTGGGGACCATGGGACTGTATTTGCTACTGGAATACTGTACTGGACACACCGAATCAAGGACAGACGTCGGCATTTGCCAGTATGGGTGACGATGAGCAGGACGTTCTTATCTCATGGTGATATACGTCATACCCGTCCTCTTCACCTGCCGCCAGCTGGAGCGCCTTTGCTTGCGCCTTGCTGAGACAGTCGCAGTCTCCATTCCATGGGTGATTTTACATCCCATTTGAAACGTCCCTCTTAATTCAGAGGAGCTTTGACTTTTTGAGTTGAGAGGATAAGTTGTGAAAGGCCGGCTGGCAGAGGGGTGTCAGATAGCCGAGGCTGACCACACAGGGGAATCCTCTCCTGCACGAGCCCGTGAACGTCCTTATAATAACGTGTTTACCTTTTGAGTAAAAGCTGAGACCCTTGTCACTCGTCCTCCGGCTCCCCGTCTCTCCTGCTCCTCCAGGGGCTTAGCAGCTTCGTAACGGCTCTCAGGCTGCAGGCGTCAGGATTCCAGATGCTCCCCCCGCTGCATTACTGCGAACCATTTTTTCCAGAACAGAATAAGCAGGAAATATTTAGAGCGGGGGGGGCGTGCTGGTTCAGAGCCCAACAATGACCGCAGCTAAGCTAATGTACCGAGTTTATTTACAATGTGGCCTGGTCTGAGTAATAAGAACTGTTCATTATTACATTTGTTTACTTGTTCAAGGAGTGTGTCATAACAGATGAGATGGCGAGAGATTAGAACGCAAACACACGCGCGTGCACGCGCATCAGGACGCGTTGTTGTCAACAAATTCCAAAGGGGTGAAACAGCAAGAGGACATTCATCATACATGTTAACAGCCGTGAGCGCGATAAAGAGAAAGAGAAAAGTCAGCTGCAGGGCCCAGACGGTGCTGTTCATAAACCTCGGACACATTCAACTCCCTCAGCTGAGCAGATCCACCTCAGGCTCTGCAGGCCCTGCAAGGCTCATATCTGTCTGACAGGATGTTGGCTGTGCATTGGCAATAAGATTGTATACGCCATACAAAACCTCACACGAGGGTGCAGACGTACTTTGTAATCAGTGCAATTATTTTCAAATGAATTGCGATATCATTTATCGCTGCAGCAGCAGTAGCGATCAGCTATAGGCCGCAATTAAAAGAAGCTCAGTTTGTGCTAAACAGTTTCATAAAAGAATGTGAGTTCACAGCATATGGTTGCAAAACAATCCCGGCGCCAGATTTGGAGCGAAGTGGAAAGTGTTTGTTGCAAACGCCGTGTCAAACAGATTATAACAGAAGACTTCTGTATCGCCTTGACCTGTTGGTGACCACGTACAGGAAACCAGACACGGGAAGGGACACGCAGACCTGGAGGTGCACAGCAGGTGTCGGTGGGGGCGAGGCGAGACCCGATTGCTGTTGTTCCTGATGTTTGGGATTGATGGACTCCTGCAAAAGAGCACCTCAGCTTACAGCTTCATCAATGAGGAGGTGCAGAGCTGAAACGACGGCTGAATGGAGTCCAGTTATTCATGGTTCCTGGACGAGGCTACTGGTTGGGTCAGTGATTAAAGAGGCATTTGTGTAGATTGAGAGAGAGAGAGAGAGAGAGAGAGAAGCTGAGGCAATGCAGGGAGAGAACATGATCCTCTCTTCTCAGAGATTAGTGTCACTGAGGTTAGCAGCTTTATCTTTTATAAGTCTCAAAACCGGCTGGAGAGATGAGTGTCCTCTCTTCATAAGAAACTGGGGGGGGGGGGGGGGGGGGTCCATCCTAATAAACCACATGCATTGAAAACCCATTTTATTCTCTTTATATGGAAATCGAATCTGACAATGTCACGTATGTGGGGATCAGACGCAACGTAGAAAACCATTTCCGACATTGTTCAGCTGAATAATCACTGTACTTGGTGGAGTTTCAATAACTATTCTTTGTCAGGGATCTAAATGACACACATACACACGCATGAGCCCGTTTTGGGAGCATTACTCGGAAACTCTGAAGTCTGACGTCTGCATTGAAAGAAAAAGGAATAAGCGAAGCCAAAGTTGTTTTATTAAGGCAACGACACCAGCAGTATTTCCTGATAAACCTTTTAATTATTACATCTTCTTACACTTAGGTGTAAATTACTCTCAATATATCCCCTTTTCAACTCCATGCCACTAAACCACCTAATAAAAACATAATGTTGCATAATGTCGCATAACGTCGCCCCCCAATCATTTTCAGTAATTTATCATCAACTATTACTCTTTTTTGACAAGTCACATTACTTCATTCTATGTAATCCTGCTGTACATTTCACAGGAGAATTAATAGTAATTGATCCGTTAATAATAATGAGTCTGAGAATAGGCTGTGGAGCCGGCAGTGGGCGTGTTCACGCACAAGTTGCATGTGTGTTTTATGTGTGTTGTGGTTGAAAGCAGGCAGTCGCCACTACACACATCTCTCATACGATTCCTTCCCACCAGAGTAAACAACATTGCACACACACACACATCAGCACGAAACATGAGCATGAGCATCTGTGCATGACCTGTGTGTTTATCTGTGGAAGTTTTTCAGTTTTACAGTAAAAACACGTCGGCTGTCAGGCAGCTTCGTGTGACGTTCAATGTCTCCCTTCCCTATTGCCCTGTGGTGTCAGCTAATTTGCGGTGTGAGGAGATATGTTGCTGGCGGGGAGCCGGCCTTCTTGGTCTGCACAAATGGGATGTGCATGCGTCACAAAGCCACTTGAATGGAACATCGACGTTCAATAGAAAAGCAGCCTGATAGCCTCGCGGAGTGTGTCGCTCCCACTGACACCTGCTGCTGACCTCCACGTTTGTGTTTCCCCTCCGGTGTCTGCTTTCTTTTGTCTTTGACGTAAGTGCCTGCCAACGGTGTTATTATATATCTGGGCAGCAGCGGTTTCCCCTCGACTGTAATTTACGATTAACTGCCCACCATTTGAAGATATCTTATTCAACGGGTAGTTATTTAAAACATCTGCCTCAGACAGCTCGAAGAGCTGCTATGCATTTTCTTTTTTTTGTTTCCAATAAGCCCATGTCGCAAATTTGAAATTTCTTGCTAATCTACTAAATATTTGACCATTTCTCTCAGGAGAAAATAATCCACATACTAAGCAGTCATGTTAATATGCAATTTTAAAAACTGTTCAACTTCACTATTTAGTATAGCAAACATTTGCTGATGCATTTTTAAACATGTTAAAATAAAGCCTTTTTTTGCCTCTCTAAAATGATTTTTGTCTTTCCGGGGCACACACGTCCTTCAGGACAGCACACAAGTGAAGTGTAATGCAGTAAAAAGGTGAAGTGCAATGCAATAAATCTGAAGTGCAATGCAATAAATATTTAAAGCTGGACCAGAGTGATTGACCAACAGACCCCACATTGCTCCATGTGACCTCGCTGGTTTGAACTCAAAAGGCTCCACGGGTTATTGTCCCGGTCCCACAGAAGCTGGCACAACTCATATATCAAATGTTTATCTTTGGTTAACTTGTTCTTTTTTTTATTGTCATTATACTGCAGAGGCTCCAGAGGGCTCTCCATCAGGCCAAGTAAAGCATCTGTGACTCGCTGTCATGCATCGCCCGGCCTGCTGCTGTGGCTTTGACCCCTCGTTCGTAACTGCCTGTCCCCTGAAACCAAGGGCATCCTCGGCCCTGGCACAAGCCAGCGCTTCAAGGAAACCGGCTGCTTGATGTCAAAATGTATTCTTCCGACCACTAATTGTAGGCTTCAACTCTTTTAAAGTCTTTGGATACTCAACTGCAAATTCCCAAATAGTGATAATAATATGCCATCTTCTTCTTAGCGAACCTTGTTTATGATTTCAAAGATTTGAGCGGCTTTTAAAAAGGATTTTAACACAGATTTGGTCCCGTCGCTCATCCGATCAGGATCACCATGACGTACTGTGTAACATATTGCAAATTGAATTACTATTTCTACTATCAACATACGTCTTGAATCAGTCTTAAGTCTTGCATTTACAATAGGAGAGAAATACAACCTAGAAGCCCCTTTTCGGTTGCCGCATCACTCTGAGGTAATGAGACCCCGATGGCAGAGCTGATATAAAAGCCAGGTAATTTCATACTAGGGCATTGTGAAAGGACCAGACACTTCTCCTAAAACCAAACTGAGATAAGGCAACCCTATGTCTCCCCAACGAGATGATTCCTTGTAAACTTGTATGTTGCCCCTTGAAGGAAACTTCATTACCTTCCAATTAAATGTGATCGGTTCGGAGGAGATCCTTGTGAGTAATGCAGAGAACCCCCTGGCAGGAGACATTGATTTTTCTTTTGAAAGCTTTTGAATGCAGATAGATGATGTCGCCAGAGATTGAGCGCAGATGTGATTATTACAGTAAAATGCATTTCCTACACACACACACACACACGCACACAGACGACGGACACCTTATACATGAGATGTTTAGTTACTCCTACAAGCCTCAGGTTTGAGATTGGCGGGCTGTGGGGTTGTTGTGCGGAGCAGCCGGCTCGGTCCACAGGGGTCAGTGTGAGGATGTGTGCTGTTTACATTGCAAAGCCACGCTGAGCCAACAGACCTTTAAGAGACCTCACCAGAAAAAGAAAAAATCTATTTTTTCTTTTTTTCTTACTGTTGAACTGAAGTTTTGGATGCTATGCTGTCAAGGCGGAAACTATTGGTGAAGACTCGGACCCAGAGTTGAGGTTCAGTCGACGTTTTTATTGTCTAACAAAAAACGCAGGGAAGTCCCTGGAAACATAAAACTTCTCCGAAAAGAGATGAACGGGGAAATGCTCCGGGAGAAGTGAGCGAGCTGAATAGTTAACAAAAGAAAGGCCAAAATCTCGCTTACAGAGGAATTAACAAAACAAATAAAAAAATCAGGTCCTGAGGCCAGTGCTGACAAATCTGCTGTGGACTTGCATCATTAGATTATCACTGGTCCAGAAATCAACCCACGCCTGCTCATGTTACTGTGTGTGTGCACCTGTTTCAAGTCAAAAATTCATTAAAATAAACTCAAGCAGTCATAACTGAGTTGAACTTTTGATTCTGTGTTTTTTATCTCTTCATAAAGCACCTGATTTGTTCTTGTTCAGCTCATTTAAGAATTCATTAGTTAATTAATCATCTCCTTATTATCCTTTGCCAAGAACTGATGTGTCAATGACTGAAAAAGATGTATTAAATGTAAATTTCAATACAAATGTGACACTTTTGAGAACCTGACAAATGTCCAAATGTAATACAGCTTGTAATAAAAAAGGCCAGTTTTATATCATCCATTTATTCTCTGTTATATAAATGCTTTAATCACACTATCATGAACAATCACCTTCAACAAAATCAATCAAAGAAAGATGGGAAGCTTTATTAATGGACGGACTGGCACTGTGGTCATTTTGGAGACATCCATGTGACATTTGATTCTTTTATACTCGCATGGATCTGTTATGTTTCAAAGCTTCCTTTGGTGGTAGATCAGCCAACAAACTTTGTTGAGACTTGGCGTGTGTGCTTTGGGTCCACCGTGAGCCTTTGCAACCTCCGGCTCCTCAAAAAGAACTCTCTGCTTACCCAGAAGTTTACGTTCTCCAACTTAAAACGAGGTTGAATTAAAGTAATGGGACCACAAAACAGTCCGCGTGAGAACAAGCTGAGGGACGAGCCAGCGAGAGCCATGAGTCATGTGCAGAACTTGTTTTACATCCATTTTCCATTTCGTTTCCTCTCTGGATGACCCAGAACCTCTGTGGAAGGTTATCCGTATCATAAACCCGCTTCAGCTTGGACACCCTGTCTGCGCATTCTCCAACGTTTGTGTGTAAAAAACATGAAATCAGCTGAAGTGAAGCTGTTTTCGGTGCAGCTGAAGGATTACATGATCGCCTGTGGGAAGGGGAAATTCTCTGGCCTTAGACCCATGGAACACTCATTTGATTCATTGGTGCTGAAAAGAAACCCGTAAAACGTTCTCTTAGCTGCTGAAACGCTCATATTTTGGAGACGCATGGTCAAGTGCTTCCCTCAGAAGAGGCTTTGAATTGGCTCTGGGTCGTTACTGTAGCTGAGGAAACTGTAAACATTTAATAGAAGACAGTGAAACAAGAAGATGCCATTTTTCATTGATAGGTCTTGCTGCACATTAACAGCCAACGTTGACAACACATCCCTTGTTTTACAAACCTTAATTCCCCTCCAGCGTGGAATCAAAGAATTTATGGGTCAATTTGCCTGTTTGAAAAATGTTCAGCCCTTATATCCTGAAATAACTTTAACTGTGCATTTGCAGCCACCGTAGCAAAGAAATTGCACTTGAAACCCTCACAAGTTGAGCGATGACGGAGGCGTTGAGAGATAAGAGCTGCTAGGAGCGTTGTTTAAATGTTTTATTGGCACAAACTACCAATTTTCAACATACCTCTCTCCTCAAGTGCTCGTTAAAGCTAAAATGATGCCGGTTAAAGGCTTATAAACCTCCATATCGCAGCGGCCTGACAGTGAAAGCCATTTCTGTTTCTCTGGACGTGCCTACATGCTCTGATGATGGAGCAACACTCCAGATTTAGACCCGCTGAGCCACAGCTATACTTACCTGCGAGAATGATGACAGTGATTATGCGATTTTTCATAGTCCTACCTGTGCTAGCGGAATATCTCCAGCATACAGCACACACCTGCGCCAGCACGGGTAAATACAACCTTCCTGCAGTGGAACAACTCTTTAACTCAAATGACAGATGCTTCCGCAGCGTGGATGAATTGTTGAAATAGCTGAGCACTGTTTTTGAGAATGGTTTTAATTCTTGGTACGGGTGCTGTAAGGAGGTCCTTGCCCATGCTGACCAAACAACAACGTGGCTCTAGTTTGGCAGCATGTCCTCTGCCCTCTGGCAGAAGAGCATGAAGGTCATTAAAGCCAGTTCCAGTCTTCTTAAACTATTGCAACACAACTTCATTGGCATAAGAGTTTTTTCTATATTTTAAGTCAATATTGTTCATTTTAAGTGTAATTTTCCAGGTCAGTATCAGAAAATAATGGAAAATGTGCACTGTTGTGTTTTTTTATGTTGAACGAAAAGGGATCCTGCATAGTTAATAATTTTAAGGTAAATTGAGTAATTTCAAGTGAGGATAATTAGAGCTTTTCCAAATTTGAAAATGTAGTTGAGGGAACATAGGGATGTTTCTAACATTACCTGCTTGTAAAGCTTCTTTCAGATGACATTAGCATCTGCGTAGTGCTCCCAGTGGTTGGATTTGCCTTAGAACGGGCGATCTATGTGCTTCATGAGGTCATCTGATGCCGTCGGCTCGGGGTCACGGGCCGGTCCAGCTCACGCTGAGGCCCTCATGTGTCTGTTGTTGTTGTTGTTCTGGGATCCAGACGCTGTTTTCAACTCCAGAGGAAAATCTGGAAAGGGGAGTGTGGGCGGGGGAGAGAAAGAGATTACAAGACTCAACAGAGAGACAAAGACAGCGAACAGAAAGGGGGGGAAGTCAGCGGTGTTGTCCAGTTGGTTGCCAGCTAAACAAGAGTTTTATTCCTTTCTGGGGTTGAGATTTATTCTGCTGTCTGGAGCTTCTTCCTCAAAATCACTGCAACGCTTCAGTGTGTGAGAATGTTCCCAGTGTGTGAAGCTTCTGCTGGCTTACATTTAAGTTTACCCTAAAACTCCGTCAGCTTCCTAAAGCTTCCAAGATATTGAATTAAGTTTAACAAAAAAAGTCCTGACAAAAGATAATATTGGGCCTTCTGAGATATCAGGCTGTACATTTTCCTTGGAAAAGGATCTCGGGCTACCGACTGATCTTGTATGTGTTTTGAAAGGGTGCTGCTGGACACCACTCCCTCTGCTAACCACTACTGACTGCCTCCTACTGCAGCGATAATACCTGCAATAACTAAGGCCGCACATATCTCTGACAGATGGAGGCTGCACGGTACTCGTCTCTCCTGACTTCTGTAAACCACCCATGTCTAATTCTCACCTCTTTTCAGTTATCCGGGGGCCATAATTGTCGACATTTAGCTCTACCACAGAGCTTTTCCTGGCTCCTCTGCTGAGACAAAGAAGCGAAGTTCATGCCATTGAACTGACCTGTTTTAATTTACCCTCAACCTTTCTCCTTTCCACACACAGAATCCGATTATGCTTCTTATTTGGCATGAACACAACGCCATAAGCCTTATCGAACGTGTCCCTTCCCCCGACAGGAAACACCATCACCGACCATCAGCCAACCAATACAGAGTCCGCGGCTCAGGATCCCAAACCTCACACGTCTCACAGATCAAATTCTGTAAAACACGGCAGTAACTTTGCAGATTGGCCCCTAGAAATATATCAATGATAATTGGAAATAAAATCCAGGCAATGAAAAGTATAAGCTTTCAAAACATTTTGGAAATAGCACGGTGTCACAGTAACGTGGTGAGTTGGTGTTCCCTGGGAAAGCCAAGTGCTTGAGGGTCACTGAAGAAGTTACAAAAACATTTTCTTTTACAAAATGTAATGAAAATGGTGACTGTAGAGGAGGGATGCCCCTGAACCGCTCTTCTAAATGGGAACTGGTATAAAAGTAATAAAATACCTGAGTATTGATTTTGCTCCAGCGGCTGAGAACTCACAAGTAAGAAAGGTTTTACTGGAAGTTTATCATAACGGACAACAAGCGGGACATTAATCTACGATCAGTTTTCCACTGTTGGGCGAGCGTCTGTCCACCCTCGTTCTCTGCAGGTAAACTAACCGATGCCATGCAGAATTTAATCATAACAATAATAAGGAATTAAAGCTAATCACTTAGCTCATCATTTAGCTGCAAATGTGTTTTAAAGATTTTGGAACATCATGTATGAGAAAGACTATTTGCATAAATGCAACAATAAGAATAAAGCTTTTTTTCATCTTTTTTTTAATATTTATACAATCAAAAAGAACCAATAAGAGCATCGATAAGAAATCAAAACAATAGGCACGATAAGAATAGTATCAATTAAACCATCTTTAGAGAGAAGGTCTTCTACTAAGCAAAGACCATCGCAATATAAAAACACAAATAAAAAAACAACCACATCAGATCAGTTCATAAAGATCTGAAAAAGATGAATATTTTGGATTAACAATGGGTCAAATAACAATCTACAATGTGAAAGGCACAGCTTGTTGTGACAAACTAACCAAGAATTATCACCTGACCACACGAAATATGAAGCTACTTTCAGCTTATTGTTTTGGTTGTTACGGCCAATAACATAACGGTTTTGCCTCAGTTTCACTCCTCCTATCCACTTTTATCAAAAATCCATCACCCCAAAATGTATTCCTACTGCTTGGAAAACGTTCTCTTGCAATAATGTGTTCTGTTTGAAGGAAAATTAGTAAATGGCTTGTTTCTGTAATACGCAATTATAACTATTTTAAAACAAATGGTAAAAAGCCCCGGGTTTTCCTTTCATCCATCACATCTGCCGTCATGAACATTATTAATTCATCAAGAAAGGCTTTTTTTTATAATAATCCAGCAGGTCGGCAGTAGGCCAGATGCAGTAAAATTAAGGAAGGAAAAGGAAAGTAATTCATGACTGCAGCACAAACCAATGGGTGATGTCACAGTGACAGTTTCCACTTCTTAAATACGCTCCGTGATTATTAGTACAGGGGACTTGGCTTCTCTTTTTGGGTTTCCAAAGTCTGTTAAGTTCACAAACTACTTTTATAGGACATGTCCACACTGCAAGTTCATTCACTGTATTACATCACTGGCGTGCCCCCGTGGGCGTGAATACGCAAACATCATGTGCACACACAGTCACTATTCTACAACCTCTGGATCAGGTGTTTACCTGCCTGTCCCGGCCATGCTGCGAACACTTAAAGCGGCTTCGACTTTGTGTTGCTTCTCTGCGTTTTCTTGTGAGACTTGATGTGTGGAGACGCTTTCAGGAGAAATTTCAGACAACCAGTAACATCATCGAAACAGATTAGTGAAAATCCCCCTCACATATATTTGTTGGAGCAGCACGCGTAGAAGTCATGACTTCTTCCTCAGGTCCCATTTTAAAGGTACCGCTGTACACAGTATGCCGGCTCTTATGTGCATGGTGACCAAGAGGCCTGAAACCTTGGTTGATCTTTAGTTATACGAATATGAAATACGATAACGTGACATACCCCTTTAGCGCCGGTGAAACTAAACATATGCTACAGAATTAATGATTGCATTTCCTCCACAGTGTAAATACACTTAGTCTCTGCACCGCTTCGCTGATAAAGATGAAGTAGGTCAAGGAAGAAGAACATTTACAGCCGTGGACACCAGGGAAACACAGCAACATCAATAGCAACTTACTAAAGCATTTCCAAGCGTCTGCTGCCAGAAAGCAAGGAGGACGAGGCGGGTTATTCTAGCCAGAGGCGCTCGACAAGCTGAGCTCGACTGGGACATGAAAAGAAAAGCTTCAATACACTTTTGGTTGGAGCGTCGTGGAACATACTGTCTTCCAAAACATCCCTTCAGATACAAAACGTGCTCCGTTAAAACGTAAATCTTTGTGAGAGCAGCACCTGATTCCTTTGAGTTAGAATGAGTTATTTGCAGCTTGCATGGACCTGCCATGGAAACCTGAAGTCCTTCAGTAAAACGGTTACTCAACTTCATCAGGGTCAGTGAATGCGCTCCTCCACGTGGTGCGGCTGCCCCGGGGGAAAAGATAAATGTAGTGGTGTCAATTGCTGAAGGAAAGGAGCAATAAAAAGCCCATGCTCAAACCTGAATATAAGAGTTACTACCGTCTGCTTTCTTCCAAGTAGCAAGAAAAACCTGTGAATGAGACTCCTTTTGACGAGACACTAAATACTAAATACACTACACTACATTATGTAGGGAGGCCAAACTGTGTTAGGAGAAGGAGCAAATTCATGCAGAGGGCTCTTTGTCTGCACAAATCTTTTCTCCGTCTGCCTCGCTGGTATCTTTGTGCTTACTTTGCCGTCAGTCCCCTGTGTGCCATTTGCGTTGCTGTCTCGAAAGGTCACTTCATTTTACTGTCACATGACAATACATAAAAGTTCCCTCAGTGAATTTAAAGTTCATTCCAGATTGCAATTGGTTGATTATTCTGTTTTTTTTTATCAAGGGACGCCAGCACTGTACTGTATTATTTTTCTGCATAACAAGACTGTGTTTGCCAACATGAAAGCAGCCATGGTTACATTTTTAGACGTGGCCTCATGAAGAAGCAGACAACATGTAAAAGCTTCATGTGTCCCCCGTTGTTAGTGGAGAGAAGCAGACAGCAGCATTTAAAGAGAAGATCAATTATTTGCTTTCAGACTTCGGTGTGAGGGAGAGCGAGAGCAAATAAAATAAATACTTCAAAGAACTTGTAGTTGTTTTTTGCCGACTGACTTATATCCCAAAAACTACCACTTCTCTGGTCAACAGACTCACAACACATTGGCATGAGTGTGTATTGTATTGAAGGCGGATGATACAATCTTAGCATTTCTTGTTTTTTTTCCCCACAGCAGCGGAGTGATGAGGTGATGGTGGGGGGGGGGGCATTAGCAGCTCGGCTCTCTGGGCCCTGAGGACACGGCGCTGCGTCCAGCTGAGGACTGCTGCAGTGCTGCCGCCAGCAGAAAGTTAAGACTAAACACTCAAACGCTTAGCAACAAAGTCCACCGCTGTCACATAGATGTTTGTGGTTCATGACCAATTGCTCGTCCGTAATTCTTGAAGCTACAAAAGAAAATATTTGTTTTACCAGCATGGATTTTGAAACTGTATCTGTGGCAAACAGATCTTGTAAATTGTATTTGTATCGTATTTGGTTTGAATCTGTTTTTAGGTCAAAGGAGCATCAAAACTCCCTGTAAATTATCTTCAGCCTGTCACAGCATTGCAGGAACTGTTCCTTTTCAGGGTTCCCCATTTATTTCCTGGACTCTGGCAGCCCTGCAAAGTCTATGAGAAAGGCCACAGTTTACTAATGAAATGAAAAAATTTTTATACTTCTACCGGTCGGCTGACTAACCTTCTCGAGAGCTCCCAAAGCTAATTTTCGCTCTGTCATCATCTATTCAACCAATATGTTTATGATTAAATGATTTCCTATGAACTTAATAATGAAGCATTACACGATATTATTGGATTATATGTTTTATTAAGAATCAGGATGTAAAAGCAGGCTCACATTCAGTGAAGTTAGAAGACGTGACGCAATAGAAGTATAAAGCTGGATAAAGTGGAAATACTCACTAAAAGTAGTTTAAAAATTCTACTTGAGTGCATCCATTATCCGTAAGAGCTAATCCTATTCAGGGTGACGTTGGGCAAAGCTATGAACTGTTAATAGTGAGTTAGAGTCCAGATGTGGGCCACGCTGTCCTTATGTGGCTACACTGAGTTGTTTCTCAGACATCACAGAAACATGGAAACTCCTTTTGGCAAAAAGACAGTCAACAGGAAGAGAGCGTTTCTCAGGGTTCCTCATACTTTCCAACCTCTCCGTCTGTGTGTGTGTGTGTGTGTTTAGTCTGGTCGAGGTGTGCAGCTTGAAGGAGGAATCACTCCTGACTCACCGGTGAAGTTTAGCAGTTGCCTACGTTTGATTTGCAACAGTTTATCCCCTCTCGAAGGTGTGATTCCTCACGTGAGCCGAGGGACTGCAAACAGAGTTGGGCTCTTGGAGGATGATTCATGGTAAACACAGGAGGGACCAGAGCGTTGAAGGGGACGGTGCAAAGAGGTAATATGTACTGCAGGGAGGGAAAGACAGAGGGTGGAGGGAGGTTCTCATTGTGTGAGCATCTCCGCGTCAGAGGCATGAACATGTTGCTGTCACAACACGGGGAAACTACGCACTTATCGCTCTGCCAAAACACTGACTGATTGACTGAGTATCAAACATGTGGTTTTTTATCATTACTACTTACTGAATTCAGTAAAAGCACTTTCATGTGACCTCTTTTCTCTCAGATCTGGGAGCAGTGTGGTCAACTTTAAAACCCTGCAAGTCATCAATAATGAGAGCCTCAGCAGGAAAGACGTCTCTCTCCTCATAATCAACAGATAAACAAAACTGGAGGTTTAATTGGAAGCCTGTTGTCCGTGTGACTAGCACTCCAGATGAAAGTGTGAAATCTGTCTGTGTGTGTGTGTGTGTGTGTGTGTGTAGATCGCTTTGCATGTTTCTATTTCCGTCTGCTCGTATTTATCCGTCACTGTAACACCCTACAAGGCCGGTGGCAGTGTGTGTTGCACCTTCCTGGCACGTCGAGACGATGTGGCCTCGCACAAGTGCAGCAGCGTTTTCCAGACCCAGAGGAAGCGTCACTCCACACCGGGAAAGACACTCGACACAGTAGGAAACACATTAAGACCCCGGGTCAGCCGTTTGACGTCAGCCTCTGCTTCGCTTCTCCGCTGCTTGGAAACACAGACGCACACGCGCACACACACACACACATTGTACATCACCTGGGGGGAAGGCGTTCAATTTATATGGTAAATATGCCCTGCAGCCAGTCTAAAAAAGGAACTGCGTAGGATGATAAGAGGGAAATGCTACACAAAGTATAAGATTTACTGCACAGTCCAGATGTAAACAATGCTTGAGTCCAGATGTTGATGCTCCCCACCGAGCAGGCCGTAGCACCTCTCTCAATTCCCAGTTACATCTTTACCATCTTCATTACATCAAAGGCCCATTTTTCATGTCACTCATTGCTGCTTGTTTTTGATTCACTACAACCAGTAATGGTCAAAGTATGTCGTCTCCCATCATTATTTTCTCAAGGATTTAATATTAACAAAGATATGACAAAAATGCAGCACTGCAAGCTCTGGCTTGTAGTGACTAATTACCATTGTCAGGTAATTATTCCACCGTGTGCCGGGTGCGCCAAACCGCAGCGGTCCTACACTATTTGTAACGTTTCCCCTCCATCATCTGCTCACCAGCTCGCATAACGAGCAGCTACTTGCATATGCTGATAAGCTTAACGTAATTTGTGCTCACCTCAAAATGTTGTAACTCTGCAGGAATGAGCTCTGCTGCGTGATGTTCGCTAGATAAGCACAGGATGTCAGATTTCAGGCCTGCTGAGCATCTCAATCGTTTTCAGCCCTTGTCAGATGTAA